>NC_085928.1:205440416-206063333 GCF_028885655.2 Pongo abelii | reverse complement strand
ATGACCTACTAAATACCATTCAGAAGATGCTAAGACCCATGAATTGCAACAAGAAAGAAAAGACGGAGAATTAGTCAGATAGGTACATGCTGTGCCAAAAATGCACTACAGCCCCCACCCAATTCTGCCTAATCCTAGCTGGGCTGACACCAACCTGATGAGACAGGCCTATAAGATCTCAAACTAAAACAGAAACTCCTGAACTGGGTTCTTTCGAACCCAGGAAGCAGCAGTAAATCATTAAAGAACAGATAAGTTCTTAAGGTGAGGGAGAGTTTCAGATAAATGGAATGCTGGTAGAACACAGGGCCCAAAGGAGCAAAAGTTAACCTAAGCCCAGGTAGAACCTTGTTTACTAGAGTATTAGGCATGGGTTGGGGCAACGATTCTAACCAGAGAAACTGGCTTCAGTGAGGGCAAGTTGGCAATCCAAGGTATAGCATGCATAGGGCTGGCAAAATTCAGGGTGACTGAAGCAAAAGCTTCAGAACCAGAAAGACCACATCTGGGGGTAGAGCATAAAACTCTCAAGAGATGAATCTTTGTAAGAGTGAGGCAGAACTATATAGCAGTTTTAGGAGACCTGTTGGTGCCCAGCAAGAGCTCCAAACGGGCTATATGCAGGGATGCAGGCTGTAGTCTCAGGAGAGGAGGTTCACAAAAGTCATTCAGTCCAAGACCTCAAACTGTGTTCTCTACTAAAAGGAATCAAGGTTCCCTAGAGAAATGGCTGACTCCATGTATGGTGCAGTATATTGATCCTGGAACATCTTTTTTGCCAGAAAGCAAGGAAGCCATCAAAGTCCAACAGGATCACATCAAAAAGACATGAAAGTCAACTTGAAGAGATAATTATTAACCTAGATGAGACAATGTAAGCATCCAAAACAATAAAGACTGCAATGGCCTGAAATACATCAAATGCAAACAATAATCTATGAGTTTATAATGGTATTCAGAAAAAAAACTACTGGTCATTAGAGGGAAGGTTACTAGGTCACTAACTCACTACTCTGAAAAGTGACTTAAGATGAGAGGTAGGGTGGAGAATTAGCCATTTATTCAGTTTTTCCTGTACAAACATAAATTTTTAGGGAGATTGAAGCAGATGAAACAAATCTGGAAAAATGGAGGTAACTGCTTAATCTGCGGGTTGGGTGCATGGAGGTTCAACATATTTCTTTTGTGTGTATTTGAACCCCCTACAAAAAAAGCACATGATAGAATGTGAGCCAAGCAGCTTAGGGTTTAGGCAAGGCTTCTGCCTACAAGAGACACTAGGATATGAGGGGTAGTTTTAGCCCTGATGGGCTGAGCCAACTGGAGGTATATACAGAGGTGCTAAATTGCAGCGGTATCATGTTGCCCAGCACTTGATCAAATCCTAGATCCTAGGTCTCCTTGGTAGCATGCTTCCTAGGTAGTGGATCTGAGGCTATCTATAGAACTTCCTTTGCAGTCATAATTCGCTCAGAAACTACAAAAGTGCTTGCTCTTGAAAATGGAGTCTGTCTTTGTCCATTTCATGCTTCTATAAAAGAATACCACAGACTGCATAATTTATAAAAAGGAAAAAAGGAAGGAAGGAGGGAAGGAGGGAAGGAAAGGAAGGAAGAGAAGGAAGGAAAGGAAGGAAGGGAAAGAGGGAAAGAGGGAAGGAGGAAGGGAGGGAAGGAGGGAGGGAGAGAGAGAGGGAGGGAGGGGAAGGGAAAAAAAGGGAGGAGAAGGGAAAGGAGGAAGAAAAGGAAAGGAAAGGAAAGGAATAAATTTTATTTCTTAACAGTTCTGGATGTTAGGAAGTCCAAGGTTGAGGGGCCTGCATCTGGTAAGGGTCTTCTTGCTGCACCATCCCACTACAGAAGGCAGAAGGAAAAGAGAGTGCAAGAAAGCAAGAGGGTAAAAGGGGCTGAATTCTGTTTTATAATGCACCCACTCTGTGATTACTAATCTATTACCACATTAACAACATTAACTCATTCATAAAGGCTATTTTATTAGGCCCCACACCCCAACTGCTGCATTGAGGATTGAGTTTCCAGCACATAAACTTTGGGGGACACATTTAAACCATAGCAGAGCACTTAATTCAACCAAGAGGAGCTGGGAAAATCAAAGGCATGAGAAAGACAGAGAAAGCTAGCAGACAGAAATGCACAGGTTAAGGGAAAAAGTCACAATGAATCCTGTAGTGCAGGCTACTTTATCAAAAGCACCTAAAAAAGATCTCATTAACTCCCCCAGCTCACCTCCAACCACATCTAAAGAGCCACACACAGCACCACCAAAGACAGCACAATGAGAACAGCATTTTCCTCAACAGACAAGCTGGGAGTATCTAGACACCTGACCTCTATAGCTCCGGAACAGCCCTAAAACAGCTCCTCCCTAACCACCACTCAAGTCACCAGCTTGGAAAGTATTCAGAAAACCCAAATCCTGACACAACACTATGAAACAACTTAAAACAGCAAAGAACAACCCATTTAAACAGCAATGCCAGCTGCTGGGAAAAAAAGGAACAATAAGTAGAGGAGAAACAGACCTCTTGTGGTCCACCAAGACCCAGTCTCTCAGCTCCAGCACTTTCAAATGCAGAATCCATACCCCTCTGGGGCCTGTGGAGCTCCACAAGGCATGTCGTCCTCAAAGATAAATGAGCAGGCAAGCTGGCTAGAAAACCACTAAGGGTATTATTCTTTAAAGAATCTTTATAGGGCCAAAGAGGAATGGGTCTTAACTGGCTATGTGAACTCCCCACAGATTCTGAGGATGATGTCAGTATCCCTTTCCAGATGTGTTTAACACTTTGCAGTCACTTGTATTCCTGCCACCGAGTGCCAGTGCTTTGCTAATTTGAACTGATTCCAGCTCACGCTGACCCCAGCTCCCTGGATGTTACCATTAGCCAAGACTGTCACCCATACTGTACCCTTTCAAAGAGTCCTAAAAACAGCTCTTCACCTACTCTTCCAAGACAAGTAAAAATGTCTGCCAAAGAAATGGGGAAAAAAGATTCAGAGAGTGAAAACAATTAACATACTAACAAGAGAGCAAAAAGCAAAGGGGGAGGAGAAACTAGGAAAATCATATATGGGCTCACATCTATTTCCAAAGCTGGGCTAATGTCCTTTTGCTTGTGTCTGAATAAGGCACCAATTTTAAGCTGCTAATGAAAAAAAAGAAAAAGAGAAAGAAGCAGGCCCAGGCCGGGCGTGGTGGCTCATGCCTGTAATCCCAGCACTTTGGGAGGCCGAGGCGGGTGGATCACCCAAGGTCAGGAGTTCTAGACCAGCCTGGTCAACATGGTGAAACACCATCTCTACTAAAAATACAAAAAATTAGCCAGGCATGGTGGCGCATGCCTGTAAATCCAGCTACTCAGGAGGCTGAGGCAGGAGAATTGCTTGAACCGGGAAGGCAGAGAATGTGGTGACCTGAGATCACGCCATTGCCCTCAAGCCAGGGCAATGAGAACAAAATTCGGTAAAAACAAAACAAACAAAACAAAACCACCATAAAATAACTCAGACTTAATTAAATACAACCCTAGTGGTGAATGACTAAAGATGGATTACTCATAACAGAGATAATAGTCCAATAAGAATCTAAGAATCTGACCTTTAAATAACAGAAAAATCCTTTCCTTCGAAAGTAATATCCTCTCAAGGCCAGGAATTCCATTAGTAGAAAGCCTTTCTAAAAAACAAAATTCCTGGCCAGGCATGGGTTCACATCTGTCATCTCAGCACTCTGGGAGGCCGAGGCGGGAAGATCACTTGATGTCAGGAGTTTGAGACTGGCCTGGCCAACATGGTGAAACTCCATCTCCACTAAAAATACAAAAATTAGCCTGGTGTGGTGGTGGGCACCTGTAATCCCAGCGACTTGGGAGGCTAAGGCAGGAGAATTTCTTGAACCCAGGAGGCAGAGGTTGCAGTGACCAGCAAGGTTGCGCCATTGCACCCCAGCCTGGGCGTTAAGAGTGAAAACTCCATCTCAAACAAAAAAAAAAAAAAAAAAAAAAAAAAAAAAAAATTCCTTTGGGAAGGCCTTCTACATAAAAATCTTCAACGTGAGACTGGAAAAAAGGGTATGGGATCATCACCGGATCTTTGGCTTTTACAGCTCGAGCTATAAGAACAAAAAGAAAAAGGGATATCATTTAAACACAGTATGTAGAAAAGAATAATTATTGAATCTGTACTGCTCTTTAACTTTTACGCTTTGATCTTTAATTCTGTTATTGTGATTGAGTCCAAAGAAAAATAGTATGAGTAAAATAAAAAGAACACCAAAAATGCTAATATTCTGTTTACCAAAGTCTGTAGTGAAATATCCCATTAAATCCAAGTGCAGTGACTCACACCCATAATCCCAGCACTTTGGGAGGCTGAGGCTGGTCAATCTCCTGAAGTCAGGAGTTCGAGGCCAGCCTGGCCAACATGGTGAAACCCCAACTCTACTACAAATACAAAAATTAGGCAGGCGTGGTGGCAGAGGCCTGTAATCCCAGCTACTTAGGAGGCCGAGGCAGGGAGAATTGCTTGAACCCAGGAGGTGAGCTTGCCATGAGCTGAGATCATACCACTGCACTCCAGCGTGAGCGACAGAACAAAACTTCAACTTACCAAAAAAAAAAAACCAACAAAAAAAAAAAACAGCTAGCAGGTGACATTTGCTACGGGGAGACTACAGATATGATCTTGCTGCAATCCTTCCATTTTAGTAAATCTAAACAGTGTGAATCCATTCTGTTTCATCCCCACTCCACTCCAGAGCCAAAACAAGAAAATCAATTATATTTCTATTTCTTTAAAAACATATCTAACTAAATCATCTAATTAAAAGATAATATGCATGGTTCCATACTCTAAAAGAAAACTTATGTCCTGCATATCATGGACATTTGATGAATGCTTATTCAGTTGACTGGTGTAGACTTCAATAATAACCTGTTCAATGCATTATGCCAGATGAATCTTGCATCTCAAAGGTAGAACAAATAGTGTTCTTTCAGTTTTGTCTACCCATAAATGCAATATCTACTAATAAAAAGAAAATGAGTTCATTGTTCTAGAGAGTATGAGAATTTTGACAACATGAATTCTCCTGTCCTAGGACATAATTAATACTTAGAGGCATACTATTTCATGTGGAAGCTACCATTAAATCAATGTTAAGTGTTAATTACTTCACATAATCTTCTAATCTGACTTAAGACTGAAGATGTACCTCACAAAGCTGATTTATCAAGTTGTAAATCTTCACCTGTTGAATTCATAAGTTCATGTCTGAAAGGTGAGAATACTTAATATTCACTAGGCAATATTCAGCAAAGTAATATCCACTAGTACATATTTAATATTTCATCATGAAATGTGGGTGTGAAGAGAAAAGACAGGCTGGGCACAGTGGCTCACATCTGTAATCCCAGCAGTTTGGGAGGCCGAGGCAGGCAGATCATGAGGTTGGGAGTTCGAGACCAGCCTGGCCAACATGGTAAAACCCCATCTGTACTAAAAATACAATAATTAGCTGGGCATGGTGGCAGGCACCTGTAATCCCAGCTACTCGCGAGGCTGAGGCAGGAGAATTGCCTGAACCCAGGAGGTGGAGGTTGCAGAAACCACGATCACGCCACTGCATTCCAGCCTGGGCAAAAGAGCAAGATTCTGTCTCAATCAATTAATCAATAAAAATATAAGGAGGAAGCATTTACTGTGTATTTATATGTCTGGTATTATGCGAAGCACTTTACTATCTTATGAAATCTTCGGGACAGATCTTCAGTTCTCATGACCGCAAAAGAGGATACTAAAGCTCAGACAGGAGAGGAGACATGGCCAGCCTGTGTCCCCAGGGCCTATGGTCTTACCACTAGGTTACAGTGTTTCCAGGTGTCACATGTTGTGAGATTGTTGTTTTAAAATCAACCAAAAAAAAACCAAAGGCGAAAAAGGCATAAGCTATTAAAAAGTGGGAGAAACACTAAGAGAACCTTAAGCATGTAACTAAAAATATTATGGAAATGTTATTGAATTCATTAGCAAATTTAATGCTAGGTTTTCATTGAGGAGTAGGTTATATTACTCATGATGAAGAAAAATGTTCATTTTAAGTATATTAACGTAAATACCATCAATATGGTTTATCATGTTTAAATGTCCACTTAAAGCAATTCAGTTAAAATTCTGCATATCATACAATTTTATAGTTTGCTAGTAGGTTACAAGTAGTCATCCAAATAAAAACATCATGTGTTTTCCACTGGTTGTTGCTCTTTTTAGGTGAGCATTTGATGTATACCAACAGAGAGGATAATAACAAATCGCTAATTTCTTTCATCATTATATAAAGGTGGCTTCAGCATAGAATAGTATAAGGGCAATGATGAATTTGAAATCTAACATCAATTCAGTGATGCATCAAGATAAAAGTAGAGACAACAGGGGCATCTTGGTGAGTACTGAACATTTTATTTATTTATTTATTTTGAGATGGAGTTTTGCTCTTTTTGCCCAGGCTAGAGTGCAATGGTGCAACCTCGGCTCACCGCAACCTCTGCCTCCTGGGTTCAAGTGATTCTCCTGCCTTGGCCTTCCGAATAGCTGGGATTACAGACATGCACCACCACGCTCGTCTAATTTTGTATTTTCAGTAGAGACGGGGTTTCTCCATGTTGGTCAGGCTAGCCTCGAACTCCCGACCTAGATATCTGCCTGCCTTGGCCTCCCAAAGTGCTGGGATTACAGGTGTGAGCCACTGCGCCCAGATGAATTCCAAATTTAACAAAGCAGACTAAGAGAAACAATTCATTTAAAAACAAAACATTTGGCCAGGCATGGCGGCTCACACCTGTAATCCCAGCACTTTGGGAGGCTGAGGTGAGTGGATCAGGAGGTCAGCAGTTCAAGACCAGCCTAGCCAAGATCATGAAACCCTGTCTCTACCAAAAATACAAAAATCAGCCAGGCGCGGTGGCTGGCGCCTGTAATCCCAGCTGCTCGGGAGGCTGAGGCAGAGAACTGCTTGAACCCGGGAGGTGGAGGTTGCAGTGAGCCGAGATCGTGCCACTGCACTCCAGCCTGGGCGACAGAGTGAGGCTCCGTCTCAAAAAAAATAAATAAATAATTCAATGAAATCCCTAAGATCCAGGGCTTTGCAATAAATATGTAAATAAATTTCCAATCTCCATACTGAAAGTTTAAAAGAAATGCTAACTAATAATTAAAGAAATACAACATTTCCTCAGCTTTGCAGCAATCTAGAAACAAAGTGTGTAGACACTACAAACCACCTTACAAGGAGAAACGTGTAAGGATGGCATGACTCGCCGGCAGCCCTGGGCTTGTCCATGGTACCCCCATGATGAACAGTAACTCCATTGTGCAAATGCCCATGAACATAAGATTACAGGACTTTTCCAGTTTAGACATACCATATTTTCTTTCAGACAATTCTTGAATTTGTTTACGTAGATCAGCAACACGATTATTCCATTTCTCTGAAAATCAAGCAAAAGTTGATTCTCAATAATGCGTCCCTATGTCAGAGCAGCACTAACATATAATGACTTATTTCATATACTTTACATTCTAACAGTCCATGTCATTTTACTGCTTTCAAAAAAAAAATTTTCCTTTTTTGGTGGTTCTTAGAATTGATTTAATGGGAGACTATTAGAGAAGCTGAAAAGCAGGAGGGCAGAAAAGTTCAATCAAATTAAACACAACAACAGGGAGGTCACAATGAGGAGGTCTCCAGGGGGCTTTTAGCAAACTTCCTAAAACATGTGTCAGCTGTGTGAAATAAGACTTTACAGCAGCCAGGTGCAGTGGTGCAGGCCTGGAATCCCAACACTTTGGCAGCAGAGGCAGGCGGATCGCTTTGAGCTCAGGGCAACATAGCCAAAACCCCCCCTCCCTAGCCCGACCCCCACCCCGTCCCTACCAAAAATACAAAACAGCAGGGCATGGTGGCGGGCGCCTGTAGTCCCAGCTACTCAGGAGGCTGAGGCAGGAGAATCACTTGAACCCAGGAGGCAGACATTGCAGTGAGCCAAGACCACGCCACTGCCAGCCTGGATGATAGAGCAAGACTCCACCTCAAAAAAACAAAAACAAAAACACAAGGTTAAGTGGGACCCCAGACCTTACAGATACAAGTTTAAGAGGGACCCCTAAGCAAAAAATGCCAACCCTTTTTCTCCCAATCACTGAAACACCAGGAGGGTGTAACCGTTTTGCAGCCTAGCTGTAGCGGGCTGATGCCCCCAAGATGCCCATATCCTAATCCCGGGAACTGGTGAACATGACCTTATATGGCAAAATGGGCTTTGCAGATATAATGAAGTTAAGGGTCTTTGGCTTTTGGGGTTGATGTACTCACCTGGATCCTTATAAGAGCAGAGCAGGTGATGGAGAGGGTGGGAGGTGTAGTGACAGAGCAGGAATCTCCAGTCCTTTGAGACGGGCAGCACAAGCTGAGGAGAGCAGGCCACCTCCACGGCCAGGAAACGGATTCTCCCGCAGAGCCTCGGAAGCCACCAACCCTGCTCCCACCTTGACTCAGCAGGACTTACTGGAGAATTCTGGCCTTCAGACCTGTAAGGGAATACATTTTGGTTGTTTTAAGTCACTAAGTTTGTGGTAATTTGTTGCAGCAGCCACAGGAAACTGGTATTGTAGTGAAGCCTCAAAACCCCCCTGAAGGGGCTGGGCTCAGTGGCTCATGCCTGTCATCCCAGCACTTTGGGAGGCTGAGGTGGGTGGATCACTCGAGGTCAGGAGTTCGAGACCAGCCTGGCCAACATGGCGAAATGCCATCTATACAAAAAATACAAAAATTAGCCGGGCATGGTGGCACATGCCTGTAATCTCAGCTACTCAGGAGGCTGAGACAGGAGAACTGTTTGAACCCACAGGTGCGGAGGTTGCAGTGAACTGAGATTCCACCACTGCACTCCAGCCTGGGTGACAGAGCGACACTCCATCTCGAAAACAAAACAAAACAAAAAAACCCCACCTGAAGGTTTCCAGTTCTGCCAGCAGTCTCCCACCCAACCCCCAGAAGCAGACATTCCATTGCTGTGGGCCACGGACAGGCAGAAGGAAGCGCCTCCTCATGGCAGAGGCCTACCCAGGAGAAACCCAAGGAAAGGCACTGCCGGGCTGGCCCCTCTCTGCCAAGGCCATATTCTTTTCTTTTTTTGAGGCCCAGTTTCACTCTGTCTCCCAGACTGGAGTGCAGGGGCACAATCTTGGCTCACTTCGACCTCTGCCTCCCCAGTTCAAGTGATTCTCCTGCCTCAGCCTCCTGAGTAGCTGGGATTACAGGAGTGTAGCATGCCTAGCTAATTTTTGTATTTCTAGTAGAGATGGGGTTTTGCCATGTTGCCTAGGCTTGACTCGAACTCCTTGCCTCAAGTAGTCCACCTGTCTCAGCCCCGCAAAGTGCTGGGATTACAGGAGTGAGCCACCGCACCCAGCATTTGCCAAGATCTTTGATGGCAGGCTTTTTCCAGGTGATCAGTCTTTGTCTGGTCTGGCTCTGCCCCACTCTCCTACTTACCTAGTTGGAATCCCTAGCTACTTTTCAGTAGAGGAGAGTGTGTACCTCAATCCCAGCTTGGTTCAGATCTGCATTTAACTCATGGAACCTGGCTGCTCCCCAGGTCCTGAAGAAAAAAAGGGTCTCTCTGTGGGTATGATAAAGGATGGGCCTGTCCCCAGGACCCTGTAAGAGGGAAGCCCAATGTCCCACCAGGTTGGCAGGGCTGGGGAAGGGAAAGTGTTATGGTAGCCCCAAGGAAAAAAAGAGGCAGCAGAGGGAGCAGGACAGTGCTCACATGGAACTCATGCCACTGCCTGAGTGAGGGGAGGGAGGAGTGCACGCCAGTGACATCGGGGGCAGAGAGGCACAGTTCCAGGGCGGCTTTCCCCCTCACTTCCTGCCATGTTACTCTGATCACCTCCAGGTGAGCCTGCCTACTTTGTGCCCAGGGGCCTGTAGAAAACCACAGCTCCCCATGGTTATAGCCCCAGGAGTGGGGCACAGCAGGGAGGAGTCCTGGACAGAGGAGAGGCAGGGGCAGGAGGGAGTGGGCCTCAAACTCCAGGAGGGGGCCCTTCTCATGGGTCCTGCTTTCTGGCTTCTCCTTCCTTACCCCTGGGCTGATCACTCGGGGAAAACTGAGACAAAGTTTCTCACCCTCAGGCCCAGGGGGTTTAATTACTGGGCCCTTAGGGAGGTGTGAGCCCTCTGAAAGGATGCAAGGTTTTGTTTTGTTTTGTTTTTTTGAGACAGAGTTTCGCTCCTGTCGCCCAGGCTGGAGTGCAGTGGCGTGATCTCACCACACTATAACCTGCGCCTCCCGGGTTCAAGTGATTCTCCTGTCTCAGCTGCCGGAGTAGCTGGGATTACAGGTGGCTGCCACCACGCCTGGCTAATTTTTTGTATTTTTAGTAGAGATAGGGTTTTGCCATGTTGGGCAGGCTGGTCTTGAACTCCTGACCTCAGGTGATCCGACTGGCTCCACCTCCCAAAGTTCTGGGATTACATGAGCCACTGTGCTTGGCCACGATGAAAGGTTTTGTGTGGAGAGCATGAACATGCCTTTCTGGGAAAACAGTCCACAGCTCTTATTCTCAGCAGGCTTCAGGGTCAAAAAAGGTTAGAACTCTTGCTACACAGCTGTGGAAGCAGCTAGGTGAGAGGCCTGCCAAGGGCACTCTGGGCACTACCTGGGCACTCTCGAGCCCATCATCCCCTAGGCAGGCTGCACTACTTGGTATTTGCAGAGCTGAGGGGGTGGGGCATGTGGGGACTGTGAAATCGTCCTGAGATGACCCACAGTCCTCAGCTGGGAAGTGAGCGGTGCATCTCCTGCAGCATCCTCCATCCCTAGAGCCATGGGGCCAGGAGAACTGGCCCTTGCAGCAAGTGAAAAGCCTATTATTGACTCCCTCCCTAGCCATGTAGACAGTGAACCAAGACACTCATATCAGGTAAATGCCTTGGTCTCTGTCACCGAGGTCACCAGTAGGCATTCCCAGATACAGTGAAGGGCCTCACACCAAGATATGCACCTGGCCACCTGAGGAAAGAGAAAGGACTCTCTGAGGGGATGGGGCTGAGCTGGGTGTGGAGTGGTCCTTGTGGGTCTTGGTGAGAGGGAGGGGGTGCAGCATGAGCCAGGCCTCGAGGCAGAAGGACAACCAGGAGACAGCCTGGAAAAAGTGCTGGGCCCACAAGGGCTCAAGGCTGGACAGAGGGGAGGTGGGATAGGCTGCAAAGTCCTGAGGTCTGAAGATTGGCCCTGGCAGGAAGAAACCAGGTAAGGTGGGGAGTTACCTACACCCTCGGGGCCAGATGCAGGCCAGAGCCAGCCAATTACCAGGCCCTTAGGGAGGTGTGAGCCCCTTGAAATGATGCAAGGGTTTTTGTTTTTGTTTTGGAGACGGAGTTTCACTCTTGTCGCACAGGCTGGCACCTTTGCCCAGAGCAGGCACCAAGATTTCTGGCTCTGGGTGTGACCTCAGTCTGGCGAAAAGCCCCAGCCCCCACCAGGACCACCTACCCCCTAGACTACTTCAGGTGCTGAGCCCAAGCCAGGGGCAGGAAGCTAGACTGATGCCTAGGGTAATCCCAACAAAGTCCCTGGTTCCCTGCAGCTATGCGGCTGACGGGGAATTACAGCCCAAGCCCCAGATGCTGGCTCTCAAACTAACACTGAGCCCTCAGTGCCCACAGGGAGATACAATCAGCACACTTTCCAGATGGGGAAATGGGCTCAGAGAAGTGCAACAGCCTTGCCCAATGCCCCAGACCAGGGCTCCAGGCCCAGAGTGTTCTTTTGTCACTATGTCCAGAGGGCAGCAGCTGCTGTGATGTACCCACCTGAGCCTGGCAGCTTTCTCCAACTTTCGAAGCCCAGGAGCATGGCCCCTGTCCACAGATGCAACCTGGCATGAGGCGTGCCCAGAGGGACAGAGGCAGATGATTTTCGTCTCCTCCACTGGATTGTGAGGGCCTAGAAGGAGACAAGGGTCTGCTTGAGAAGGCAGTGAATAGTGAGCAACCTGAGGCAGTGCCCCTCTGGATGGATCCGCAGTGCCTGGATGGAACCTGGCTCAGACAGAGCTCAGTTCTGCAGGTCCCTGAGGCATGGAGAGTTCACAGCTACCAAGTGTAGGAGTCTGGATTCAAAACCAACAGCGTGACTCCAAAGTCCCTGCCCTAGCCCCTGAACCACCCTTGCAGGCCCATCAGATGCTCAGGCCAGCAGCACAGCCGGCCAAGACCAGGGAAACTTGGGGAGCCTCAGAGCACCCCCAGGTATTCCAACCTAATCCTGGTACCCCTGCCTCTCACCACCCTTCTTCCTGCTTTAACCTCAACCCCTACACAAAGCCTGGGCCACTCAATGTGGCATCAAACAAATGCCTCAATAAATCAGAGTCTAATCTTGAAAAAAAAAAAAAAAAGACTTAACAGATATACAATTGCACATTAGAATGCTAAAGACCATAAACATATAACAACTTAAAGTACATATAAATTCAATATATATCCAATCATTGTGACTATGACACAGTAGAATATTAAAATACTATTTTCAAAATGTATACAAGCTTAATGTTCTGTGTATTCAAACTATTTATTCAAAATACAAATCATCAACATAATTTGCCACTAATACTGAGTGCCTTCACGGGACACATGATTCACTGGGAGTCAATAAATTAGCAGCCGGCAGGCAGTGACACACAGCAAAAATGAAAACCAAGAGGTGAAATAGTTCTGAAATAAAGGTCTTAACGCTAACAGAAATCACTGAATTACTAACTCATTAGCACTAATTTTGAGCCAACTAACTAATTAATATGAGATGATACAATGTCCTATACTTTGGTAAGTACGGACTATGTTTAAACAATGTCTGTAACGTGACTTTCAAAATGCTCCTGGCTTTACAAAGATGTGATTAAAATGTAGTAATACATGCTAAACCATTTCCCCCTGCAGAGCATGTGGTAACTTTCATCAGTCACATTGAGAGTCCAGAAGATAAAGGAAAAGGTCGTGGATTTTGCTGAGAACTTACCAGAGTTGAACTCCCTCATTTTCCGTTCCCCAGCATTGGCAGGTTCTGGGACTGGTAGCTGTGGTGGCTCGTTGATCTCTGTCTCTTAGAAGGTGGGGAATAATCATCATCTTGAAAAAGAAAAAATGGTCATTACTGAAGGAATCATCTTTGGTTACAGCCACCTCTGGGTCAATTCCCAACATTCAAAAGCTGAGCAGGGCTTTAAAGCTATCTTATTAATAATTATTTCTGTATTGCGAACTTCAGCATACTTTTTTCTAGTTACATTTGAAATGTTATTCTTTTGGGATGTGCTCAAGTGAATACTGCTTTTTCCTCTCTCTTGCTTCATTACTTTTTAGTTTGCTTCATTTGAATCATCACTGTAAGTCTCCCCTTCTCCTCAAATAACTTTCAAATTGCTGCCAAGAACTATGTTCTATTTTAAGGCTTTTGAGAAAAAACTTTCAATGAAGATAGCCACCTGAAGTTATACAAATATAGAAGAAACAGGATAAAATAAAGCTTAGATTGGAAAAAATATTTAAGATTATACAAAATTCAAGCTAAACAAGGGAAGCTGAGTAATTGTGTGTTCAAATACTTTTAACAAGTGCAAAACATGTAGGCTTAAAGAAATAGAGCTGGCCAGGCACGGTGGTTCACGCCTGTAATTCCAACACTTTGGGAGGCCGAGGCAGGCAGATAACTTGAGGTCAGGAATTCGAGACCAGCCTGGCCAACATAGTGAAACCCCCTCTCTACTAAAAATACAAAAATTAGGCCAGGAGCGATGGCTCATGCCTGTGATCCCAGCACTTTGAGAGGCTGAGGCGTGTAGATCACCTGAGGTCAGGAGTTTGAGACCAGCCTAACCAACATAGAGAAACCCCGTCTCTACTAAAAAGACAACATTAGCCGGGTGTGGTGGCACATGCCTGTAATCCCAGCTACTCGGGAGGCTGAGGCAGGAGAATCCCTTGAACCCGAAAGGCAAAGATTGTGGTGAGCCGAGATTGTGCCATTGCACTCCAGCCTGGGCAACAACAGCGAAACTCCATCTCAAAAAAAAAAAAAAAGAAAAAATTAGCCAGGCGTGGTGGCGCATGCCTGTAATCCCAGCTACTTGGGAGGCTGAGGCAGGAGAATCGCTTGAACCCAGGAGGCTGAAGTTGCAGTGAGCCAAGACTGCACCATTGCACTCCAGCCTGGGTAACAGAGCAAGACCCTGTCTCAAAAAAAAAAAAAAAAAAAAAAAAGAGAGAGAGAGAAAGAAAGAAAGAAAGAAAGAGGGCTACATTATTTATGAAACAGATACTGTTAACTCAGTCACCAGAAAGCCTGTGTATAAATGAGCAGTGAGATATTCAAGCACAGCACACACACACTTCTCAGGACAGCTGTCGTGAGAGTTCCATGCTTGTTTCCTTCTGGATACATCAGCAACTCACTCTGCTATGATCCTGCAATACATCTCATGTTAGAATTAGAGACATCTGGGCCAGGCACAGTGGCTGACGCCTGTAATCCTAACACTTTGGGAAGCCGAGGCAGGCAGATCACCTAAGGTCAGGAGTTCGAGACCAGCCTGGCCAACATGGTGAAACGCTGTCTCTACCAAAAATACAAAAAATTAGCTGGGCATGGTGGCAGACGCCTGTAATCCCAGCTACTCGGGAGCCTGAGGCAGGAGAATCTCTTGAACCCGGGAGGTGGAGGTTGCAGTGAGCCAAGATCGTGCCACTGAACTCCGGCATGGGTAACAGAGCAAGGCTGTCAAAAAAAAAAAAAAAAAAAAAACAGAAAAAGAAAAAGAAAAAAGAATTAGAGACATCTGGATCAAATCAGCTGCCAGTCTCGCAAAGTGTTGGGTAACATCCTATTAAGATTGCTGCTTACACATCATCTATAAAATACTGAAAATATCATTTTAAGAAATCTTTTTTTTATTTTGAGACAGAGTTTTGTTCTTGTTGCCCAGGCTGGAGTGCAATGGTGCGATCTCAGCTCACTGCAACCTCTGCCCCCTGGGTTCAAGCAATTCTCTTTCCTCAGCCTCCTGAGTAGCTGGGATTACAGGCATGCACCACCACACCTGGCTAATTTTGTATTTTCAGTAGAGACAGGGTTTCTCCATATTGGTCAGGCTGGTCTCGAACTCCTGACCTCAGGTGATCCACTGACCTTGGCCTCCCAAAGTGCTGGGATTACAGGCGTGAGCCACCATGCCTAGCCAAGAAACCCTTATTTGAAAACAAGCCAGGCGCGGTGGCTCATGCCTATAATCCCAGCACTTGGGAAGCCAAGGCGGGTGGATCACTTGACGTCAGTAGTTTGAGACCAGCCTGGGCAACATGTTATAACCCCATCTCTACTAAAAATATATTTAAAAAATTAGCTGGGTGTGGGGGCGGGCACCTGTAATCCCAGCTTCTCAGGAAGCTGAGGCAGGAGAATCACTTGAACCTGGGAGGTGGAGGTTGCAGTGAGCAGAGATCATGCCACTGCACTCCAGCCTGGGTGACAATAGAAAGACTCCATCTCAAAAACAAAACAAAACAAAACAAAACGAAAAACCACTAAAAAAAAGACTCCATTTCAAAAACAAAACTAAAACCAAAAACACAACACAAATGAAGTATACAAATGAAAATAATTACTGTGTTAAACACAGTTTCATAGAAAATAAAAGACCAATCAAATACAATAAGCTGCCTTCTTAGATGGGTATGTTATTCTTTTACAGCTAAAGAAACGGGCTCAGAGAATGTTCTTTGATTGGACTGTGTTGCATCTCTGGACAGTGCAGCTGAGATCAGACTTTGTGTGTAACTCCACTAGCCTATCAGGGTGCCTCTCATAAAGGTAAGCAATGTAAATTTGGCCTAATATACAAAGTTGCCAGGGCAGCACTGGGTCAATTCTACATACAGTACTTCTATGTTCATCAAGGGAAACCTTAAAGGAAAGTGAAAATGCTTCTAGAAGGCGACTGGACACCAGCGCCTTTGCTTGTTGCCTTTGGGCTCTTCTTCTAAGGCCAACAGTGACCTGAAATTATTGACTAACTTTTCCAATCAAGTGGACAAAATGGTACCAAGGTTGCCAACATCAGACAAATTCACTTGAGGGCCTTATCTATGTACTTTGAAAGACAAAACTGCTTTTGTAAAGGATACTGTATTTCAGAAAAAAATCATATTAACAACTAATAACACTGTAAAATGCTGATGTGTTGAATGCTACTTTAGAAAAACATGTTCAAATCTAGGGAAAAAATTTGATTCAAAACTACATATCAATTATCTAGCTAGCTAGCTATCTAGAGACATGCTTTCATTCTATTGCTCAGGATGGGAAGCAGTGGGATTACCATAGCTCACTGCAGCCTTGAGCTCCTGGCCTCAAGTGATCCTCCTGCCTCAGCCTCCTAACTAGCTAGGGCCACAGGTGGACACAGTTACGCCTGGGTTTTTGTTTGTTTTGTAGAGACAGGGTTTCACTATATTGCCCAGGCTGGTGTCAAACTGGAGTCTCGCTGTGTCGCCCAGGCTGGGGTGCAGTGGTGTGATCTCGGCCCAACGCAACCTCCGCCTCCCGGGTTCAAGTAATTCTCCTTTTATCAGCCTCCCAAGCAGCTGGGACTACAGGCATGCGCCACCACGCCTGGCTAATTTTTGTATTTTTTGTAGAGACTGGATTTCACCATGGCCAGGCTGGTCTCCAACTCCCGACCTCAGGTGATCCACCCGCCTCGGCCTCCCAAAGTGTTGGGATTACAAGCGTCAGCCACTGAGCCTGGCGAAGCACTTTCTTCTGTTATTAAGTAGCCTAACCCAGGTGGGGCGCGGTCCCTCATGCCTGTAATCCCGACAACTCTGACGGCCAAGGTGAGAAGATCGCTTCAACTCAGGAGTTCGAAACTGGCCCGGGCAACATAGCGAGCCCCCCCCCACCCCCATCTCTAGAAAAATACAAAAATTAGGCCAGGTGCGCACCACGCCCGGCTAATTTTTGTATCTTTTGTAGAGACAGGGTTTCGTCATGTTGCCCAGGCTGGTCTCGAACTCCTGAGCCCAAGCCATCCATCCTCCCGCCTCGGCCTCCCAAAGTGCTGGGATTACAGTAGGGCCCAGCCAGCCTCATGTTTTATTTAGCAGTCCCTCCCTGTTGCACACTTGGATAGTTTCTTAATTTTTTTAGACAGGGTTTACCTCAATCTCGCAGGCTGGAATGCTATGGTTGGATCATAGCTCACTGGAGCCTTGAACCTTTGGGCTCAAGTAGCTGGGGGGCTGAGGTAGGACTACAGAGATGGGGTTGCACCATGTTGCTAGGCTGCTCTTGCCCTGAAGGGTCCTCTCGCCTCAGCGGCGTCAGACATAGTTTTCTATTTTTGACGAACATAAACACTGTGCTGGGTCTGAATTTTTCAGCTACCCTTCTTCAGCCCGCAACACACAGACCTGGCGGGGAGGTCGCTGTTACCAGCCCCCACTCTGACGAGAAGACTGCCCAGCCCCAGGCGCTGTAGCGCCCCGGTGATGTCGCCGAACACCCGGCGCCTGTGACGTCGCCGAACGCCCACCTCTACGGTGTCGGCGAAGACGCGCCCTTGTGACGTCACGGAAGGCGCGCCCTTGTGACGTCACGGAAGGCGCGCCCTTGTGACGTCACGGAAGGCGCGCCCTTGTGACGTCACGGAAGGCGCGCCCTTGTGACGTCACGGAAGGCGCGCCCTTGTGACGTCACGGAAGGCGCGCCCTTGTGACGTCACGGAAGGCGCGCCCTTGTGACGTCTCAGGGGACCGCCACTCACGCGGAGCCAATCGGAACTCGCGGCGGGGCTGCTGGGTCTTCCAGGAGCGCGCATGAGCGGACGCTGGCTACGGGTGGCCGGTCGGGATGTAACCGGCTGCTGAGCTGGCAGTTCTGTGTCCGGAGGCTTCCGCCCGGCCGCAGCCGCACATACGCTGCGAGGAGGAGCTTTACGACTTCCCGGTCTTCGGGGCCAGGCGCAGCAAGGGCCAGACTCTGCCCTAGCAGGCGCTGCGCGCCAACCGGCTGGCACCTGTCGCAGAAGGTGCAACCGATCGCACTGTCGCGCGGAAGCTCCTCAATGGCCAGCTCCAGCTGCAGCCCCAGCCGCCCACTCGCCTCTCCTGAGCCTGGGTAAGTGCGTCCCACAACACCTCCCCCAGCCAGGGCCCGGGGACCCCCGGGAGCGTCCCCGGCTACCTGGCGCCGCTCATCCTGGGCAGGGTCGGCCCCCTGTGAGGCTGCCGGGCATGAGGGAGCTGCACCGCTGAGCTTGACCTCTGACGGCCTTTTGTAATAGCATTAAGTCTTTGAAACTTTGTGGCGAGGTAGAAGGGGCTAGGAAACGAAGAAAACATCTTTTTAAAAATATAAGCGATCGGCTGGGCGAGGTAGCCCACGCCTGTAATCCCAGCACTTTGGGAGGTCGAGGCGGGTGGATCACGAGGTCAGGAGTTCAAGACCAGCCTGGCCAGCATGGTTTCACTGAAACCCCATCTGTACTAAAAACACAAAAATTAGTCGGGCGTGGTGGCGGGTGCCTGTAATCCCAGCTACTCGGGAGGCTGAGGCAGAGAATTGTTTGAACCCGGGATGCGGAGGTTGCAGTGAGCGGAGATCGGGCCACTGCACTCCAGCCTGGGCAACAGACCAAGACTCTGCCTAAACAAACAAATATATGTGTGTATATATGCGATCGAGCCCGGGAGGTTGAGATTACAGTGAGCTGAGATTATATAAGCGATCAAGCACGGGAGGTTGAGGTTACAGTGAGCTGAGATTGCGCCGTTGCACTCCAGCCCGTGTAACAGAGGGAGACTCTGTCTCTAAAAAATTATATGCAAGTGAGAGCTTTTCTTCCAGCCTTCACGCTCAGACTGAAGAAAGTAATTAGGCCAGCCCCCGTGGCTCACGCCTGTAATCCCAGCATTTTGGGAGGTGGAGGCGGAAGCGGAAGCGAGTGGATCGCTTGAGATCAGGAGTTCCAGACTAGTTTGGGCAACATGGTGAAACCCTGTCTCTACAAAAATATAAAAAATTAGCTGGGCATGGTGGCACGCACTTGTAGTCTCTGCTACTTGCCGGGCTGAGGCGGGAGGATCGCTCAGCTGCAGCCTCGACCTCCTGGGGCAATCCATTTCAGCCTCCCAAAGTGCTGAGATTACAGGAATGAGCCATCGTGCCTGGCTTTACACTATATTTTAATACTTTTTTTGAAAATGGAAACTTTTACAGGCAATTCACTTCCTTCAAACTAATGATAAGGAAGTGATGCTGTTCTGTTCTGTTTTGTTTTTTGTTTTTGTGGGGTTTTTTTTCTTTTTTGAGATGGGGTCTTGCCCAAGTTGGAGTGAGGTGGTGCAAACAAGGCTCACTGCAGCCTTGACCTTCGGGCTCAAGGAATCCTTCCCCGTCAGCCTCCCCGGTAGCTAGGACTACAGGTGCATGCTACCACGCTTGGCTAATTCTTTTTTTGAAATGGAGTCTCACTCTGTCTCCCAGGCTGGAGTGCAGTGGTGCAATCTCGGCTCACTGCAGGCTGGTCTCAACCTCTGACTCGGATGGTCCACCCACTTCTGCATCCCAAAGTGCTGGGATTACAAGTGTGACCCACTGTGCCTGGCGATATTGCTCATTTTAGATACTAGAACTTTTTAATTTAATTTTTTTTTTTTTTTTTCTGAGATGGAGTCTTACTTTGTCTCCAGGCTGGAGTGCAGTGGTGTAATCTCGGCTCACTGCAACCTCCGCCTCCTGAGTTCAAGCGATTCTCCTGCCTCAGCCTGCCAGAGTTGCTGGGACTACAGGTGCGCACCACCACACCCAGGAGTTCAAGGCTGCAGTGAGCCATGGTCGTGCCACTGCACTCCAGCCTGGGCAACACAGCGAGACCCTGACTCCACAAATAAATCAATCAACATCGTATGATCTGTACCAGGGTATAGGCAGGTGCTATGATCCCCACTTTTCATCCTCAACTCTAAGTTGAGTCATACATCAACCTCTAGTAACAAGTGGCATGTTCTCAGTCAAAGGGGTAAGCCCAAACCACGTGGAGAGAATCTTATCTCTTTTGAGAGCTAATATAAAAAGAATTCCTCCTAGGCGTAAAAATATTGTGACATCAGTTACTTAGGCTAAACATGCCTATTATGCTAAGTGAGTTATTAACAATAAATACTTTAACTCTGTGCCATGTTAATTATCATAATCTGATTTATAATTTGTTTTAACCTTAGGTTAAACAATAACCTAAGTAATAAAGTAAACAATATCTTCAAACTTGAAATATATGCTTATTTGTTAAAATAAAAAACAGTTTAATTTGTTTGGGACATTTAATTTGTTTGGCATGATTATTTCTTTTCTCATAAAATATATATTAGTGCTTAAGAATTTTAAGAGGTATAGTCTTTCCTTTTATAATGGTGGTTGTTTTTAAAATGAATCTGTTATTTCTGTTACATGAATACAGATACTCCTTGACTTACGATGGAGTTACATCGCAATAAACCCATCGTAAGTTGAAAATACTGTAAGTCAAAAATGCACTTAATACACCTAACTTACAAACATCACACCTTTGCATAGCCTATCGTAAACATCCTCACAACACTTACATTAATATTTGGGCAAAATTATCTATCACAAAGCCTATTTAATAATAAAGTGCTGAATATCTCATGCAATTTATTGAATAGTGAACTGAAAGTAAACAACAGAATGATTGTATGGGTACTCTTAAGTATGTTTTTAAATGTGGATCACTGCATGCAGATGGCATTCATACTATTGTACAGTCAAAAAAAAGTAAATTGTACCATCATAACTGAGGAAGTCTGCAGTTTATGATAATGTAAGGATTTTGGAAAACTGTTGCAAATATGTTAAAATTAATTTGTACTAATCTCTTGCACATTTGTATATTAATTGATTAAATGCTTCACCTATAGTTTTTTTCACAGAATTCATTTCATTTAAAATTTTAAGCTCAACTTTGAAAATTATAAACTGTGGGTTGAAATATTATAAATAATACTTTTTGCTTATTTTCTTTAAAAATATAAACCTATATCAAAATATATACATGATATATGTGTGTTTTTATGTATAGACACTCTGAATGCAACACATATTTTTATTTTACACTACATCTTTTCTTTTATTCCACAAATCTTGTATTAATACTAAATATCAGTCGAATTCCCAAGATACTTTTTTATGTGCCTGCAAATAAGAATTATCCTACCTGATCTTTTCAAAGTAACTTTACCAATGAAATAAATTTGACTTTGTTTAAACATTTCCAATCTTGAGAGCTTCAGAAATCTCATGACAGAAGGTGTCCATCCATTTAGTATTTGGCAAGTTACAATTTCCGAGTTTCTTGTTTCCCTTCTGAGACACATCAGGCAAATGAGCTTTTTACTTGGAATTAAACAGATTGTTTTGTACGTTGTGCTTCTATCGTGTTAATAAAAAGTTTCATTAGTCTGTCCCTAGTGACTAAATGTGGTAATTAATAGCAACAGTATTGGGTGGGTGACTGTGTGAGTGTGCATGTAGTATATATTTGTGGTCTTTAAAGCTATTTGTTTCAATAAAGATGACAGCATCCAAGATCCCCAAAGTTTCCACTCTGAAAGTATTTTAACAATACAGTTTCTAAAACAACCTGCTAACTTTTCTGTTAATGCACCTGTTGTTCTCTGACATGAGAAATGCTGCACTCACATAAATTGAACTGAAAATGTTTAAGTTCTTCCTTAAAGTGAGAAATTAGCTTCCCCTCAAAATCATCAGCATAATAAAAATATTATATCATGAGATGAAAGTAATTCAGCAACTAATATTCTCTAAAGAGCTAGGCCAAGATGTATTTGACACATAATGTGCTAGACATTTTGAAGAAAGTAATACAGTTCTTGACTTAACCAGAGTATAGCTAGGCACCTTCAGTGCTCAACTTCACTGAAATATCACCCATCTATTAAGAAACTTGACGCATAGTGGGCAAAGTTTAATATGTTTCAGATATGGAAGGGAATCTAAAGTAGTGAGGGGACAAGTGCAAGTTATAAGACACAGAATGAATATTGTTTTGTGTCACTAAGTGAAAAGCCAAATGTACACTATGAGATTTATGACATAAGCCAAAAACAAGAAAACATTTGCAGTCCTGAACATCAATATTTTCTTCAACTATGTGAGCCAATGAAAGAGAAACTCTGAAGAAAGATTTATACAAAATTCACAGCTTAAAAGGGGCCAATGGAAAGATTTATACAAAATTCACAGCTTGAAAGGGGCCAATGGTAATAGTAATCTTTTAAATAACTCTATAAAACATAACAATTCAGGTGAAAGACGGGCCGTGGACATAGACCACATATTCTATCTCTGTCACCAAATGAGTTAGTTTTCTACCCCAATATAGGTATCTTAGATTATATATACACAATAATTTAGCAAAGAAGGGAGTGGCCATTAAGGGAACAAATCTATAACTAGGAAGAAATTTTCCCGGATAAAAGGTCCTGACAGTAGCTTTAAAAATACAAAACTGATGACTGCTATCACTCTGCTAACTTTCCATTATTACAGCTGTTTTGATAGACATGTAACTATCTTCAGCTATGAAGCATAAATTTTATGTCAAGCAAGGTAATGTCTGTTAGTGACAACCTAGCCATATTTCAAAAACTGTTGCTGCAGCGCAGGCAATGAAATGTTTAACTCTAGTAACTCTTTTAAGTGATATGGTCAAGGCAACTCAGTGGAGTATGTCCAAGGGGCTTGCAACTTTCATAGCAACCATCACTTGATGGCATGTTACCTCCTCATTCATGAGAAGCTGTGGACAGAGACAGAAAAATCAAGGAAACTGGAGCAAAGTAAACCTGTGTTCTCCAGACTGCTTAATAGGGGTGGTAGCATAGCGTTTTAGTTTAGTTTTGTTTTGTTTTCAGCTTTGGCATTAATTACAGAGATAAAGAGAGGAAAACGATTACAGATACACTAGGATTCTTCATTTTAGCAGTTGTGTTTTCTGAATACAATAGGCAACGAGCCATATGTTTAAATACCGTAACCTAATGACCCCTTTGCACACTCAAACCCCTTACAGGACGGGGAGGACGGGGAGCGTGCAGACTGGCAGGTACATGAGCTTAGACGAGTGCTTTGGGGCTCCAGCCCCGTGGTAGCATTTAGAGGTGAGTGCCTGTGACTCCCAAAGCCCACATGGGTGTGGCCTGTCTTACCGTGTGCTCTTTTAGCTTTGCCATCCACATACGGCTTAAGTGTTCACCAGCTCAGTGCCCTCTTGGCACCCAGGTCTTTGTCCAATATCCAGGAAGAATCAGGTCACACATCAACGTGAAGATTGTGAATGCAGGGGTTTTACTGAGTGGTGGAGGTGGCGCTCAGCAGGATGGATGGGGAGCTGGAAGGGGATGGAGTAGGGAAGATGATCTTCCCTAGGAATTTGGCTGTCCGGTGGCCAATCTCCTCTCTGACCACCGACAGCCAAACTCCTCTCAGCATTCAGACGCTCTTTCTCTTCTTTCTGCTGCGCCGCTCTGCTGTTCTCCGGCTCTTCTGTTTGTCTCCTTCTCATCTGCTTCTAGAGCCTGGGGTCTGGGGTTTATATGAGTATAGGATGGGGGTCATGACAGGCCAAAAGGTAACTTTTGGGAACAAAAATAGGAATGTCTGTTCTCATTTAGGGCCACAGGTTTCCAGGATTGAAGGCGGGGCCTTTGCCAGGGAACTACCCTCTTCAACCCAATATTTCCCTGTCTCCTGTCCATATCAATTGCTGGGAGAATTAATTTGGATGTAATAGCTTTTCTGAAGCCTGTGAGTCCTTCTAGTGAGTCAGTGAGCCTTCATGTTGTATTGAGAATCCCTGACACCCTATGCAATTTTAATTGTTTTCTTCTACACAATTGAAAATTTTAATTACTTTTAAAGGAATGGGGTTTTACATTGATTCATTCATTAATAAATTATTATTGAGTGCCTTCTATGTATCAGTCTTATTTTAGGTTGTAGAAATACCACAAAGTATGAAATAAAATTTCTATCTTTAATATCCATTTAAAACACAGAATAAAAAAGGAAACAAATTAAAATAATATTCTAATATAATTTGCATTTTACCAAATAAATAGACTTTGTGTGAAGAATTTATATTAAAGCTATTGGAGAGAACTGATCCCCCTTAAGGAATTTCTTTTTTGTATAGCAGATTATCTGAAGGTGTAATATCAGGGCTTTCTTCCCTGCTAGGAGTTTGATTTCAATTAATGCAAGTATCAGATGTAAAGAAGGGCAATAGCAAGTGATAAAGACTTACACTCAAGTGCTACTCTGTTATACTTGGGGATGAATATTTCATGGTCAATTCTGGAAGGGGTTAAGTATAGAAATTGAACAGTGGTAAGTGGCTGCCTCAGGAGAAAAGGTAGCAGTAATTACCTCTGAAGGGAAGAAGATTCAATAAACAAGGATGTTGGAGAGCTTTGGAAATAAGCTTTACATATCACAAACTATCTATTAGTGGAATGTGCCTAGTAAAAAAGAATAAAAAATGTAATTTCCACAGGATTCTCTATGCAGAAACAAAACACAAAAAGGGGAAAAAAATGGCCTTTTCTTCCCACCCACTCAGGGTAATTTCTTAAGTGGTTTATGATCTGATAAGAAATGGAAGAGAAATTCAATTTGTAGTTAGAAAAGAAACTAAAAATTAATCACCTAAAGAAAAAAGTTTACAAATTTTTCATAGGTATAATTTTTTAAAGGTTCCGTTGTGCTTCATTTAGAAAACTTAAATATGATTTAACAATTTGTCATTTTGGTGAAAGAACTATTTTATTTCTTTTATAGACCCATTGATTTTGTCCTCTAAATTACTGCAACTAAATGGTTTTCTTCTCAACAAATCATGATTTTTTCTTCCTTTTGTTCAAAGTTGTGAGGGTTTTTCTTTGCTATTTACATCTGTGAATTCCATTCATTTGAACAAAGTGTAAAAATGTAAATGAAAATAAAGGAGTAGGTGTGGAGAATTATAAGTTTGTAGTAGAGTGGGATTTCTCAGCCTCAAATCTGTTCATACTTATTGAAATTTATTTAAAGTTTAACACTTTGGAAAAAATCAAAATTAACAAAAACATTCTTAACACCTACAAATTTCTATTTACCACTTAATTTTACTTTCAAAAACATTTTAATCCATATATTTTATTAGAATGTATTCAATAAAGAAGAGAAATATTTTTCTGTGGTACATATTCCCAGGTCTTCTTATTTCCTATAACGAAATAAAATGAGAATGGAAAATAGTCAGTGAAGATTGAACTTCTCTTCCACTAAAAGAAGATATCAAAATATTTTATTAGAAATCACAAAGAAACTGGTGAGTTCACTGTTCCTATTTTAAGTATGAAAACTAAAAACAGGTACACAAAATAATTTATAATCTTTAATTTTCTAAGTTAACTATATTCATTTATTTCTTTGTATATTTTATGTTATTACTCACATGCATATAAATATGTTTAAGCAAAAATTTATGTAAAATATCATTGTTACCGGCTGAATTGTTCCTGTCTTGTCCCCCTCCTCAAAAACATTTCTATGTTGAACCTCCCGGTATCTCAGAATGTGACTGTATGTGGAGACAGGTGTGGGGTTGAGATAGGTAAGTAAGCAGGAAGGAGGAAGGGGCCCCGGGTTGGGACAAACAATTGTTCTGAGAGACAGCTAATCACAATCCATTGGCACAACATTCTGTTCCCAAATACCTGGTTCCCCACATAGTCTCTTCAGCACCACCTTATAAAACTTCCCTCCAGCCCCTGCCACTTTCCAGGCAGTCCCTTCTCTGCCATACTGCCCATTGCTTTTTTGCAGTGTACTTTTCCTCTAATAAATCTGCCTCTCTTCCCCAACAACTGTGTTGCTAGATTCCTTTACCAACAGCAATGCTGGCCGTGGCCATTGCACCCATGACAATAGGGTAGTTGCAGAAGTGGTTAAGTTAAAATAAGGCCCTTAGGGTGGGACCTAATCCAATATAACTGGTGTCCTTATAAGAAAAGGAAACTTGGACACACAAAGAGACACCAGAAATGTGCACACACTGAATACCATGTGAATATATAGCAAGAAGGTAGCCATCTGCTAACCAAAGACAGTGGCCTCAGGAGAAACCAGACAAATCAATCCTTTGGTCTTGGACTTTCAGTCTCCAGAACTTTGAGAAATAAATTTCTAGTGTTTTTTGTTGTTTTAGCCAAGCAATCTGTGGCATTTTCTTATGACATCCTGGCAAACTAATACAATTATTAAACAATTAAACTTTCTATAAAAATTACGCTTAATGTTCTATTATGATGATTAAAGAATACTCTATCAAAGAGTGTTATATTTAATGTAAAAAAGTAAGACATATACAAATATAAAGAACAAAAGTAAAATAAGGTACTCTCTTACTCCAAAGATCCAAGAATCTATTGTAAATTTCAGTATGACAGTGGAAGCCCCAGTGTATTTGGTTCCTAAAGAAAGAGAGATTTGGGGCACTTTGGAACATTTCATAACTGTGGGCCAAATAGGAATGTGACTAGACCATGTGAAAAATAACAATAAAGAAATCATCATATTTTAGAATCTTGGAACAGAGCTAAAGTAGTATACAAATGAAAACAGAGCATAAAATACATGTTCTACAAGAATATAGGCCTTGTATAAGAAAAATAGATTAATGGAATGTCTGACTCCAGTAAACACTCAAAAAAGAAACAGTGACATAAACTCTAGGAAAGAAAATGAAAGAGGTAGTAGAACATACGGATGAATAAGATTATAGTAAAATAGCAAAACTATAAAAAGTTTTATTTTTAGAGGAAATGATTAACATGTGTAAACTGACAATTAATATGCATTGGAGGGGAAAAATTAAGAAGGTATAACTTGCTCCAGAAGAGAAAGATCACCTAAAAAGGATTGAGTGAAATTTAAAAAAAAAAGAAAAACAAATTGCTGAAGAGGCTCATGAAACATGTTCACCGTGCATCAATTACCAACTTGTCTGAGCCCAGTGACACTGGACACCCCCCAACTCACAGAAGGAAATAGAACCAGTTTACTGGAACACAGGTCAGTAGTGCACATACAAACTAAAGCGCCAAGAAAAAAATATGAGAACAATTCAGAAACATTGCAAGAGGCATGAGGAGCATGCTGAATAAATCTGACTCATGTGTATTTGCGATTTAAGAGGAGAGGACAGGGACTACGGAGCAGAAGCAATGTTTGAAAAGATAATGAATAAGAATGTTCTAAAACTCATTAAAGTCAGCAACTCACATACTGAAGAATTCTGCAAACTTCAAGCAGGGTAAATAAACAGAAAAACACATTTAGGCCCAATGTGGTAAGAATGCGTAAAATAAGTACAAAGAAAAACATCTAAAAGCCTGAGATAAAAGGCAGATTACAATGAAAAGATAAACAATCAAATGAACCATGACTTTATTACAAGAAATTACGATTTCAATGCCACTCAGTCATATATCACCAGGAACACACCTGTAGTTGAACAAATTGGGTTTATTCTTTTCAGTGAGCAAGGACACACATCATGGGAAGTCAGCTGGCTTTTCAGTAGTGAGTATTAGGGAGGACTTTGATGGGATGATTTTGGAGACCATCCAAGGAAGCAGGCACTCACTATGCATTGGGTGCTCTTAGGAAGTAAGGACCATTCTATGACTGGTTATTTCAGTAAATCTTACCTAGGAAGAGGAGCCCCTAGAATGAAAATAGAGCTTCAATTTGCAAAGAAGAGCAGTCATATTAGCCAGGAGAGGATTGTGTTTGCTATTTTCTGGGTTGCACAGTGACTTTGGTTTTGCCCACTCTCAGACACAAAATTATAAAGTGAGCTCTTGTGTCTCACCTTCCCATGGCTGCAGAGTGGGCTTTGCTGGTGGTGGTGTGGGGTGAGAGTGTGTGCATCTAACAGGAAGACAGCATATCCTAGTTGTTTCCTTGCCAGGCCAGCCTTAAATGACACTGAGTCTAACAGTAAGTGCAGACCAGTTCCAGATGCCACCACTACTTTTGAAAATTGTAAAATAATTGAGTGTCACCTTCAAAGTGTGAAGAAACAAAAACTGGAAATCCAGTATTCCAAACTAATGAAAATATCTTTCAAAATTAAAGAAGGCTGAAGACATTCTCAGACAGACAAAAAACTTTGGGAGCACTGTCTTCATTGGGTCTGCCCTGAAATTACTAAACAGAACATCCATCAGGCAGAAGAAAAATGTTCAAAATTATGAATCAAGGATAAAGAAAGAATTAAATGTAATATAAAAGATAAAGCTACAGATACATCTAAATAAATACTGACTATATTAAAATAAGAATACTAATGTCTGGTGGAGTGTTTGTGTGTGTACATATATACTTATGTATGTGTGTGTGTATATATATACTTATGTATATATGTATACATGTGTATATACATGTGTTTATATATACATGTATATATGTGTATATATACATATACTTAACATAATATCTAGTGTGGCAAAAGTGAAAGTAATACAATTAAAATATTCCAAGAGTCTTTTATTTTTTGGAAGGAAGAAAAAGTCCTAATTTGTTTTAGACTAAGGTAAGTTAGGATAAACTTTATGATGTCTACTAAAATAATAAAGAAATAGCAATAGTCTAATTATCACATTAATAAAATTGCAAAAGAAATGATAAATAGCTGATAAGGAGGAATAAATTCAAGAGATATATTATTCAACATGGGGACTATAGTTAATAACAATATAAAAATGAAAGTAATAGATTAATCAAAAAGAGACAAGAAAGTAGAAAAAAAGTAACATAGAAAAGTGGCCTCAGTAGAAAAAGAATAGTAAGTTGGTATTAATCATGATATTAAAAACAAATGTATCACATGCTGAAATTAAAAGGCAAAGATTTACGTATATACACCTATACATAAATCATTTCTGTTCGACTTTCAAAATAAGGATGTTGTAAGTAAAAAGTATATAAAAAGGTATTTATGATTAGTAACCTAAGGAAATGGGTGCCTTTATACTAAAGCAAACTAACGTCTTCTTGAAACCAAGAAGCACAGCTAGAGTTAAGGTAGGACATTTCACAATAATGAATCAATTCATTGTGGAAATATTACAATTTTATACTGCTATGTACATAACATAGCTTCGTAGCCTTAAAATCTTAAAGAAATTCAAAGTAGCTAACACAAAATAGTAAGAAAAGCAGACTAAAGAAGTCAGTAAGGAAATAGAAAATTGGAATGTCATTAAGAAATGTAAGACAATAATGTCAAAAGTGAACATATGACTCCAGCATTCACGCTTGTCAACTGCACAAGGAGCACTTAGCAAACTTTTATGCTGAACAGCAGGCTATAAAGCAAAAACTTCAGTAATGTTGAGGAACTGAAATCATAATGGGTAGGTTTTCTTACCATTGTAGAATTAATCCAGAAATTAAGTACAAAACAATAACTTTTAAAATTCGAAAATGTTTAGTAATTAGCAATGCATTTAAACATAAAACATGTATCATAAAGGAATGATTAAGTTAAGACATATATTCCACTGAGTACACGCACACACAAAATAGATACTTAAGGATGTGAAAGTCACCAAACACATCCAAAAGAGAAATATTTATAGACATTCATGCATCTATGATCAAAGAAAAGCTGCAAATCACTGATTCAAGCATTTTGTTCAAAGAAGAGAGATGTAATCTTAAAGAGAATAGCAGATAGATAATGAAATATAAAATATAATATGGATAATTAAATCAAAGGTGGGTCTTTTGAAAAGACTAATACATACTCTTCAAAATGCTGACAGTGTGGGCTAATAAAATGAAAAACAAATGCACAACACTCCCTCCCCTAAAGTAGTCTAGAGGCATAATTTGTCAGTACCAATAATAGAAACAGAGATATCCTTTAAAATTTATGGTCATCAAAAGAACAATGAGAGAATGGGATAAACACATGTATGCTAAAAATAAGTGAAATGAGGCCAGGTACATGGTTCACACCTATAATCTCAACATTTTGGGAGGCCCAGGTGGGTGGAGCACTTGAGGCCAGGAGTTCGAGACCAGTCTGGCCAACATGGTGAAACCCTGACTCTACTAAAAATACAAAAATTAGCAATGCACGGTGGTGCACAACTGTAGTCTCAGCTACTAGGGAGGCTGAGGCAGGAGAATCGCTTGAACCCGGGAGGCAGAGGTTGCAGTGAGCCAAGATTGCCCCACTGCATTCCAGCCTGGGTGACAGAGTGAGACTCTATCACAAATAATAATAATAATAATAAAATGAAATTAATCCTCATATAAAAATGAATGCAGTGACAGAAATGACAAAATGCTGCATCTTGATCAAGCTGGGATTATTCTCGAAATGCAAGAAGGATTTAGCATTCATATATCAACCAATATAATATGCCATATTCACAAAAGATAAGTAAACAATAGAATAGAAGCTAAGACAAATAGAAAACTTCTGTCGTATTTTCAATAAAGGCAGAAACAATCCATTTCATAAAATTCATAATATTATCATAACATTTCTTATCCACCTAAAGATTGAAGAAACTTCCTATTTAAGAGCTTCAGTTTTGTTTTTTTGTTTTTTTGACGGAGTCTCGCTTTGTCGCCCAGGCTGGAGTGCAGTGGCATGATCTCGGCTCACTTCAACCTCTGCTTCCCGGGTTCACATCATTCTCCTGCCTCGGCCTCCTGTGTAGCTGGGACTATAGGCACCCGCCACTACACCCGGCTAATTTTTTGTATTTTTTAGTAGAGACGGGGTTTCAGCCTGTTAGCCAGGATGGTCTGGATCTCCTGACTTCGTGATCCGCCCGCCTCGGCCTCCCAAAGTGCTGGGATTACAGGCATGAGCCACCGCACCTGCCAGAGCTTCAGTTTTTGTTAGAGCCGAGGTGGGGTAGGGGGAAGAGGCAAAAAAAAAAAAAAAAAAAAAAAAAAAAATCCTACGGTAAATATCAGATTAAATTAAAACAAATTAAAAACTTTCCTTGCAAGATCAGAAATAACACATTGCTGTCCACTGTTACTACTTTTATTCTCCTATGTAATATTGTAGTGAAGCCTCAGCTAGTTTAATCAAGCAAATAAATAAATGATAAATAAATATCAAATAGAAATATATAAATAGTATTACTTGAAAGTTACATAAATATAAAATAGGATATTAAAAATCTACAAATAGGCTATTAGAATTTCTAAAGAAATTTAGCAAACTTACTGGATGCAAGTAAATATTTTTAAAAACTGTGTTTCTAAACACCGTACCAACAACAGTTTAAGAAAAAAATATGGCTATTACTTCCAGTAACATCAAAAACATCCCATTCCTAGGAATAAGTTGAATGAAAGAGCTACAAAATCTCTATGCCAAAAATAACAAAAATAAGGGAGTAAAATTAAAGAACCAAATCAATGTAAAGACTATGTTCATTATTGAAAGACTCCGTATTCCAAAGGACAGAATTTTACCCACGTTGTTCTTCAGATTCCATGAAATCCCAATCAACATTTCAACACGTTGTGTGTGTGTGTGTGTGTGTGTGTGTGTGTGTGTAAATTAAGAAGATGATTTGTATGGAAATACAGTGCTCAGAATAGCTAAGAAAATCTAAAAGAAAGAATAGAATAAAGAACTTTCACTTCCAGAGCTTAGTACTTATTAGAAAGATCAGTAAAGTGACTGTGTGATACTAGTGTAAGCATAAACATTTAAGCCACCAAAATTGAATGACAAGCCCCCAAACAGAACCACACATGGACAGAGTCTTGATTTGTAATTAAGGTAGCACAACAGGACACTTAGGAAAGATTAGACTTTCCAATAAACCTTGCTGAGTAAACTGGTTAGCCATATCAGGAAAACAAAGCAAAAGAGAACAAGACATAAAGTTTGCCTAACTGTACACCCCCAAACACTTTAATTACAGATATCATTGTAGAAGATAAAAATATATAAATATTTTGGAATATAATATAGAAAAATATGTTTATGCCTTTGCCAAGACTAAACACCAGGAGCAATAAAAATAAAGAAGAATAAAACACAAAGAGCAATAAAAATAAATAAAAATTAAAAAAAATAAAGAGAGCAATAAAAATAAAGAAAAAGATTGGTAAATTTAGCCTTTAAAATTTAAAACAACTTTTCATAAAAAAACTATCTACAAAAAGAACAGAATATATTTATAGTACCATACCTAGCAAAGGACTTGTTTCTAGAATATAAAAAACCCTTTAAATAATCAAGAAATAGAAATGTGGTAGAGCAAATGGAGAGACATTGGAAAAAGGACTTCAGCTAAAACGCTTTGTAGATTAACAAAGACATACGAAAAGCTCCACCACCTGGTCATCAGGAAAATGCAAAATAAAACAACAGTGAAGTACGAACACATACATCAGTGCAGGTAATACATTCTTTTTTCAAAGACCGAAAACACCAATTTTAAGTGAGGACCTGAAGTAAGCAGAGCTCTTATACACTGCTGAGGGGAGTATCCATTTGGAGGATTTTTGATGTTATTGAGTGAATTGAACATGCATATCCCCAGCCATCCCTTACCAGCTTTATTGGACCCATTGATTTCCCTGGGATGACTCACCTGTGCTTGCACACAGTGGCTGTGCCCCAGGAACCACACATGGTCCTTCCTCTTGTTTCTCTACTCTTAATAAGTAACTCTTGCTTGCTTTCAAATACTCTTCTAATATTCTTACATAAAATGTTTTAAGACAGGTTGGAAACATTTGTCATAAATTCTCAATACTGGCAGGGGGTGGTGGCTCAAGCTTATAATTCAAACACTTTGGGAGGCTCAACCAAAAGGATCATTTGAGACCAGCCTGTGCAACATAGCCAGACCCTGTCTCCACAAAAATAAATAAACAAATACACAATCAACGTCTTATGTTAAATACAACAAATCAGAAAACAGACCTTATTTTCATGTTGGAGATTTATCAGAAAAACTGTTCTAGCTAAGATAGTGAGGCAGCATGCCTATTACTTAAGAGAAGAAGCATCATAGTGAAGTTCCTTGGAGATCAAATCCTCATTCTGCTATGTTCTGAGTCAGTGAACCTGGGCAAATTCTTTAATCTACCAGTGGGAACTCATGGCTACATTCTACACAGCCTGCAGCAAACTGAGAACTGTGTGTGATCCTGTGGCATGAACACATAGGTGTGTTCATATTGTGGAATACATAGAGCTGCATTTTTATAATTTCTGTATTTTTCTGAAATAAAGGTTTATTTTAATATTAAAAATTATGTTTTCAACTTAAGGATTTCATAGATTTTCATAAAGTTTACTGCACTAAACTCCAGTGCTGAGCATCGCTCAGTGCTTCAGTTCAGGTGTGAAAATCTAGGAAAGAGAACCTGACCTGATTGGTTGCTCAGAATTTGGGGCAATTACATTTGCAATTCCAATTTCCCACTGGGTGGGGGAGGGCTAATATAATTGGCGGTACTAACAGAATCTTCTAACGGGTGCATGGTAGATCAGCCCCCTAAGTTATCTGTGATGGTAATAATGTTGCCAAGAATCAATACTAGGCATGGAAAATGAATGAAAATCAAGAGGTGTCTACAACCCTAAATGTTCATCAACAGGCAGTGTTTAAATTAATTATTTTATGTCTACTCTATGTTGTATTAAAAAAAAGATATATACGGCAAATAGTGACAAAGAATCACACCAGATTCAGGGGAAGATGAAATGTAAATTTTATGGAAGTATTCATAGGCAGAAACATCAGTGTAGTCCACAGCTCTCTGATGTCTCAGCTTTCCTTGAAAGTGACATACCAGATACCACTGTGGAAATTGCTCCAAGGGAAGGATCCAACCTTCCTACCACTATATAAATCTATAGGCAAGTTGAGAAGAGCCCATGGCACATCCCTTGAGTAGTTCATTGTATAACAAAGGAACATCTCTCAACAGAGATATGGGCTTGTTAATCTAGAGTTCAGGTACCAGCTAGAGGTCTCTGGTTCTTCTGCTCTGATAATTCTGCAGATCTATCAAATTAGACAAGAGGAGAAAAAATTAGCCTCTGGGGACATCCAGGTTTGTCTCTCCTCTGACTGTCCTCTGTCCCTTGAGGACTTATTGGATACACGATCCTACATTCCAGTAAATGTCAGGTTGTAACAATTTCTACAACATGGTCTGTAAGTGGATAAATCAATATGTTTTCTTGCAGCTGGGTCCAGTACACTAAGTAACTTTCGTACCAACATTGCTACAAGTTCCCTTTATGTGCAACGGTCTAATGGCACTCAACTACCTGTAATCTCTCTTTTTCAACTTTTTTCCTCACCCATGGATATATATTTTATACATCTTTATGTAATCATAAATTCTCCTTTATCTTTCCCATATTTAACTTCATTTTAATATTGAAGTAATGCTATATTTATGAATGTTTTATATGTTGTATAATATCACGATCTCATGCTATCCTAAAACGTGAAACGTTTTTGCCTTTTCTCAAATAGTTTGAGCTTTGGCTCAAAAATATTGTCATTATTTTTAAACTGTTTTCTAGTTTTTTGGTAGTTTAAAAATATTTTTATGATCAATTACATAGCTTTTAATTGAAATATTGATGGAATTGAAATATAAATCCTTTATTTTTCAAAATGTTGTGTGGTGTAAAACATCATGGGGTCATAGAACCAATGAACAAATGTGACATTTAAAATATTTTATTTCATGTTTACCATAGCGCAATATAACAATAATAACCAAAATAACAACAATAATAATATATAATATTTTAATTGATATTTACTCTTTTGGGCGTTATTGTAAGGGTTTTAGTTCAACCTATCATTTAAACTTCAAAAGACCTACCTGAACATATTATTATAATCATTTAACAGGTAGGTGAACCAATAACGGAAACACAGAGATTAAACAATTTGCCCAAGTTCACTTAATTGGAACATATTAGAAAGAGGGTGTTACCCCAACTAGCCTTTCTCCAACACCTCTTCTCTTAACTAACATTGCCGAAAAGACAACCATGTTCTCTAAATAGTAGAAAAGAGAGCTTTATTGGTGACATCAGTTTGCACACTGGGAAGTGAAAGCCTCCATCATGGGTTAAAGGTGCTCTCTATTTTTTTTTTATTTCCAACTTTTATTTTAAGTTCAGGGGTACATGTGCAGGATGTGGAGGTTTGTTACATAGGTAAATGTGTGCCATTGTGGTTTACTGAGTAGATCATCCCATCACCTAGGTTTTAAGCCCAGCATCCACTAGCTATTCTTCCTAATACTCTCCCTCCTTCCACCCTCAACCCTCCAACAGGTCCCAGTGTGTGTTATTCCCCCCGAATGTGTCCGTATGTTCTCATAATTCAGTTCCTGTTTACAAGTGAGAACATGTGGTGTTTGGTTTTCTGTTCCTGTGTGAGTTTGCTGGGTGGTCTCTCTTCAAAACAGGTTGGTTTCATGCCTCACAGAACCTGTATCACACAGTAGAGTCATACATATTCAGCAGGTTTGAAGGTAAAAGCTATAGATATTTATGAGGTGAGCCAAGCACACGTGGAATGGATGAACATATATGTAACATATATCCCATGTTCACTTTGGGGCAGGTTTTAGTATTAAAATATGGTGGACTTTGGCTATTTAAACCAAAAGGTGAACTGGAGCACACAAAGACAATTTGTGCACAGCCTCTGTAAGCTGCTGGAATGGGCTTAAGACCTGCAATTGCTTATCAGGAAAGAATGTCTGTAAGGCTGGTCATCTCTCCGATCAGAGTTGTAGTGGTCCAGGTTGTAAGTCAGAATTGGGAGGGGTCTAATAAATTGCATGACAGCTCTTATTATTAGGGTGTTTAGCAAGAGAGTGTTTTTGTCTTGTAGCTGTAGGAACTTGGAGAGTTGCCATGCCAGCAAACACCTGAGCCCTCAAACTGTAGAGAACTTTTGTTTCTTTAACTTCAGAGTCCACCTTGGTTGATAAAAGGGCATCTGTTTTTGTCTCTCAGATCACACTAATATGCAACCTACCTTCATAACTATCTTAGCTACCATGATGTTTCTGCTAAAGAGGAATAGACAAGACTTGTTGAAGTAGGAAAAGAAGAGGAATGAGGAGAAGGGAATGTGTAGTTCCCAGGGTAGTCACCATAGTAGTGTCAAGAAGGAACATCATATCAAATCAGTAGATCCAATAAAATCAAAGCTTAGTTGGGGGATGAGTCCAAGAAGACGTCTACTGACTGTCATCTTTCTCTCTTTCAAAAATGTTCTTTAATCTGGTCCAATTTTCATGTCAACTGAAAAAAGAAAGGATAGCAGAAAACACTTTTTTTCTAAAAATGAAAACAATAACCAAATGGGACATTATATGTTGGCAGAAATGGGGTAAATAGAGTTAAAAAAAAAAACAAACATGAACACACACACACAGAGACACACACACACATACAAACTGAGAATTGAGATGCTTGACTGCCAGAAGGGAAATAACATCCTAGGAGACAAACAGGCAGAACATCAGACATGGGGAAGTGGAGAGAAGCCTGTGGGCAGAGAAGAGAGCCTGTGTTCCTTTGTAGAAGAGAGAGAATAAGAAGACAGAAAAATTAGACATTACCTGATGTGAATTAAAAAAGAAAGGAAAGGTACGTTAGGCGCGGTGGCTCATGCCTGTAATCCCAGCACTTTGGGAGGCCGAGGCTGGTTGATCACGAGGTCAAGGGATCAAGACCATCCTGTCTAACATGGTGAAACCCTGTCTCTATTAAACATACAAAAATTAGCTGGGTGTGGTGGCGGGTGCCTGTAGTCCCAGCTACTCAGGAGGCTGAGGCAGGAGAATCGCTTGAACTCGGGAGGCGGAGGTTGCAGTGAGCCAAGATCGCACCACTGTACTCCAGCCTGGCAACAAAATGAGACTCCGTCTCAAAAAAAGAAAAAAACAAAACAAAAAAGAGAGAGAGAAAAAAAAAGGAAAGGAAAGGTAAGGGAAAAGTGATGTAACTGGAATTCTAAAAGATGCAAAAGTGAAGGGAATATATTCAAAAATCCAAATGAAAGCATAATTAGGTATAGTAAATGAATTCATAAGTAATTTGCACAGTAAATTTGAAATAATTTTACCAGCAAATTTAACTATAGACTGACCTATATAAGGTGATAAAACACATGCTAGATAATAAACAAAGGTAAATTATAGATAGGCAACTTCAATAGGATATGTGAATGGCATGATTCAATAAGAGCTTAATTTTCAAACAGTAAGCTTAATTTTTTAATTGTGAGAAATGTACATAACATAAAATTTACCATTTTAACCATTTCAAGTGTTCAGTTTAGTGGCATTAAATGCATTCACAGTGTTGCACAATCATCACCACCATCCTTCTCCATAAATCTTTTCATCTTGTAAATATTAAGTTTTATAAGCTACCAAGTTTAATTTTTTAAAAATGTGTGCAGTATGGAAACCTCTATCATTTGAGGATTGCAACTAAAATGCCCAAACCTTAATTAACTAGACCAAATACATTTATTTATATAATTTTTTAATTTACTCTCCATGTAAGTAAAGCTGACTTAATTCTCTTCAATTAGCTTTTATTTAGAAAGAGAAGAGAAGTCATTATTACTCTTATTTTAAAATAATAATGAAAAATTTGAAGAACTATGGTAAAATTGGTGCTGGGTTATCTCAATCCCTATCTGAAAAAATATTTTCATATGTCTCTGCCGATTATCAAGTTATTCAAAATAATTAAAATATAGCAGCTATCAGTGAAGTTGCTACACATTTGGCCCCATCAATTTCTCCAAGAACTTTAAAGGCAATGTCATGGACTTTTAATCAAATAGTATGGATGACATATTAATGTTTTCTGTACATAGAGCTTTTCTGATTACTAGAAGACCTCATTCTTTTCAGATCCTAACCTTGGTGAAGCTCAATTTAATCTAGAATTGCTTAAATATATCTTTACATTTTGGACTGGATTTATCTGATGTTATCACTTACTGCTGTTTGTTAACACCAAAATCAGTAAATTCATCTCAAGGACAAGAATTTTGTTGATATTTTAATGAATATAGGAATATTTGACTTGGAAATTTTTAATTTTGAAGGGGTGTGAATGCTGTTTACATTCAAATGTGACATTTAAAATATTTTATTTCATATTCACCCATATTGTAATTTGTGGATGCTTTCCAGAACTTCTGCCATAGCACAATATAAAAATAATAACCAAGAATAACAATGATAATAAAAAATAATATTTTAATTGATATTTACATTTTTGGGCTTTATTGTAAAGGTTTTAGTTCAACCTCTGATTTAAATTTCAAAAACCTACCTGAACATATTATTATAATCATTTAACAGGTAAGTGAACTAATAACTGAAACACAGAGATTAAACAGTTTGCTCAAGGTCACTTCTCATTGGAACATATTAGAAACAGGGTGTGACCCCAAGACACATTACAACATTATGGAAGATGGTTTAACGTAAGCAGCAAACATTATTATTATCCCATATTGTGACTTTCATGTTAGAATTACCATACATCCAAATCCTAGGAATTTGAGTCTCTGTTGTATTTTTTGAATTAGAGCCTTTGTTTTATTGTTGAATTTATAAATATAACAACTGGTCTTAGCTTAACATGTTTACTTATTGAAACTACATTAATAAAATTTACAGCACTTGGGAAGTGAAGCACTGTGTGAAATTACCATTTACCTTAAATTTAAGTATAAAAATACAATCATGTTAATAACTTGTATTTTGCAGTAAGTGTGATATGCCAATATCAAAATTAGTACATTGTGTCAAAAAGAAAATGTGTTCACTACCAGCTTAACAGCCTATAGGAAGGGAGAAGAAAACATTTTTACATAAGATGCTATGTAAAGCCATTTTCCACTGTCTGAATCATAAATCACAGGACTAACCTAAAATAAAGAAATAGATTTGATTAGCATTAAGGGATCACTACATCAAGTTATTAAAATTTTGCAAAGTGCCGGGTTGTATATGGATTAATTTTAGCTATTCTAAGACTTATGAGTTATGCTTGAAAAATTAAATCTAAAAATGTATTTTAAAAAGTATGTAGGATATTTTCAGGGTTACACGGTATTAACCACTAGTGTAAATTAGAAAAATGAGATATTGGCCTTCTTACTAGTTATACATAACCCTATAAAAAATCATCAAAATATGCACAGATATATTAAATAAATGTTCTGTTATAAATACTATAATCCTAAGTAATGACAGATTAATAAATACTATAATCCTAAGTAATTACAGATTTTCAAATTTATATATTTTAGACTTATTATTAAAGTATAATACACATGTAGGAAAGTGCACATGTACATGTAATAAATAAATATGTAGTCCTTCAAAATTACAAAATTTCCATGGCTAATGATAAAAGCTTATTTAAAATATTATGATATAATCTGTGTATATATTCATTCTCTATTAACATAGAAGATATACATTGTTTTGTTCATGAAAAATTTACCTAAATAAAAATATAAAGTAAAAACATAGTTAATAATGTGTAAGACTTAAAAAATAGTAATTTTTAAATGTCTTGATAATAATTACTTTTATAAGTAAACTGTATACACATAGATTTCAGTTCTCTTCCACACAGCCTTCAAGTGGACCTCATTGTGTAGTGTGGACCCATATGAGGGACCATGATATGTGTATGTGTGATTAGCAAGATTCTTTTCAGTTTATTGTCTTTTTGAAGTTTGTTGTATTGCGCATCACATCTGTCAAGACATCTGTATCCTCCAGGTGATATTCTGAATTTATAGTTCTGTAGTTACAGAATTTCTTTTTTATTTAAAGGCATTATGATCATTAATACTCCTGTAAGGAAATATTCTACTTGTTGTTTTTCAAAAGAACATATGTTCTCATACATATTTTCATAAACAACTTACTTTATTAAACTTCAGTTTTTGTTTTACTGAGAAAATTATTATTTGAAATTGTTACCATCATGCTGGAAAAGCTTTTGTACAATACAGCAGTTGAAGTGACAACTTCATATTCACAAATGTTTGTAATTCCTATAAAATAAGGAGGAATGATCCATGTTTGATTAATGTTGTAATATAAAGCTACCTATAAGAAACAATATAAAGGACACTTTGATATTTGCCACAATTATACTGCTTAAATTTCTTTTAAACACCCTAAGCTTGTCATTTTAAAATAATTAAGAAAACATTGAAAATTTATTTTGCCATTATTTATTTCTTCCTCATTTGTATATTAATTATAAGAAATTACAACATCTTAATTAAAATATTACGTATCCACTAAGTACTAACTCTTCATGTAGAGTATACTGGCAGATAATTCATTTTCTCATGTTTGCAATTAGATATTGTCCATTATATAATTTTTTTAAAAAATGCATAACCAAAACAAAATATTCTGTATAATAATTATATCTGATGAAGTCAGCTTATAATTGTCTTTAACAATAATATATTTGGATTTGACACATAATGTTTAGTTTTTATAGTTAAACATTAGTATTCTAAAATTTAAGATAAATTAATATTTTAATTTTGACTGTTATTTTCCTTGAATAATAACATCCATTACCTTAGATGTTATCAACTATTACCATCAACCAGTGCTTCTGCAGTATAACAGTATTATATCAGTTTCAATTCAAAGTAAAGCTAATGTTCTGTCAATCAAAGGAGATGCTGTAAAAACCTAACATTTGTTTATACTCATCACAGAAAATATAATATAAATCAGTAGTTTAATATGTTATTAAATTCTTATTCTTTGAACACAAGTAATCTATGCATTATGTACACTGAACCTTCCAATTAACTCTCATATTTGATTTATCACAGAGCTCAATAGTTTAACTCTTTTGCTTATAACTCATTGCAAGTAAATGTCTTTTGACATTAACAGAGACCACGGTTTGTGTATAAGAAATGAACACACATAGTCTATTTTTGTTTTGTTTAAATTCTTTTCCTCCTATTGTCACTCTTTATTTTGTCAACTTTTTTATTACACTGGTAGCTACTATCTTTTGAATATATTTCACACATCTTAATTTGTAAGGGGTAGCAATCCTCATTAATTACATTAAATAGTTAAATAATAAAACTGATATTTGTTAAATACTGCTATATACTGGGGACTGTATTAGATTACTTATTCTCCCATTAAATTAATTACTATTTTTTAAAATCTGGGAAGTTTTGACTGTAATTGGGAGTTGAGATTCACATGGGTTTACCATGGCTTCCTTTGCACCATGATGATCATGGAGAGTAATAGTGATATTAGAACAAAGAAAATCTAAGTGAAGTGATATGATACAAAAACATGTCATGTAATTTTGAAGGGGATGGATACTACACATTATATTATATAGTGAGCTGAAGTACATAAATTTTAAACTAAGATAATGGAATGCCTTGGACAATGACACTAAACATCGGCTGAGTGAGAAAAAGTGGCCTACACTGTAGTGTATGTGGCCATAAAATTGATTTTTCCATTTTGTGCAAAAGCTTATCACTAAGCATGAGTTTCAGGGACAAAACTATAAGTAATAACATTGGGGCATTAATCTGCTATCATTCTATTTATAGAGAGCTGATAGAATTCGCCATAATATTTTGGTATTTCTAGTAAAATATAATTTCTGCTGATAAAACTATAATTATTCACCATTGTAAAATTCCAATTAGAAAGATTTTATGTCAGAAAACATATGCTAGAAATAAATATAATGTCTAGAAATATATAGAATGTTATCTATGTAGAAATATGTATATAGAGAGTATACAGTCGCCCCTTGAACAACATGAATTTGAACTGTGCACATTCACTTATACATGCATTTTCTTCTGCCTCTGCCACCCCTGAGACAGCAAGACCAACCCCACTTCCTCTTTTCCCTCAGCCTACTCAGCATGAAGATGATGAGGGTGAACATCTTTATGATAATCCACTTCCATCCAATGAAGAGTCAATGTATTTTCTCTTTTTTGTGATTTTCTTAATAACGTACATAAACACACATAATAATATACATACACACACATTTCTAAACATTGAAGAAAAGATCAAGCCCACTTAGTTATAATTGGATTTCTTTCCTAATTTCATAATAAAATAAAGATTAGTGATTTGATGTAGTATTCACCAAATTATTATTTGAAGCAATGGAAATTACAGTTATGAAAATACAGTTTTAGCACATTTCTTAGTGAGAGAAAAATCAGAATAACATGCAAGGATAATGAAAAGAGGATTACCATTAATGAAAATGAATTTATAACAATACTTTTTAATTTAGTGTGAGATCCCTAAAATTGTGTGGCTACTAAAAACATGACTGGTGAAAATGTTGATGAGGAGTTTTTTAGGTTTCGGAAGAGAATGCTTTACCAATTGAAAATTCTACAGTTTGGATATTTGTTTCCAAAACCTCATGTTGAAGTTTGATCCCCAGTGTTGGAGGTGGAACCTTGTGGGAGGTTTGTGACAGATCTCCCATGAATGGCTTGATGCCTTTCTCACAGTAAGAGGTGTGTTCTCATTCTATTACTTCCCTTGAGAACAGGTTGTTAAAGACAGCCTGGCACTTCCCTGCTCTCTCTCTCTTGCTTTCTCTCTCACCATATGATCTCTGCACATGCTGGCTTAAACATCCTGCATGAGTGAGAGCAACCTGAGGCTTTCACCTGATGTCCAATCTTCTAGCCTACAGAATACATAAAAGCCAAATAAACTTTTCTTTATAAATTAACTAGCCTCAGGTATTTTTTTTAATAGCAGCACTAAACATACTAAGACAGAAAGCAATGGAAAGACTGATTAGTTTTAAAATTTGTTACCAGATGTTTATAAAATTATAAACATAGAATCTAAGAATTAAGATATTCTATTAACTCAGGTATTCCTTCAAATATTGCCATAACTTAAAATTCTATTTGGTTTGTTTCCCATTTACTGAGGCTGAACCATTCACACACCCACCCACACACACACACTTTATATTGTATATGGCTAGAAGTCACCTAAACCTTACAATGCAAATTTATTTACAAAAATTCATCAAACAATAAGAAATTACTAAGAAAATCAGAAAATTTGTTTGTATAAGACTTTTACAAAAAGCATTTGTACATTAAGAATTAAAAAAGTAATTTTCAACTAAATGATTTAACCACATATTCAGAAATTAAAAAGCTTGACTTTGTATTTATATTATAATTGTACTAAGTATGAGAAATTATCATTGTGTTGTTAATTTGCAGTATTTAGGTGATTTCTGTAGGGACTTGTAGTAGAAAAAGCTTAAAAATATGACTACTATTGTCAGTGCTGGTTTTGACAAGTCAACGTGGATGTCTCTCCATCCCTCTGAATTCTAGGGATTAATATAGGGCTTTGATTCCCTTCTTGTCAATCAATTTCTCATCTTTCTCTATCAATAAGTTCAACTTTATTAAGAAATAGATGTGTTCCCTGAAACATGTGCCCTTCTGGGATTTTAATTATTTGTCTTATTTCATTTCTGTCAATTCTCCTCAGTCTTCATCGTTGACCATTTTTTTTTAAACACTAATTAGGTCCACAGATTGTATAGAAATAGTTTATATTGCATATAGTTTTAAAAATATTTGACACTTTCTCCTGAACACATTTCTGAAAATATTGATTTCAATATAGTCCAGAGAACTCATTTCACTTGCCAGCCAAGTATATTATTTAAGAATTCAATATTTTCTACTCTTGTATTTACACAAAGTATATCTTCAAAAACATCAAAAGTCTGATTATTATGGGCACTCATCTCTAAACAAGGCTCAGATCTAGAATTATTTATTTTACTATATTCAATTCCTAAGTTCCAAAAATTAAAATTGAATTAGTTCTTAAATTGTAAAATAAAATAGCTTTATTTTCCGATGGGAATAATGTTCTGAACCTCAAATATTTTGCTTTATTTGATATTGTGATTAAATAATAGTCACTGAGTTAGTTTTTAATGTATGTATGAATATCTTAATACCTATTTTTATATTTAAGAAATACATTATTTTTATAAATATTGCTAACTCATTTTTTCTTTCATTTACCAAATATTTATTGACCACTTATAATGTACCAGTTATTTCTTCTCTGTATAGAGGTAATAGCAGTAAACAAGATAAGCCTTGCTACTTTCATATTTTTCCTATGAAGTTTTAAATATTTAATGATTAGTACTTTTTTTTGTATTATATTACTCTTATTACAGTCAAGGTTAACTTAGGGTAATTGTACATAAATTTTTTTTAACTTATATTTCTGTTTCCTTTAAATGTATTCTCTTTCACAACACATCTTTTAAAAATGTATACCAAATGAATGTAGTTTTCAAAGCCAAGCAAAGAACAACCTCATTGCATATACCTACAAAATTAATAGTGGCACAAAAATTATGTGCAGCCAGCAAAACTAGCAAAATTAATGTGCTGATTCTGACCAGATTTGCAGAAATGCAAATACTGCAGTTTTCATCTCACATAGTTTAAAGAGAGAAACTTTAAGAGCAACTTTTTTTATAAAGTAATAATAAGTTTAAATAATTTTTGATACCAAAATATTTATAATGGCAAAATATGAAGACACTATTTGTCTGAGCCTTAGTGTCTCCCTCAGGAACAGATACTGTCCCAAATCTGTTTGAATAGGAAAAAATATATATGTATACATTTATTTATTTGTTTATAGGACTTTATTGTCCACATTATTTATTTATGAATACTACTGAACTTATAAGTAGGAGCATGTAGTTTTCAACAATTCATTTAACAGTTTAACTACTTATCTCTAATTACTATATGTTTGTGTATGTAACAGGGGATCTAATTTGAAAGCTAATTACAAATTAGAACTTAAAATATGATGTCCTAAACATGCAGTAAGAATATTTTTTAGAAAGCTTCTTATCTATAATAAAGAAATAAATCAAATAGCTAGACTAGACTTCATGATTAGTAGAATAAGAAGGAATGGGGTACTAAAAAATGAAGATTTGGCTTCAACTAAGAAAAAAGGAAAGAAGTAATCTCCTTTAAAATTTATAGTCATACAGAAGGCACTTCTGAACCTGTGGGGGAAGGGGCATAAGAAAGAACTGGATGCTTGTATACTCCCCTCCCCTCCCCTCCCCTCCCCTTCCCTCCCCTCCTCTTCTCTCCTTGTATGCTCCCCTCCCCTCCCCTCTCCCTCCTCCCCTCCCCTCTCCCTCCTCCCCTACCGTCTCCCCTCTCCCCTCCCATCTCCCCTCTTCCCTCCACTCCCCTCCCCTCTCCTCCCCTCCCCTCTCCTCGCCTCCCCTCTCCTCCCCTCCCCTCTCCTCCCCTCCCCTCCCCTCCTCTCCTCTCCTCTCCTCTCTTTTTCTTTTTAAGACAGAGTCCCACTCTCTAGCCCAGGCTGGAGTGTAGTGGTGCGATCTCGGCTCACTGCAACCTCCACCTCCCGGCTTCAAGTAATTCTCCTGCCTCAGTCTCTCAAGTAGCTGAATTACAGGCGCCAGCCTCCACGCCTGAGCCACCGCACCTGTCTGCTTTTATTTTCATAGTTTCACAGATTTCTATATAACTTTATACACAAAGACACTTCTCAAATATGAATAATAAACTGGTAGAAGCCAAGAAAAGATAAACATTCTAAGAAAATTTTACCCAGAAGAGGTGTAAGAGCAATAACATGGAACATACATGACATAAAATTAAACACCAAGAGGTAAGAGTTGGCCGGGTGCAGTGGCTCAAGCCTGTAATCCCAGCACTTTGGGAGGCCGAGGCGGGCGGATCACGACGTCAGGAGATCGAGACTATCCTGGCTAACACGGTGAAACTCCGTCTCTACTAAAAATACAAAAAAATTAGCCGGGTGTGGTGTTGGGCGCCTGTAGTCCCAGCTACTTGGGAGGCTGAGGCAGGAGAATGGTGTGAACCCAGGAGGTGGAGCTTGCAGTCAGCTGAGATTGCGCCACTGCACTCCAGCCTGGGCAACACAGCCAGACTTCGTCTCACAAAAAAAAAAAAAAAAAAGGTAACAGTTTCTTTTTCTCTGAAAACGAAATTTGGGAGCTAAGTAATTTATATTTGGTTTTAATATCATGGAATTTGGAGGATCAAGATTAGAAAAGTTCTTAGCTGGTAGATAACAGCTGAGATCGTTGAATAAATAAAGGTTTTGTTAGAATTTTCTGCATAGAAAATTAGCTAAATGACAGTAGAGATGTAGAGGTTAAGATCTCTCTATGTCTACCTCAAGATACATCAGATAGAGAAACAGACAGTCAGATAGATAGATAGATAGATAGATAGATAGAAAGAAACTTAAACATATATGATTGACGGCAGTGGTGGCCCATCTGGAGCAGCCTCTGTGGGGATTCCTGCTGCAGCTGGGGAGGTGTGGCCGGTGCTGCATGCCCCGTGGAGTTGGAGGGAGCCTAGAGCAGGTGGGAGCCCTGACCCTTTCCAAGTTGGCAGGTGGAGCCCTGCACTCCTGGGTACAGCTGCAGCCCCCTAGCTATGGCTGTCAACTTAAGGACCCGAGCATTCCTGTGCTCTCAAGGGCCTGGGAAGCCCCGCTTCCCTCACAGGCTCAGAAGTGTCTGCTGCCACTGCCTTGTCTCTCCCCAACTCCCAGCACCCACTGTGATTTCGGAGCAAAGTTAAAGCCAAGCATGGGTGCTGTCCCAACCTGGCCAGGTGTGTGCTTGAGGAGGCACTGACATGCCAGCCCCCTGCAGCCTTGGCTTTCTCTGGAATTTGGCACCAACGAGCAGAAGAGGGCAGTCAAGGGGGCACTGAGGATGGCTCTGCACAGGCCTTCTGGACTCCCTTGGCACAAACAGCCTGGGCCCCATGAATGACATGATTAATGGCAGCAGGAGGCAGAAACATTCCTGGATGGAAAGGCATGGATCCTTGGTGAAGCCCCACCTTCAAACCAGGGATGGCCTGAAGCCCAGAGCTAAGCTGTCAGTTCCGGGTAAGTCAGCCACTTATGGTGCTTTTTTTGTGCCCAGCCATGGCTGCCCATGGACCAATCAGCAGGCACTTCCTACCTTCTGAGCCCATAAAAACCCCCAGACCCAGCCAGACTCACACAGAGGGGACTACCAGCTGCGGGAAGGAGCTACCCATTTGGCATCTCCTCAGCCAGTCAGAAGGACCTGCCTGCAGAAAGGAGCTACCCACTGTGGGTCTTCTGTTTGCTGAGAGCTGGACGCTCATCAGGATGACCTGCCTGTGGAAAGGAGCTACCCACTTTGGGTCTCCTGAGAACTGTTCTGCCACTCAATGAAGCTCCTCTACACCTTGCTTACCCTTCACTCCAGTTGTCTGTGTACCTCATTCTTCCTGGATGTGGGACAAGAACTCAGGAACTCCTAAATGGCAGGACTAAAAGAGCTGTAACACAAACAGGCCTGAAACATGCCCCCTGCTTGCCACATTGTAGATGAGGAGAAGGAGAGAAGAGCTTTAGCCCTTCAGGTTGCCTAGACCTAGGAGCCCCCCAAGCTAGGCCTGTGACACTCTCTTTGGGCTCTGCAGCTCCTGGCATCTCCAAACTTCCAGGTGCCACCGCATTCTCCTCATCCAGACATGGGTGCCCACAGTGGAAACCACGTGCAATACATGTGGTCCAGGCACACAGCTTGGCACAGAACTGGTACCTGTGCCAGCACCTGTAGCTGCCCACCCCACTGTGCACAGTAGCCAGACCATGCGCTTGCTTGCCCACACACTCCTCTCCACTACGTGCCTGGCACACCCTTGACAGGTGTGTGATTCTGGCTGGTAGCACAAGCCGAGCACAACCTGCTGGGATGAGTGGACATAACAAGCCCAGGGGCACAATCAATTACTCAGGCAGACATGCTGCTGGCCACAGAGGTTTCTAGCTCGTGAAGTGACAGTCCAAGGATTCTGTGACAGGGGTAACAAGGAAGATATGGTGAAACGGTAATAATCACATATTGGGGGGCCAAGGTAGGCATTAGGGAAGGAATCAAAATCTTAGGCAGATTAAGTTTAAGAAACTTTCTCTGCAAGAGGTGGAAATGTAGAGAAAAATAAAGTTACCTCAAGAGAATGATTAAAAAACAAAACAAAACATAAACTCACAGTCGGTGAAATTGTGCCTCTCATTAAGCTAGGTCACCTATTGCAAATGAGAACTGTTGCAAAGAGAAACTAAAGTTGAGAAGAGTTGTAAAGTATCTGAGAGAAATTTACAATTTGGTGACTAAAACAAGCCTCTTGTGTCATTCGTAGTTGTGATTTGAAATATCTTCTCCCATAAGAACATGGGAATGCCAAGAACTATTATATAGGATAAAGAACTTGCTTATATTGTGACTTAGAAGAATGATATCAATTTTAAACATACAGATTGGATTTCATAAAACTTTTAAAAAAGTTTTTTCTTAAAGAAATGATTGAACCAGAAGTACCCATTCTGGGTAAAATAAAGCAAACATGCATCGACATTTCTCTCCCACTACATCCAGAAAACACTACATCTAGAAAACCTAGTTAAAATATGTGGAATAAATATTTGAGGTCTTGCTAACATAAATATAAGTAGGTAGAGTCAGGAGAAGCACCAAAATTCAAAATACTAAAGAAATGGCAGCTAATTTGACTTTTTGTTGTTGTTGTTCCTTGGGTATTCACTACCCTGGAACTGAGAAGTGAGCACTGTGATACACACAGAGAGAGAAACTCTCTAGTTCTGGCTTGAGGAGTTAAAAATGGAGACTTCTAGGCTCAGAAAGATTTGGGAAAATTTTTCACATTTTCACTTACTTATATTCCATGTCCCAGGCCACCTTAAGCTGGGAGCGAGATGGCAACAAAAGTAGCCAACTGTAGAGGCAGCAATGCCATAGGAGTTGAAATTTCCTCTGTGAGATGGAGCCATGGCTTTCAGAGTGGGGTCAAACCCATTGATTCTTTTTCTTCCTTTGTTTTTTCTTCAAAAATTACAGGACAATCACAGAAGTGATGGTTTTAGCCAGCCTGGCCAACATGGTGAAACCCCGTCTCTACTAAGAATACAAAAATTAGCTGGGGATGGTGGTGGATGCCTGTAATCCCAGCTACTTGGGAGGCTGAGGCAGGAGAATTGCTTGAACCTGGGAGGTGAAGGTTGCAGTGAGCTGACATCGTGCCATTGCACTCCAGCCTGGGCAACAGAGCAAGACTCTGTCTCAAAAAAAAAAAAAAAAAAAAGCAGTGATGGTTTTAGAATATTTAACTTTTTCATTAGCCTCCAGCCAACTAGACAGTGCTAGGAGACAGCAGAGAGAAGATCTTGGGAAAGCGAGGCTGCTTATGAATTCTTAGGCTCAACACAAGCTGCCCATGTGTGACTATGTCCCTAATTAGAATACAATAGACACTGAAAACTGTGGTAGCAGATAGACCTCCACACAGAGGTAAGGCTGACCACTGGGTAGCATGCGTGGTGGAAGAGAGATAACAGCACAGCCTAAAAACTGAATTGCCGTTGGAATCACGGCCTCAGAATAGAACCATGACAATCTCCACTTGCATGGGAAAAGATAATGGATACCCACAAATAGACAGAGATGTTGGCAATACCTTACACAGACTTTAATTTTTTACAAAAATGTTTGCCCAAGCAGTCCTGAAAACAAATGTCAAAATAGAAAAAGTAATTAAAATAGGTATAAAGAGGAAAAAAATTTAGGACTGAAAAAATACAACTAAAATAAAAAATAACTCATTAAATAAACTCAGTAACAGAAAGTAGGAGGAATGAGTCAGTCAGATTGAAGAGAAGTCAACAGAAAGTATTCAATTTAACAACACAGACAAAACATATTGAATAAAAATGAGCTACGGAACCATAGCAAATGCTGTGAAATTTGTGTCTCAGAGTCCCAGAAGGAGAGGAAAACAATGTAGGACTGAAAAAAAGTTAAATATGAGGAAATATTTCTAAGTTTGGGCAAGGCACAATCTCACATACTCCAGAAGCTGAAGGGGCCCAAAACTGTACATGCAGACACATCACAATCAAACTGGTGAAAATTTAACAATAAGACAGTTTTAAAGACAGCCAAAGGAAAATGACATATTCGCTGTAGGGGTCCAATTATTTGAATTTCTGTGGACTCATCATTTAAAAGTATGTAGGCCAGAAGGAATTAGCATAGTATTTTAAAGTACTCAAAGAAAAACAAAATAGAACTCTCAACCCATAACTCTATATCCAGCACAAAATATTTTTCAGGAGTAAAGGGTAATTAAAACATTCTCTGCTGGAAGAAAACTCAGAGAATCTTTAGTGAGCAGACTTGTTTTAATGAATTATTACTCAGCAATCCCATTACTGGGTATATACACAAAGGATTATAAATCATTCTGCTATAAAGACACATGCACACGTATGTTTATTGCAGCACTATAGCAAAGACTTGGAATCAACCCAAATGCCCATCACTGATAGACTGGATAAAGAAAATATGGCACATATACACCAAGGAATACTATACAGCCTTAAAAAAGAATGAGTTCATGTCCTTTGCAGGGACATGTATGAAGCTGGAAGCCGTCATTCTCAGCAAACTAACACAGGAACAGAAAACCAAACACCGCATGTTCTCACTCATAAGTGGGAGCTGAAAAATGAGAACACATGGACACAGGGAGGGGAACATCACACGCTGGGCCTGTCCTGGGTGAGGTCAAGGGGAGGGAAAGCATTAGGACAAATGCCTAATGCATGTGGGGCTTAAAGCCTAGACGATGGGTTGATAGGTGCAGCAAACCACCATGGCACATGGATACCTATATAACAAACCACCACATTCAGCACATGTATCCCAGAACTTAAAGTAAAATTTAAAAAAATTAAAAATTTTAAAAAATTAGCGGAAGTTCTTCATACAGAATAGACATGATACCAGCAGGAAACTTGAACATTAAGAATAAAGGAAGAGAAAAAAATATGCATACAGTGGACTTTTGAATAAGACAGAGGCTAAAGAAACTGACCCCGCACAAAGTTAAAAATCTGCTTATGATTTTTGACTATACCAAAACGTAACTACTGAGTAGCCTACTATTGACTGGAAGTTTTACCAATAACAAACAGTTGATTAACTTTTTTTGTGTTAAATGTATCATATACTGTATTCTTACAATAAAGTAAGCTAGAAGAAAGAAAATGTTGTTAAGAAAATCACAGGGAAGATGAAACATTTACTATTCATTAAGTGGAAGTGGATCATCAAAAGGTCTTCATCCTCACAGTCTTCACATTGACTAGGCAGAGGAGGAGGAAGAGGAGGGGTTGGTCTCGTTGACTCAGGGGTGGCAGAAGTGGAATAGGTGGAGGAGGTGGAAGGGGAGGCAGGAGAGGCAGGCACACTTGGTATAACTTTACAAAAATACATTGCAAATTCTGTCTGATTTTTTTGCCTTTTCATTTCTCTAAATATGTTTCTATAGAGTACCAATCTTTTTACCATTTGCTTTAATTTTGGTGCCCATATCATAGAAGAATCCATATTGTAAACTAAATCAAAAGCAGTCTAGAATATCAAAAGCCTTCTGCCAGATTGTCTAGTGTCAACTTGTTTTCTGGCCCTGGTTCCTCTATGTCTTCTTCAACTTCTGGCACTGTTTTGGAAGTACTTGTCTCCATCAAGTCATCTTTTGTTAATTCCTCTGCTGTGGTGTCTAATAGCTTTCAAATTTCTCCATGATTCATATATTGAAACTTATAACCCAGTCGTTTTTTGCCACATTTACAATCTCTTTCATTATTTCCTCGATTGACTCTGTCATAAATCCTGTGAATTCACACACAATATGTGGACACAGCTTTCTCCAGCAGGAATTTATTGTTTGGGGCTTCATGTCTTTCGTAGACTTTCTATAACAATGATGACATCTTCAGTGTTGCAATCCCTCCGGATTTTCATCATATTCTCTCTATTAGGATTCTCTTCCATATGATTGACAAGCCTTTACTGTAAAGTATCATGTGTAATGAGACTTAAAGTTCTATATTACCTTCTGATCTAGAGGCTGAATTAGAAACATTGTGTTTGAGGGCAAGTAGACCACTTTGTTGACTTTGGTGTTGAACTCATGGGGTTCTGGGTGGCCAGGGGCATTGTCCAATATGAAAAGAACTTTAGAAGGCAGTCCTTTACTGGCAGGGTACATCCTGACTTCAGGAACAAAGCATCGGTGGAATCAATGCAGAAAACATGTTCTGGTTGTTGAGGCCTTCTTGTTGTACAATCAAAAGACTGGCAGCTGGTATTTAACTTTTTCTTTCAGCGCTCAGAAATTTGCAGCTTTATAGATAAGGGTAGTCCTAGTCATAATCCTCATTGCATTTGAACAAAGCAGTAGAGTTAGCCTATCCCTTTCTGCCTTAAATCCTGGTCCTCACTTCTCTTCCTTACTAATACATACCCTTTGTAGAATTTTTTTTCCCCCGGAATAGGTCACTTACGTCTGCATTAATAACCTATGCAGGCAGATATTCATTCTTCTCAGGGATTTTCTTTTTTTTTTTTTTCCTGCTATTTATTTATTTGTCTATTTGTTTTTCTTTCTACTTTTTTTTTTATATTTGAAGTATTTGATTTATAAAAATCTGAGTTTAAATAATTTTAAGAAAATATCTAGGGTATAAAATAAGTCTTTGACAAAGTTTCTCCATATAAAATGTTTGTACATAATTGCAAACCTGATATAATCACCTCTGTTATTTAGAAAGGAGTTATCAATTGGAACTACAATATCAGTGTTGAAATCATGTTCTTTTTTTTATTATTATTATTATACTTTAGACTCTATGGTACATGTGCGCAACGTGCAGGTAATTTACATATGTATACATGTGCCATGCTGGTGCGCTGCACCCACCAACTCGTCATCTAGCATTAGGTATATCTCCCAATGCTATCCCTCCCCCCTCCCCCCACCCCACAACAGTCCCCGAAGTGTGATGTTCCCCTTCCTGTGTCCATGTGTTCTCATTGTTCAATTCCCACCTATGAGTGAGAATATGCGGTGTTTGGTTTTTTGTTCTTGCGATAGTTTACTGAGAATGATGATTTCCAATTTCATCCATGTCCCTACAAAGGACGTGAACTCATCATTTTTTATGGCTGCATAGTATTCCATGGTGTATATGTGCCACATTTTCTTAATCCAGTCTATAATTGTTAGACATTTGGGTTGGTTCCAAGTCTTTGCTATTGTGAATAATGCTGCAATAAACATACGTGTGCATGTGTCTTTATAGCAGCATGATTTATAGTCCTTTGGGTATATACCCAGTAATGGGATGGCTGGGTCAAATGGAATTTCTAGTTCTAGATCCCTGAGGAATCACCACACTGACTTCCACAAGGGTTGAACTAGTTTACAGTCCCACCAACAGTGTAAAAGTGTTCCTATTTCTCCACATCCTCTCCAGCACCTGTTGTTTCCTGACTTTTTAATGATTGCCATTCTAACTGGTGTGAGATGGTATCTCATTGTGGTTTTGATTTGCATTTCTCTGATGGCCAGTGATGGTGAGCCTTTTTTCATGTGTTTTTTGCTGCATAAATGTCTTCTTTTGAGAAGTGTCTGTTCATGTCCTTCACCCACTTTTTGATGGGGTTGTTTGTTTTTTTCTTGTAAATTTGTTGGAGTTCATTGTAGATTCTGCATATTAGCCCTTTGTCAGATGAGTAGGTTGTAAAAATTTTCTCCCATTTTGTAGGTTGCCTGTTCACTCTGATGGTAGTTTCCTTTGCTGTGCAGAAGCTCTTTAGTTTAATTAGATCCCATTTGTCAATTTTGGCTTCTGTTGCCATTGCTTTTGGTGTTTTAGACATGAAGTCCATGCCCATGCCTATGTCCTGAATGGTATTGCCTAGGTTTTCTTCTAGGGTTTTTATGGTTTTAGGTCTAACATTTAAGTCTTTAATCCATCTTGAATTGATTTTTGTATAAGGTGTAAGGAAGGGATCCAGTTTCAGCTTTCTACATACGGCTAGCCAGTTTTCCCAGCACCATTTATTAAATAGGGAATCCCTTCCCCATTTCTTGTTTTTGTCAGGTTTGTCAAAGATCAGATAGTTGTAGATATGTGGCATTATTTCTGACGGCTCTGTTCTGTTCCATTGATCTATATCTCTGTTTTGGTACCAGTACCATGCTGTTTTGGTTACTGTAGCCTTGTAGTATAGTTTGAAGTCAGGTAGCGTGATGCCTCCAGCTTTGTTCTTTTTGCTTAGGATTGACTTGGCGATGCGGGCTCTTTTTTGGTTCCATATGAGCTTTAAAGTAGTTGTTTCCAATTCTGTGAAGAAAGTCATTGGTAACTTGATGGGGATGGCATTGAATCTGTAAATTACCTTGGGAAGGATGGCCATTTTCATGATATTGATTCTTCCTACCCATGAGCATGGAATGTTCTTCCATTTGTTTGTATCCTCTTTTATTTCCTTGAGCAGTGGTTTGTAGTTCTCCTTGAAGAGGTCCTTCACATCCCTTGTAAGTTGGATTCCTAGGTATTTTATTCTCTTTGAAGCAATTGTGAATGGGAGTTCACTCATGATTTGGCTCTCTGTTTGTCTGTTATTGATGTATAAGAATGCTTGTGATTTTTGTACATTGATTTTGTATCCTGAGACTTTGCTGAAGTTGCTTATCAGCTTAAGGAGATTTTGGGCTGAGACAATGGGGTTTTCTAGATATACTATCATGTCATCTGCAAACAGGGACAATTTGACTTCCTCTTTTCCTAATTGAATACCCTTGATTTCCTTCTCCTGCCTGATTGCCCTCTTCTCAGGGATTTTCTTAATGGCATCTGAGAATTCTGCTGCCTCTTGGTTGGCAGAAACTTTTCTTGAAATGTTTTCTTGAAAAAAAAATTTAAGCCAAACCTCTTTCCAAAATTATCAAACTATCCTTTGCTGACATTAAATTCTCCAGCTTCAGATCTGTCACTGAAAATTCTAACCAGTGCAGTCAGGTAATAAAAATAAATTAAGATGGCTGCCCCATCTGGGAAGTGAGGAGCGCTTCTGCCCAGCCGCCACACCATCTGGGAAGTGAGGAGCGCCTCTGCCTGGCCACTCCATCTGGGAGGTGAGGAGTGCCTCTGCCTGGCCGCCCAGTGTGGGAAGTGAGGAGCACCTCTGCCCGGCCGCCCTGTCTGGGAGGTGACGAGCGCCTCTGCCCAGCGGCCCATCATCTGGGAGGTGAGGAGCGCCTCTGCCCAGCGGCCCATCGTCTGGGAAGTGAGGAGCGCCTCTGCCAGGCCGCCCATTGTCTGGGAAGTGAGGAGCGCCTCTGCCCGGCCGCCCTGTCTGGGAGGTGAGGAGCGCCTCTGCCCGGCCGCCCCGTCTGGGAGGTTTACCCAACATCTCTGAAGAGACAGCGACCATCGGGAGTGGGCCATGAGGTCGATGGCGGTTTTGTTGAAAAGAAGGGGGGGAAGTGTGGGGAAAGGAAGGAGAGATCAGATTGTTGCTGTGTCTGTGTAGAAAGAAGTGGGCATAGGAGACTCCATTTTATTCTGACTAGGAGAAGTTCTTCTGCCTTGGGATGCTGTTGATCTATGGCCTTTCCCCCAGCCCCGTGCTTTCTGAAACATGTGCTGCGTCAACTCAGGGTTAAATGGACTAAGGGTGGTGCAAGATGTGCTTTGTTAAACAGATGCTTGAAGGCAGCATGCTCTTTAAGAGTCATCACCACTCCCTAATCTCAAGTACCCAGGGGCACAAACACTGCAGAAGGCCACAGGGTCCTCTGCCTAGGAAACCCAGAGACCTTTGTTCATGTGTTTATCTCCTCACCTTCTCTCCACTATTATCCTATGACCCTGCCATATCCCCCTCTCCAAGAAACACCCAAGAATGATCAATAAATACTAAAAAAAAAAAAAAAAAAAAGAAATTTCTTATAAATGGCTGTCAGGGGTCCAGGGAAATGGTGCTCAGGCTACAGTTATTTTGGCACTGACAACAGGAACTGGTTTGGTTTGGTTGTGGATGGGAGGTCTTATGATACTTTTATAACATCTTTCTGAGAACACAGAGTACATGAAGGCTCTGTCACCCAGCTACGGCTGCCTGGTTCCATTTTAACTTTGAGCACCTCAGTTAGTCTCCTGGGAGTCATTTTGTCTTTCTACAGGGGGCTTACTTTAACAGGTCTTTCGTCAATTTTGTAATTGGATTTTGAAGAAAAATACCATTGCATTTTGAATTTTTTTTTACACATTCCTGTAGAACATATGGTTTGTAAATATATTCTTCTGATCTATAATTTGTTTTCCTCCTCTTAAAAGGACCTTTCAGCTGGGTGTGGTGGCTCACGCCTGTAATCCCAGCACTTTGGGAGGCCGAGGCAGGCAGATCACGAGGTCAGGAGTTCAAAACCAGCCTGACCAATATGGTGAAACCCCGTCCATTCCAAAAATACAAAAATTAGCTGGGAGTGGTGGTGCACACCTGTAGTCCCAGCTACTTGGAGGCTGAGGCAGGAGAATCGCTTGAGCCCGGGAGGAGGAGGTTGCACTGAGCTGAGATTGCATCACTGCACTCCAGCCTGGGTGACAGAGCCAGACTCCATCTCGGGGGGGGGCGGGGAAAGAGAACTTTTCACAGAGCCTAGGGTTTTAATTTTGATGACTTCCAATTTATCCATCTCTCTTTATGAATCATGCTTTTGATGTCAAGTATAAAATCTCCTTTTTTAGCCTAGATCCCAATTTTCTCTAAGAATTTTTTTCCTAAAATTTTATAGTTTTACATTTTACATTGAAATATGTGATCCATTTGGAGTTAAGGTTTGCATGAGGTGTGAGGGTAGAACCCCCACAATTTATCCATTTAGAAACATGAGGAGACTTTATTTCTCATAAGGATTACAGGCTTCAAGGTGGCCAGCTCAGCCAAGGGACCAGAAACAGGCACTTTGAAGGAGGAGGGGTTAGGGTAGGAGCTTTATGCTGGGCAGGTTGGCTAAACATACATATTCAACAGGTTATAGGAGGAGCTATGAGTATTCAGGAAGGTGGTCCTGACACATGCATATTGAACAGACATGCATGTAGCATATGACCCATGTTCACTTTGGGGTGGAGACTTAACATTTAAATGTATTACAGTTAAGTCCTATATTTCAACAGGTCTTTTCAGGGCATGAAGGCACACAAGCGTGCAGCCTCTGTAAACCAGCCAAAGACAATCCACGGTTGGTGGTCTTATCAGGAAGTTATGGCTGGTAGAGCAGGGGTTCAGTAAGTCAGTGGGTGGTGGAGCTGGAAATTGTTTTAATCTTGTCTATCTCGAGGCCAGTGGTTGTTTAGCTGCTAGAGAAAAAGAAAAGCCTTGTGGTCCTTAGAACACAGTTTATTCTTTAGGCGTAGGGTTAGTGACTTAACCCTTGCCTGGCATGGCCTTAGGTCCTGTTTATAATTTGGTATTTTATTGCCGCAGAGTCTACTCTGTCAGTCTTCTGATCTCTATGTTAACATTAATGCTGGTCTAAACCCCAAAAGGCAGGGTGTATAATGAGGCATGTTTGACCTCCCACCCCGTCATGACTAGAACTAAACTTTTAAGATTTTCCTGAGGTCCCCTTGGCCAAGAGGGGGTCCATTCATTTGGTGGGGGCTTAGGATTCTAAAGTCGACAGTGTTTAGGTCAAGGGTTTTGGTTTGCCTGCTTGTTTGCTGTGCCTGTGATGTGCAATTGCCCTACTCCCATTTGATGGAAAGGCTACCTTTCCTCCCACGAGGTGCTTTCGCATGCTTGTCAAAAACCAGCTGGGTGCATTTGTTTTGGTCTCTTTTCTGTTCTATAGATCATCTCCCTCTGTCCATACCACACGGTCTTTACTAGCTATTTAATGTGTTGAAATAGGGGTAACTTAATACTTGTTTTAAATTCTTCATTTAACATTTCATCATCAACATTTATCTCATCTAAAACAAACAAAACAAATTCACACAGTGTACGGTGTGGATGTACTGGAGTTTATTTAACCCGACCCCTCGTAATCAATGGCTATTATCCCCCACCCCAGTTTTTTTGTTATTATAGTAAATAATGCTGAAATATTTTTAAAAGATTTTTTAAAGTTTATTTTTAATTGACAAATCATAATTGTATATATTCATGGGATACAATGTGATGTTTTGATATATGTACATATTGGTGGAACAATTACTTTAAGCTAATTAAGATATCCATCACCAACACATCTATTTTTTTGTGGTGAGAATATTTAAAATCTACTATTTAAGGAATTTTGACATATAAAATGCATTAACTACAAAAAAAAATAAATAAATTAAGAATTCAGATTGCAAAACAAAAAATAAGACAGACTCTATTATATACATTGTGGTTGTATATGTAGAAAACCCAAAAGAATCTACAGAATACCTCCAGAACTAATAAGTGAGTTTTGCAAGATTGGAAGATACACAGTCAACACACAGGCAAAACAAACCATTAGAATCATTCCAAGTACAGTAATAATTCAAGAATAAATGATTTCAGATGATCTTATTTATTTATTTATTTTTAGAGACAGGGTCTTGCTCTGTCACCCAGGGTGGAGTGCAGTAGCACAATCGAAGCCCACTACAGCTTCAACCTCCTGGGCTCAAGTGATCCTCAGCACCCCCAGGTAGCTGGAACTACAAGCGTGTGGCACTATGCCAGGCTAATTTTTTAATTTTTATTTTGTAGAGATGGGGGTCTTAATATTTTGCCCATGCTGGTCTCAAAGTCTTGGGCTCCAGGGATCCACCCACCTTGGTGTTCCAAAGTGCTGAGATTATATGTGTGAGCCACCACACCTGGCCTATAATCTCATTTAGTATGTCTTGAGACATTTGAAAATTTTCTAAAATTAAACTATAAAGAGACATTAAAAAACATATCCAAATCTCCAAATAAATTTATATAGTTTATTTATCAATTATGAAAATATTTCCTCAGTTTTCTTGGTGATAATCCTACAATATAGACAAGATTTAGCACCAGCTCACTTTTTAGATACATATAATTTCTTTTGCTAGAAATTAGGAAACAATTTTCTTTTATTTACCTCCTGTTTTATTCCTGTACTGAAATCTTTGTCCTTCCTTTATTCTAAAACTATTGGTTATTTTAATGCATACACTGAGAGGAGAGATTGATTGTTTTCCCATATTTTCACAAATGGGACTATCAAGAATAGCCTGAAAAATTCCACATTTGAGAAATGTTTCTATGGCTAATATGAAAATTCTCTAAAGACTTAGGAAAACTCATATCTTTACCCATTTAACATTTTAAAGAGATAAATCAAAACAGCAGAAAGTTATGACAGGCAATCTGATCAAAATTCAAAAATTTTTACTTTTACCTTTTTTTGTTTGGGTAGATGAGTATGCTATGCAGATTTTTCCTCTATTTTTAAGATATCAAAATTAATAATATATTTTACTCTCTTGTTTTTTCTAGCCATTTTTTTTTTGGTCAAAAATATGTTTCCATTAAGAATTGCTATTGAAATTTTAAACTTTTATTTACTAATACTTGAAATGGAGTCTGGATCCAATAGATATTTGGGAAAAAATGCTATTTTTTCCAACATTTTCATAAAGTGTTACTCCATTTCATGACATTTGCTTTTTATATATGTACTAATTCTCACTCTTCTTAAAAGTAAAACATCTATACTTACTTCCTAGCTACATGTGAACATTGATTTAGTGTCTTGTAAATAATGTATAACCAGTGGTAGATAAGGTTGTATGATGACTAATGATATAGCTATAACATTATCTTGTTTTCACTGCTAAAAAATTTTTACTTCACACACTCAGGGACAGATATCCAATGCTTCCTTGTTGTTTCTTATGTAATCTTGACAGTTAAAAATATTGATAGTTAGTTAAAAATATTGATAGTTAGTTAAAAATATTGATAGCATTGTTGCATTTAGTCATCTTCACTGCTTTTCAGAAGTAAGTTTCATGTAAACTGATCAGTAGGTTGAGACCCTAGTGATATGTTTCAAAGCAGCATATAAAACATGATGCTACACTGTTGTTTTTTAAAATACCTTTTCCAGAGACTTGTCATAGTTGCACCGCTTTTTTCTAAAGAGGATGTTAAAATTTCAGTGTGCATGTCTATGAAATAAATGTTTTTAAATATAAACATTAATTATTGTAGTTATGCAGTATTTCTAAGGCAATTCCAAAACTAAAACATACTGTCATTATAACATTTGTCAATCAGCATTTTTACCTTTAGGAAGTAATTCTTTTTTAGAACACTGTAAATATATTTGGACTTAAGACATTCATAAGAAAAGAAGAAAGTGTTTGGTAGATCATAACATAGTTTGTTTTCTTACTGTAAAGCCTTTTTCTGTTTATGGAGGTTCAAACAGCAATTGAGAAAATAACTGACTCTGCTGTCTATTAGATTAATTTCAAGTAGTCAATATTGCTTTTCATTTGTAGTCTTCATTTTTACTCCAGTTTAGTTTATGTGGGGTTTAGTTTATTTTTGTTTTTTATTCTTCCTAGCTTTATTATGGTATAATTGACAAGTAAAAATTATATCTATTTAGTATGTAAAATGTGATGTTTGGATATGTGTACACATTGTGAAATAATTAAATCAAGATAATTAACATATACATCCCCTCTCATATTTACAAATTTTTGGAGGTGAGAACATTGAACATCTACTCTGTTAACAATTTTCATGTATACAATACATTATTAGCTATTGTCTTTATGCTGTACAATAGATACCCAGAGTTTATTCATCTTGTCTCGCTTGTCTCACTTGTTCGTCTTTGACTAACATTTCACCATTTTCCCCCATCCAGTCTTAGTATTTAGAATTCCACGGGACTGAGATATTTCTGAACTCAGTTTCCCGAGTTGATTTTGTGGCAGAAACCTGGTTAGAGAAAAACATCAACACTTTGAGAGTCACTAAAGTTGCATAAAACATAATAAGAAAAAATATTTTGTATAGTAATGCTAAAACAAAACAAAACAAAAGCTAACTTACTAATAACTTTTGCTTATGTTTTTATTTCTCCTAAAAAATGCTGACTAGAGCACTCTTGTTCCCTACAAATCTTAATTCTAACTTTTAAGAAGCATAATTACACCCACATACATACACACACAGATACACACACACACACACACACACACACACGAAGCAAATTTAAATATGAACTTTATTTAAATATGAACTTTCTAAACCTCTTTTACCTCATCTGTAAAGGAATTCATTTCTATCTCCCTGTGTCCCAGAGTTGTTTGAGAATCAGATGAGATAACTAATACGCAAACTATAAATCCAAGTACTAAATTCTGACCTTTTATCTCTCTTGCCCAAATTCCCATCTAAGGGGCCTGGGGAGTCATGCCCTAAAAGTCAGAAAATCTCATCAGATGGTTCTATCTAACCCCATATAAAGTGGCTTACTTTCCAGGCTGACTCTGGCATCACATCATGTGACAGATAAAGAAGGAAATCAAAATATTTAGCCCCAAAATATGTTTCTTTGCCATATTTTGAAGTGGCCCTGAAAAGCCATTTTTATTTTTATTGGGAGAAGATTTGCATTTGTAAAGAATCTCTTAACATAACTAGGTCTTTTCTCTTCCAGATCCTCCCAGTCCTGAAGAGACTGACTGATTGATAGTCTAACACCTGAAAAGGTGAGAATAGAAAACATTTGCCATCTGTTATCTCTAAGGGTGGCCACCTATGATACTTCATCTACATAATAAGAACTTTGATCTTCAAGACCCCTTATCTTAACCCAGAAATTCCTTTCTATTGATTGAAGTTTTAAATAATAACTTGTTCAACCAATTGCCAGTAAGAAAATCTTTGAATCCACTGATGACCTCTAAGCCTCCTCAACCCACCCTGACTTCGAGTTGTCCCGCCTTCCCAGACCAAACCAATGTCTACCTCACATGTATTGATTGATGTCTTAGGTCTCCCCAAAACATATACAACCGAGCTGCAACCCAACCACCTTGTGCACATGTTCTCAGAGACTCTGCCTCACGCCATGGTCACTTATGTTTGGCTCAGAATATATCTCTTTAAATATTTTACAGATTTTGCTCTTTTCATCAACAAAACCCAAGTCAAATGCAAAATAGACTATAATCATTTAGAAAGAAGTATAGACATTGTCTCTCAAATGGTGGGAGGGCTTATTATTAATTTTCATATGTTAAATTGTTTTATAATTTTGTTGATAGCTATCTTACAGTCTTCCAAATAGAAGCACAAATTTCAGTACTATTAAGTGATGAGTATATTTGATACATTCAGGTGTAATTAATAGTCATCAAGAGTCTATTCTGGACCAATAAATTTGCTTATTTATATTGGGTAGGCACCCACAAATACAGTACATGATGTTTTCTGTAAGAAGAGGCTATAGAATACAACACAAAATGATGCCATTTAGAAATGCACCAATGAAATTTGTGAGATGGTTTGCACTGGACCATTTTATAATAAATCAGTGATTCATGAAATATAAACTCAATAAAGATAAATGCCAACTTTCGTAACTATTTAAGAAACAGCCTGAAGATTACGTTAAAATGCCTTCCAAAATCACACTCTACAACTCAGATAAAACATAAATAAGCAGTTTTTGCAGTATTGAGATGAAAAACAAATCCATTCCATGAAATAGTTTTTTAAATACAAGTTACGAAAAATGGTAGTGTAACCATGATTTAAATTATAATAATATTTAAAATTATTTCCCTTTGAAGATTTTAAAGATTATATCTGAAGCATATTTCCTTTCTTTCAGTACTACTCTTCTATAAGTATAAAGAGAAAGCTTTAGCTTGCTACATTTGTATAATCTATGTACCTTTAAAAAATCAAAGTTATTATGAAAAGATAGTGTCTCAACTTAAGCAGCATCTGTCAAATGGGATTTTATAAAGGATTGAGAATTTAAGAAATAGATATTTCTAGACTGGTCATCAGAAATGATTTCATGCTTCTACTGCCACCTTCAATACTAATCACAAAAATGTCAGTGATAAAGTCATAATCCCTGCTCAATAAGTCAAGCCATGGAACCTCAGGCTAAGTGAAATTTAAATCCTTTAAAACTTTGATTTTACCACCCTTGCTCATAACTGCTTGGAGGGTTTCTGCTATTTCTCTTATTAGTAAATATTTTTATCTGTAAGTTATTTTCTATGTGATGCATGGCCTATTGCATACTCTATTCCTAAGTATATGATATGAATTTTGTTATTCCTTAATTCTTAAGACGGCATTGAGGAGTGGGGCTGTATTTAACATGCACACACAAACACACACACACACACAAGAAATGGAAGGATAATAATATATAACAAAAATGTGTGAGTTATTCTGCTTAAGAATATCAACTTCTGCTACTACAGCAATGTTGCAGAATTTCATTTAATTAACAGAGAGGTCAAAAGGCATATTGAAGGCAGACTATTTAAAACCAGATAGATCTGTATTTAAACTCTAGCTTTGTAAGTAGCTAAAACCAAAAAGAAATTCAGGAAATTTAATTAATTTATCTCAACTTCAGATTTCTCATCTGTAGTATCAAAATATGTATACTTTCCTACCAGATATCTATGATTTTGGAATGTGATATATGACACAAGCTGATAATATTAGTGACAATATGTCTACTTGTTCTTCCATTCCATTAGACACATTAGAAATAAAACATTGGTGTTAATGGGAATGAAATCCTCAAACATTTACTTTTGACCTATTTTGTCTGAGTTTCACTGCTTTCATTTCAATATGCAATCCTGCTAAGGTGAACCATGACCTCCATGTCATTTAATGCAATGAGTCATCACGCTGTTGGATCTACCATAGCATCCAATATTGTGGCCTCTTTCAAAATCTTTTTTTTTTTTTTTTTGAGATGGAGTTTTGCTCTTGTCGCCCAAGCTGGAATCCAGTGGTATGATCTCGGCTCACTGCAACCCTCCTGGGTTCAAACGATTCTCGTGCCTCAGCCTCCCGAGTAGCTAGGACTATAGGCACACTACACCACACTTGGCTAATTTTATATTTTTTGTAGAGACAGGGTTTCACCATGTTGGTCAGGCTGGTCTCAAACTCCTGACCTCCAGTGATCCATCTGCCTCGGCCTCCCAAAGTGCGGGGATTACAGGCAAGAGCCACCGTGCCCAGGCTGCCTCTTTCAAAATATTATTTCTGTGTTTCTATGGTTTTCATGGTACAATATCTTTACTTTCTATGTTGTTTACAAATTCTTTTTATATCATTTTATACCCACTCTTAAATATCCCATAGATGCCTTAGAGTAAATAATAAATCAAACTCATTAGCTTTTTAATCAAATGTGATTCTCTTGCAGATTACTCTACTTTTTGTGAATTCACAACTATCCCTAGGCCTGATTCTTAAATCCTCCATTCTCGTCACTCTATTTTTCTACTCAATCACCAATTTTGTCTTTCGTATCTCCTGAATATTTATTAAAATCTTCCACTTCATTTCTATCACTTCCACTTAGTCCAAGTTCTTTTTTTTCTGTTGTTAACTGGTGCAGTAATACTTTAGCTGAATTGCCTCCATTCTCTCTGATTTTCTTCTACCCTTCACACACAGCCAGAATAATCGATTCATTAAAAATCATAAAGATTCTTCCTGCCTCTTTTGAAAAACACTTAATAGCTTCCTATTTTTCTTAACATAGTCATACAATTTTTTATCAAGGCCTATAAGGCAATAGGCACCCTTCACTCCACTATTTTGGGTTTTGTTCTTATATCACATTATGCTACCTGCACTTTGTAAGTTCATTTTACACTCACCGTCTCACTTCTGTACAAGTTATGTTTCTACCATTATAGAGTTCTACTAGAGGTTAATCCTTTCTCCTTCTCATTTCCCTTGTCCTTCTTCTCCTTCTATCCTTCCCTGAATCTCCATGATTTGGCAAAATTTGCTAATTGCATTATCTGATAGCACCATATACTTATCTTTTGTGGAATTTATTGCAGTTGAAATTTCCACTTTTATTTACTTATATCTAGAATTTATCTAGAATATTTATTATTTTGTAAGTTTCCCAAAGGCTGGTATATCTGTCTTCACTTGTCAGTTTTTTAAAAGTGCCTAAGAACATGCCTGAGACATTTAGATATTCAATTAATTTGTAACAAATAAGTGAATAAATTAATCAATGAAATATTATGACATGAAAGAAGGTGCAAAATCCTGGATGCTATGATGGGAAATTTGATATAGAATAATGGTGTATAACCAACAGTAGAATTCTACTTTACAATTTATTTACATCAGTCCAGGAAATTCTGCAAACCCACCCAGCACAACCACAAAGAGCATACGTGGGCTTGTTACACATGTCATACATCTGTAGACCTTAACAGAGTCTAGGCAATTTGTAAAAAATATGAGCTTCCTATGCTGGAGCAAAGATGACACAGAACTAGCCCAGTGAAAGAAGGAAGGCATTGTTCATAAAACCTATGAGAAGATCCTGTTAGGTTCCTAGAGAGAAGCAATTACCAAAAGGCATTTGTAAGAAACGACAGTTATTATTTATTTTATTTTGTGAAGAGATGCTTAATGAAACTCTGGAAAAGCTGTAAATAGATTCAAAGCGATGTTACAAATACGATATACATATACGCCATGTATGTGTTACCTTTCCAAAAGCAGCCATTATTTCCTATCACCATACAACACAGAACTGATTGACTGTGGCGCAAACCATATATATGTAATGGCTATAACTCATTGGCTAGAGATCTACATGACCATAAATTCCCCATTTTTGTTCATTTTTATTATTTATCATTTATCAAATTCTATTATATCCCATTAATGTCATAGAAACTCATTTATACAACAGGATTTTGACATAGTCAACACTAGTATCCAATACATTAACCAATATTTTTACCATAAAGGAACTGATAACAAAATTAATTCAATTTATTTTTTCTTTAAATTTAGCTAGTAATAACTTATTCATATTCATAATAACTTCTTCAGAGTTTATAAACCTAAAATTTCTATCCTTAACATCTTTTCAGAGCAGAAATCAAGTAGATGTTGAAGAATAAAATGCAATTATATTTGCAGTTTCTTATGTAATTCAGGTTAATATTATCCTAAATTATACTCTTTTATGAGACAAGTAATTGTACCTTGAACTATAAAAATGAAGAATATGTAGTGATAAAAGTGATAATCCGTGTTGAACACTTTATAATATCCAAGTCCTGTTTATCTTTCAGCTCACTTGAGCATATTCTAGCATATTTCCAATAAATGTCCATACAAAATTCTTGTTCTACTTTTGTCTCTCTTTCAGTCAACATTTTGTATAACTGACTAATTTCTCCCATATATGTAAAGAGGAGATTTTATTTACATATAGTTTTGGTTAAGTATTCTTTTTTATTTATTTATTTTTTTGAGACAGTCTTGCTCTGTTGCCCAGGCTGGAGTGCAATGGCATGATCTCAGCTCACTGCAACCTCTGCCTCCTGGGTTCAAGTGATTCTCCTGACTCAGCCTCCCGAGTAGCTGAGATTACAGGCATCTGCCACCACGCCTGGCTAATTTTTGTATTTTTAGTAGAGATGAGGTTTCACCATGTTGGTCAGGCTGGTCTCGAACTCCTGACCTCATGATCTGCCCACCTTGGCCTCCCAAAGTGCTGGGATTACAGGCGTCAGCCACTGCACCCGGCCTGGTTAAGCGTTTTTACATAGGTCATCCTGTTATCATTATCACCATCAAAAAGAAGAAAACAAAGGTGTTCAATCTGTGATTTTATGAACTATTGCTCCTACTACATTTTAAAAATGTCATTGAATTCTCAGTCTCTTAACCTGTATATATCCTCAGAATTTCTCAGTGTTCTTCTGGCTTTTCTTTCCTTCCCTACTCAAGCTTCATCCAGCTCTATTTTTGTCAGTAAGTCAACTACTGTAGCTCATTATTGGACCTTCTCGTGTGTTTTGTCAAATCTCATCCTGAATCAATCCAATCATTTGATTCTATGCTTGTTTAACAACATTAACCAAAGTTATTTACGATACAAAAAAAATCACAGGGCCTAGTGTGGTGGCTTATGCCTGTAATCCCAGCACTTTGGGAAGCCAAGGAGGGCACATCACCTGAGGTCGGGAGTTCGAGACCAGCCTGACCAACGTGGAGAAACCCTGACTCTACTAAAAATACAAAATTAGCCAGGCGTGGTGGCGGATGCCTATAATTCCAGCTACTCAGGAGTCTGAGACAGGAGAATCGCTTGAACCCAGGAGGCGGAGGTCGCGGTGAGCCAAGATTGTGCCATTGCACTCTAGCCTGGGCGACAAAGTGAGACTCCATTTCAAAAAAAAAAAAAAAAAATCACAGCAGCAGCACACGTTTTATGCCATGGCACACACTGTTCTTCAAAATCAACTGTACTCTAAAAGCAAATTGCAAACCAATTCTTTGCATCACCTCCTTTTTCCAAGAGTGACTTATAGGGTTCCACTCATCGTCACTACCACGCCCCTCTCAAAAGATATTGATAGTTTCAGCTTTTCTGAGCTATTCACAGCCAGTCCCTCCACATCTTATCTCCTCCATTCTTACAATTAAAAATAGATTTAGAAATTCATTAATTCTATCCACGTTTTCTTTTACTATTTTTGAAAAATATGTATTTATCCTATTTTATATTAACAATTCATTAAAGAAATGTCTATATTTGATCTATCCATTCTACAGTTTTTGTTTTCTCATTTTGGAATGGACCTGCCCCGTAGATGACCCATTCAATCCGCAGTGGGTGCTGTAGTGTGCTGCCCCCATTTCCCTTCTGAACCAAAGAGCCCATTATTCCTGCTTCCAGGATTATTGCCTGCTGCCTCCTCGCAGCTAACCACCTTTTTGGGAAATAGCTTTCTGACTATTCAAAGGAACTGCCTCTCCCAATATTAAGCCCCTTTGCTGGAAGCAGCCTATGTCTACTTGACTAGTTGATGCATCTCTTTGTCCTTCTGACCTCCTCGCCTCATTTTGAGACAAGAGTGAAGATCCATGCCAGCTCTAGCACTCCTGATGGTTTTAACCGAGACCTTTGTTGTTACGTTAAGTGACTCTGAGCATGTACTGGGAGTGAATATGAGGTTGTTGTGTAAACTATTTCACAAATTGCCACCCAGATCTCCTCTCTCCACACTCCACTGACAATGAAAGAGGTGATCATTTCCCAGCTTCTAGAAGTGTTGCTTGCTGATGGCAGGAAACTGAGTCCCTCTCCAGGAATGGCCTCCAGCTGAACATTATGCCTTCTCTCTGGCATCATCAGTCCACCTCCAACTGGATAGGTACAAAGGCCAAATCCTCCCATTCAGAAAATGCTGAAAGGTCATCTTATCTCTAAGCTTTAATAGGCTCTAAAATTTTATTCTCCTTGATTTGCTTCCCTCACGACTTCACATAATCCACAACTTTCTAAGACATCTCTCCATCTCAGAGCCTATTTTTTGGAAAAACCAGCTAATAAAAACCCATATTCAGTCAGCCGCTACTCACCTGCTAAAGTCTTTCTTGCTCAGTGGCTCTGCATTGATACTGTAGTTGACAATCACACTCTTTAACACGGCTTACAAGGCTGTAAACTATATGAACTCCAAGTAAATCTCCATAGTGCCCATATTGCGCTCCATTCTCTAGCCATACTAAAATGCCTACATTTCTTTGAGAATAACACTAAAAGACCTGATCTGCTGGGAGTGGTGGCTCTTGCCTGTAATCCCAGCACTTTGGAAGGCCGAGTTGAGGGGATCATGAGGCCAAGAGATCAAGACCATGCTGGTGATCAAGGATGATCAAGGATGATCACCAGGATCAAGACCACCAAGATCAAGACCAACATGGAGAAACCTCGTCTCTACTAAAATACAAAAATTAGCTGGGCATGGTGGCGCATGCCTGTAGTCCCAGCTACTCGGGAGGCTAAGGCTGGAAAATCGCTTGAACCTGGAAGGAGGTGGTTGCAGTGAGCTGAGATCGCACCACTGCACTCCAACCTGGTGACAGAGTGAGACTCTGTCTCAAAGAAACCCAAAAAAGACCTGATTAGTTACTCTTCTGATACTCTCCCTTAGCACTCTCTGTAGTTCATATCATAGACCTCCTCACACTCTATTCAAGTTATGAATTTTTGTTTAATCTCTCTCACTGGGTGCATGGTGTGCATCAAATGTCATTCACTGTTGTCAATACTATGTTATTAGCACACTGCTTTAAATATCAAAGAAGATCAACAAATATTAATTGAATGAATTTTATAGGGATAAATAATTAAGGTATGCATATGTATATTTATAATTGGTAGATTTTCTTCTGTGTTAATTTATGTCAGAAGCACATACAAAGCAGGTATCATGTCTTGTCATTGTGCTAAGACTTGGGATTACAAAGATAAATAAATTTTTTTTTATGCCTCAAGTAGGTTTTAATTTAAGGTGTAATAGTGTATTAACGCTTTGGATTATGTTCAATGCGTTAAGTAATAAAAAGATGCAGGCATGCACATGGTAAATAGTAGTAATTGAGAGACAAGTGGCATGAAAATTACTTAGAAGAGTGATTCTATGTCAGCATGGACATTATAGTACTAGGAAGGAAAAAAGCCTAGTTTAAAGGTTCATTGCTGTAATCCAAACCAGAAAAGACAATAGTTGCAATAAAGCAATAATGATGGAGATGAAGAGAATTGGGTGGATAAGACAGAAAAAAAAAATCCACATAGATCAGAGAGGTAATACTTGGAGAGTGAATGGGCATATGTTGTAAAGAAAGATGGGGAGCAAAGTTGAGTTACAGTCCTCAGCTTTAGAAAAGTAACTGTAATTTGTGCTATTACTTCCCACAAGAAAGATTTTTTAGAAGAAATAAGTCTTTGAGTGAAGTATGAATTCCGTTTTAAGTTAATTTTGAGGTGCCTACATGTTATTCAATTGATGATAAATTATAGCTAGATTTCATATTGCCCTCCATTCATGAAGCACTTATTGATCTGTTGTATGGTAGTCACTATTCTAGAAAATGGGAAAAAGCGATAAATCTGCACACTTCCTGCTTTCAAAATATATTCAGTGGAGACAGAAACATAAAAACACTAGCGTTACATATTGGGTTAAATGAACTGTTAGAGGTATATTTTACAATAAAAGGTCTCTGTGCCAAGTCGGCCTGCACATGGGGAAGAAGAAAGTAAAAGTCCAGGTAGATGGTAAAGAGGAATTAGCATCCAAACAGAAACTTGAGGGATGAATGATAGGCAAAATAATAATGTCTAAAGCAACTTGAATCGATGTTAAAGAAATTATTTCTCAATAAATATTATTTGATCATTTCTAAGATTAGGCATTTCCAAGATAGAGAAAAATATATATATATATAATTTGAAAATATAACTTTTGGGGTAAAAATAATATTTTTAATACAGAGTTTACATAAAATACTTTTTGAATTCACTGAATTATTACATCTAATTATTTGAACTATAAATAATTCAAGAAATAATATGGAGCATTCATATTGTATCTAGATAAGAATAGATTTTTTCATTATATAACTAATTCACCAAGCCACAGAAAAAGGACAATGAACATATTTGACTATTTAAAAAATAAAAAGAAACTTCTGCACATAAAATAATAAGTAAATAAAGGTAATAATATTATAGTCTATATTTTAAGCTTTATAATGTGAAAATACTCATGACAAAATATCAAGTGTCCTATCATATTTTACATGTGTGCTCCAAGAAAAGACAATCTAAAAATTAATAAATAACAGATGAATCATAGGCATACAAAATATTCAGCCTCACTAACATTTATTAGAATAAAAATACATTTATGAAGAAACTTATAAAGAGTCTGCTACATTTTACTTATTTGGGTAAATATTCAAATGTCGATAACAAACAAGATCAACATTCTCTGTTTAGACATTATTCCAATCTATTGGGAAACCAACAAAAAAGTAAATAAACATAAAGAACTTATATGGCACAGATCTATATATTGATACAATTATACTTAGCCCCACTGTGATATCATTATACTTAGACTCAATGTTTGTTCATGCTAGAAGATATTTTCTACCAACACTGTGATATTTTTCTAAAGATATTATGTGGAATAACTAAAGAATCATAGAAATGGCAAATCTTGAAATTTATGTTGCATAAGATAGTGAACCAGGATGAGAAGAGAAAGGAAATTGAACCAGCAGGAATGGGTTTACTATACTGGTTTGGATGTTTTGGTGACTAGTGCTTAGGTTGAAATTAAGAAATAGAATTGGAGGTGTGAAAACAGGTTTGATTCAGAGTGTAAAAATATTAGAATTGAAAATATTTCTTATGTAGTAGTTCTGTGCGATGTGATAGTACCTTGTTTGGCCACAGGTCTGAAAGAAACAATAAGTCAGATGGAAATGAAGGTGGTGAAAAATAATATTTTTTTTATTTTAATTAAGTGTGAACAAATACAACAAATATTCCTGGTTAAATATATCTTAGCTTAGCTGATTTAAAATATTTCTACTCAAGCTGTTTCTAAATTTAATTTTATCAAGAGTTAAATCGGAAGATCCGATTCTTGTTTTTTTCTCTTCTTTTAGTAAGTTTAATAGATACGTTACTTCGAAAAGTAAGTTGTAAAACAAATTACAAACTGTAGATTTGAAAACTAAAAAAAATTTAAGTGAAAATAGAATCCATTTGCTAGTTGAGCAGTCATGCCTCATTAACTAAATCTAAATTGTATTCTTGCATTTATCTACTATGAAGTGATCTTATCTCTACAAAAGATAATACTTCTATTTAATTGATTGCAGGAAAAGAAGGAAAAGTGATAGCATTCTTAAAAAGACATTGCCTTGTCTAAAACTATTGCTTTGCTACTTTAATTATAATTAAAGAATGACTTATTAAAGAGTCTTAAAGTCTTTTTTAAAGTAGGAAATATATAATTTTTTAAAATGAAAATTCTTCCTTTACAGTGGTTTAAAAGTTGTTCTCACAAAATAACCTCATTAAGTAAGCATTTTAAAATTTGAATTGCACCAGAAGTTATTTTTACCAAAATGTTTGAATATATAAACACATTTTTTTTCAAGGGCATGGTTATCAGATGAAGGAAACTGTAAGCAGGGGTACCCAACCCCCTGGCCACGGACTGGTACCAGTTGGTGGCCTGTGAGGAACCTGGCCACACAGCAGGAGGTGAGCTTCAGGCAAGCTAGCATTACTTCCTGGGCTCTGTCTCCTGTCAGATCAGCCTGGGCATTAGATTCTCCCAGGAGTGCAAACCCTACTGTGAACTGCATGTGCCAGGGTCCTAGGTTGCACATTCCTTATAAGAATCGAATGCCTGATAATCTGAGGTGAAACAGTTTCATCCCAAAATGATCAACCCTTCCTCCATCTATAGAAAAATTGTCTTCCACAAAACCGGTCCCTGGTGCCAAAAAGGTTGCGGACTGCTGCTGTGAAGGACCTCTAGTTGTTTTCATATAATTGAAAGTAATATAATTAAAATGCTATTAATTTTTTTAAAATAAATTTCCTTACTGTTTATAACAAAAATGTCCTTGAATGGCAGTACTTCTAAATTCAGCATGCATCAAATTCAATTTGAAATTTCATTGTATAATATTTTAAAAATAGAAACATATATGTGAGAAAGGATGGATAGGAAAGCAACACAATGCAACAAGTACCCCTAATCCAACTGTCCAATTTAGAATTATGCAAAAACCATTTATTTTCAAAAAATGAGTTTAAGAAAAATATACAAGACATATTTTTGTGTTATTCCCTGATTTTTATCCTCATTTTCCTTCACCTAAAGTACACACACTGTTGGATTTGTTGACATATATTTGTTTTATTTTACATTATTAACAAAGTTCTTACCCCTATATGTATTACTTAATTTATTTGTTTGGGACCATTACAAATGTGGTTGCATGTTCAATGCATTTTTCTTTGACTTTCTTTTGTTAAAATTGACATTACTTTTTGTTGTCATATTTTATTTTATTGAGACTGAGTTTTGAAATCTATTCTGGTCATCTAAATTGTTTCAGAAAGATATTTTACAGAATAATACTGCAAAAAAAACACTTTTTTTTTAAATAAATGTTCCCTGGAGATAATATGACAGAGTTTCACCAGGATATTTACAGTAATTATTGTATATTTCATGTAGTATTTTACAAATATAGGACCTTTATGAAATAATGCAAATTGTTTTCCAAAGTGGTTATACCAAATCCCCATTTCCTTCAGCATTAACTAAGAGTTATAATGGCTTCTCATCATCGATAGAACTTGTTTTTTCCAGATTATTAATTTCTGCTAGTCTGGTATACAGTAAAAGGAGTAATTCAGTGTTAGTTTTATATTTGCCTAATTATTAACTGTATTGAGCACGTGTTATATGTTTCTTGCCATTTGAATTTCCCATCAATTTTGTATTTATATATTATATACAATGAGATATATTACCTATTGTAGTTATTTTATATTACATATTATATATTACGTCAATTATGTGTATAAATATATACACATGATAATATACTATGTTAACCTTGATAATCTTGCTGAGGCAGTACTTATAAAGTTTCTCCACCATAAATTTAATCTTTTCCCTCCTTTCCATACTGGACTCTGGAAAGAGAGCACGGTATGCAGCCCATGCATAAGAAAGGGGAAGTTATTGTCTATCTCCTTGAGGATGAAGGATATACATATATACATATATATATTTTATATATACATACACACACACAATAATGGATGTATTTACATCCATTATTTGCAGTTTTTCTGCATGGGACATTAGTTACCCATCCATAGTTAATTATTTTTCATCCTTTTGAATCAGTACAGACTCATAAATATTTCTTTATTATTAGAATATTATCCACTACTACTTTATTTCTTTGCTTGCTTAATCTGTTCCAGCTCAGGTCATTGGGAGGCCTTTGATTGATTCCTGTGTGCTTTTGACATACCTCTTTATTGTACATGGTGTGTGTTTCTTAATGTGTTACTTATCATATAAAATATCTTATTCAAAACACCTTCTTCAGCTTTTCCACTTAAACTTTTTTTAAAAAAAAAGAAAAATTACATTGTAATTTCAAAGATTGCCTTTTCGCGTGCTACAAATATTGAGATTGGAATTGCATTGAAATCTGAAGATCAATTTGGGGAGATTTGACATGTATATTATAATGTACCAATTATCTATAAATATATGTGTTTATTTAGGACTTTGTGTTGTCTTACAATAAAATTTTATATCTTCACAAATGGCACATTCATTTTTTTGCTAGTTGCATTCCTAGGTGGATAATATTTTTATAGAAATTACAAGCACTTTATATTTTAAATGTTATTTTATGTCTGTTGCTGATGTATGTCAAGGAACACTGGAAAAGGAGATTAAGTGCAGGTACAATGGTGTTAGGATCTCTGTTGACTGCTCCCTAATGAAACTGGCAAAAATTATAAATAAATAAATATAAACAGCCATTTAAAGTCTCTGGAAATTATGCTAAGAGAAAACAGCAAATGAGGAAACATACGTAAGACAAAGAAAATGACTGAGGCAAGTCTCAATCAATTTAGAGGTTTATTCTGCCAAAGTTGAGGACACGCCCAGGCAAAAGGAACAACAAATCACCGGAACATTTGTGATTCATCCTTTCTCCAAAGAGGATTTTAGGACTTCAACACTGAAAGGGAAAAGAGTGGGCAATAGGGAAAGAGGAAAGTAAAAAAAAAAACAAAAAAAAAAAAAAAAAAAAAGAAAGGACAAAAAAGGCAAAGGGTTCCATTTGTTCGGGACTTTGATGAGTGCTTAGTGAATCCACAGCTTCCATGTGAAAGGAGGGCAGTACAACAGTCAATTATGCATTTGTCTCACACTCAGTGAATCTAAATTTTTATATAAGATGAAGTATACACAGAGTAGAGGAAGCAGTCAAATAGGCATCTGTCTAGGTGAGTGGAGGATTGACATCTAGTCCTGTCTTTGTCCCGTACCTGGAAAAATAAGCTGTTAATTTACAGTCAGGGTGAAAGTCAACAGAACTCTGTTTTGGGGTAAAAATCTTAGGTCCTGCAAGGAATTTCCTTTTTAGCAATTTGTGAGGGAGGCTATCTGGGGAGATACGTGGCCTTCTTATTTTTGTAGCTATCTATTTAGGAACAAAATAGAAACCAGTTTTTTAATATTTCGGTTCCCAAGCTTAACTTTTCCCATTGGCCTAGTGAGTTTGGGGTCCTGAGATTTTTTATATTCCTTTTACACATCTAATCAAGGAAATCTATAAAGATTCAGTAAAAAGTAGAGTCTGTGGTATTTGACCCAAGTCTTCTCCCTGTCTCCTGTCTCCTAGCTCCCTGATTTGCATACTCTACTTAATAGAGCTGCAGTCAGGAATACAGGGCTTCCTTTCCCACCAGAAATCAGTTAGAGGGATTTCTTCTCTGAAGACCAAAACATCAGAATTTCTCATCCTGCCACACCTGCTTTTTGCTGGGGCTAAGTTCTGGGCAAGTGTAGTTGACAGGTAGGGGAGGTCTCTTATGCCACCTCGTTCTACTAGTGGATCAGAGGTTTTACCTTGAGTACAGTCAGCTAAGAAAACTGGGCCCTCATCACCCTTTCCCTGGCTCAAAGGCAGTGATTCCACATCAAGAGAGGCAAACTGAGAGGTCCTAAGGATGCTGCCTCACTCTCCACCGAGTGCTTAGCTTCTAGAGCAGGAGTTTCTCTCTGTTACTCAAAGAAAACCTGATGTGCACAGCCACACGTCCAGAGTGCTTGTTCAGAGATTTTTGTCTGGGGAGAGAAGCAGATCATAAAGCACATACCTCCTAATCTCTTTCCAAAAGTCTGAATTCATTTGAAGCAGAGGGTATAGAAACTCAAGCCTAAGGGTGTTGTGAAGAACAGTGGAAGTTGTAGTGAGGGAGAGTTGAGAGAAGATTCAAGATACAAGCTAATCTGTAGGCAATATACGCTGCAGGACAGAGCTGGGGAATAAGGCTGCTCGGATAACCACTAGTGGGGTCAAAACAAGTATCTAACACTGACCTTGGAAACCATTTTCAAAAGAATTATAATTTGACTGGATTGGTTTATAGAAGAATTTATGCTCTGAGGTGTTGTTGAAAACGCTTGTTCAATTAATGGGCAATTAGTAGAGTGTGACAGCTTTGTATAGTCAAGGAAAGAGATGAAGAGAATTAACCCAAACAGTTGCCATCCCAGGGTGATTGTAGGCAGATGCAAAGCTGCACCTCCCTTAGATTTAATATCACCAGTTTTAACCTGTGGAAGAAAAGGTCCAGTTTATGCAAATAATCTAGCCCATCACAGAACAAATAAATAAGTAAAAACATTCGAAGATCCTGGGAGGTGGGGGGAAAATAAATAATACCCAGACATTCTACAATATACTGTTTAAAATGTCCAGTTTTCAACAAAAAATTCTGATAAAAAAAGAAAGCATAACCCCAAAACTAAGAAAAAAGGCAACAGAAATTGTCTGAGGATGACCACATATCAGATTTATCAGAAAAATTCAAGAGAATCATTACAAACATGTTCACAGAACTAAAGGAAACCATTATTAAGGAAGTAAGGCAAGGTATAATGACACTCTTGTATCAAATACAGATTGTTAGTAAGTAGACAAATTATAAAAGAAGAACCTGATGAAAATCCTGGACTTAAAAAATGTAGTAGACCAGGTGCTCAGGCCTATAATTCCAGCACTTTGAGAGGCTGAGACATGTGTATTGCTTGAGCCCAGGAGTTCAAGACCAGCCTCAGCAACATAGCAAGACCCTATTTCTACAAAAACTGACAAAACTACCAGGTGAGGAGGCACATGCCTGTAGTCCCAGATACTTTGGAGACTGAGGTAGAAAGATCTCTTGAGCCCAAGAGGTCAAGGCTGCAGTGAGCTGTGATTGTATCACTGTACTCTAGCTTGTGTGACAGAGCAAGACTGACTCAAAAAAAAAAGTTTAATAATTAAAATGTTTGAACTTCATTAGATGGCCTCAAGATGGCAGGAGAAAGTCTATGCAGACTTGAAGACTGACCAACAGAGATTTTGTAAGCCAAAAAGCAGAAAGAAAAAGGAATAAAGAAAAATAATGTGAGCCTTGGAGAAATGAGGGTCACTATTTTAAGCACACTAATGCATACATGCATAATGAAAACAACAAAATGAGAGAAGAAAGTCAAAGGAGTGGAAAAGATATTCAAATAAATAATGTGTGAAAACTTCCCCCATTTATCGACAAACAAATTGCATATCCAGTGTGGGCACCAAGGCCTTTGTCCCTGTAAAGCTTCACTGAGAAATCACTGACACGAGGCAGAGTAGCTAGCAGGAGAAAAAGCACATCGATCAGTTTAACGTGTTTACACAGGAGCCTTATGAATGAAGAAGCAACTTCTCAATGAATTATATAAACTTACATACAATCTTGAGGTTATAGAAAGATTGAAGGCTTGGATCCTGGTAAGACAAGTCATGGAAGCTGGAGAAAAGGAATTCTACTCTGGAACAATAAATGATCACTAGGAACAATGATTAGACTGGGAAACAGAAGTTGTAAATTGCTCTCTGGAATTTAAATGAACCTTGGAAACCATCAATATCTTGAAGAAGGACTTGAACAGTTGTGGTTACATTCTTGGTCTTCTTTCCTATAACAGATAATAAGATTACAGGGAATGGAAGAAGGATAATTGTTCTCTTTGGTGGGTTAGTACTATTTTTATATACACAAAGGAAAATTTTCTGCCGGTGCTTGTTGTTGTCCAAGGATTTTTAATTCAAAATATTTACTATATAAATGAGCCATATTTTGGGGTGTAATGTTTTGATTTCCTTCGCTAGGAAGCTGAACAAACCCCAGGCAGGAGAAACACAAAGAGATTTACAAATAAACACATCATAGTAATAGTGCTGAATATCAAAGACATGGACAATTATGAAAGGAACAAGACAAAAATGATGCATTGCTTAGAGAAGAAGCTCACTAAGACTAACAGTTGTATCCTGAGTGTGAACATTGAAGGACAGAAGGCAGAGGGGTAATATATTCTAAGTGCTCTAAGGAAAAAACAGCCAACAATTCTAAGTCCAGCGAATCTTTAAAAAAGTGGAGGTAAAAAAGACTTTCCTACATAAACGTAAATGGAGATAATTTTCTGTAAGTATATTTGCCAAAGAATACTAAAAGTTTTTCCGGCTGAAAGCAAGTGATTCCACTGGTAATAAAAATTCACAGGAAAAAAACAAAGTGCAACAATTCATCTAGCTATGTTATTATACAAGAGAGTTTACAGGCATACTTTTTCCTCTTTTCCTCTCTTTACAGATTTATAAAAAGAAATTGTATTAAATAATATGTATATAATGTATTGTTGATACTATAACATATAGAAAATTTACATGTGTAATATATTTAGCAATAATAACACAGAGAAGATAGATGAGGAAATGCTATATTAGGCAAAGGAAATGGCTACATATGGTAAAATAATATAACAACTTTTACTGGAATTGTAACATTAATAGATGTAATATATATAAAATGATGCAACACAATAGGGGGAAATGAATAAAGCTCTATAGGAGTAACATCTCTATATATCACTGGAGCTAGGTTAGTATACATCTGAAGTTGATTCTGGTCAGTTACAATGTATGTTGTAAATTCTACAGGAACCACCAAAACAAAACAAAAAAATTAACACAAAAATATATAATGACAAAATCACTGAAGAAATTAAAATGCCATATGAAAAATTATTCACTGCAAAAAAAGCAGAAGAGGAATATAGAAAAAAATACCTGAGACATATAGAAACAAAATTAATTTTTTTTAGTTGATATAGTTGAAAATGTTGTCAACTATGTCAATAGTAACATAAAATGTGAATGGGTTAAGCAATCTTATCATGAGGCAGAGATTGTCAGGCTAGATTTAAAAATATGATATAATTATATATTCTCTAGATGGAATATAGTTTGGATTTAAAAATACAAATAGATTGAAAATCAAAGGATGGAAACATATATATTATACAAATAGTAAACACAAGAAATCTAGAGTGACTATAGTAATATTAGACAAAATACACCTTAAAAAATGTTACCAGAGACAATGATAGATGATAGATATTTTATAATAATGAAAAGGTCAATTCATCAAGAATGTATACTTATAATCATCTATACATCTAATAACCTAGCACTAAAATACATTACACAAAACTTACAGAAAATAAAGGAGAAATAGAAAAATTCAATAATAATACTAGTAACCTACAATACTAAATATTTAATAATGGATACAACCACTAGACAGAAGATTAAAAAATAGAAGACTTCAAAAATTACATAGTACTAACAAATATCTAAAGTACTCTCAATCCAACAACAATAGAATATACATTCATTTCAGGTGCACATGGAACATTCTCTAGGATATCTTCTAGGCCATAAGACAAACTTCAACACATTTAGAAGGACAGAGATAACACAATGTATACTTTCTGAGTGAAATTAGAATCAGTAGCAGGAAAAATTTAGGGAACTCACAACTATTTAAAATTAAATAACATACTACTTAATAACCAACTGGTCAAATAAAAAAATCAAAGGGAAACTAGAAAATACTTTGAGATGAATGAAAATGTAGATATAACATATTAAAATTTTTGAATGAAGCTACAACAGTAGTTAGAGAAAAATTTATAGCTCCAAAATGTCTATATTAAGAAAAAGAAATATCTCAAATGAATAACTTAAACTTCCACCTTACAATTCTGGAAAAAGAAGAGCAAACTTAAAGTGAGCTGAAAAAATAATAAATATTAGAACAGAAACTAATGAAAAAAATAGAAAAACAATAAAGAAAATTAATGAAACTGAAAGCTGATTCATTGGAGAGGCTAACAAAATTGAAAAACCTTTAGTCTGATCAAAGCAGAAAAATAAATGAACACTCAATTTTTGGAAACTTAAATGAAAGAGAGGACATTTACTACTGATCTTATTGAAATAAGATAAAGGAATGTTATAAACCACTGCACACAGACAACTTAGATAACTTAGATGAAATTGGCAAACTCTTAGAAAGATACAAACTAGCGAAACCAACTAAGAAGAACTAGAAAATCTGAGTAAATCTATAAGTGAAAAGATTAACGAGGTAACAAAAAACCTACCCATAAAATAAGCCTGGGTACAAATGGCTTTACTGTTTAATTCTATCAAATATTTAAAGAATTAATACCTTTATTCACAAACTATTCCAAAAACTAGAAAAGGAAGAGACAGTTTCCAACTTAAGAGGCCAGTATTACTCTGATACTCAAACTTATAAGGCCAGTATTACTGTGATACCCAAACTTATGAGGCCAGCATTACTGTGATACCCAAACTTATGAGGCCAGTATTACCCTGCTATGAAAACTAGACAAAGACATCATAAAGAAGTAAAACCTCAGAACAGTATCTGTTATGAGTGTGGATGCAAAACTCTTCAACAAAATACTAACAAATCAAACTCAGCAACCTATAGAGAGATTCATATGCCATGGTCAATGAGATATGAAAAGAATTCTAGGCTGGATTACTCAAACATCAATCAATGTACATCATATCAACAGAATAAAAAACAAAAATTTCATAACAATCTCAACAGTTTCAGAAAAAGAATTTGGCAAAACAATGCATTTTTATTATAAAAAGCACACAGCAACCTATGAATAGAGGAGAACATTTTCAACCTAACAAAGATCATTTATGAAAAACCTATGGCTAACATTATACTTAATGATGAACACCTGGATGCTTACTCACTAAGACTGGGAACGCAGAAAGGATGTCACTAACACTGATCCCATTTAACATTACGCTAGAGGGTCTATCCAGAGGAATTAGACAAGAGAAAGAATAATAAAAGTCACCTATAATAGAGAGAAAGGAGTAATTCTATCTCTATTCACAGTTTATACAATCTTCTTGATCCTAAGGATTCCACTAAAAAACTATTAGAACAAATATGTGAGTTCAGCAAAGTTGTAGAATAAAAAATTAATATAAAACATCAATTGTATTTCTATATATTTTCAACTCAATTGACAAAAGTCTTAAAGAAAACAAAATTATTAGGAATAAATTTAATTAAAAATGCAAAATTTGTTCTCTGAAAACTACAAAACATTGCTGAAAAAAAGCTAAGTAATTAGGAAAAATTTCCATGTTAATGTATCAGAGACTTAATGCTGTTAACAAGGCAATATTCCTCAAACTGTTCTATAGATTCAACAAAATCCCCCTCAAATCCCAGATGACTTTTGTACAGAAAACTACAAGCTGATTTTAAAATTTATATACAACTGCAAGGGAACTAAAATAGCCAAAATTATCTTAAAAAGAAGAGCAAAATAGAAGACTCACTCTTCCTGATTTCAAAACAACTTACTACAATGCTGTGGTGCTCATGACATTTTGGTACTGGCAAAAAGATAGACATATAAATCAATAAAACAGAATTGACGGTGCAGAAATAAACCCACACATTTATCATCAACATACTTAGCAAGAGCGGCAAGACCATTCAACATGGGGAAAAAAAAGAATGGTCTCTTCAAGAAATGGTGCTGGGACCATTAGAAATCCACAGGCAAAAGAATGCGTTTGGATCCTTACTCCGAACTATACCACACTGCATTCTGCCTGTTACTTACGGTTTTCATTTTTTTATTCTTTTTTAAAAATGTTATGACTGCTTTTATTATTGACATATTTTTTAAAAAGTATGATATGTATGTTAAAAATGTGTTTCCTGTAATTGCTGAATGTAGGAATCCTTATATTAATATTTCCATTAAACACATCTTGTCAATTATGCTCTTTGAATCTAAGTGGTATTTGTCACTGTTTTTGTGTATGTGCTCATATGTATGACCAATGGATTAATTATGTGTGAAAGTCATTTTCAAATATCTCACTATATTGATGTATTTCTTAATGTCTCCACGTATTTCTGTCAATTTATATATGCTGAACATATACTATTAAGTGCATAAAAGAACAGCTACCCAAACTTTCATTTGATTGGCATTTGCTTGATATATTTTGTTCATACTTTAACCTATTTATGCCCGAGGTTGCAATTTTTTGAATTTTTGCAATCAGACCTTGGCGATGACCTTAAGCAGTAGGATATAAATAACTCCTACATGCTTAGCGTTCCATTAATGGAACACTAGGCTCACCCCTTTTTATCTATTTTGAGTTATTTTTCTGTGAAGAGCATATAGCTGATAGTCTTTAAACTGTCAGTGTTAACCTAGTAGATTCAGAAGTCTGTATATTCCTTTATTTTAGTAGTATTGTATTTAAACTTTTTTGCATACTCTAATTGTTTACTTTTCTTTTGTCCTGTATTTCTCATAGTTCTTTTCTCTTTGCACACTTTCTTTTAAATTGAGTCGGTTTTCTCTTTTTATTCTTTTATATTCACTGCCTTAAAATTATGTATTCTGTTTTCATTCTATAGTTCTTACATTTTTTATGTCACTGTGCATCCTTCCAGTCAGGGATTCAGTGCATGAAACAGAAACCATCCAAAGTGTACTAAGGAGAGAAGACATTTAGTAGAAGAACTTGGTGCTTATAAAATTATTGAAAGCATTGGAAGAAGATTCTTTGGAGTCTGCCGCTTGAACTATTGTTAAAATTGTTCATGCCATTGTACGGTTTCTCTCCAAGTATCAGGAAGCCATTGCAGAACACTGTCACCGCCAGAGCCACCACCACCATCACTGCCACAACTGCCACCACGACCACCGCCACCAGGACAACCACCATCCCCATCACCACCATCACTGCCACCACCACCACCACCATCACCACCATCACCATCAACACCACCACCTCCACCACCACTGCCACCAACTCCACCACCACCCCACCACCAACACCATCACCACCACCAGCACAACCACCATAATCACCACTGCCACAACCATCACCACCACCACCATCACTGCCGCTGCCACCACCACCACCATCACCACCACCACCATCACCATCATCACCACCACCACCACCACCATCACCACCATCACCACAACCACCACCACCACCATCACCACCACCACCATCACCACCACCACCATCACCACCACCACCACCATCACCACCACCACCATCACCATCACCACCATCACCACCACCACCGCCACCGCCAACACCACCATCACCACCACCACCGCCACCGCCAACACCACCATCACCACCACCACAACCACCATACCACCACCATCACCATCTCCACCATCACTGCCACTGTCACTGCCACCGCCACCATCACAACCACCACCACCATTGCCACCACCACCACCTCCAGCATCACTACAATTGTCTCTGCATATATATATATATATATATATATATATATATATATATATATATGGAATAGTAAATCTAACCACTTGCCAGCAAATATAGAAAAAAAGCAGCAGGAATTTGGCATTTCTGTCATCCCATGCTCTAGTTTGGTCAAGTTAGTGATAAAACCCAATTTGTATCAAGATCTCTATTTGCAAAGAATACATCCATTTTTAGATTTTTAGCCTTTATCCAATGGGCTATTCACTAGAAACAAATTGGAAAGGAGGTAGAGTGCAAAATAATCATGTCTATCGTAGCCGTCAGTATCCATATCATCCTGTAACTCAATCTAAAAACAAGTACAGCAACATTATCCTTAATAGGATGTAAATCTTGCTCACACAAAAGAAAACATGCTCACTCTTTTTCCAAAAAGCGAGACTAAAGCCTCATCAGTCACTCTGCTTGTCCTATTCTACCTCTGTCACATTACATTCTAAACTTAAAATACTGATGGGCTGTCTGTCTCATGGGGACTCGGTATTCCATGATCAGGGTTAACTTTCTGCCCGTAACCAATAACATGCCAAAAGTAGATTCTCAATTTTCTTCCTTTGCCAAAGACATCAGAGCTTTATTTGCACATTACTTGTTTCATTAAGATTCTCCTGAAGAAGAAACTGCCATTTTTCCATCAGTGTGATAATTGCTTTTGGTTTACTAATTCTAGGGGATTGGCTGTTCTCGGGATTTAACTTAGCTCTTTCTACAGTATTATCTCTCACTCCATAGGTCACATAACTAAAAGAAGAATGTTTCCTGTGTCTGTATGTGTTGATGCCAACAGTTAATTCAAAATGGAAGAAATAATCACAGTATGCATTTAGGGACACTCTGAGCTCATGAGAATGGATTCAAGTCAAAATTCCTGTTTATCATCTGAGTCCCCCATTATGATAGTAAACCAGAAAGTCATTTTAATTCTGTAGTAATTATTACTATTTTAGAGCCAGTATTCAGTAATCCCCCAAAGTCTCGGTATTTCCCTTTCCTCAGTGCATGGGTACATGGTTAAATTGTTTTCAGTCCCTTTGGGAAAGATTAGCAGCTGTATATAAAGCACATAAATGTGGCAGTGCACAGATTCACAGCTTCCCCCTTATTGAGGAAGGAGTGGGGGTGTGAACTAGTTCCACTAAGGGAATGGGGTATAGGCTAAAACTCTCCAGTCTAAAATTTAAATATTATGTTTAAAAAATTAAATTTAAATCTTAAATTTCCTTAAATCAAATATCCTTTTATATCAGACAATTTAAAATTTGTGGTTTAATAGCAAGGATAAATTTATGTTGGCTTCTACAGATTCAAACTTTGAAACTCTATATTAAAATTAACACCACCATATAATTTTGGCCTTCCTGCCTATTACTATTAAACAAGTCTGTTCAATTATCTATCATTTAATTACTGCCACTTGTGACTCCAATATCCAGTCATCCTTGTTAATATTAGGAAACCCATTTATATAGCTGTTTCTTCGCTTTTATTCTTGGCTTCAGAGAAAAGCCACTAATTACTTCACCTTTCAAGAATGTGGATATTACCTCAACCAATCAGTCCCCAATGGCTTGCTGAATGTTGTGTACTCTGAACCATGACTGACAATACAAATTCAAATATAGGTCACGTGTGTTAAACATATTTTAATGTTTTTATATGTCTAAGCTCTGAATTTTTTTCTCTACATTATATATAGGTAGCCTAGTATCTCAAGTTCATTTAGAGATAACCACCATTATATCTACATTTTATTCAACCAGTTTCTTAGATAAAATACTTCTTTCCTTTTGGATGAGAATTCAGAATTTCTGGCAATTGATATTGATTATTTGATCCTGATATAAAAGTATTGCCTCTTCTTTGTACCAGCACACTTACAACTTATTTTCACATGTATTTCCAATAGTTTGCTCTATAAATGAAAAAACTTTTGCCTCTTTGTTTTGTAACCTTCCCCTTTCCAATTCAGAAATTGTAATTCCCTCCCTGGATCATGCTGTGGTCTGATTATGAATATAGAAGGTTTAAAGGGTGATATGGTTTAGCTGTGCCCCCACCTGAATCTCATCTTGAATTGTAGTTCCCATAACCCCCACGTGTCATGGAAGGGATCTTCTGGAAGGTGATTAGATTATGGGGGCATTTCTCCCAGGCTGTTCTTGTGAAAATGAATTCTCATGAGATCTGATGGTTTCACAAGGGGCTTTTCCTGACTTTGCTCTGCACTTCTTCATCCTGCCGCCATGTGAAGAAGTATGTGTTTGCTTCCCCTTCTGCCATGATTGCAAGTTTCCTGAGGTCTCCCCAGTCCTGTGCAACTGTAAGTTAATTAAACCTCTTTCTTTTATAAATTACCCAGTCTCGGGTATGTACTAAGAGCAGTGCGAGAACAGACTAATGCAAAGGGCAATGAGAATTATTGTGTGTATGGAGGCAAAAAGCAAAATTAATGTGGAGGAAGGACAATTGCTTTTTTAATACTACAATACCAAAGATTGGGGAAGAAGTCAAAGAAATTATACCATTTTTTATTTTTGAATATTAAGATAATAATTTACATACAGCAGAATTCACTCTTTGCTTTTTGTTTGTTTGTTTGTTTAGATGAAGTTTTACTCTTCTTGCCCAGGATGGAGTGCAGTGGCATGATCTCGGCTCAATATGACCTCTGCCTCCTAGATTCAAGCAATTTTCCTGCCTCAGCCTCCCAAGTAGCTGGGATTACAGGCACCCGCCACCATGTCCAGCTAATTTTTCATATTTTTAGTAGATAGGATTTCACCATGTTGGCCAGGCTGGTCTCGAACTCCTGACCTCAGGTGATCCACCCACCTCGGCCTCCCAAAGTGCTGGGATTGCAGGCGTGAGCCACTGCACCCAGCCAGAATTCACTTTTTTTAACATAGAATTCTGTGACTCTTGACAAACATATACATTATGTAAACACCACCAAAATAAAGATATTTAGGCTGGGTGTGGTGGCTCATTCCTATAATCCCAGCACTTTGGGAGGCCGAGTTGCGTGGATCACCTAAGGTCAGGAGTTCAAGACTAGCCTGGCCAACATGGTGAAACCTTGTCTCTACTAAAAATACAAAAATTAGACAGGCGTGTTGGTGGGTGCCTGTAATCCCAGCTACTTGGGAGACTGAGGCAGGGGAATCGCTTGAACCCAGGAGAAGGAGGTTGCAGTGAGCTGAGATGGTGCCATTGCATTCCAGCCTGGGCAACAAGAGCAAAACTCCATCTCAAAACAACAACAACAAAAGATATTTAATATTTCCATTATATATTTCCCTCATGCCTGTTTAGAAACTTCTTGTTCCCCACAACCAGCCCCTGATAACAACTGATATAATTTTTGTTTCTATTGTTTTTCCTTTTCCAAAATATTATATGAATGAAATTATATGATATGTAGTCTTTGAGTCTGGCTTTCATTTAGCATGATGCATTTGTGATGCATTGCCATAATTCATATTATTGTATGTGTCTTTAGTTTGTTCTTTATTGCCAAGGACTTGTCTAGTGCATAGTTATTCCACAGTTTGTTTATACAGTCCACAGATGAAGGGCATTGAAACTATTTTCAGTTTTTTTTTTTATTGAGACTTAGTTTCACACTGTCACTCAGGCTGGAGTGCAGTGGCACAATCTCGGATCACTGCAACCTCCGCCTCCCGGGTTCAAGTGATTCTCCTGCCTCAGCCTCCTGAGTAGCTGGGATTACAGGCACCCATCACCGCGCTTGGCTAATTTTTGTATTTTTAGTAGAGACAGGGTTTCACCATCTTGGCCAGGCTCGTCTCAAACTCCTGACCTCATGATCCACCTGCCTCGGCCTTGCAAAGTGCTGGGATTACAGGCGTGAGCCACTGCGCCAAGCCTGTTTTCAATTTTGGGTAATCAGAAATAAAGTCTTTGCAAACATTCATGTACAAATTTTGTGTGAACCCAGGTTTTCATTTTTCTCAGATCAATACACAGGAGTGAGATTTTTGTGTAGTGTGGTAACTGTATATATGTCATATTTTATGAGAATGTGACAACTGATCAGTACAATAGCTACATCAATATAGCCACCACACCCAGCTAATTTTTTGTATTTTTAGTAGAGATGGGGTTTCACCATTTTGTCCAGGCTGGTCTCGAACTCCTGGCCACAGGTGATCCACCCTCCTCAGCCTCCCAAAGTGCTGGGATTACAGGCATGAGTCACCACACCAGGCCAGAATTCATTCTTTTCGATATGTGTATTTCTAAAAGAAATGTATGAGAGCACCAGTTGCTCTACATATTTGCCAGCAATTGATATTAATATTTTCTGGCCAATTCTAATAAGAATACAATAGTATCTCCTGTGGTTTTCATTTGGATTTTCTTATTGTCTTATGATGTTCAGCATCTTCCATTCATTTAAATTATTTACCATTTGCAATCTTCTTTGATAAAGTACTCAAAATATTTTGCCAATTTTTATTTGATTTGATTTCCTATTGTTGAGCTTTTAGTGTTCTTTATATTTTATGTATATAAGTCCCTTGTTACACACATGGTTTGCCAATATTTATCTCAGACTGTGTGTTGTCTTTTTATTCTGAATAATCCAAAAACGCTTAATCTACTGAGTAGCAACTGTAAGAATCTATAACTACCCTACATACAAAAAGCTAGAACTAGGCATTGGTATGAATACAAGCTGATGAGAGAACTGAAAAGCAAAAGTGAAAGAGAATTGAGGTACGAAGAATAATATGGAAAGAAACGAAAGAGGCACTTTTTTTTTCACTTAAATGACCATCTGATATCAATTCTGTACGTACCCAAAGCAAATAAATGAGAAAAATGGAGACATTTGAACCATCTTCTAGAATCCATGTCTGTTTATGAGTGACTTACCATAATAATTGTCATTTTGTTGACAAACTGCCAGTACATCTCTTTTAGATGCTATGATTACCATTGAGGCATTATAATTTAGACAGCTATTCTAATGGTTGTACAGTACTGTGGCACTGGCTGACTCAAAGCAAATATTAGAGAGAAAGTGATCCAAGACACATAAAAATGTACAGAATAATCAAAAGTAGCAGGTATAAACTAACAAAAATATAAGAAATAATCTCAGCAAAAACAGAGTCACATAGAGACAGATCTGATTGCAACATTTGATATGCAGGATATATGTGTAAGGCCTGGGAATATTTCGACCAGAAAGCTAGCACAAAGTTCTACTCTTTAAAATAAAATTACCAGATTTTTGTTTTTGTTTTTGAGACAGAGTCTCGCTCTGTCACTCAGACTGGAGTGCAGTAGCACGATCACGTGAGTCTCCTGCCTCAGCCTCCTGAATAGCTTGGATCACAGGTGCCTGTCACCACGCCCAGCTAATTTTTGTATTTTCAGTAAAGACAGGGTTTCACCATGTCGGCCAGGCTGGTCTCGAACTCCTGACCTCAGGTGATCCACCCACCTCGGCCTCTCAAAGTGCTGAGATTACAGGCATGAGCCACAGTGCCCGGCCCAGATATTTCTTTTCTTTTTTTTTTTTTTTTGAGTAGAAGTCTCACACTGTTGCCCGGGCTGCAGTGTAATGGCGTAATCTTGGCTCACTGCAACCTCTGCCTCCCGGGCTCAAGTGATTCTCCTGCCTCAGCCCCCTGGCTAATTTTTTTTATTTTTTAGTAGAGACAGGGTTTCACTATATTGGCCAGGCTGGTCTCAAAGTTCTGATCTCATGACCCGCCTGCCTTGGCTTCCCAAAACGCTGGGATTACAGGCATGAGCCACTGTACCCAGCCCAGATATTTCTTATAGAAATTGTCTATGCAAGATATTGGTTCTAGAAATAATGATGACTTCTCTCTATTATTCACACTTAAGCACTAGTGATATTTGCATATTAGTCGAAAAGTCATTTTCTTTAATTACAGCTCCTTTTTGTTGTTTTATGTTCCACTGCGTTTTGCACAGAAATAAATTTTGTGTTCGATATTTAAAAAAAGAGGTAGTGAAATCAACTTGCATTAAATACTGAGCTCCACTGTGGTGATTATAGCCACTTGCCACTTCAGAATTCACAAGTGTAGTGGCTGTGTGACTCATGTCTGGCCATTGACACCTGCATAAATTTTTTTTTTAGTGAGAGTTTTGTTTTGTAGAAAGTGTTTTCTTTTGTTGTTGTTGTTGTTATTTTATAAATGGGGCAAGAGTAGACAGCACTGTGCTCTTTGTCATCTTGTCTTTCAAATAAATGTATTTTTTTAGAGCAGAAGCAGTTGTCTGTCAACAAAAAGTAACAAGCATGGGGAATAAAGTCATTACACTTTGAGAGAATACTGTGAGAGATAAATGCTGGCATCTTTGATCTGTTGAATTGATGCAGGTTACATTTACTTCTAGACTTTGTGTTATGTGAGAAAAATAATACATATATTTTAAGCTACTGCAAGTTGGACTTTTTTGTTACTTGAATGAGAACACAATTATAGCTGAACCAAAGTTGGCTTAGCAGACCTGCATATGTAAATGTTTACATATGTTTAAATGTTTAAAATAAAAGCCAAGTGTGAATTTACCTGTTTGAATCAATATTCACTTTCTCTCAATAAGCAATAAACTTGTATATGTTTGGCTGGGCATGGTGGCTCACACCTGTAATCCCAGTGCTTTGGGAGGCTGAGGTGGGCAGATCACAAGGTCAGGAGATGGAGAACATCCTGGTCAAGATGGTGAAATCCCAACTCTACTAAAAATACAAAAAAAGACAAAAAAATTAGCTGGGGGTGGTGGCATGCTCCTGCAGTCCTAGCTACTCGGGAGGCCGAGGCAGGGGAATTGCTTGAACCTGGGAGGCGGAGATTGCAGTGAGCCGAGATCACACCACTGCACTCTAGCCTGGCTGCAGAGCAAGACCCTGTCTCAAAAAAAAAAAAAAAAAAAAAAAGTACGTGTTCAGTATTCCTATCTTTTATTATGGATATCCAGATACTAATATAGGATGCAACTATATATAAGTTTCAAGAACTCCTCTGCAACATCTTTGCTATTGTTTGGAGTTGCATTACTGCTTTGTAGGTCAGTTATATATTTGTTACAGATTTATCTATTTTCCTGTTTAATTTAGAAAAAACATACAATAGAATAAAATTTTAAAAAATAACAAAACTATATTTTTCATAAGATAAGAAGCTGTATAGATTTTTGATACATGAATAAAAGATACACTGTGGAAAAATGTTTACATATGTCATTGACAGAGCATCATTTTAATAGAATGACGCATTTGGGGACTGATATGGGTTGAATGTGTCCCCTAAAAGGATATGCTGAGGTCCTAAACCCCAGAACTGTATAATGTGATCTTATTTGGAAAAGGGTGATTGCAGATATAATTAGTTAAGATGACGTCACATTGGAGTATGGTGTACCCTCAATCCAATGTGATTGGTATCCTTATAAGAAGAGCAGAGGAGATATAGAGGCGAAATGCCATGTGAAGACACAAAGACACATAAAGGGAAGAAAGCCATGTGAAGATAGCAGCACAGATTAAAGTTAAGCTGTTATAAGCCCAGAGATATCTGGGGCTATCAGAAGATGAACAAGGATCTTCCTCTAGAAGCACTGGAGGAAACATGGCACTGCCAACACCTGAATTTCAGACTCATAGACTCATAGACTCCAGAAGAACTTTCTATTGTTTTAAATTATCCCTTTGTACTATTTTGTTATAGCAGCTCTGGGAAACTAATCACAGAGACCTTGGGAGGAAGGGAGAATATTTTGCCTGTGAAAGGGATGCTAATCATTGGGAGTCCAGGGAGCTGACTTTGGTAAGCAGACTTTGAGATGACCCAATTATCCTAACCTCCTAATAGTCACACCCTTATATCATTCTCACCACTTGAATGGGACCTGAATATAGTGACTTGCCTCTAACAAAGAAAATACTATGGGATGTCACTTCTGAGGTTAGATTATAGAAGACTCCAGCTTCCATCTTGGGTTTTTATCTCTCTTATTCTTTTGCTCTCTCTTGGATTTCTCAGCCCAGAAGAAACCAGCTGACATACTGAGAGACAACCCTGTGGAAAGACATGACATGGGACTAAGGCTGCCAATTATCATTTACATGAATTTGGTATAGAATCTGCCCCTGACTCAAGCCCTCAGATGAGTCCACAGCCCTGAGAAACACTTGACTGCAAACTTTTGAAAAACCTTAACCCAGAGGTGCACAGGTAATGCACATCTAAGTTCTGGACTCACATTAATGGAGAGTTAACAAATGGCTGTTGTTTTACACTACTAAATTTGGGGCTAATTTGTTACCTAGCAATAGATAACTAACACAGTCAATAACTAGAAAGTAAGCTAAAAGATGATTTCTTTAATATAACAAAGGTACTGTTGTTGTATTTGGCTTCTCTTCCCCTGTTGGTGAGAGAGGGATACCTGCCCTAAGATCATGGGGATGGCTGAACCTGTGCTCCTCAACACAGGAGAAATGTGATCAGCAGTAGTTTCTTAGGATATACACTCACAGCCAAGGAGAGGAAGACATTCTATGCCATGCAGTGTCACACAGAGATTGTTTTGGAAACAGAGTGGACAAGAAGCAGCAGGAGAAGGCAGATTTTGTAGTGCTAAGAAGATGGGGTGCCCCATGGCTCCTGCAGGAGGATGTGCTTGGCTTGTTTGAATAATTCCACAGTCTGAAAGAGACTTTGCTGAAGTTGCTGTTGTGGGGTGGGGGGAGGAGGGAGGGATAGCTTTAGGAGATATACCTAATGCTAAATGACGAGTTAATGGGTGCAGCGCACCATCATGGCACATGTATACATGTGTAACTAACTTGCACATTGTGCACATGTACCCTAAAACTTAAAGTATAATAATAATAAATAAAAAATAATAAAGTGAAAGAGAACTACATCCTGCCACTCAGGGATAGGAGGAGCGTTACCTGGTCCCCCTTGATAAAGAGGGTTGTTTGGCTAGGGAGACCTTATCCACAGGGCTAGAACGGTGAGGAGAACTTGTCAAGCCATTCATTTGAGTCTACTTGGTTTTACCGAACGTCAAGGCAACACACCATTCAGGGCTTACACCATAAGGTCCAGCTACATAATTTTCAGAGCCTACAGCAGAAGGAAAGTCTGGAGTTCCTTGTATAAAAAAAAACAGGAAAACAATGCCGTTAAAGGCACAGATCAACCTTTTCTCTGCAGCCTCTGTCTTGATTTATGGTAAGTTTTCTTGTTTGCTATTTAATGCTGTTTTAAGTAAAGAAAAATTTATACTTTAAATTATTAGAACACATTTTGCTGTTCATCTTTATATCATACAATGACAGTTTTAAGTGGAAATATGAGAGCATTTAACTTGTGTGCAGAGTAAGCAATGTTAAGCAATTTGTTTCTTGGGGCTCATCCAGGAAGATGCCTCTAGCAGGCCAGAAAGAGAAAAATCACAGACCAGACTCAAAAAGGGTTGAAGAAGGAAGGTAGGCTACCTCCAGGCAAGAAGCTGGCTGAAAGAGCACTCCAGGCATGGAGGTAATCTCGGAGTGTGGACCCTCACAGGTACATGGGGCTACCACCTTGTCGTGTGGAATGTTCATTCCTGCCAGCCGCCAAACTCACATTCCACACCCCAGCCTGGAAGGGGTCTGGGGAATTTGAGACAGAAACTTTCTCACAAGCTCACTGCCCCAACCCATAGCAGATAGATGACTCTCAAGATCTTTAAATCTTTGTGCTGGGTCATACTAGTTATCCGCATGGGGGTGGGAGAGAGGCTCATGCTCATAGTGATGCCACCTGTGGATGGATGCTCACCAGACACACAATGATATTTGGGCGATGGGCCACCGTTCCTTGCACTTAGATGCTGTGAGCTGCAGGTACCCAACCCCACTGGAAAGCAAGCAAGAAAAAGGTCTAGCAGGACCACTGCACCAGGCAGCAAGAGATGGGCTGCCGAGATCCCATGCTACAGTGACAACAGGAAAAGTGACTTTGGGTAAACAGTGGCTGCACATCCCCAGCTCATCCACGATTACCCTACCAGAATTCACTGACAAAACACAAACTTAAGTGTCAAGATGGCCAGGGCAGAACATTAAACCCTAAGCAGAGGGCCCTGGTAAAACTGCCCTGGCAGCTTACCATAAAGTTGGCCCTGACTAAATGTCAATGATGAAGGGTCCAATTAATAGCATTGCACAGCACACTGGAAGGCCCGTGAAAAAATCTGTTAGCCAATTAAGCAAGGTGAGAGCTTTAGGAAAATCAAATAAGAAAGAAGGTACAGGTAGGTAATAGGCAAAATATTAGGTTTGTAATATTTTTTGACCTTGGGAATTCTGGACTTTACCTATTGAACCAGCAAGGGTCACCAAAGGCCGTTTCCACTAGTAGGGAAAATGCTGTCTACTTACCATGAAAATCTAAATTGGTTGTTTGGTATGAGTCACAACCAGCTGGCTAGAGATCATTGCAACTGTATATGTGTCAGAAGGTCTTTTTGACTGACGTGAGAGTAGGATTCTGATTGTATAATACTATCTCATGGTAAATTTTTATAATTTTTTAAAATAATTTTCTTTCTTTTTATTTATCTGTTTATTTCATTTATTTATTTTTTTGCATGATTGCAACTCACGGCAGCCTCAACCTCTGGGGCTCAAGCGATCCTCCCACCTCAGCTTCCCAAGTAGCTTGGACTATATAGCTGCACACCAACACACCTAGCTCATTTTTTAATTTTTTGTAAAGACAGGGTCTGACTATGTTGCTTGGGTTGGTCTTGAACTCCCAGGTTCATGCAATCCTCCCACCTGGGCCTCCCAATGTGCTGGGATTACAGACATGAGCCACCATGGGCCTGACTTGCAGTAAATTTTAGTAATTTAGCCCTTGTAAATCTAAGTGACAGTGTGAGTGCAGGCCACCAGAACACCTCAGTGTGTGTAAGGGGGCAAATTATATGGTGACATACGGTAGCAAAATTCTAATTCCAACAGCACCAGTTTCCAGATCTTAGTTTTTATAGCACCCTCTATCTCCAATATGACAATAAGACCCACTCTTCCCAAAACACCAGCAAAGCCTTGTCATGAAACATGATAGAAGCACAATCTGTGCTGTTACACTTAACTTGATTCAGACGTCCATTCCCAGAGATGTCATGTTTCGGTAACCACTTTGTCTCTTGTGAGCTGAAGTAAATAACTATGGGCACTACACGGTTTTATTTTTAATTTGTTTATTTGGGACAGGGTCTTGCTCTGTTGCCCAGACTAGAGTGCAGTGGCACGATCTTGATTCACTGCAGCCTCAACCTCCTTGGCTCAAGCGATCTTCCCGAGAAGCTGAGTCTACAGGTGCTCACCACCATGCCTGGCTAATTTTTGTATTTTTTTAGAGACGGGTTTTTGGTATGTTGCCAGGCTGGTCTCAAACTCTTGGGCTCAAGTGATCCACCTGCCCCAGTCTCTCAAAGTGCTGGGATTACAGGTGTGAGCCACGGTACCCGGCCCACTAGATGGTTTTACATTGGTCTGGGTACTTTGCTTATTTTAGCATTGTTAATTTTCAGGAACCAATTTATTTGATATAGAGTATTGAGAGTTGTAATCCATTTAAGAACTGGCTCGTTGCCATGGACTGAATATTAGCATCCCCCCAACACTTACATGTCAAAGCCCTAATCTCCATTGTGATGGTATTTGGAGGTGGGGCCTTTGGAAAGTTATTAGCTTATGAGGTTGGAGGCTTCATGTAGTGCCCTTATAAGAAGAGAAATGAGAGACACAATCTCTCTTTCTGCCCTATGAGGGCAGCCATCTGCAAACCAGGAAAAGACTTTCCTAAACAACAGTATCAGCTAGCAATAATCTCAGATTTCCCAGTCTACAGACAGTGAGAAATAAATTTATATTGTCTAAGTCACCAAGTATTTTTGTTATATCAGTCCAAACTGACTAAGGCACTTGTACATTCCACAAGTAGTTATTGAGTGTCTGCTACGCTTAAGGTACTGGTCTAAGGAAATGGAGGTACAACAGTGAACAAAACGAAGCCCCTGCTGGAATCAGTAAGATTGTTTTCTACAGGTAAACGGATAACAAATTTAAATAGATAGATAAATAAATGTCATGTTAGATGATGGAAGTGTTCTGAAAAGAAATAAAGCAAAATTAATGAGGAATGGGCTGGTCAGGAACTGCTTATTCTTACTTTTCTGATGGTATTCAGGGAATGCCTCACTAATTGGGTGGTTCTTGAGTGACTATCAAGAAGTAGCCAGAGACTAGTTTGCAGGTGGTGGGGAATGAGCTCTCCAATAGAAAACATTCAAGGGGAAGAATCTTGAGAGAGGAACAGGCTTGAATGTGTGAATAATGGCAAGGAAGCCATATAATAGGTGTAATGTGAAGAAGAAAGGGGAGAGAGTGGAAGGAGATGAAATCAGAGAGGCATGAAGGGTCAGATCATGAAGGGTTTTGTTATAAGGACTTTGATTAGGAGTAACATAGGAAGACATTGTACAGTTGGGAGCAAAGGAGTGACAATATATGATTCATACTTTTTACAGGATGATTCAGGCTTTTCTGTTTAGAATAGACTATAGAATAGTAAATGCAAAAATAAATAAATAAATAAATAAAACGAGAAAAATGCACATTCACCTCTTGCCTGAACGAATGCCTTAGTCTCTGAACTGAAAGTCTACACTAGGAGGCTAGTAGTGGAGGTGTTGAGAATTGATCAAATGCTGGACATATATTAAAAGGAGTATAAACAATCTTTATAAAGAAATCAATGCCAGGTGTGAGTTAGAAGGAGGAGAAAAGGGTGATTACAAGGTGTTTGAGTTGAAATATTAGAGAATGGAGTTGTCATTTAAGAAGAGAGAAGAACAAGTTTGTGGTGGGCAAAATTGAGAGTTCAGCTCTGGTTATGAAGTTTGAAATACATCTTTGTCTTGTAGGATGAGATCCAGAACACAACTGGACATGAGTCAGCTTCCTTAGAGGGGAAGTTTGGGCTGGAATCATTGATCTAGAAATAAAACTAGAAGAGATTAACTAAGGACTTGATGTGAATAGAAAAGAGAAGCTGCCTAAGGATTTTGCTCCAGAACGCTGCAACATACTAGGGTCAGGGCGATGAGGGGAGATCATCAGAGAGGTCTGAACAGAAGCAGCCTTAGTAGAAGTATATGCTAGAAATAAACAACAAAAATGTTTCCAGAAATGCAGAATATTCAACTCGTTCAACTACTGATCCTATAATGAAGAATAAGAACTGAGCACTGGTCTTGGTATCGACATAGGTAACAAAGGCTATTTGCATACAATGTTGGACAGAAAAGCCTGAATGAAGTTGTTTTTATGGGAAAAGGGAATTTGTATGGGATCTGGAGATCTGGAGTCTAACATTTTTTGATATGTTTGGCTGTACTGCTGAGAAGAGAAATGGGTAAGCAGCTAAAAGCAAATTTTGAGGTTTAGTAGACTGAGAGAGCCCCTCAGATATGTACACATAATAATCTCCAGAATCTAGAATTGTGTTACTTTACGTGGCAACAAGACTCTGCAGATATGATCAAGCTGAGGTACTCAAGATGGGAAGAGAATCCAACATTATGTGGGCGGACCCAATGTAATCACAGGGTCCTTATAAGAGGAAAGCAGGAGGGTGAGACTCAGAGAGGATGTGATGATGAAAACAGAGATGAGACAGTAAAAGAGAAAAAGATGGAGGAAAAGAGAGAAAGAGAGAGATAAACAAAGACAAAGAGAGGCAGAGACAGAGAGATATGAAGATGCTATATCGCTGGCTTTGAAGGTGGAGAACAGGGTCATAAGATAGTGATTGCAGGGAGCTCTGGGAGCCAGAAAAGGTAAGAAAATAGACTCTTTCCTAGACTCCAGAAGAAAAGCAACACTGCCAATACTTGAATTTAGTCCAGTGAGATTAATTTTAGGCTTCTGATGTTCAGGAATGTAGATAATATATTGAAAATGCATTTGTATTGTTTTAAATCAATAAATTTGTGACAATTTGTTACTGCAGCAATATGAAACTAATGCAGAGTTCAAAGAAATTTCAAAGTTTTATATGAAATATAAATCTTTCATATTTTTAAAGAAGCTGCATATTTAGTAACATATATACCACTGAATACCAAATATTTTAAAGGAAATATTTGTGTAATTTCAAACCGTATAGAAGGCTCCCAGTAATTTAAAGCTCCTCATATACTCCTTACCAATCAAAATCCCATTAATCTCTTAGAGGTAGCCACAAGTGAAATTTACAATACGGTTGACCCATGAACAATGTTAGGGTTAGGGGCACCACTCCCCATACAGCCAAAAATCAAAGTGTAACTTTTTTTTTTTTTTTTTTTAGAGTCTTGCTCTGTAGCCTAGGCTGGAGTGCAGGGGCACAATCTCGGCTCACTGCAACCTCCACCTCCCACGCTCAAGTGATTCTCCTGTCTCAGCCTCTTGAGTAGCAGGGATTACAGGCGCTTGCCAACATGCCTGGCTAATTTTTATATGTTTAGTAGAGATGGAGTTTCACCATATTGGCCAGACTGGTCTCAAACTCCTGTGATCCACCTGTCTCGGCTTCCCAAAATTCTGGGGTAACAGGTGTGAGTCACCGCATCTGGCCCCCAAGTGTAACTTTTGACTCCCCCAAAAGGTAACTACTAATAGCCTACTGCTGACCAGAAGCTTTGCAGATAACATAAACAGTGGATTAACACATGCTTTGTATGTTATATGTATTACTTACTGTATTCTTATAACAAAGTCAGCTAGATAAAATAAAACATTACTAAGAAAATCCAAAACAAAGATGATCTATTTGCTATTCATTTAGTGGCAGTGGATCATCATTAAGGTCTTCATCTTCATCATCTTCACATGGGGTAGGCTGAGGGGAAGGAGGAAATGGCGTTGTTGGTGTTGCTGTTTCAGGGGTGGCAGAGGTAGAAGAAAATCTGTTTTTAAGTGGACTCATGAAGTTCAAACCCATGCTCCAGTGTCAACTGAAATTGTTTCAATGTTTTCTATTACAGTTTTGCCATCTAAAAATGCATCTTCTAAAATATGGTTTCGATTGGTTTGTTTGAATGTTACATAAATGGGGACATCAGGATACATATTTTGTGTCTGGTTTATTGCACTAACATAAATTGTAAAATCTACTTATGTTCTTGCATATAAAAATCAAATTTTCATTGATATATGAAACTCCATTGTCTAAATATGCCAGAATTAAATGCTGATAAATGTTTAGTTATTTCCTTGGTTTTGCATTTATAGACAATGTTGTTATACATCTATTGATTAAATACCAAGAAACACAATCTAGAAGCCATTGACTTCATGGATGTTTAACTTTATTAGAAAATAAAGTATACAAATGCCTTCACAATACGGTATCATCAGCAGGGTACTAAAACTTCCTTTGGTCTACATTTTTGCCATCACTTGGAATTATCAAACACATTGATTTGTGTCTATCTGGTTGGTACATAGTCTTTGTTGCTTTTTGTAACTTTATTGCTAATAAAGTAAGAACCGATGTTTATATTTTTTCTTGACCATTTCAAATTTTTTTTCTATTGATTTGCCTTTTTCTTATTGACATGAAGGAGATCTTTAGGTTTCCTAGTTAGAAACAAGGTATTTTTTTTCCTCTTTTTCAATGGCATCTCTTAACCACTGGAGATTTTGAACTTTAAAGACATAACTAGTGTAATAGAATAAAAATCCAGAGTTAATATACTCCAGGTATATTGGGACATTTTGTGAGGACATAAGGATTTTGTTCTGAAAAAGTTGGTAGTATCTGGTAACATGGGCTTGAGATTTGGAGTGTTTTAGGGGAAAGAGAGCAATGATCTGTAAGTTACCATGAGGAGCAAAGAATGCAACCTCATCTTCGTACCAACTGATTTGAGAGACTTGGAGAGAAATTGCCACAACCTGTGGTACCAGCAGTTCAGAAGCAACATCTTTTGAGAAGAACCAGGTTACAGTTAGGGCAAAAAAATAAAAGCAATAATAAAAAAAGAGATGAGATATGAGTTCCAGAAAGGGGAGTGGAAAGGTTTTCATGTTTGGAGGGAGGTGGAAGTTTGTGCAGTGTTGTGTGAAAATAGGATTCCGTTAAGGCGTGAGACATTGCAATTTGAGAGAAAGCCTGGTTGCTTAGGACATTTTGTGGTGATTGACATAAATATGCAAAAAAAGCATGGAGAGATTAATCCTGGTCTCCTGAAATTATTCGTTGAGACTTTGAGTATTCCAGGGGCAAATGCTTGCTGTGTCTTCCCTCTTTTCCTGCTAAGAGCAGGCTGCAAGCCAGGATGGAATTTGTTACCAGGAGAACAAGATTTCAAGCCCTCCTTCTTCATTCCTATTGGGCTTGAATAAGGGGGTTACAAAGCTACATTTTAAGAGGAACACATTTATGTAAAAATTGTTCATGGGAAAAAATCCTAGTTTTATAGAGTAGTATTTTCTATAAATGGCCAATCTAAGGTGGAAAAGAAATTGAAAGCACTCTGAGACAAAATTTTGTTTACAAGATAGAGACAGTCTGGGCACCAGTCCAAAGAAATACTGCCTCAGGTTTAAATCATTTTGGTGGTGCAACAGTCCAGATATCTTTCAACCAATAACCCCGTGTCATTGTAAATCAAGCTAGTCTAGATGATTACTCTTCTGTTGATTTTTGGCAAGTGAAATAATGAACCACGGGCATGAATCAAGGAATGCTTTCTTTTCTCAGTGTTAATAAAATGTGTAGTAGTGTGTTTTGCTTTATTTCATTGCATATTTGGGGTCTGATATAGAAAAAAATAAGACAATTATATTTATAATATTTTAAAAATAATTTTAAAAGGCTTTCTTGTGTATAAATAGAAATGCTGATAGAAATATTTTTTAAAATAGGGTCCAGTGGCTCACGCCTATAATCCCAGCACTTTGGGAGGCCAAGGCAGGCAGATCACTTGAAGTCAGGAGTTTGAGACCAGCCTGGCCAACATGATGAAACCCCGACTCCACTAAAAATACAAAAATTAGCTGGGTGTGGTGGGGCACACCTGTAATCTCAGCTACTCTAGAGGCTGAGGTGGGAGAATCGCTTGAACCCTGGAGGTGGAGGTCGCAGTGAGCTGAGATCGCACCACAGCACTCCAGCCTGGGTGACAGAGTGAGACTCCGTCTCAAGAAAATAAAATAAAATGAAATAAAACCACTAAGAACATGCATTTAGCAAATCTCATGGAGACACTACCACCAAGGTTCTCTGACTTTCAGCAAAGGAGAAAAATTCCAATATTATATTGATGCTCCATATCATTTAGGGCAAAGACAAAGGCAGTACAGTCAGGTGACTTTCTTTCACCAGTTAGAAAATACAGGTTGCAGAGGAATGGTCCATGGTCTTGGAGAACCACATGGAGAAAAATTATTTCCGACACAGCTGCTTAAGTGAAAAGTGCAAAATCTCACCTTATTCTGACAATTTTCTTTCTCTTTTTCCTTTTGTATGTATGTTCATATGTTTGTCTTTCTTGATTACACACACACACACACACACACACACACACACGTACTCACCACCATTTCTGTCATCATTTGGATAATGGATGCTTTATATGTTTGGATACTAAGTTATGTGAACTTAGAGAGGTATGAATGTTTAAGGACTTTTAATGAAGTAAACCTGTAAAATTTTAAGCATAAGTATTCTTGTTTTTCAAAAAATTTACTTTCATTTATCACTATTTTTAAAGTTTGCATACAGTTCAAGAGTTTTCTGGTAGGTTGCAGTCTGTTAGTGAATGTGAATTCTTAATAAGAACCTATGGTATGCAAAATCAATGGTGAGTTACTGAGACAGCTAACAGAGAAAAATTGGCCACAATATCTGAACTCTTAGAATCTACTCCAATTCATGCTTTCTCTTAGGAATCAAAGAGAATATTGGCTATAAACCTTGATTTTATGAAAATAGAAAATACAACTGTAAAATGACCCTCCTATAATTAAGATTATGATCAAGTATAAGTCCAAAGGACGTTGAATTCTAACTATTCCCCCACGATGGCCATAGAACTATGTCTTTTAAGAAACCAGAAGCATCAACATTACCTACTCAAAATGTGTTTCAAAGAAACAACAGTATAAACATTTGAGAGTTTGCTGGAAATGAAGTCATGGGTTCGAACTCAGACCTACTGAGTCAGATTTGAATTTTAATAAGATCCCCATGTGATTTGTTTTCACATTAAAGTTTGAGAAAAGCTGTCATTGAGGATACAGAAGAATGCCCTAGTAACATTGGAGGAAATGAATGAGATATCTGAATGATATTTTCAAAAAGTATTCAGAGTTCCTTGAATTTTTAACGGAAATAGGCAGTTGCTTTTATTCTGTCAAGATCACATCCCTGAGAGGCTACAATCCTATTGACCTCATAGTACAAAATAATTTACAAAACTGTCTAGGAAAATGTGTCTCAATTTGTTCTTGAAATCATTCAGCCATATGCATGTTAATCAAATTGCCTTCCTCCTTATGGACAGAAAATGACAATCAGGATTAATTGTCACCTCCTCAGAATAAACAGTAAAACAATTTCACCTCCGCAGAATAAACAGTAAAACAATTTCTTGCAAGTCTGACACTTGGAAGAAGACTATATTTTCCAGGTCCTCAAAATCCTTTTTTTGTATTTACAACTCACCATACTGTATTAAAATGAACAGCAAGATTTAAAACAATTCTTTAAATACTTAATGTACAACTCAAGAAGACTCAAGATCCAGATAAAATGTACAGAGCTGCTATGGAGTTGAAGATTTGAAAATAATTATTTTCATGGTCATATTTTAAAAAAATCCCTATATGACAGATAATATTTATTTTATTTAGATTATGATCTGTTAGGTAGAAAGAGCACTGAATTATACGTTCCCCTGATGTGGGGAATAGTGAGTATCTATTTTTAACTATCCATTTTACTAAATAGATAATGGATATGCAACATAAATATGAATACAGTAAACATGGCCCTCTTTATGATTTCAATGGTCTATCTCTAATTATTATTTCATAGCTTCCTTATTTATCAATGCAAATCTGTAATTTGTAAGAATTCCTGTGATGCCAATGTAACAACTACCTAACATTTTATTATGCCTTCCTTAATATTTTGTAATGCTTAACTCAATATCTTGGCCTAATTTTAAAAGAAATATACCTAGAAGTTGTCACTTATATAAAGATGACATGATGTTTTACAGTTTTGAAAAAATTTCAGCCTAATAGAGCTTTATCATGTAGAGAAAAAAATAGTTATTGTCAAACTTAGGTGGCAGTATAAACCAAGGTTGATCCTGGTAAGCTCATGGCAAGGAAGACTATTGTCTCAATAGTTAGTAAAGACAGAGAAAATATTTGCTCGTTTTATTTAAAATGGCAACAGAAACAATAATAGCAACAACAACAACAAAATTAGCAGTATGTGCAACAATTGCATGGATATCTAATATGTAACCTTTTCTGACACCTTTGCTTCACATTCCCTTAAGTAAGGGCCTATGTCATCAGTCAACCCAACATTCTTAACATTATATCCTAGGACTTATATCTGATTATAATTGCCAATTATATCTGACAATTGGTAAGATCTACAAATTGACATCTCATTTATATCCAAACTATTTTAAATGCAATTATTTGAAGAAATTGTATAGGTAAGGAAAGAACTTGGAGTTTTAACACACATTGTTTGACCAAATGCTCAAAAATCCAATCAGAATTGACACATTGGCTTAGAATCAATAAAACAATGAATTAGAGTTATGTAATAGACATGATTATATTTTTTCTAAAATCTAAGTTTAGTAAGTTTATTATGGACATTTCTTTACTGATGTTTAAGCTTACCTTGTTGAAAAATGAAAAACATAGTTGTTTTTTTCTTTAAATATATAGAATGCAATGTCCTTACAGATGAACTAAGCTTCAGTTTATAAACTCATTTTCATTCCATTGAGCCCCTTTAAAAAGTTAAAATACCATGAAAAGTTAATTTTAAAGATGTTTGTAGGCAGCAGTAGTTTTAAAAACATCACTTCTTAACAGTTTTCTCCAAAAGAATTTTTCTAAACAGTGTTTTCATTTTGGAAGAAAAGATCAATTATGGAATATGTGCTTATATTTAGAAAAGGTAAAGCTTACAGATGGAAAGAAAGTTAATATCCATTAAATAATTTATTTTTATTAACTTATGTGAACTAATCCATTTTTTTTGTGTATCTACTTAGTTAATTTTGCAATCTAGCTAAAGACTAGCTTGTTTTCTAAAACTGTTGTCTAAATAAAGAGCAAATAATCACAGACACTTGTCTGATAGATGTGATTTTTCTTCACACCCAGCATGCACCTACATGGCCTGGAAGCAAGGGTTTTGACAGAGTAAATGGAGTAGTGTCTTTCTGAAAAGAAGAAAAATCAATGAATCCATATTCAGCAGAAGCACCCTGTTGGTCTCAATTGTCCAATGCTGAGCTATCAGTTTCCCTCATGGAACACAGTGCCTAGTACATTTACTTTTTTAAAGTGCTCTCTCTAGATAACAAAAAAAGAAAGATAACAAACATCAATATTATAGGAAGTCCCCTGTACAAGCTTTCTGATAAACAAAAGTTAAGAAAAAAATAGATCAAGCTTTTCCTTACTGTAGTGTTTAGAATGAGTTCAGAATAATATTCTCAATACCATAACTCTCTCTGCAATATCTGTGCAAATTTCCTGAACATATCTTTAAATATATTGTTTCCTTTACTTTCTTTATTTCTGGCACTTACAGTTATCATAAAATCTGGATATAGTCTTCAACAGTTTTCATCTTTATTCATATACAGGGTGTTGTAATACATGATATAAGCAAGGCTGTATAATATTAAAATAATTTGTACCTCAGTTAAGAGAGAAAATATATATCAAACAGGAAATTCTTTGGAGAAATTTCTAAAGCTAAATAGCAATATATATATATATCAATTTTGATACAGGTTTGCTACAATATCCCTATTCAAAAAATAAATATTTATGTGCCCACTATTACAAGATAAGGCATAAAGAAGATATCTCTAACTACCTCTGTACCTCCACTTAAAATCCCCAGCTATTCTATCTTGTCACTATTCTGTTGGGACCATGCACGATAAACTTGCTCTACCCAGCTGTATTTGCAATGCCTCTTATCTCTCGCCAAGCATGGCTCTGATTTCTGTACACCTTTTTATTTGGACAAGACATTAAAGGTTTTTATCGTTTCCATTTCAAAGTGATCTTAGAACAGTAGAAACACTGAATTCAGCTCTTAACAGGACAATGCCCTTTCTAATGTTGTCCTGGAAATAACATCTGTAGCTTGACTTCAATATTTTCTTCTCCCAGTTCTGCTATGGCGTTTTCACCTGCTAGAGCGCATAAAACATAACTAACATTTTTAAACGGAACCCGTAAAACCAATGAAAGAATTGTTTTCACATTGCCTACAGGTTTACATAAATGTTATGCAAAACATACCACTGCAATTTACTAATGTTACTGAAGGAAAACAAGATCAGCAAAGTTGCTGTGCAGTCATACATCTTGCTTCATCTGATGTTTTTTATTATTTCAGTAAGATATAGGTCACAATTTTGCATTATTTTACTTTTTAATATAAAATCCACAGATGTGAATGCATAGAGACTCTATTAGAATATATGTATTAGTAGATTATTATTATATTCAATTGTTTTCAACATTAGATAACATCACATGCTAAAAGATCATGGCTTTTTACTTGATAGAAAGTAAGGTTTGGGTAATGAGCATAAGACAACATTATTAAATTTTAAAATTATTAAATTTTAGCAATTTTGTTACGACCCAGCTAATCTTACATTTTTGAATAAATAAATTAAGTCTGGATTCTTCCTTTGATTTTTCACTGGGTTAATAATACATCATGAAGTTTGGGAACCCATTCTTCATTCAAGATATGAATCTTTCAGGCAGAATTATTAAGAAACATCTACGTACATTATTGTTTACTAGGTGATAAAAAATAAGTTAACAAATAAAAGACAGCATTATTTATGTTAGAGAAAGCAGCTGCAGCAAAGCTTCTTGTTATCGAATGCCTGTGCTCCTTTTCTTACTTAGATGACATTGGCTGTGACATCTCACCATGTGTGTAAAAATAGTTCCCAGCCTTCCCTGCAGTGGACATAAAAAGATTTGAAGGGAGGTGTTATCATTAGCACATAATGGAAGCGTCACTGTTTGAAGATAATTTTGTCATCAGCTTGGGAGATGAGCAAAAAAAATAGACAAAAACCCTAGAAATTTAACAAAATCAAAAATCAACCTACAAAATAATTCCTTTTAAACAGCAACAGGCGATTAGTAAAAGTAACTCAAATTAAGATATTCTTAGCAATAACAGCAACTTAAACGAGGAACTAGACAACTGGAAGACTGGACAAAGTGGCTGCAGTAAAAATTCGTGTCATTCATGCTTTATGTGGTTGATGTAATATTATAGAAACCAACACTCCACAAATTAATCTAAAAAATAAATTGATTATCAATAAAGAGCCAGAAACTTTCTTGAATGATTTGCTAAACATTATAACATTATATGGACTACTAAAAATCTTTGCTATAGGTTAACTTTAAAAAAAAAAGAGAGAACATCTTTCCTTAGAAGTTAAAGAGACATTTTAATGTCATAGTAATAAAAATAATGTGGCATTTTCACAATAATAGATAAATATACCAATGTAGCAAAATGGTAATCTCAGAGACAGACTCAATATGCATTAAATTAGGCACCTTGAATAAGGGGGGAAAAGATGAGATCGTTTAGTAGAAGATAGAAAAAACAGGCAAACCATATGAAAAAATAAAAATGCTTCCATAACTAACAAAATTTACAGAGAGCAAATTTTAAAAATATAATGAACACATGAAGAGATACCCTATATCATTTGTAATCACAAACACTAAAAGTAAAACAATAATTTCTTATTAGTGTTTCAAAAATTCGTGGTGTCAAGTGTTGGCCTCAACATAAGGATTGCTGCTTAGTGTGTAGATCGGTCATTCTAAAAAGCAACCTCTGCCAGGCACAGTGGCTCACGTCTGTAATCCCAGAACTTTGGGAGGCCAAAGCGGGCAGATCACTTGAGGCCAGGAGTTCAAGACCAGCCTGTGCAACATGGTGAAACCCTGTCTCTACTAAAAGTACAAAAATTAGCCAGGCGTGGTAGTGCATGCCTGTAATCCCAGCTACTAGGGAGGCTGAGGCAGGAGAATCACTTGAACCTGGGAGGCGGAGGTTGCAGTGAGCTGAGATTGCATCACTGCACTCCAGCCTGGATGACAGAGTGAGACGCCATCTGAAAAACAAATAAATAAGCCAATCTCTCGTAGTTATAAAAATTAATTACAAACATTTTGTGATAATAATTTTCCACTATGCTTTGCTATGGTAACAAACTTCCCCAAATTTCTCGTGGCTCACAATAAGAAAAGGTTATATCTTGCTCCTACTACATGCCAGTTGCTGGTTGGCTGCAGCTGTGCTCAACTCTGTATCCCATGTCTTCACGTGTCTTCATTCTGGGCCATGGGCTGAAGTGGGATGCCAGATCTGGAATATGTCTTTTCATGGCAGAAAGAAGAAAGCAAGAGAGCTATCGGGCACACTCAATGGCTCTTAGGGCTTCAACTTTGAATGAAAATAGTCAATTTGCTCACCTTTTATATATCAGAAAATTAGGTAGATACACTTCCCACTGGAAAGTCCCGCTAGTCATACAGCAGGGCGCAGGGAAAGATGGGAGTAAATTATAATAAACAATATTATAATCTGTCACACATACACTATGAGTCAACCATTCTTTTCCTGGGTATACCCAAAAATGTCAAGTACTATACTAAAGTGACATGTACAGTATGAGATGTTCACGCAGCCTTCTTCATGGGTATCAGAGAGCTGGAGGCAAACCTCATGTTTGTTCCTAGGGGACTCAAAAACAGTGGTGAATTTTCATGATGGAGTATTATAACAGCAATTAGAAGCAATGAATTAATGTGCAAATAATTATCTGAGCTGATTCTAAAAACACAATTATCTGAATTTATTTTTAAAAAGCAGTGTGAGATATACAATGAGTTAAAATTTCTTTTTGCACATAAAACAGAACATTTTATCAAACAAAGTGATTAAGTAAAGAAAGGATTGCCTGTATTAACAGTGATAATTCCATAAATTGATGAATATGGTGAACTCAACTATATATCACAAAGGTATCAGTAATTGAAATTATCTCAAAAATTATTCCATATCTGACCCAATGAGATTAAATTAAAAGACAGTAGCCAAAATAACCAGGAAATTCATATATTTAGAGATTTAAAATATAATCTACATCTTAACATGGATATAATAGATATGGTAAAACTACAAAGAATATCCAGGAAATATTGGGCACCAAATTCTAGATAACGCTATTTGGGAGGAGAAGGGAAAAAGAGAAGGAGTGAAAATTCCTTGTTTCTTATGCAGCTGTTTGTGCATACTGTTTATTTCATTAATTATTGAATACAAATAATTTACATGGGAAGAATATAAAAATAAAATATGTCATGTAAAAAGTTTAAAAGTATACATTTTTGTTTGTTTTTTGTTTGTTTGTTTTTATGTTTTTTGAGACTGAATTTCGCTCTTGTTGCCCAGGCTGGAGTCCAATGGCACGATCTTGTCTCACTACAACCTCTGCCTCCCAGGTTTAAGCAATTCTCCTCCCTCAGCCTCCTGAGTAGCTGGGATTACAGGCGCTCACAACCGTGCTTGGCTGATTTTTGTATTTTTAGTAGAGACGGAGTTTCACCAAATTGGTAATGAGGATCTGCTTTAAGATAATGAGGACTGAATGATAAGTATAGTTAAAGACTTAAATAGAAAGAGGAAAAAAGCAGGAAAAAGAATGTTTCAGGAATTGGCAACACAAATTAACCTATTAGTCTCTGGCCACTGAAACTTTCAGGGCAAACACATTACAGCTTTCTGAGCCCAAAAGGGAGGGAAAATCTTTCATTCACATCAGAGTTTCTAGGAGAGGCCAGTAACTGCTATCAAACTCCCACACCAAGAAACCCTACAAGGCTACATTTCTGCTCTAAGATTACTGGGGATATTTCTAAGGCTTGAGATGTAGAAATATTTAGGCACAAAATAGCTGTAAAACTCCCAAACATTCAGTACCCAAACCAAGTTGGGATTGGTTTCTCTTTTTCCAGATATCTTCAGGGCTATATTGTGTCTGCTCATGTATCGAGTTAGGGTCTCGCACGTGGCTTCTGACATTAACCTTGTTCAAATTACCCTTGCAGCTTAGACTACATTTGACTCTGCTGCAGCTCAATTATGTTTCCTGCTTCCATTTGTGTGTGTGTGTGTGTGTGTGTGTGTGTCTGTGTGTGTGTGTGTGTGTCTGTGTGTGTGATAGTACAGCTTGTGGATCATCTATGTAAAATATACATATACACTGGGGAGGATATATGGATATATATTAGGAAGGAACAGAACTAAGTTACACTTACTAATTATTTATTGTGCAAAGAAATTTAGGCCTGAAATGGATACCAACCATCACCTAATGTAACCTTCAATTTACAAGTGAAGGAGTTAGGACAAGCAAAATAACCTGTGTTAGTTATGATCATACACTTAATTAACAGCAAATCCAGAATCCCTCCAATGTTTTGACAATCCCGTGATCTTTCCTCCATAGTAGAGGGTTTCAGTCAAAATTCTCCATGGCACTAAATGCTTCAGGACTTGCCTAAAGGGACAAACAAAGCAGCCCTCTAGCCCCACCTACCAGGATTGATTTGGGAAGATTTACTTACATTTGTTCTGTCTATTAGGTTGTAAGAAATCATAAAATTTTTTTGTGAAATGGGAAAAAACATTGTTGTACTTAATATTTGTCTACTTGTACTTGCACAAAATTAAGGCATTAACTTTGCATTTAATTTACATACTGATACTTAAAAATATATCTATTTTTATTATTTCAAAAATATATTTAACCCTTAGTATGTGATTAGCACTGTAAAATTCTGGAGCTACAATGATTATCTAGACATGGTTTGGGATCTCTATTTCCTTCCAGAAGAGATAGTGAGAAATAAACAATTAAGAATGATTTTTAAGTTGATATGATATGTACATAGGAAGGCCACTTCACCTGGCTGATGTATTTAAGGACTGATATAATACGGAAATAAAATGGATGAAAAAAGGACAGAAACAAAGTAATTAGAAACAATGTTCCAAGTAGAAGAAAAAAAATTGTAATATCATGTTTCATGTCAGAACGGAGCATATTATAGAACCTAAAATTAAATCTGAAAGGATTTGGGAGACTGTAGGATCAGATCATGGAGCAAACAGTGTGGCATAGACAGCTGGAATATGGGCTTTGTCATGAGACTGATGGGGTTTGAGTCCTGGCTCCACAAAGAGTGTAACCTTGAAAGTGGACTTCAAACCATCGATGTGTCCACTTGTTCTTCTGTAAAATCATGTTAGCAGTAGTGCCTGCCTCATAAAGAGTGACAGTGCTAAAGCACGCACCACGCTGAGCATGAGCTAATTCAATGAAATAGAGAACTGGTTTAAGGAAGCTGGCTGTGTATCCAGATGAGTTTACATTTGTGTCATGGCTTTGTCAATTAATAACAGCATGACCTCAGCTAAGACACTTAACTGCATGCCTTCTCAATGGCTTTACCTGTAAAATGGACGATAGAATAGCACATTCTTTACTATCATCTTATGTGAATTAATGACTTTGAATGCTAAAAATATTCATAACATTGTCTCCACATAATAACTGGGCCAGGGTAGGCAAAAAGGCAGGATCAAGAGGTAGGATTAAAAATAACGTGGTCAGGGAAGACCATGCTGAGACCGCAACATTTGAAGAGACCTGAGGGAAAACAAACCATGTGGCTATTTAGAAGATGAAATAAAAAATTGCATGCCTATATACTTCTGCTTACATAGACAGGTATTTCATGATTTTAAAAAAAATTTATTTCTTTGACTTGAAACATTTTTTCTAATTTGTTTTCTGCCTTTTATTCATCCATCTTATTTCTGTATTATATCATTTCTTAAATACTTCAAATATATAGGCATGTGAGGGGGTGGAGGGGGGTTACCTGACATATTTGAGAAAGGGCAAGGAAGGCAAGAGCAGAGTGAGATGAATTACAGTAGGTGATATATTCTGAGATATGACAGAGTGCATGGAGAGGTGGTACAGATCACGTTTGAAATTAAAGTCACTGTAAAGACTTTAAGTTATTGTTCTGAGTGAAGGTATCAGGGTATTGGAGAGTTTTATGCTGAAAGAGTAGTGACCATAATCACTAGCTGCTTGGTTGGGAACAGATTAATAAATGGGAGGTGCCAAGGGGATCCGTGAGGAATCATTGCAATAATCCCAGGAACAGGAGATGGGCACTGAGAACAAGAAGGTCGCAGAGGAATAGAAGGAAGTGGTCAGATGTAGGATATGTTTTGAAGACAACACTTTTAATAAGTGGGATCTTGTCTAATGAGAAACAAGACATTATAATATTAAGTAACAGGTGTGAAGGATTGTAAAAATGGCCACAGTGGAATATGGCAGAACCGATATTGTACAAGCCCCAAGCCTATGCTTGAAAATGTCTTTTAGATTCCTCTCTTGCTGCTGCTGCGATACCTGAAGCACTGCCTTGGGGAGAAGCTGGGTCAGCCTGCTCCGTGAAGAGAATCACATGGCACGGTAGCTCTCAAGCACCTGACAGACAGCCAGTCTCCCAATGCAAAGTGTTTCGCTGACCAGCAGCTGTCCAGAGACTGGCAAGAGAGTTGCTCAATGTAGCTCAGCCTCATTTACCAACCCATAGAATTTGGAACTAAATGAATGGATGTTTTATTAAACCACAAAGTTTCGAGGTGGTTTGACATGCTGCGATATATAATTGTTACAATGGATGATCTATACACTTTTTGCTGAATTTGGACCAGAATATTACTGTCTCCCAAAGATTGTGATATATAGTAAAATTGCCTATTATTTGTAAATTTAAAAATGTTTACCCTGAATCCCTAAAGACCAGGGAAATGTGGGGTGGCATCTCAGGAACACTAAAGCATGCCCTTGGCGGTTAAACGTTTATGTGTTGTTTATTGTAGGATCTAATTATAAGTAATTCTCAATATAAGTTTCTAAAACTACATATTCTGAGTCAGTTCCTTTCTCACTTGCCTAGAAGGCTTTCCCATCCTTATCTTCTTTCTTCATAAATTTCCAACATCTCCCAATTTTCAGACTCAGTTGGCGACTTCCTTTTAATTTCACTAAGGGACAAGAGGAGAAGATTCCAAAGGGAGCTTCCTCTGTAACCAACCAACCTGTCTACCCAACAGCCTGGATCTTTCCTCATAAACCATAGTTTGCCTTCCTTCCTGTTACTTTAAATGAACTAACCTAATTTGTAAAATATAAGTCAGATCAGCCAACCTATTTCTACACAGGATCTTACCTAACGCTCACCTTTTCAAGCACAACCTTCCATTGTGCCTTTCCATTTCGTCTGCATTGATTTTCCTCTCTTCAATGAATCTTTCTCCCTCTTTCATCCCCAATTTTTTAAATCTACATTCTCAAATTAAAATAGTAAGCCAATCTACTTTAGAATGAGTATTCATAAGTATATTTTCTAAAAGGAAGATTAACTTCTATAAGTATGTAAACAGATGTCAAATTATTTTACCATTTATATATAATTTAATGTGGACAGTTATTCTCTTATATTGACTTACTATTACAATACATACAATTTAGAGAAACTATTTGCATTTTCACTACAAAATGTTTAATTATTCAGTGTAATTACTTATAACATTTTAAAAATAAAATTATTGGTGACATTTTTGTCCTTCATATTTTGTTTAGATTTTACTTATTAGATTATTTTTTTCTCTCTTGTCCTTCAAAAACACTTTACATTATTTGCAAATGCATCTAATTAGAACACAGGGAATTATATTATGCATTTGGCAGCAGAGGTATAATGGATGCCAGCCGCAAGATCTTGAACTTCCAAATCTGGAATTTAAAATTTCTGAAATAACAACTCCCAATGTATTGCTGGCAATGCAGAAATACTGTTTATTTTCCATCTTGTCTGTAATAAACACAGTACTACTACAGATACTTCACTCAAAATTTTAGGGAAATATTTTTACAGAATGCACTGGAAATTTTTATAGCTTATATTCTCATAAAAATATTTTTATTAAACATTTCCTTTGGTTCTTGCATCATCTCTTTATTAAGTTGTTTAATGTTTGGAACACATTTGGAAAATATTTTCAAGATGTGAAAGAAAGATGACCTTCCTTGCCCTAATTCCCTGGTGGGATTTTCTCGTGCACTGGAGAATGATGATGTGGTTGCTTGAAGCGGTGTTCCAGCTGTGCTCATGAGGCAGGAAAATATCAGTCTGGACACACGTAGCAAGTAGTGTGCACGTAGAGCATCGCAGAGATTGGATGTGTCCTGGAGAAGTCTATGAATGATCAGTGGTTTAGGGATGTGATTATTGTTGGCTTTGCTGGGACAATTCTGAATTAAAATAGGATTTTTTTTCCATTTCCATTGGAGTGAAATTCATCTGGGTAGACCATATACTCTGACAATTGGTTATAAAAAAGAAAAATATATATTTCTTGTATACAAGAGGCTCAAGAACATTATTCCTTAGGTAGTAACATCATGCCTGCATTGCAAAAATTAGTAAGGCTGACTGGTAGTGAAGAGATGCTCCAGGTAAAACTGGAAATTTACATATACTTTTCATGTCTATTTTCTGAGAGGTCTTGTGGAAGTGTGGATTTTTTGAAGACCATGGAAAATAATTAAAACAGCTACTGTAGGTAGCTGGATACAAGAGAACAAAATACGGAATTCAAACTAATAACAAAATCCTAGTGAAAATTTAATGGCAGGGATTTAAAAGAGAATCACTCAGCATTTTTCATGACCTTATATGAAATGCTCAGCCCTAGAGGAGAAGTAGAATAATCAAAGAATTGTGGAATTGAATTTGACAAAAGTTTACAAGAGAAGAGGATCAAGGAGCCAAATGCACATAGTATAAGTATATGAATATAGGATCCAAACATGAGGAAGAAATGGCCGAGGAAGTTAAGTGAAATTTTAACTGTAGTAACGGGTGAGAAATACGATGTATTTCAAAGAACTGGAGTTTATAATGGAGATAAGTAGAATACAGCAGAAAGAGAAAATGGGAGACATTTTTAAAAAACAAGCATTCGTGGTCAAAAGAAGAATTGCAGATTTTGAAATATTCAATGTAGACCAATGTTTAATAGTGGTGAAACACAGAAGGGGGTTCTATTTGTAGATAATTAAACTGGAACAGATTAGATGGAGTGGATAAACCTCATGAATTTAAGAAGCTATAAAACAGGGAAGAGGAGACTACAGAATAAATAGATGTCAATAGTTTTCAAAAAGGGAGGATACCATTGAAGATGGGGCATCAGCTATCCCTAATAACAATGGCAATCAAAGGATACTACTTGTGTCACACTACTTGTTTCTTTGAGGTTTCTGACAGAGCAACAGTATAATGTCCCTTTCCTATAGTAGTGAAGGATATAGTAGTTTCGGGGAAAAACAGTTTTCCATAATATTTACTCAAGGAAGAAGACCATGTATTCAAGCACACATTGAAAGTTTGAGTGGAGCATTTTATAACTGCTAGGGGGTTCCAATAAAAGAGTACAGTGGGTTAAGCCAGTGACTACTAAGTTTAAGAGCTTACAGTCCTGCACCTACTGCAGCTTCTATGTGGGATGGAAAACATCAATCATTGTTGATTGTTATGTAAAACTCTCTTTTATTTTAATATCGATGTCAGTATTTCAACTGCTGTAAAATTATAAACTTTTATACTTGGATAAGTCCCCCAGGAGCAAGTACTTCGCTGTCAGATACAGGCATGCTTCTCACTGTGCAGAGCTGCATTTCACCTGGGCTGGCTGCATGGAAACCCGCCCTCCGTCCCACCCCTCCTCTCTAGAGCCTGGGCTGTGTTGCTTTATATATATATATATATATTTTTTTTTTAATTATACTTTACGTTCTAGGGTACATGTGCACAATGTGCAGGTTTGTTACACTTGTATACTTGTGCCATGTTGCTGTGCTGCACCCATTAACTCGTCATTTACATTAGGTATATCTCCTAATGCTATCCCTCCCCCCTCCTCCCACCCGACAACATGCCCTGGTGTGTGATGTTCTCCCTCCTCTGTCCAGATTTTCTCATTGTTCATTTCCACCTATGAGTGAGAACATGTGGTGTTTGGTTTTTTGTCCTTGCGATAGTTTGCTGAGAATGATGGTTTCCAGCTTCATCCATGTCCCTACAAAGGACATGGACTCATCATTTTTTATGGCTGCATAGTACTCCATGGTGTATACATGCCACGTTTTCTTAATCCAGTCTATCATTGATGGACATTTGGGTTGGTTCCAAGTCTTTGCTATTGTGAGTAGTGCCACAATAAACATACGTGTGCATGTGTCTTTATAGCAGCATGATTTATATTCCTTTGGGTATATACCCAGTAATGGGATGGCTGGGTCAAATGGAATTTCTAGTTCTAGATCCCTGAGGAATCGCCACAGTGTCTTCCACAGTAGTTGAACTAGTTTACAGTCCCACCAACAGTGTAAAAGTGTTCCTATTTCTCCACATCCTCTCCAGCACCTGTTGTTTCCTGACTTTTTAATGATCACCATTCTAACTGGTGTGAGATGATATCACATTGTGGTTTCGATTTGCATTTCTCTGATGACCAGTGATGATGAGCATTTTTTCATGTGTCTGTTGGCTGCATAAATGTCTTCTTTTGAGAAGTATCTGTTCATATCCTTCACCCACTTTTTGATGGGGTTGTTTGTTTTTTTCCTGTAAATTTGTCTGAGTTCTTTGTAGATTCTGGATATTAGCCCTTTGTCAGATGAGTAGATTGCAAAAATTTTCTCCCATTCTGCAGGTTGCCTGTTCACTCTGATGGTAGTTTCTTTTGCTTTGCGGAAGTTCTTTGGTTTAATTAGATCCCATTTGTCAATTTTGGCTTTTGTTACCATTGCTTTTGGTGTTTTAGACATGAAGTCCTTGCCCATGCCTATGTCCTGAATGGTAATGCCTAGGTTTTCTTCTAGGGTTTTTATGGTTTTAGGTCTAACATTTAAGTCTTTAATCCATCTTGAATTGATTTTTGTATAAGGTGTAAGGAAGGGATCCAGTTTCAGCTTTCTACGTAGGGCTAGCCAGTTTTCCCAGCACCATTTGTTAAATAGGGAATCCTTTCCCCATTTCTTCTTTTTGTCAGGTTTGTCAAAGATCAGATGGTTGTAGATGTGTGGTATTATTTCTGAGGGCTCTGTTCATTGGTCTATATCTCTCTTTTGGTACCAGTACCATGCTGTTTTGTAGAAGTCAGGTAGTGTGATGCCTCCAGCTTTGTTCTTTTGGCTTAGGATTGACTTAGTAATGCGGGCTCTTTTTTGGTTCCATATGAACTTTAAAATAGTTTTTTCCAATTCTGTGAAGAAAGTCATTGGTAGCTTGATGGGGATGGCATTGAATCTATAAATTGCCTTGGGCAGTATGGCCATTTTCACGGTATTGATTCTTCCTATCCATGAGCATGGAATGTTCTTCCATTTGTTTGTGTCCTCTTTTATTTCGTTGAGCAGTGGTTTGTAGTTCTCCTTGGAGAGAAACTTCACATCCCTTGTAAGTTGGATTCCTAGGTATTTGATTCTCTTTGAAGCAATTGTGAATGGGAGTTCACTCATGATTTAGCTCTCAGTTTGTCTGTTATTGGTGTATAGGAATGCTTGTGATTTTTGCACATTGATTTTGTATCCTGAGACTTTGCTGAAGTTGCTTATCAGCTTAAGGAGATTTTGGGCTGAGACGATGGGGTTTTCTAGATATACAATCATGTCATCTGCAAACAGGGACAATTTGACTTCCTTTTTTCCTAATTGAATACCCTTTATTTCCTTCTCCTGCCTGATTGCCCTGGCCAGAACTTCCAACACTATGTTGAATAGGAGTGGTGAGAGAGGGCATCCCTGTCTTGTGCCAGTTTTCAAAGGGAATGCTTCCAGTTTTTGCCCATTCAGTTTGATATTGGCTGTGGGTTTGTCATAAATAGCTTTTATTATTTTGAGTTACGTCCCATCAATACCTAATTTATTGAGAGTTTTTAGCATGAAGGGTTGTTGAATTTTGTCAAAGGCCTTCTCTGCATCTATTGAGATAATCATGTGGTTTTTGTCTTTGGTTCAGTTTATATGCTGGATTACATTTATTGATTTGCGTATATTGAACCAGCTTTGCATCTCAGGGATGAAGCCCACTTGATCATGGTGGATAAGCTTTTTGATGTGCTGCTGGATTCGGTTTGCCAGTATTTTATTGAGGATTTTTGCATCAATGTTCATCAGGGATATTGGTCTAAAATTTTGTTGTTGTTGTTGTGTCTCTGCCCGGCTTTGGTATCAGGATGATGTTGGCCTCATAAAATGAGTTAGGGAGGATTCCCTCTTTTTCTATTGATTGGAATAGTTTCAGAAGGAATGGTACCAGTTCCTCCTTGTACCTCTGGTAGAATTCGGCTGTGAATCCATCTGGTCCTGGACTTTTTTTGGTTGGTAAGCTATTCATTACTGCCTCAATTTCAGAGCCTGTGATTGGTCTATTCAGAGATTCTACTGCTTCCTGGTTTAGTCTTGGGAGGGTGTATGTGTCGAGGAATTTATCCATTTCTTCGAGATTTTCTAGTTTATGTGCGTAGAGGTGTTTATAGTATTCTCTGATGGTAGTTTGTATTTCTGTGGGATTGGTGGTGATATCCCCTTTATCATTTTTTATTGCATCTATTTGATTCTTCTCTCTTTTCTTCTTTATTAGTCTTGCTAGCGGTCTATCAATTTTGTTGTTCTTTTCAAAAAACCAACTCCTGGATTCATTAATTTTTTGAAGGGTTTTTTGTGTCTCTATTTCCTTCAGTTCTGCTCTGATCTTAGTTATTTCTAGCCTTCTGCTAGCTTTTGAATGTGTTTGCTCTCGCTTTTCTAGTTCTTTTAATTGTGATGTTAGGGTGTCAATGTTAGATATTTCCTGCTTTCTCTCGTGGGCATTTAGTGCTATAAATTTCCCTCTACACACTGCTTTGAATGTGTCCCAGATATTCTGGTATGTTGTGTCTTTGTTCTCATTGGTTTCAAAGAACATCTTTATTTCTGCCTTCATTTCATTATGTACCCAGTAGTCACTCAGGAGCAGGTTGTTCAGTTTCCATGTAGTTGAGAAGTTTTGAGTGAGTTTCTTAATCCTGAGTTCTAGTTTGATTGCACTGTGGTCTGAGAGACAGTTTGTTAGAATTTCTGTTCTTTTACATTTGCTGAGGAGTGCTTTACTTCCAAATATGTGGTCAATTTTGGAACAGGTGTGGTGTGGTGCTGAGAAGAATGTGTATTCTGTTGATTTGGGGTGGAGAGTTCTGTAGATGTCTATTAGATCCGCTTGGTGCAGAGCTGAGTTCAATTACTGGATATCCTTGTTAACTTTCTGTCTCATTGATCTGTCTAATGTTGATAGTGGGGTGTTATAGTCTCCCATTATTATTGTGTGGGAGTCTGAGTCTCTTTGCAAGTCTAAGAACTTGCTTTATGAATCTGGGTGCTCCTGTATTGGGTGCATATATATTTAGGATAGTTAGCTCTTCTTGTTGAATTGATCCCTTTACCATTATGTAATGGCCTTCTTTGTCCCTTTTGGATCTTCATTGCTTTAAAGTCTGTTTTATCAGAGACTAGGATTGCAACCCCTGCCTTTTTTTGTTTTCCGTTTGCTTGGTAGGTCTTCCTCCCTCCCTTTATTTTGAGCCTATGTGTGAAAAAGAATAAAAAGAAATGAACAAAGCCTCCAAGAAATATGGGACTATGTGAAAAGACCAAATCTATGTCTGATTGGTGTACCTGAAAGTGACGGGGAGAATGGAACCAGTTGGAAAACACTCTGCAGGGTATTATCCAGGAGAACTTCCCCAACCTAGCAAGGCAGGCCAACATTCAAATTCAGGAAATACAGAGAACGCCACAAAGATACTCCTCGAGAAGAGCAACTCCAAGACACATAATTGTCAGATTCACCAAAGTTGAAATGAAGGAAAAAAGTTAAGGGCAGCCAGAGAGAAAGGTCAGGTTACCCACAAAGGGAAGTCCACCAGACTAACAGCAGATCTCTCGGCAGAAACTCTACAAGCCAGAAGAGAGTGGGTGCCAATATTCAACATTCTTAGAGACAAGAATTTTCAACCCAGAAGTTCATATCCAGCCAAACTAAGCTTCATCAGTGAAGGAGAAATAAAATCCTTTACAGACAAGCAAATGCTGAGAGATTTTGTCACCACCAGGCCTGTCCTACAAGAGCTCCTGAAGGAAGCACTAAACATGGAAAGGAACAACCGGTACCAGCCACTGCAAAAACATGCCAAATTGTAAAGACCATCGATGCTAGGAAGAAAATGCATCAACTAAAGAGCAAAATAACCAGCTAACATCATAACGACAGGATCAAATTCACACATAACAATATTAACCTTAAATGTAAATGGGCTAAATGCTCCAATTAAAAGACACAGACTGGCAAATTGGATAAAGAGTCAAGACCCATCAGTATGCTGTATTCTGTTTGCTTTTGAGTCTCAGATCCCAGGTCAGCCCGCATCTCGGCTCTGTGTCATTTCCTTTGTGTTTATATGGCGTTTTGTCTGTGTTGCTGTGTAGAGTAAATAAACTGTTTATATAAAGAAAAAAAAGAAAGAATTGTCACACGAACAAGGTCACAGCCTGAATTTAACTGCAATAAGTGCCAGAAAAATCTGTGTGAGACCACTCCAGTGAAAGAAGAAGTGACCGAAGAAAGGACAATCTAGATAGAGCCCAACTAGAAATTGTAGCAGCGAATTAAAGGGAAGTGCCATATCTTTGAAACGAATGAAAAGCTATATCTCTGAGGAAGATGATCTAGGCTTGAATGAGCCAAGAGAAGAACTCACAAGTCCATGAGAAACACTTCAGTAGATATCAGCATATAGGATCCCATTACAAAAATGATCCAGCCAACTCCAAAACAGCATAAGAACCTTTGTAAATTCAGAGAAACCTTTCTCCAAGCATCATGATGTCACTAAGTCTCCTATTTCACCCACATGTCTATAAGCCCTCTTTGGTTGGAAAATGGAGAGGAGGAAGAATTCCAAAGGATTGAATATTTATAAAACTAAGCTGCTAAAACTGAACTAGAATGAATTACTATTAAATGGTTGATATAAATACCTTGGCCACATGCAACAACTTGGCTGGTGACAACTGCACATCTTATTATTTGTTCAAAATTATTCTCTTCCTGCCCTGACAGTATTTTATGGTAAGAGGAGTATTGCAATCCACCACATTGACTTTGCCTTGGCCATGGGTCTTGTTTTGTTCAGTGGATATTGAACAGAACTGACATATATCATGTCTAAGCAGAAGGTTTAAATATGCTCATATGGTTTCCTGGGACCTCTTCCTTTCTCTCCACCATGAGAACAAAATGTTTCAAATAAAAGCCAGTCCTTCATCTTGCATTCTGAAATGACAAGATATACGAAGCAAAGTCTAGCTGAGTCAGACAATCCAGATGGAGAAAAAAGTCATAACTGAATTTCAGCCTTCCTGTGACATGAGAAAGAAATAAATGCTTATTGCTAAATTCACAGAGAGACTGTTTTTGTTTATTTTCATAGCAGCATAAAAGCTGACTTATTAATTGGTTTATAAAAAGATTATATGAATTATGGTTATGATTATGCAAATGACCTTTTTCAATAGAGGATCAACTCTGACAGCTAGTATCATTGGATTCTGTTATTCAAAGTGTCTCTCTCTTCTTGACAGTCATTAATCTTTGAGACACATACACTTGGATGGAGGATAGTTCTACATCTTTTCTTTTCCATTAGTCTTTTTCAGTACTTTTTGTTGCAGAAATTATCTACATTGTCATCAACTTTCAGATATATTTGTTATACTGTTTTCATATAGCTCTATATTTTCTGTCTTTACCAGTTTGCCCAAATATAAGTGTGTCTAGCATATTCTTTTTACATAAAATAAGTCATCAGAAACTTTGAGTCTTTAGGGTATTAACATTGCCATTTGGTGGTGGTAAAATTTTTTATGGAAAATAATTTATAACATTTAAATTTTATTAACTCCAATTAACGGCAGAAAATGAGAAAAGTAAACAAAATAACTGAGTGCCTACAGGTGAAGTGGTTCTCTGCTGATAACCATTGAAATATTGGCATTAAATTTTCACCCTAAAATGGGATAATAGTCAATGTGATCTATTTAAAAACTATATAGGATCATGATTTCATAATTAAATTAAATATAATTCTATTGCATTCAAATTTGTAAATTGACTTATTCAGTCAATTCCTCATTATTTGCAGCTGCAGTCATTTGAGTTAATTAGGTAAAAAGTCAACGAGATGCTACCATTGATTTAATGAAATCTTTGAAGACACTTTTTATTGCTAGTATGCTATGGCAGAATACTTACCTCAGAGAAATTCCTTCATGGGACTCTGTGAACTAGGTCTATCACATCTATCTCTTACTGTTTATAATACTGGGAGAGAATATAAATAATTGAATTATTTCTTCACTACTAGACATCAACCACTGGATTTGGATCCCCTGTGCTCTAAAGGAGGCCATTTTGCCATCAGACCTTAACATTCTCTTAGGTACCTAACACACCAACATTGACAGAGATATTAGCAATATTTTACAGGACTTGTATAGCAAGCTTAACACTGTTTAAAAAATAATATCATGTTTATAAATTGAGCTTAAGCTCTTGCTAAACAATCTTAGGAATCCTTAAATTCATCAGAGTGGTTAAAAATAACATCAGGATAACAACAATATTCTATTGCGAACTTATTGCCCAACTTCTAATTTTCATGGGAAGTTTTGTTCTTCAGATAATGCTACTTGGGCTTCTAAATACCGAAACACAGAAAACTCTGCATAATGAAGGGATAAATATCAAAGCAGTGAAACAAATGAGGTCTTGATTTCTCCTTTTATTGCAATGCCCTGAATTTTGTTTATATATAAAAAATAAAAATGGCTCCCTAATTTTTCCCCTTTAAAAAACGTTATGTGGAAACACTTAAGTACAAACTGAGTTTTTTTCATGACTACATTTTAATGTGACATCAGCCTACCTCTTCCACACAACAGAGTGTTCATTAAAATCTGCAAGCTGCTGCAGCAAAGGTCTTCTGTCAAGGTTTCTGTGCATTTCCCCTTTGGTTTCACATTTTTAATTGGTTTAACCAAAAAGAACATAATCTCTACCTGGCAACAGGAAGATATCCAAGTTTCATATTAGCTTTCTTATCTCTAGTGGCTATCTCCAGCAATACAGAATACTAACAAACAAAAATCTAAGGACCTCAGTGACTAGAAAAAAGAGAAAGAAAATCATTTTTGGAAAGTTTTACCACCAGACCACATGGTTCCACGCAATTTTCTCTGGTGTGGTCTCAAACATATTGTAAGAAGATTTCCAATAAGTTGAGGATTTTTTTTGTTAAGGCGCTAGATTGTCAAGCTGTTAGAGTAATGCAGCTGGGTCTAAAATTTTTGGCTTTTTAGTCAAAGCTGAACAGTGTCCGTAGATTTTTCTGAGCCACTTCCAACATACAGTAGCAGCTGCTGTGTTTATGTACAATACCACTGTGCAAGCAGCAATTAAACTACAAAATTCCAGATACGTAGTTGGGAAGCAGCAGGCAGTCAGCACACAACTGGCATTGAGCTAAAACAGAAAAGATTCCTACTTTTGAAATGTAAGTCAAGCTAAGAAACCCACGTTGCTGTGTACAGAAAATGGTGAGTAACAACAAACACTACTTGATAAAAGAGGACAAGAATCTTCCACAGAAAATATAAATTTTGTTTTCATATTTTCCACATGTGGCTTCAAAAAATAATTACAAGCAACATGACTTCTTTTGATATGTTATAAAATAATTAATATTTAAGATATGCTTCTTATAATAAGGTATTATTTGAGTGTATATCCTCCATGTGCAAAATCCTAATAGTAATCTTATTAGGGAAAATGATTTTTAAATAGTTACAGATTTTCCTTTTGACATTGGGGGCATATGAATAATGATGCCAAAATATCTCAGATGAGAAAAAGGCAATTATTGTCACAAGAATTTCACTTTCTGGGTACTTCCTATCCTGCAAGTTTTAGATACAGTGTAAAAACTGCCTGAAAAACTAAATTTAGTGGACATAACTTTTCAGCATCTGTCATTAACCCCAAATGGGATATTTTCTCTGTGACTGACTGTTTTCTGGGATATTAACTGGAACAACATCAGGCGAGCCTGGTTACCCTTCATTAATGTAGTGTCCAATGTTATAATCTTCCATATATTGTTAAATAAATCTTTTCATGCTTTAAGGAGAGTATGCTATCTTGCCATATTTGGGAAAAATAATTTACTTTTATAATTTATTGGTTTATTAAAGCATATAAAATAAACTTGATTTAATTCATACTTATTCCATCATCTAATGAAAGAAACCTTAAATATAGATATCAGAGATGTTGTGTTTGTGTATTAATGTAACACAAACAAAAACCACTTGGTCTCTTTCCGATATTTCAAACACTCCTGGAATTTCAGTTATTATTTCTATCTGTATCTCTTTTCACTTCGGACACCGCATAATATCATTGAATTGCCCTGTTTCTAGCATCAACACTAACGGGGAGGTAAAATATAGGATATCTACCTGAAAAGATTCCAAAAGAGCTGAAATTTGATCCTATGTAAATAACTCATTAATTGTAAAACCTTGAGTGGTCATTTAAGCCTGATTAAATTTGGCACTTTTTAAATAATTAAACCTATGACTCTCTAAAGAGTGTGTAAGACAATTTCTCAAAGCGGGGTACAATTACCCTATGGGGCATTGTGGATGTGGCTGGAGCAATACCAGATCAATTGCAAGGCACTCCTCATGGTTAGAGGCCATGCCTTCCTGTTTACTGCGTCTTCCATTCCCCCACTTCATGTCTGCCGTGGAGTAGGTACTCAATACATGTTTGATAAATAGAGATTGAAGCATTTCAAATTTGGGGAGTGCCAATTTAACAAAATGTTATGTAGTTGCAAAAGAGTTCTTTTTAAATATTAAAATGGCATTGACGTATTATTTAGTAAATTGCAATATATGAATTTTTTTTTTTTTTTTGAGACAGAGTCTCACCCTGTTGCCGAGGCTGGAGTGCAATGGCTATCTCAGCTCACTGCAACCTCCACCTCCCGGGTTCAAATGATTCTCCTGCCTCAGCTTCCCGAGTAGCTGGGATTACAGGCACCCACCACCACACTCAGCTAATTTTTGTATTTTTGGTAGAGATGGGGTTTCACCATGTTGACCAAGCTGGTGTCGAACTCCTGAACTTGTAATCCACCCAAATAGGCCTCCCAGAGTGCTGGGATTACAGGTGCGAGCCACTGCACCCGGCCAGATTATTTTATTTTATTTTATTTATTTTTCATTTATAGTGATTCCAATTGTCATATCTCGTAAGACATTTAAGAAATGGAAGTTTACACTTGGGATATGGATTGCTATTTGGCCCTGAAAATATATTTATCTGTTCTTTTGTATTAATCCTTTTAAGTGGGCTGCCCATTTAGCAACCAAGTGTTTCAGTCTTCATGTTATGGAAGCCTGTTTGTGTTGACCAATATGCAGCGCTCCTCTTTTTCCTGGGACACATGTAAACTACATTCACTGAGCCCCCTTACATCCCAGTGCCACCATGTAATGTGTCTGGGACATTGGAATTGACATATGCCAATTTCCAGCCTAATCTTGGAAATGGCCCATGAAAATGTCCTCCCACTCCTGCTCATTGCTCAATTAGATACCAGGAGTTCATGTAAGACCCCAAGACTCTAAGTGGAAGTGGAAACACTATATAGAGCATCTGTGTCTCTGAATGATTACATGGAAGAGAACCTTTCGGAAGACCTATATAAATGAGAACACATGCCTTTGTTTGAGCAGGGAATAAAACTTCACTCTATTAAACTAATTGGGATATTGAGATTTCTTTATTCCTGCAAAGAAGCTTAGCCTACCCTAAATAAAGCAAATTTGTATCCAGAAATGGGGAGCTGGGATATCAAATTATTATGTGTCATTGGCTTAATGTTAAAGTGTGGAAGATAAGGACTTTTATATTGAAACTTGTAAAGATATAGGTTATGTGTCAGGAAAACTTTTGATAAAATCATCAACTTTGACAGCATAAAAGGGCTTAGTATATGCCATTGTGCTGGAAGCCATAAGGTAAGAAGTTGGAAAATAATGTCACAGTTGTAGGTGTTGGCTAGAATTCACTAGTTTTGGGAAAAATATGATGAGAAAGATGAGTTTGGGAAATAATTGAATGATTTATAAGTAAGAAAATACATAGATTATAAAGCTTTCATAAATTCTTGAACTTTCAGAGTTAGAAAATCATATTGTACTTACACTTCAAATAGTTGAAATGAAAAATTTAAGTCTTTGAGGCTGGGCACAGCGGCTCATGCCTGTAATCCCAGCACTTCAGGAAGCTGAGGCGGGAGGATCGCTTGAGGCCAGGAATTTGAGACTTGCTTGGGCAACATAGTGAGACACCGTCACTACAAAAAATACAAAAATCAGCTGGGCATGGTGATGTGTGCCTGTAGTTGAAACTACCTGGAAGGGATACCTTGAGCCCAGGAGGTCGAGGCTGCAGCAAGCTATGATAGCACCACTACACACTCTAGCCTGCGTAAAGGAGTGAGAACCAGACTCCAAAAATAGTCTTGGATAGCACAGGACTAGTGACATTTCTCATTGAACTATGTAATCAAGACATACGGTGGTATGACCTGGAGAAAGTGGCACTGGAACAAGAAAGAAATGAGATAAAACATATTTGAAAGTTATATCTAAGAAAGAAATGTTGGATTGGTTAGTAGCATTGAAAGGATTAGAAGAGACTGTTTTGAGAGGACTGTATTGCCTAAGAAATGAGGAGCCCAAGCTAAAATAAAAATGTCTCTTAGGTCAGGCGCAGTGGCTCATGCCTGTAATCCTAGCACTTTGGGAAGCTGAGGTGGGTGGACTGCTTGAGGCCAGGAGTTTGAGACCAGCCTAGCCGACGTGGCGAAACCGTGTTTCTACTAAAAATACAAAAATTAGCCAGGCATGGTGGTACGTGCCTGTAGTCCCAGCTACTTGGGAGGCTGAGACAGGAGAGTCCCTTGAACGCAGGAGAAGGAGGCTGCAGTGAGCAGTGATCATGCCACTGCACTCCAGCCTGGGGGACAAGAGTGAGACCCCGTCTCAAAGAAAAAAATGTCTTTCGATTATGACACTCAGAGTCATCAGGCTCCAGCCTTACAAAGGCAGGAGTGGGCTGTGAAAATGAAGAGGCTGCTGACACCCAAGGTGTGAAGCAGCCCCTCACTACTGCTGAGGAGGGATGGATATGCTGGTTTTCTCCTAGGCTTCTGCTGATACCACCCTACTGGGTACCTTATTGCCGATACTATGGAGTCAGCAGTTGCCTTGTTATCTCTAGCTAGAGATGAAAGCCCTGACCCTCCTTTCCACATGCCTCCTCTGATACGACCCACTTATAATAATAAGCTTCACTATATTCTTGATACCTAGGAAACAGTTCAATTGGAATATTTTCTACTATAATATAAATTTGTCAATTTCTTCCTGTCATTCTGTCAAATAATATGCAATGAGGTGTATTTCAATTTAACATATTATTTTTCCTGGTATTTTTTTTTTAAATCACAATGAAGGTAGTGACCTTCATGAGATACTACTCACTTGGAGTAGGTAGCACCTTGTTCCTGCCGCGTGGAGTGTTGATGTCCAGGTCCTCCATGTAGTCTCCGACACTGTGGAAAATGATTTCTAGTTGCCCTGGCAGGGCTGAATGTCCCAATTCTCTATTCAGCCTACTCTGAGACCACCTTGGTGGTGGATGGTGGTATTTGGGTCACCTCATTACAACTTGGGAAGTGTGGAAGTCCAGGATCCCCAGGCAGCCTTTGTGGGTGTGGAAGAGGGGTAAGGGTTGAGGTCACATTTTGTTTTCTGTGTTTTCTGTGGCTAGAGTAGGGCAGTATTGACTGTACATTTTCTGCATGTTTATGCTTCCCCTTCTGGTCAGCTGGCTAGAGACAGCAAGCTTTATCGGAGCCTTTATTGGCATTTCTGGGTTGTCAGCTTCTTCTGCACACAGTCTGGGGTACAGGAGGCAAAATGAAAGCTCAGAGCACTCACCAGCACATCATCTTTGGCTGCCGAGGTCCCTGGCTGGTCTGCCATCTTCCCTCCACTTTTAGAGTCTTCTTAAACACTATAACATATTAAGTATTTTTAGTTGAACTTAAGTAAAGATATAGGGAAAAGTACATCTATCCCATCTTTCTAGAAATAGAAGTTGTATAATTTTAAAAGTATTATCATATATAGTGTTATTAATATCAAAATGTTTGAGGTCAGAAAAATTGTAATATGAGTAAGTTATTTTACAGTTGAGACATGTCAACATAACAATCTAGAATTGTCAAGTCGATTGTTAGACGGTTCTCAAGGCTGGGGATTTATTGCATCCTACATTGCTTCAAGCTTAACATAGAATTCTCTAACCCATGAAGATTCACTATATTCTTGATACCTAGGAAACAGTTCAATTGGAATATTTTCTACTATAATATAAATTGTCAATTTCTTCTTGTCATTCTGTCAAATAATATGCAATGAAGTGTATTTCAATTTAACATTATATTCATTTTCCTGGTAGTTTTTTGTTTTATCATAATGAGGTAATGACCTTCATTAGCCTTATTTTTTTTATTTAACATTCTTCAATCTTCTATGTTAATACAGCAGCATTAACTCTATTTCTTAACTTTTAAATTTCAATCTTTTTGTGTTCTTGTAAGTGGTGTATAGCTGGATTTGGGAAAAAAAAAGTAAAGGTATTATCTTCTTTGTAACTAGTGAGTTGCTATCATTTTTGATATTTTTTTATTTGTTACTTCCATCCATTTTTCATGCTTTCCTTAACCTTGCTTTTTCTCTTTTTTTTGCATCTTACCTTCCTTGTAATTGATTGGGGTTAGCATCCTCCTTTTTACTGCCTTTATTTTGAGCAACTGATACCGTATTTCTGTTTCATAGTGATTCACTTTAAATTGTTATTAAATTTAACTTTTATTATTATTATTATTTTTCGAGATGGAATCTCCCTCTTGTTGCCGAGGCTGGAGTGCCATGGCATGATCTTGGCTCACTGCAACCTCCACCTCCCGGGTTCAAGCAATTCTCCTGCCTCAGCCTCCTAAGTAGCTGGGATTACAGGTGCCCACCACCACGCCCAGCTAATTTGTTTGTGTGTGTGTGTGTATGTGTGTGTGTGTGTAATTTTAGTTAAGAAGGGGTTTCACCATGTTGGCCAGGCTGGTCTCAAAACTCCTGACCTCAGGTGATCCGTCTGCCTCAGTCTTCCAAAGTGCTGGGATTACAGGAGTGAGCCACTGCACCCAGTCTAAATTTAACTTTTAAAAGCAAATATCACCATTATGCTTGTTGAAAATAATTGGGGATCTTAGACTCCTTTAATTCTGACTACCAGCTTCTGTGGTACATGCTGTATATTTCAGCATTATAATTCTACCCATTGCATATTCATCAAATTAGTCATTTTCTTATTGTTACTTCTGCCTCCCCATGTCAGTTTTTCCTCTTGAATCTTTCATTTAGGATCCACGTTTTTTCCCAAATACTTCATCACCATTTTCCAGTTTTATTGTATGAGAAATAAATTCCCATAGTCTTTTTTGAAAGTGACTTTATTTCATGAACTGTTGTAGAGTCATGGTTTCATTGCACAAAATTATACTATTTTTTTCTACTGTCAGCAATTTGAAAATGTTAGAATAATTTGCACCATACATAAATTCAGGCATACTCAATATTATGTGGCATATTACACTACCTCACTGTATTTCCGTGTGTTTTTCAGAATGTTCTAATTTAAATGAAGTTCACTCCACAGCCACCTAATTCCTCTGACTTGAGTTATATCCAAGTGTCTCAAAATGTGACACAGACTTTATTTTGCTACTTGCCATGCCCTTACCGTTGACATTGAAGAACGGTACAAATGGGGTCACTCATTCATCTCCTTGCTCTAATTCATCCTAGGTCAACTGAAAAAGTGTTTGATGACAACTTGCAGCATAGAGACAGAGAAGACACACGGGCATATGCTTTGGACTGCAAAATCCCTAAGGTGTCCTTCCAAATGTTAACTGGGGATTCTATAAAAGAAGCAACAATGTTGATTATTTAATTATAGTATTGAAAGAAGTGCTATAGTGAGTCAACTTGGCTCACAATACAAGACACTTGAAGACTAGAGCATGCTCTTGGGTTCTTAATAAACTGTGATCAGTTTGTACCTCCAGGTGAACATGCTTATTTTGACCTTATTGAAGTTTATGCCTTTACCTGTTAGTGTCCTTTATCTTCTCACATCTATTGTTGCCTTTGAAAAATCCGTTGGGAATTTTCTAAGTCTGATCATTTGTAAGATAACTTTTCTTTTTTAGGTTATGGGTTGTTTTTCTTATCCCTTATCTTTTTCTTTCTTCTCCATCTTTTACTGGTATATAACTAGAAATAGATTTTAAAATACTTTTCCAGACTTCATAAGTTTTTATAATATGAGATTACATGTTTCATCAACTCTGAAATATCCTCAGTCATTCTTTTCTTTGAATATTGTCTTCCCTAATTCTCTTTATTCTATCCTTCCGGAATTCTTTTCCAAAGATTCTCTGGACATTCTCATTTCTTCTCCATGTCTCTCCAATTTTCTTATATTTTCTTTATTTCTCGGTCTTTCCTTCTAAGCAAAGCTTGTGAAAATTAATGCTATTCTCTTTCATGGGCTCTTACCCTGGGATGTCAGTTATACAGAAAAAAAAAGTCGTATTCAAGAATGAGAATCTATTCTTGGTCTTTGGAGATCAAGTCAGTGTTAATTTAAATATGAGTTTATTGGCCCTATTTTCCTTCAGATTTAGAAGGATCTGTGATTCTTTTCAATACTGCGGCACTGTGTAACTTTCTTAGCTGGAAAACAGTGCACTTTTCCCTGAAAATGATAACTCAACTCTCCATAATGTCTCTTTCTAGTATCAAAATTTTATGGTGCATAAGTTCCACAGAAGGGTAAATATGTAAATAATGGCATACAATCTTAATGATTTTAATCTTATTGAAACACTTATGCAAGTTAAAATTTTAGTTTTGCTCTTGCTTGTAATTTTGCGGCAAATTTTCTCCATTTCTTCTAGATTTGAATGGAATTTAAAAATATCCCTAAACCTTTACTTTATGATTAAGAATATGATCATTGAGGGCAAACAAGAAGAGATGATTTTACACTGTTATCATGAGACAACTTTTTAAAAGACAATTTTTAATGAATCAGCAATTGCTGTTTTGATACTATAAAAGATGCAACGTATAAGATATAACTCGCTCTTCAGGAAGTTCAGGAGGACTTTCAATTAAACAGTAAGAGCAAACTAATAAGACATGAGATGTTTAGGAAAAGAAATATGCCTCTTGAGTTCTCATCAGATATATTTTTAACAGAGTTACAAGAAAAGAAAACCTTAAATTCCTTCATGTGCATAATGAAACACTAATGATGTTATCCTTGGGAAGATTTTTTTTTTCTGTGGAATGTATCCATATGGCCTTCAAATTCTTGAACACCCTAGAATGACATTCTAATTGAAGAACAACAGAAGAGAGGTCAAAGAAAATAAAGCTTTAAACATTCCAAGAAATTTCCCTCATTTTAACCTTCACCTATAGCCTCCGTTTTTTTTACCCCTTCCCTCAGTTTCCCCATACAAGGTTATTTGAAGGTTTTTCCCCCCTGCTTCTCTCCTTTTTCCTCTTCGACTTTATCCTGTTTAAGCTACAATGTCTAATGTCTGCAGTTGTTCTGAGTACATATTGTGAGACATATATATGTTGATTTTTCTTTCACAGTGCAAAGTATCTAAATAGAAGAAGCTATTTTTGCAGGAATGATATGGCCTTTTGCTTTCTGTTCTCTGGTCAACTCAATTAAGGCATACACAAGACATTACAATGGTATTTAAAGTGAAATATTTATGAAGTGATTTAAATACTAATGACACAGCATTCCTAAAGGAGTCACAAAATTAAAGGATAAGAACATTCTGCACCAGCGTTTTAGTCCCTCAGTCTGTTGCATGTTGCATATATTGTTTCTCATTACTCAAGTTTGTAGAAATGTAACCGGGAGACAGAAGAGAAAAAGAGCTTGTGGGGAATGAAGAATTATATGTGAAGGACATGCCCTCTATTTTTACCCTTGAATATTAATACCAAGTCCAACTTTACATGGTTTACATAAGAAGCTCCTTGTGCAGTAATTCCAACTATCCCAGACACAATCTTCACCTTTATATTGGAGAGAATGTTTCCTGCTCCAGATGACTGTAAACAAACCAGCTTAATCCTGCCATTCTTCAAATCCAACTTATTTGCAGCTCTCTATCCTGCCATTCTTAGGACGCTGGTAATCCAGTTCCTCATTATTGAGTTCTAGTCGTCACATGCAGAAACTCCAATGTCCAGAAAAGACAAACACATTCCTTTCTGTATGTACCTATTTTATCAATGAGAAAATCTTTCCCAGATGCCCTCCAGCAGACTTCACCTGATTCCCATTGGCTAGGTTTAGGTCACATGTGCATGTGATCTTATCCAGTAATGATCCAGCTCCTAGTGGGATGGTTTTTCTGTGCACATGGTTCAGCAGATGGCAATTAATCACACAAACCCAGGACTATTGCCAATAAAAAGAAGAGGGCTGGGGAGGCTTCTAATCAGAAACCTGACTATACCTGCCATAACTCCCGAGCATTTTTCTAAAATTAAGTAAAATAATCCAACAGAGAAAATAGAAATTCATAAAACTTAATTAATACTATTTCCACCTTTGGTCACTTTATAGTCTCCTAAGGCATTACTCTTCTTTTATTAAGTCTTTATTCACTCACAGCTCTAACATGTGGTAAATTGATGTCTTAAAACTTTTAACATTTGAAACAGCAATATGAAGATGAGATGAAACAGACTAAAGCAAACATTTTACGGTACCAAATAAAATTGGATCAAATTTACAACCTAGATTAAAATATTAACAAAGAAATAATATAACAAATGGTCATTTTGCACAGGACAGGGATGAATGTTGCTTTGTACTGCAATAGCTCTTTAGCTATCACTGCATAAAAACCAAATGTAATGTTCGATGCTCTAGATAATACTTCTAAAATATGTATAGATATATATTTCAGTTTCCTCAATGTTTTGAATATTGTGATAAAGAAGGGAGAGCAAATTTCAAGACTAAATATTACAAGAAGATATAATTTAATGTTTAAATTTGAAGGAAAAAACTACATTTTATTGGATAACTCCTCACTGCTTGTTTGATGATCTCATTTAAAATATGTGTATTGTGACTAAAATATAAAGCAGACAAAATCTACCACTGGGACTACTTTAGGAGTATGTGAGTAGACATACTTCATTAATGAATGCTATTACACTTAGTAATTAAAAAATGAAAACAAAAAATATAATATTTTGATGTGATTCTCTTTAAATATTTTCATGTATGCTATTATACTTACTAAATCAAAGAGAAAATGAAAAGAAAAAATGTAATATTTTGATGTGATTCTTTTTAAATTGGTTGTTTTAGCTTTCATTCAAATGAAATGTTTTCGATACCGAAAAACAAAGATTTTCTCTAAGCAATATAATTAAATTCATAAGACAAATAATTTCAATAATTATCTCTTAAAATATCAACATCTCATTTCAGAGTTCTTGCATTTTAGAGATTGAATATTGTAAATGTAACTATGCAAATCGACTTCAGTATTAAAAATGGTATTAAAAATAGTAAGATCTTCAAGGTATGATAGGTTACGTTCTCTGGATAACAAAATTATTGTTTTAAATGACTGACTAGAAAATGGTTTAATACTTGCATTACATAAACAGAAGATGCCATTAAATCATTTTCATAATATTATTTGAATGAAGTCAGAGTATATATAAATTGAAACTCCCTGAAACAAGGCTGTGTTGGGACACTGAGAATGTGGCCCAACCAAAACTTACGTGAAGAAAGTGATTGAATGCTCCTGTAGAACTATTCAAGTAGTTAACATCCTATATCAGTACATCTCAAGAATATTTTTGTCTATCTAACTTCACTGATCATTGGCAGAACTTAAAACAGTTACTTAGTTAATGTTAAAAAGATAAAAGATCTGAAGTCAATTTTGAGCTAAATAATTCATTGGTGTGGCTGAGTTACTCATGATTTTTGATTCTTTAGTTTTGTTTTTGTTTTTTCTTTTTTCTCTTGACAGCAAAAGTTGTGGGTTGAGCTAACTGGTCTCTCTTCTGCTTTGTCTTACACTGTATTTGAATGTTTTAGTTATTTTGTTAGAGTTCAAACATTCAAAGACAGTGTAAGAAAAACAGAAGGTCTTAACATTAGTCATGTTATACGGATATTTATGCAATATCTACATGTATTTAGAACTGAATAAGGCTTGTAAGTTTTTATTCCATATCACTTATTTATTGGGATTCAGTATAAATATCTGATAAATTAGTTAATAATTAGTTAAGAAAAGAATAAAAGAATTTTAAAATCTAGTCTATCAACTGTGAAGAAGAAAAAGAAAAATATATAGCTGATCTATATCCCTTTTGAAGTTAGTATGCAGGAAAAAACTTTAAACTCCAAAATATCCTTACCAGGAGAAATCTATTAAGTCACAATATATTGTATGTATGTCAATCTCTCTATACATTATCGGTCTAAGCAATGCCTTGTAACTTGTTGGAATTATGCGTATATGTTTTCAAATATACCATTTCTTCTGCCACTCAAAATAAGACTTTAATGTAGTTAGTAATTCTTCTCCCCATACAGAGAAATACTATTAGGCTGAAATCATGTAAATGCCTTATCCAATGTTAAGTTGCTCCCTCCTTCTGTAGTATTTCGAATTAGGAAGCGATAGTATTTGTGCAATTTATGATTAAATCCAATCACTGAATACAAGCCATATACCTGGAGGCAAAGAACAGAGAAAAAATAAGTTATAAATTGTTTTCCATTTGACCTGCAGAATTATAAGGTAATGAAAGAGCAAACTCATTAAGAGATCACTTTATATAAGAGACAGGACTGAGCATTTTACATTAATAATCTAATTCTTATAACAGAACCTAGGAAATAGGCATCATCATTTTCCGCATTTTACAGATGAGATATCTAAGATCCAGAGAGGCCGTGATATTAACTTCCTTAGGGTTATATAGTAAGTCAGATAGATTTTACCTTTTCAAGAAAATTCATTGTTTACTCTAACTTTAGATTTAGAAAATTGCAATTTATAATCGGATAGGCCACACAAGTGCATTTTTAAGGGTCTAGAACGCTTACCATATTTCTGAAGGAAATGCATGATGTATATGTAGATATAAATATAGATATGGATATAGATATACTGAGAGTGAGGGAGAAAGGTGGGAGAGAAAGAAGAAGGGAGGAAGAAGGAGCAGGGAGAGAAAGGAGAGAGAGAAATGAGAAAGGCAGAGAAGTAACAGGAAGAAAAGAGAAAGGAAGGCAAGGGGAGGAGAGGAACGGAGAGAAAGAAAATGGTAGAGGAGAGAAATGGGAAAAGACAGAGAAAAAAGGAGGGGAGGAAAGCAGATGACTAATATGGAATATTCACGAGCAAAAAGGAAGAAAAAGTCACATGGTGAAGAAAACATAGGGTAGATTTGGAACTGGAAAATCGTAACTCAGTGTCAGGGAAGCCCAGAGAGTACAGCTATTTCTGAAATGAAGACATCTGGACCTTTACATGGTTGCACTTGTTTCTTAATTTGTTTCAGTCTAGAGCATTTCTTTTCGGTTTCTTTAATTCTTTTGCATATTTTCAGCATTAAATATTTCCTAACACTTTTCAGCATTAAATATTTCCTAACATTTTGCCTCTATTTTCCCCTGCTACTCCTCTGTTTAAAAAACTTTCAAAGCGCCCTTATAGACAGACAAAATAAACTCCAAATGACTTAGCTTGCATTTGAAGACCTTCAAAATCTGCCTCAAACTATTTTTTAGCCTTAGATCCCAGGACTGTTTATCACTAGGACTGAATAAATAGAACATTTTTATATATTTCCAAAAACATAGCAAGTTTTGAAAATTTCAAAAATTATTTATATTTTAAAAATATTCTTAGTTTCATAAATTTTTATTTTAAAAAATACACTTATCACAATGAGAAAATGTTATCTCCGGAAGTAATGTGTCATATTTTCAGTAAATAGATTTAATTAATCCAGATAAAGGAGAGATAAGGCTACATCTCCTTTGTAATTTTAGATTCACAGCAGAATAGCTCAAAGGTTTATGCTCAATGAATGATGAACTTTGTATTTTGCCTCTTTTGAGATTTCCATACTGGTAGGAAACTATATTCTATGGTTCCATTTCTTATGTTTTAAATTCGTATGCACATGATCTTATTTTATCATGGGTTGTTGGCAAAATAAAAGAAATCTATGGCTCTTCATACTCTCTTTGCAAAAATGCTCTTGAAACAGCTGCAGAATACCAATAATCATCTTGGTCAGTTCCAGTGTAGCAAAGTCAGGCAGCTAGCATTTAACTCCTTGGCTAAAAAATAGCCTGCATAATGAAATGTAAAATAGAGATGCTCTCTCTTACACCCAAGAGTGGCTCATCCTCTTTGCCTGGATAAAAAGGAACTTGCAAGTACAAACAGCTGAGGGTTTATCACAGCTGTAGAACAACAACTCTGGTGGATACTAAACCACCCTCCAACCACAGATTTTCATTTAAATATAGCTGCATAAATTGCCATCTGAGTATATGGACAAACGATTTCAAATAATCTCTATTAAACCCTATTGAAATCCATCTGTTACCAGGTATTATACTGAAAATATTTCCGTAAAATTTCTTAGATAATGTGATAATATAATACTTTTTAAAAAATACATCTTTTCTATAAACATGTTGATGTCAAATAAAATATTCTGAAGTTTTGCTCTTCAGAAGAACTCTTGTCCATGCTAAAACAAGCTGGTAAAATATCAGCACAAATTATATTTCTGTGAGGCAGTATAAGCAATTGAAGGGAATCAGGTATTGACTGGCTGCAGAAAGCACAGACACAATTATCTTAGGGAAACCGTACATTGATACAGAGTCCCGAAAAGAATGCAGGCATGGAATGGAGTGAGGGGGATAAAAATATAATAGCTCCTTTTCAGTGGCTTTGGGTAAAAGTTACATAGCATCGTTTAAGAAACCCTTGGCTTTTCTACATTCTGTGGAATACAGTACCCTGCACTTGGGGACAAAGGAAGGAAAAAAAAGCATAGATTTTGTCCTTATGGGATTTACAACTGTATTAAAGAAGCCAAATTTTTCATTTAAGAATATATTTATCTATATTAAAGAATAAAATAGATAGTAAATGAAAATCAGCTACCATATAACAGGAATTATATATTTTAATTTTATACATACATAATTAGTGAGGAATAACAGATTGTCAAACTGATTCCTTAAAGGAGGCAAACCTTGAACCTAATTATGAACATGAGTAGGCCCTCTTCCTCTGATTGTATCTGCTACGCCTTTCCCCCTTGCTCTCCAGGTTCCAGCCTCATTTGGTTCTTGACTGTGCATGCTGTGGGTAACCCAGGAGCTGAGACAAAGGCCCTTGAAGTAATCAGACTTCTTAGGAGAGAGCACTGCTCAGCTGTGGCTGGTATCTCTAAAAGGATTTTTAAAAGCTGGCTCTAGGAGTGCAGAAGAAAGCTGGAGTGTTGAAACTTACCTATTGTTGCTCACATCACCCCTCCAACTATCTCTATTGAGAATCAGAGAATCAAAACTCAGATAGGTTAAGCAGCTTGCCCAGGGCCCTAGGCTAAGTTCCAAACACCAGCCGTCAAGTTCCCTGGTTTACGTTCAATCATGCTAGGCCAGATGTGTGGTTTCTCTAAACACACGCCATATAAGCTTTCTTGTATTGTCACATCTCAGACAGTTATTGATATCTGTGATATTAGATGTTATCTTGGGAATAGAGAGAGGATGAGTGCTATGATTGTCCCTAATACATTTCACCACTACATTTTAGCATTTATCACAAGATAGTTGTTAGTAATCACTGGACTTTGGAATAAAGTACTACCTGAATCAAGAGTTAGTGCAATGCTGGAAGGCTTTAACTTAAGACCGTCAGGTCACAAAGGTATTATTTGTCAAATTATTATAATAGTGCTCCAAACTTAAAAAGAAGCTAATTTACTTCCAATGAGAAGCTGAAGCCATATTTGTAAAACCGTTAATTGCTTTTTTAACCCTTTAGTAAATCATTAGTATGGATTTAGGCTATTCACAAATCAGGAACTAAATTGCAATTCAGGAAGTTACTGCCAGAAATGTGTCTCAGTTATAAAAATAAATACAATTTTTATTACAGGAAAAAACATGTTTATAATTCTACATTTAAAAAATAAGAGAAGTGAATAAGGTGACCTTAATTTAAATGCTATAAATAATACCAACGTGGACTGACATGACACCCCATAATACCTTTATGCAATTTTTTTCTTATATTTTTAATGTTTTTTGTGTGTATATGTATGGTGTAGATAAGGATAATTTTAGTCTCAACTTTGAAAAGCATTGAAAATGAGATTTATTGACCATACTTTATATCTACATTCACAAAAGGTGAAAATTACTTCATAAAATCTAATCTCTACTTATTGTCTCTTGATCCCTATTTATCTCTGTTATGGTAGGATGCTTTCACATTGGATGATTATAAATACTTAATAGCAGCTTTTAAGCAAGTTATTTTGAATTTGTAGCATACATTTTGTAAAATACCTGAGCATTAAGCCAATAAAGCATGCTTCACTTTAATAAATAATTAACAGATGCTATAGGTAAAATTAGTAATGGATTATTAATAAATAGTAGATTAACGGATTTACACATTAATACAATCATCCCACCCTATTACTTACTCCTTCCAATGTTATATGTATTTGTCTCAGCCCATTGAATGCTTGTAAATGAAGAATACATATATATAATTCCATGTTTTGTACATCAAATTACTTATTAAATATATGTGTAATATATTTAAATTATTGTTTAAGAAACTTTCAACCTATATTTTATAAATGTTTTCTTCTTCTTTTCAATACTTTGCCCATTAAGGATTCAATAACATGTGGGTTAGGGAAACCCTATAATAATAAAGAGAATACAATGAATTTATATAGCTTTTTTTAAATAAGATGCTCACAGTACTTTCAGTATATTATTTCATTTATCGTCACTGACTTTTATTTAAAAATTGTTGGGGTGACATCTCATTTATTCTCACAACATTTTTATTGAAAAGCTTTTGTATTTCTCCTGTAAACTAGTAAGTTTTGTTACCCTTGAAAACCAATTTTTGTCAATATTGTTGGACAGATTGACCAGTTTTCAATCAATATTTTTACGTAAATATACATACCATGTCAGAAACAGGAAGCAATTAAAAAGTAACTGTTTTGACGCTGTCTTTCTGTTCTTAAAATTTTTCTTCTCTTTCATTTAGCATCTTCACTCTTTCTCTAAATAGTTGCCAACATAATCTGAAATACAGTGTACTTCTCTATCAGCCCGAATATATTCTTTAACCTGCCCCATTTTCCTCTTTTCGTCTTTCAAAGCCCTTCCTCCAGAAGATAAATATCTTTTGGTACGGAGTCTATTCCTGTACAGTATTCTCCTCAGCCCTCTACAAAAGCTTACATCATCTGTTCTTGTTTTGCTGTACATCTTTCTATTTTGATCACTTTCCTTGATAATGAACTTGAACATTTCTATTAATTTCAGATGCAGAAAAGAAGTCTAAAAATCAGTTATTTCTTTGCCAGTTTTTTAAAAAACAATTTTTAAAAGCATTACATTTATCCCCCATGGAACTTTTACCTCTACTCATATCCAGGTTTTTGTATCTATTTATCTCTCTCCTGACTTTATTAGTAATTATTTCCAATAGTTGAAATTATTTATTATTTACTTTGGATAAATAAATGTGTCCTGAACTAGTAAATTCTTTGAGGAGATAAATTCTCTTCAAAAATGTTTAATTCTTATTCTTGCAAATATTCTCAATATACAGGGTTTTTGTTTTGTTTTGTTTTGGTTTGGTTTTTTTTGACGAAGTTTCTCTCTGTCAGCCAGGCTGGAGTGCAATGGCACCATCTCGGCTCACTGCAACCTTCACCTCCCAGGTTCAAGCGATTCTCTGGCCTCAGCCTTCTGAGTAGCTGGTATTACAAGCACCCACCACCACACCCACCTAATTGTTTGTATTTTTAGCAGGGGTTTCACCATGTTGACCTAGACCAGTCTTGAACTCCTGACCTCAAGTGATCCACCCACTTTGGCCCCCCACAGTGCTGGGATTACAGGTGTGAGCCACCTCGCCCAGCTTCAATATATAGTTTTTGATATAAGACTCAGTGTGCCCATTTTAAGCTGCCAGAGTTTCACTGAGGGTGTTCTGACTTAAAGCATTTTGCCAACAGTTTTATTCTTGTTATATCACTGTCCTAGATTCTAGAGCTCAGTTATTACATATTTTCTGTTATAGTCTTTTTTATCTTACATTCTCACATCATATTTCCAAAGGTAGAGTATATGCAGTCAGCTCGAACCACAGCTTCTGCCCCTTTCATTCACCTATTTACCTCTTGCTCTCCATTTAAGTCTCAGTTTAGCTTTCATTTCTTCTACAAAACCCACTCTGGCACTTTCAATGGACTCTGTATTTTCTGGGTCACAACCTTTCTCATGCTGAACTCAAATAAGTAGTGACAGATTTAATCCTAGCATCTAGAATTGTGCCTGGCTCACTGTAAGTGCCAGGATATATTCACTAAATTAATAAACGAACGTGCTAAATTCCTTTCACATGACATATTAAGAAAAGCACTTTGCTTAAGGAGGTTGCAAATTTCTGTTAATTTTACTACATGTTCAGCATGAAAATGTTAATTTCTGAAAATACAGAGCTGTTTTACTTCTCTGTGTATTCCCTGCAGCTTCTATTGTGGTATTTTACACACAGTTGATTTTAAAATATTCAATATGTATAAATATATAAACATGTTTAATTTACCTATAAATATATTTAATAATGTTTAATTTACATATAAATATATAAGCATATACTTGATTTTAAAATGTTAAATGGAGAAGTGCCAATATCATATGGAAACTTATTACATTAGCTAAGAGTACAAACTCTTGTTTCTGTATGTGTGTGAGAAGCATGTTTTTGTTTTTCCCAGATCTAGTTTTGATATGTTATTTTATTTTTGTTTATGATCTAAACTTTAGACTGATTCTCATGTATTCCTCATGAAGTTTTGAGAAAACCAGTTTATCAATTTGCAGTGAAAAATGCAATCTAGCACAGAATAATTAAATTAGCACAATCTCTTCAGCTTATTTCTGTAAAGAGATCTCAATAAAAGCTACACTATAATCAAAACATACCTTGATAGTATGAATACGAATAGGAATAAGAAGTCAAAAGAAAAAAACTGCTTATTTTCAGTACCAACATGCAGTGTTGTATGCATATTTCCAGCAAGGATGCTGGCACTGGACCTGAAGTTACCGTGGCAGAATTCAGAGCTCTTTGAAATTAGCTTGAAGAGCACCATTCTGCTATATCTAACATATTCAACTCATCCAAGTAATCTACAAGCAGATTTTAAGTATTCAGACTCAAAATACAAAAGAAGAAGGCAACTGTTTGTGTTCCTGACTTGCCTACATGATAGTATAGAGTTTGTAGATTTAAGAATGTTAGAGTATAAAAGAATATTCAAATTGCTTCAAACAAAGGGTTTCCTCAAGGGGAGTCACATAAATAATTTAATGGAGAAAAACTTTTAAGTTGAAATAAAATTAGCAGCAATTATTTTTATCAAAGAGAATGCAGGCTGACATCAGCATCAATTTCTTTACACGGGAAGACCTCTGCACACACAGACATTTGGGTGAATGAAACAGGAAGAGAGAAAAATAATGCAAATCAGAGTGAAAGAACAGAGATAAGTAAATCATCTCACCAACAAAGTGAAACGCCATTACTCTATAAAACTTAACTAGTGACAAACACCCATCTTTGGCAATCAAGTAGAGTTTGAATTTCAAATATGACCTTTGAGAATTTGCAGATAAAATCGGTAGTGTGAAAGGAAAACAAATCTCGGGACCCCAAACTCAGTAAGTCAAAGGGAAAAGTTAAGCTGGGAACTGGGTCACACAAACCTACCTCCCCTTTTGGTTCCTCAATAAGAGGGCTGCAAGATGAAAAGCTACATGCTTCCCCTGTATTTTGTCCCCAAGGAAATTCCTAGTGAGCTCCAAAATCTTCACCCTAAGCTGTTTCTGTTAAAAGTTCACCATGGCAGTGTAGATTGATCACTTATCTTTACAGGTGCAGTCACTCCCCTACCCACCAGATACAAATGCACATCTGATTGTTCCCCTGCCCAATTTTGTCTATGTTGTCTTATGTAAAAATGCAGATTCCCTGAATATTTCCTCTGCCCCATATGTCTATGTCAGCTTATGTAAAAAATACAGATTCGCTCATAAACAAAAGGTATCTAGAGCCATGGAGGAAAAGGCAGGAGCCCCCATACAGAATTTCTCCATGATTTTTTTTTCAGGAAGAAAAGCCTTAAAATTCTGGGGAAGGGCAAGAATCACTGTCTTCCTGGAAACACTCTCAAAACCAAAGAGAAAGAAAATATTGAGGACAGCCAGAAAAAAAAAAAAAGACAAACTATATAAATATAAAACTATTCCTTTTTTGTCAGAAGTCATGTTAGCCAGAAAATAATGTAAAATGAACTCACAGCTTTAAAGTGAAGAAAGAAAGAATGAAAATGAAGAAAGAAAGAATGAAAAGGAGGAAAGAAAGAAAGAAAGAGGGAGAGAGGGAGTGAGGGAGGGAAAGAAGACAGAAAGAAAGAAAGAAAAGAAGGAAAGAAAGAAAGAAAAAGAAAGAAAGAAAGAAAGAGAGAGAAAGGAAGGAAAGGAAAGGAAGAAAAAGAAGAGGAAGAAGGGAAGGAAGGAGGGAAGGAAGGCAGAAAGGAAGGAAGGAAGGTGGGGAGGGAGGGAGGAAGGAAGGTGGGGAGGGAGGGAGGAAGGAAGGGAGGGAGGATGGAAAGAACATAAACCAAGAACTCTATGCCACAGGGAAATAATTTTCAAAAATGAAAAAGAACCAAAGATTATCCAGACAAAATGGCATAACTGTCATCAGACATGATACTTCAAGAAATGTTAAAACTTCTCTGGCCAAGGAAACATAATCCAAACAGAAACATAAACATACACAAAGAAATAAAGAGACCCAGAAGTAAATAAATGAAGATAGAGTAAACTTACTCTTTTGTCATTGTTGCAGTAAAGTGTAATTGTCTATAAAAAATAATTGCAATACATTGTATTGTGTTTCAATAGCACATATAAAGTACAATGTATGACAAGAACAGCCTAAGAATAGGAGAGAGAATCTGAGACTCTCTTATTCTAAAGTCTTTACATGTTGAAACAGTGTAATGTTCCTTAAAAGTAGTCACTAATTAACTAATAGTAAATGATGTAAAATCTAGAGTAACTATAGTAAACATTTTAAAGAGGTATAAATAATATGCCAATAGATGAAAAAAATGAATTATAAAAAATCCTTAAACCAAAAGAAGGCAAGTAGAAGCCAAAAAACAAAGGAATTAGGAGAGCAAAACAATTCTGAAAAAGAAGAACAAGAATTCAAACAATCTAACTTTCATATTTACTATAAAGCTACAATAATCAAGAAAATGCAGTATTAGCAAAAATAAATGGATATATATAGATTAATGAAACAAAATAGTCCTAAAATAGAGTCATGAAGATCTGGTCACCTGATGTTTTTTTATTTGTATTTCAAATGGACTTTGAAATAATTTTAAATTTACAAAAGACTTGCAAAAAGAGTACAGAGTTCTTGCATACCTCTTACCCAGGTTCCCCTAGAGTTAAAAATGTACGTTGCCATGGTACATTTATCAAAATAAAGACATTTATACTGGTATGATAATGTAAACTAAACTCAACAGTTGGTTTACTGTTATCTTTTTTCTTATTTTTAAATAATAGACAATTTTTTAGAGCAGTTTTAGGTTCAAACAAAATTGAGCAGAAGGTACAGAAATCTCCTACAAGTCCCTCACCACATGCAAAGCCTCCCCCATTGACAGCACCCCACCAGGGTGGTGCATTTGCTGTGATTGATGAACTCTGTAGACACATCATTACACGGATCCACTATCATTTAATATCCCAGAATCCAAACCAGGATGCCATATTGCATTTAGTCACGTCTCTGCAGTCTCCTACAATGTATGAGTTTCTTAGTCTTCTTTTATTTTTCATGAACTTAAGAATTTAAAAGGGTATCCCAGGTATTGTTTAGACTTCTTGGGGGTTTTTCTGATATTTCTCATAACCTGAGTTATGAATTTGGGGGGAAAATCACAAAGCAAAGTACCCTTCTCATTGCATTATATTATGAGGTACATGATGTCAACATGTCATTATTGATGTTGTTAAACTCCATCTCTTAGTGTCTGCCAGTTTTCAACCCTGTGAAGTTCCTTTCTCTATTCTATTTATTAGAATTGAGTGTTTTATGATTTTAAGAGTATTTTGATGGTAGGACACAATATAATAACACTCATAGATGAAAAGGCAGAACCTTTTGTTACAGCTAAAAAGGAAAGAATCTGGCTGGGCATGGTGGCTCACACCTGTAATCCCAGCACTTTGGGAGGCCAAGCCGGGCTGATCACCTGAGGTCAGAAGTTTGAGACCATTGTGGCCAACACGGTGAAACCCTGTCTCTACTAAAAATACAAAAAATAATTGCCAGGTGGTGCATGCCTGTGATCCTAGCTACTTGGGAGGCTGAGGCAGGAGAATCACTTGAACTTGGGGAGTGGAGGTTGCAGTGAGCTGAGAGTGTGCCATTGCACTCCAGTCTGGATGACAGAGTGAAACTCAGTCTAAAAAAAAAAAAAAGGAAGAAAGAAAGAAAGAAGAAGAAGAAAGGAAAGAATCTTTCCAGACAGCTCATTCAGGGGGTTACACCCTCAGAGACAAGGTATTAGCAAGCTGTCACTGTAGGGGCAGCTTATGTATGGCAAGCAGGATGAGGTTAGCCAGAATTTGCATGCTTCTTGTGGATTGGCCAATTTGAATAATTTTCCAGGTGTCAAGGCTGAAGATAGGGACTGCCTGTGGTTGTCTGGGACCTGGTACCAGGATGACTGGGGAGGGTGCAGAGTGCCCTGAAGAATGAGAACTGGATAAGGGAAGTGGTTGGAATGTGGACTCAAAAAGAATGAGCCAGCCTCTAGACAAGGCCTTGAAGATGGATCGGACAGCATTGAAAAACAAACCAAAAAAACCCAACCAACCAACTAACCAACCAAATTATCTTGGAAGGATTGGTTCTTTCTGGAAGCTTTGAGGGAGTAACTATAGCATACCTCATTCTTTCTGGGGGTTGTCAGCAAACCTTGGTCTTCCTTGACATCACTCCAGCCTCTGCCTGCATCTTCACATGGCCTTGTGTATTTTGTGTGTGTCTCTGAAACCTCTCCTCTTCTTATAAGGACACCAGTCATTGGATTGAGAACCTACTCTAAAAACAGAAGGATTTGGTTTCAAGGCCTTAACTAATTGTAATAACATCTGCAGAAACCCTTTTTCCAAAAAAAGGTAATATTCTGAAGTTCAGAGTAGACACGAATTCTGGGGGGACACTATTAATCCTTTTCCTGTTTAGAAAAATCAAGTACACCTCACTGCCAGTGCTCAGTTAATTTTACATAAACATGCTCTTTGAGTCTGAAGCAAATCTGACTAATTTTCAATGTGAAAAAGAATATAAACACTGTTCTTGGACTTCATCTAAACAGAACTAACATCAGAATCATCTGAATCATCAGAATTGTCTATTTTGGAAAAATTAGATTCATCAAATGAATCTTTGGCCAACAACTGTTCAAGAATGATGCTAACATCACATGTAGGTGTAGGACTGCTACGTTTTCTAGGATGTGACATTTTCAGCCATCGAGAAGTACTGTATTTTGTAAAAGGAAAATCACTACTAAAAACAGCATGCTCTAAGTAGAATGATGTCATTTGTTTCCAAAGTTGACATATTAGAATGATGCAAAAATAATAATAAAAGTGAAATAGTTCGTGGCAACATTGTCTCAGGGTAACTGCTGCAGCTGCAAGCACCACTGGCGAGTATCCTCGGGGCAAATGGGAAAAGGGTTAAACACACTACACTTGTTCGATGAATTACTAAGAGGAGAGTATTAAATCTCTAACAATAATTGTGGGTTTTCCTACTTCTTTCAAATCTGCTAGTTTTTGCCTCCTGTATTTTGGGTTTCTAAGTTCACATTTGGTATGTCTTTTTGGAGAATTGACTCTTTTTTGTTACGTTATGGCCCCACTTTATCCCTGATAATAATCTTCGTTCTGCCATCTGGTTTGTCTAAAATGATTACGTCTGTCTCAGATTTGTTTTCTTTGTGTTTCCATGGTATAAATTACTTTATCTTTTTACTTTTAACCTAGCTATATATTTAAAGTATGTTTCTTGTAGACAAATAAGTATATTTGTTTAAAAACCTGTATGTGAACATTTGTATTAGCTTGATTCATAATAGCCTCAAACTAGTAATTACCCAACTGTCTTTCAACTGGTTAACAGAGAAACAAACTGTTATCACCATACAAGGAAGTAACGCTCAGCAATAAAAACAGAAACAACCAATACTCTCAATAATGCAGACATATCTTAGACGGTTTTTTTTTGCTAGCTGAAAAATGACAGATCAAAAAGGCTATATACGCAAGATTCCATTTACGTAACATATTTTAAAAGGCCCTAAGTAGGGACAGAGAACAGATCAGTGGATTCCAGGTGCTCGGCTGGGGCTTAGACAACAAGGGGCAGCTGGAGGGAATTTGAGGAAATGATTCTGATAGAGACAAGAGGCTGGGAAATACTGGGTCAAAGAGGGCAGTCCCCGGCAAGGGCCTCAAGCCTAGACCTCAAGCCTAGACCTGCCGCACAAAGTGAGAATATTCACCAAAGCCACCCCTGGCCTGCCCCACCCACCATCCTGTACCCATAAAAACCCGAGGCTCCACTGGCAGAGGAGTGGCAGAGAAGGAGAGAAGAGAAGAAGCAGCCAGACGTCGGTGAGAAGCAGCTTGACTTCAGAGGGACGGCTTGACTATGGGACCTCAGATTAGAGTCCAGCCGGGGATGGCTGAATTCCAGGAGAAAACTACCCTCCCATTCCACCCCTTTTCCAGCTCCCATCCCGCTGAGAGCCACTTTCATTGGCAATAGAATCCCCCGTGGTGTTCACTGTCTTGAATTCATTCACGTGACCTGATTCTTCCTGGACTCTGAACAAGAGCTCAGGATGCAGAGGGCTGTCACATTGAGCTGTTAAACACTTAAGCTGTCTGTGGACAGCAAAGCTAAAAGAGCACACTGTAACACATGCCCTCTGGGGCTCCAGGGGTCCCGAGTACCCCTCAGACCTTGCCGCAGGGCTGCACAGAGCTCCGCTCTTCCTGGAGCTCAGAGGCACTCATCCTGGCCCCTGCATCCGCTCACTGGAGTGCTCCCCTTCCCGCAAGCGGTTGAGAGCTGCAGGCTGAGTAAATGAACCACCGCCATCAGACAACAGGGAAAATTTCCTGTTTCAATTCCGTACCAAGACTGTGATGGTGGACATATGACTTTATGTGTTTGCAACTGCATCGAACCATAGACCACATGGGATGAATTTTGTTGCAAGTAAATTAAAAAATACATTTAAAAAATATTTAAGAGGGAAGAATAGCTCAGCCTTAATCACACAGGGGCAGTTAGAGAACTGGATATGTGCAACGCGAAATTGTTTGATTCACTTTCCTAAGAATTTTAACTTCAGAACCTCACTGGAAATCATCTATCGTGCTTGGTATGCTATTTATGCTCAAGGAAACTCATATTATATTTTGTCTAGGTTTCATAAACTTTTCATTTCCTCAATTTGTTCTATATTTTAAAATGGTAGAATCTAGCACATAGCAGATTCTTGTTACATATTTACTAAGGAAATAAAAGTTACCTATAGATTGATGTTTTGGACTGACTCAGTATATGCCACCTGAGTATCACATTAAAGATGGTCTTCCCGGCCGGGCATGGTGGCTCATGCCTGTAATCCCAGCACTTTGGGAGGCCGAGGTGGGAGGATCATGAGGTCAAGAGATTGAGACCATCCTGGCCAACATGGTGAATTCCCAACTCTACTAAAAATACAAAAATTAGCTGGGCGTAGTGGTGGGCGCCTATAATCCCAGCTACTCGGGAGGCTGAGGTAGGAGAACCACTTGAACCCAGGAGGCGGAGGTTTCAGTGAGCTGAGATTGCGCCATTGCACTCCAGCCTGGGAGGCCATAGCGAAACTCCATCTCAAAAAAAAAAAAAAGATGGTCTTCCTATAAGGGTCAGAATGCAATAACAGCTTTTACAGGTTTTCTTTACCAGGTTAGTACCTGTTTAGGTGAGTTACATAGTTATACTCACCAGAAAGACAAGTTGAAATATATTTTGATCAATCTTTTCAATAAAACAATCATTGTGTAGTTTAAAGTCAATAACTTTAGAAAGTGGCTTATTTTTACAAAGGCTTTTTTTTTTTTAAGGTAGTGGTTCATATAGCATGGACTTCATTTCTCCTCTCTCTTTGTATTATATTAATATGCATACTCTTATGTACAACTGTTAAATCCAGTTTAGTTTAAAGCTGACTCCTTACATATTTTAAAGTCAGCCTAAAATTTTCTCAGTCCATGGAGAACTATAACCTAAATGGGATTGTAAGCAGACTATAACCTACTCTTGGGCCAGTCATCAAGTTTTAGCCAATCAAAGGGAACCAACTTTTCAAACCATGTTAAAATAAGGCAAACGCTGGGCTCTAATCAATCCTTCTGCTTGTGTACCTCACTTCCATTTTCTGTACATCATTTTCCTTTTTCTGTCCATAAATCTTCTTCCGCTACATGGCTGCACTGGAGTCTCTGAGCCTCTTCTGGCTCAGGAGGCTGCCCAATTCATGAATTGTTCTTTGCTCAATTAAGCTCTGTTAAATTTAATTTGGCTAAGGCTTCTATTTTAACACAACTATTTCTCTGTATTAATTTATCTGTAATCATACATGTCATGAATGAGCACATAATTTTATGAAACACTTTTTGTGCTCTATTATGCCATCTAGATTCTGATAGTTTATTTTCATCTGCACAAATAAGCACATACTCTTTTACACATAGCTTCAACTCATATCCTTGCCCGTCATGTTTCTTTATCTTGAATGAATTTCAATTGGAGAAACGAAAGCTCTGAAATCTTTACTCTTTCATTTAATTTGACTTTTTAATATTTAGAACTTAAGGGTCTTTTCACTTTCTTTTGATTCACCTTTCACAATGAGTTGGCATTAGTTTTAAGATTTGAACAAACCAGTTGCCTTTTGAAATTTTTTGGTTAAACATTATTTGTAATGTCACTTATTTTGATTAGCTTCCTCTACTATGTGTGGACGGCACCATTAGAATATTACCTACATTTCTTATCAACAAGAAGAAAATGACCTGCATGTCAACCAGTAACTATTTTGATTACCCCTCCCTGCCTTGAGGAATTGATGTTTATGGAACTTTCTGCCATTCTTTTATAGCTACCAAAGTTTTGTCTTTCATGGCGCAGTGCCTCTAAACCTAATTATGCAATCAAATATCTGTTTTAAAATGTCTTATGTATATTAATAATGGCTGAGATTTTTTTCCTTTCCAACATTTTCTTTCCTTCTTGTTTTAATATTTATTAATCTTAAAATATTGAGGCTTTTTCTTATATATGTTTTGGCCCTAATCAATGTCCATTTAATTGACATTGAGTTTCATTTATATTTTCTTTTTCTGCTTGCTTATTGGATTCTTTCCTTTTTTCCTCTAATTACCTTTCTCCAAGCTTCCTGCTTCTTTTAGGCTTTGCTTTTTCCTCTTCCTCTAGGCTTCTTTTTGAGATGCTAGTCCGCCTATGACTGTCTGCCTTCTTTTCATCAATGAAACCTGACTTTACAATCTGCCAATCAGCCATAGCCAGAGTGCTTGCTCTGAACCAGGTTTGGACACTATTGCTTATTTCAGTGAAGAATGATCTTGCTGATTTTCATTAGACTTTTTCATACATTTCTTCCTACCCTTTGTTTTCTCATTTTCTCATTTTTCACCAACTTGAACTATCTCTTCCTTTGTCCCACTTCCATTTTTTTGTATACTCTTCTTATTTACACTAAATTGCCTGTTTCTTTTGTGTCCAGATGCCTATAGTTCATCTTCTCCAAGAAAGATTCGAAGCAAGTTTTCCTTTCTATTTCCTGTTACGTCTTCCTTCTCTTGTCCTTTTGTTCTGTCATGTTTAGACTAGGCAGTGAGCTGGAGGGAAGGAACCGACTAGTTTGCATAACTAGAAGTATTCTGGATATTCTATAAAAAAATAAGCAAATGAAAAATTATAGATTTTGACTAAAGGCGTGAATTGGAGAAGAAGAATGGAAGATATTCAAGGAAAAGAAGAGATAGATGTCGAAAATGTAGGTAAGTTTTATCAACTGGAGTGAAGTCCAGAGTAGAAGAGTGATGAGGAAAGTTAGTCAAAGTCTGAAATAATTGCAATTCATGATCTGGAGTGTTAATTTGACACGAGTAGCAGCTGTGAATGAGTAACAGGAACACTTGCCCATATGAAATAGGTTCTGCTTTTCTGTACTTACAGTGATTGTCATGAAGCCTAATCTGAAAAATAAAAAAAAATGGAAAGAAAAAGCAAAGTACATTGAAAATATCCTGTGGATGACTCATTAACACTATTGATTTACTTCTACTAGCCACACCCTAATTAATTTCTCCACACAGTGTCAGCACTTATTTTCATGGTTGAATTGTCTCATACATAATAGAGGACAAAATTTGACCGTTTTAAAATTAAAATTGTATAATAAAATCCCTAATGCACTATTTCACCAATGTCATTCCTGATAACTTTTGTATTCCATTCACTGGGCTATTTGGGAGAGTAATCCATCTTCTCATAATGGTTTCCATTCTGCATTTTTAACTGTTGTACATGACAAGCTCTTTAGTAAAATGCACCATTGTCCTTCATATTTAAAGATGTTATTTCAAAAGCTAATATTATATTTGTACATAAGACTGATAAAACTAACAGCTTTATGTTTTCAGAAATATTTTAAGGAAAGTTTAAAATTATAATAATATCTATCTATCTATTATTTTTCATTCTCTGTGTGATATAAGCAGACTTAATTTTAATGTGGCTAAGATGGCGACAAAACACTTGCCTTTAATAATTATTTTGTACTATCAATAGCTTTCTTATATACATTTCTTAAATTCTATGAAAATTGTTTTGGTTATGGACATTACTTACATCAAATGAAGTATCATATATCTAGACATGGAGGTATAAATAGTGAGATCAATAAGGATGAAATCTCTTATTTAAACAAAAAAAGAGGCAGAATTTTAAAATAAAACTCCACTTAAAATACCAAAAATCTGTGTCACAGCTCTCATCTTTTGAAACGTATTACTTCCAAATCAAAGGTGTCCTAAGCTATGGTGCTTTCTTCTCTGCTGTCTTTTCAAAGGTCAAAGTAAACTTAATATTTCACTTTAACACATACAGCAGCCACACTCTTCAGTTGCACCTTTAGGCTTCCTCTATGTTCAACAAGAGGGATGGCATCATAGGCAGAAGCTTGGTTGTTCCTCAGCTTACACCAACAGGACTTCTAAAATTCCATACTCAGGAGCGAGAGCCGCTGATGTTTCAAAGTAAGAACTGAACAGCTGGGAAAGAATAATGCACCTTGCCTGAACTCTGTTTTAAATTCCAGTCTAATATTTGGGTATTTTTTGTCCTAGCAAATAATTTGCTTTCTTGCTAACATTCATATTGTGTTGCTGGAATTAAATTGTTAATCTACAATAGTTAATTAGTGTTACTGTTAAGGAATTTTAGCCTTTATTTTTATGGTATAGTTATTCCCACAAAACAAAAATTTCTCTTAAGTTTATTGTAATTTTATATATTCCATAATAAGTTGCATATATTTGTAGAGAATACAATAGATATGCTATATATAATATGTTTTACATATTGTATATACCATATGTAATGATGTATTATACATTATATATACAATAATTTTATGCTATAGACAAATATGTGTGTACATTTACATATAAAGAGAATTACTAATTGTAAGCATAAAGTTATTACAAATTAATCAAGTTTTTCTAACCCAATGATAAAGTACTTTGAGAACAAACAAAAAATCATAAATGTATGCCTTCACAAACCTGCCACATTTCAAATAATTTTTATCTAGGATTATAGTTTAAGGGATTGATAAATTTGGAGTCAAAATACACTGCTTTGTCTTCCAGCTCAAATCTTGTCCAGTTGTATGACCTTGCGAATATGACGGAACTGCACATATCTGGTTATTGACTTATATAATAGGCCTTTCTAGGAAAATCTTGTGAAGGTCAAATGAAGCTCTGATACATGTATTTCAAAGGACATTTAACCATCGAGCAAGTGAAAGGTGTTTTAATTTTTCTGGTTTGCACATCTTATATTTTAGACTACTTTCCATTTTCTGTGTATACTCTAGACTCTCCCATAGTGGTTCTTTATTGAAATTAGCATAACCTAATACACAACCCTATATATGAGTTTATAACTAAAGTGGAAAAAACTCCTAAAAGCCCCTAGACTCCTTCTAAAGATGTGAGATGATGGAACACAGATGTAACTCTCACTCTGAAGGTGCGGCCTGTGGGCAGTGTCCTGTTAGGCTTCTCATCTTGGGTGGGCCTCGGGCTGGGCTTTGACTTTTTGTACCTTTCAAACAGAAAGATGTCAAAATCGGTGTAACTTTATTTTAATTAATGAATGCCTTTGGAGTTTTATTGCTATTTACCTTCCTCAGTTCTAACTTAGTTGCTTTACTCAAGCTCTCATTTCTTTTTCCCAACTTCTACCTTTGTTCTGCTCTTTCTCCTGTTTTTTCATAGTTTCATTCTTTCTTAATATATATTAAGTGCATGTATGAGTTAATTCTCATGTCTTAATTAAGACGGTAAATTTTACCACAACTTTCACTATGGCCAGTGTTTGGCATTTAAGTTATTTTATTTGTTTACATCCAGTTAACAACGCGGTTTTCTTAAGTCCTCTGTTGAATCTACATCATAAAATCATGCTTTTCACTTCTTCTCTTCTCCGTTTGATCTTACTGGCACTTTCCTAATTCACACTGGCAATAATTCAAGAATGAAAAAGTTTTACCCACCTTTAGGCTTTCCCTACTTCAGCATACTCTCTGGTTTCGTGTTAAGTTTTTGTTTTTGTTTTTCTTTTTAAGAGAAAGCAGATCTGATTATTTGACTCAAATATAGATAAACCCATGATACATAGAGTAAAAAAGAAACAATAACAAAAAAGAAGTATCTCATCCTGTAATCAAAGCCATCTATCTCATACTGTGGTCATTTTCACATTTTTCTAACCCACCAGCCATAGGATCTGGGTTTGAATCTCACATGTATAATTCACTAGATGTATGAAGTTGTTAAAAATACTTGATCTCTCAATTCTGTCTCTGTAAAATGAGAATAATAACATAACCTACTTTACACAGTTGCATAAGAACTAAATTAATCAGTATTACTATATATGAGGTGTTAAGAATGTTTAGCACTGAGCAAGTATTCAATTGATTATTTACTACTAACAATAAAATCAACATTATCATTGTTATTCTATCTTTCTATATGCTCCAGCTTAAAAAAAATAGATTATTTCCAGAACATCACCTGAAACATCCTGTACTGTGACTCTGCCCATGGTATTGTTACTAGGTATCATCTTCATTAACGTCTGCTTAACCCTGTTCTGGCCATTACTAAATGAGTACTTCCTTTCAGAAAAATTTCTCAATTTCTTGGATCAGAAATCATCTCTATCCCCTATGTTCTCATTTATAATGGCAGTCATTCATTTGCTTTGTTTTGAAGTTGTTATGTGTTTGTTTCTCTGAGTAGCAGTTAAATTATTTCTTTGGAAAATATGTCAGATTGATCTTTTTAGTTCCCAGTCTTTAGTAAAGTGCTTTGAGTGAAGTAGGTGCTCCAAAAATGCTTGCCAACTTAAATTTAAAAATAAAAATATAATATAACAATTATAATCTTCAAACAAGTTTCAGACTTTCTGATTTACTATGTATTAATAGTATAAAATGGTACTATGTGTGTCTGCAACCTAAATAATCCTCCTGAAAGTAATGAGACTTTTTTCCTATATACAGTTACAGAATTTCAATTTGCTCTATCTTCCATTTTAGCTGATTATGAAACAAATTTGCATGTCAGATGCCAGTTTCATACTCCAATGACTCTCCCTTTAGATTGCCTTTTATATTTTATGCAACTTTCATTCGTGTGAACACCACATTAATAGAATTTAGCACTAAAGTGTGGTAATAAGTTTTTGTTCAACATCCAAACTAGTGAGGAAATGATGAACTTATTTCATAACCAGCTAAAATGTAACCAAAAGTAGGTTTCCTAATTGAGCAACATCAGGGAAACTTATTGGAAAAAGAGACAGCATTTTCACAAAGAAGTGTTAGTATGACCAAATCTATGGGCAATTCCCTGTCCTTACATATTTAAGTGGGATCATACAATTAATTTTTGCCAATGAGTATTCATTAACATCTTTGCTATTTTTGATTATGGCAATAAGCTACAAATATGTATTTTTGAAATTATTTTGTCTAAACAGTTATGAAATAGTAAGTTAGATTATGCAAGCAGCCTGAATTAGAGAGCATCATGTCATACAGGAGAATAACTCAGCCTTCATCTATTATCATCTATCAATCAATCAATTTAATCATCTTTCATCTATTCATATCATTATATATAACTCAAATTATTAAACTATGAAATATGCACACACAGAGAAATAATTTTATTGTGTTAAACACTACAATTTCAGGGTTTATTCATCACTGCCTCAGCCCAGTCTATAACTAATAATACTTACTACATAAAGAACAAAATCATTTAGTTAATAGGCATTTATTTTCACAAACAAATAACATTGCAAATAAATTCTTCCCTTTGTTATAGTCATTTTTACTTGATTGGTTAATAAAATATATTTTTAAAATAATTTACCAATTTTATTTGTGTTTAAGTCCTTTTCTTTATGTTGGCTTTCATTTCATTTAGTGAAACCACCCTTCCCCAAGAGGGTCACACAGGGCTAGGTCTATAGTATAAAACTAAAGGAATTTCTAAGGGAGGAAATACCCTACAGAATTTGCTAAATTTGTTTTTGGAGCATCTCCTCGGGTTAGGGCTTTTATTTTCCAAAATAAAGTGCATTTTAAAAAATAGATCAGTAACTTCTAAAATAATAGATTCTTAGTTAACCTTGATGACAGCTCAAATCTTTTTCCACCAGCGTTTCACCTGACATTGCTTTGCATCTACCAGGAGGTAGAAATCAGCACCTTACCTCTTTGAGTTCAATTCACCTTAAAATTGTTCTGAAATAAAGAGCATGGTAAGCAATATATACTTTACTAAAAACTTGATAAGACTGAAGAAGAGAATGTTTATTTCAGATGTCACCTTGTAAAACTTTTCTTTCCTTATGAATCTTCTTCATCCATGCTACAATGGGTGTACTGAAATTAGTACATCCTCACTTTTTCTCACACAGCCTTTGGGTGTTTAAACTTTTCTTACTTTTTTGTTCGGTCCAAAATGAATAAACGCATCCCTTATCTTGTGCAGAGAAGCTCAACAAATTTCTCTGAAACCTGGATTCCAATGGTACATGCTGAGTCTGTACCAAATACTCAACAAATTGCTTCTCTTCCTAAATAGCTGTGGTTTCTTCTCTCAGGAATGTTGCTGAACAGGAGGTTCACAGTCTCCTTTCACTTAGATGGCCTGAACTTAGACTAGTTTATCATACCCTTTCACATCCCTGAAATGTCAGTGTAACTGTTGTCTCCTCTTTTAAGATTTCTTTGAACCCTTATATCGTCCTCAGTCATATTAAGTTTCAGTGTGCATCCCGCTAGATAGTACTTATCCCACAGAGTAGCAAAAATTATTCCACTCCATTGGAAACCGTAGGACACTGAGTCATGTCATGGAGTTTTTCATCCTACCAGATCATAGAAAATGAAAGACAGAAAAACAAAAACCTAAAAAGCAGCTACAGTCAATTAAGACGAAAATCAAGCATTGAGTATTGAATTTAGCAACATGGAAGGCATTCGTGATCTGAAAATCAGTAGTTTGGGTGCTGATGGGGGTAAAATTCTCAATGAATTTGATTTTATAAAGAATGAGAGGGGAGAAGAGAAATGTCTATCATTATTAAAACCTTTTAGGAGTTTCTTGCAAATTGAAATTAAAAATGGGTCATTTTATGACAGGAAAAGTGGCATTCACTAAGGGCTATATTTTTTTCTTTTAAAAGACAGGATCTCACTCTGTTGCCCAGGCTGGAGTGCAGTGGCATGATCATAGTGCACTGTAGACTCTACCTCCTTAGCTCAAATGATCCTCCCTCCTCAGTCTCCTGAGCAACTTGGACTACAGGCATGTGCTACCATACCTGAGTAATTTTTTAGAACATTTTTTGTAGTAATTGGGTTCTCCATATGTGGCCCAGGCTGGTCTCAAACTCCTGGCCTCAAGTGATCCTCGGCCTCCCAAAGTGATGAAATTATAGGCATAAGCCACCATGTCTAGCCCTAAGGCTATTTCAATATTTCATATAGTAAAAACAAAATGGATGACAAAGAAGAAAGAGTGGAAATTTGCTGGAGGAATGTCCTTGAGTAGACAGTAGTGCAAGAGCAGAATTGGCTTGGGTTAAAAGCATGCACAGCTTATTCATTCAAGCCAACGGGACAGACGGCCATGTGGTTTTAGAGAATGGAAATCTGAACTAGACTAGACAGTTCTAGTTCTCTCTCTTTTTTTTTCTTATTGTGTTTAGTGAAACAAAAACAACTGAAAATGTGGGCGTAAGACATCTAGGGGAGTAAGACACTGTAATTTCTGGGTAACATCACAAATTCACTTGCGTATGTCAATCGAGTAGGTAGTGAAATTAGTCAGTGTGGTTGTTTTCCTCTTGCCACACTCAGATGTAAGAGTGCAGCCATGACATTGCTGAAGAGCTGATTTAACTAAAGCTGTGGCCCTCTCAAGCAAGTACAGCAAAGTGACAGAAGACATCATTGGCCTGAAGAAAGTGAGAGGTGGTAGTAATAATGCACTGTAAGCCCAGTATATTTGAAAGATGTTTGAGTTGAGATACTTCAGTGATGTAAATACTTAGATGGATTTTGGTAAGTGAGTAGTGTGCACGTAAATTGGTGTTATAGAGAGATTTATGCAAATGCCATTCTTAGCTATTTGTAATCTCTTTATATAGGGCAAGCATTGTTAAACATTTTGATTTGGTGGTATTCATTCTGTTTCAGTAATTTTCTTCACAGAATTTCAATCCTCTTCTTCCCCAAAAAAGACAAAACAAATTCTAAAAATCCCTAAGGGTTCCCTTTAGTAAGTAGTTATGTCCCAATAAGAAATATTTATGCTCTAATAACTTAGTTGACTTTTGAAAAAATAAAACATATACATTAATAATACACATACATTGTTTCATTCTTGACTATTCACAGTTGGTGACTAATGCAGTGTGGGTGCCTGTAGGGCACTGCAGAGCTCCTCAGGTTTTGGAATCATATTTGACACTGATATCTCATTGCCTATCCCACATTAATTTCAAACAGCACTCAATTTATGTCACAGAAATCACTGAAGACCCAGCTTTGCAGAGATAAGACGTGACCAACAGGAACGTAGTGTGAGCTAATGTTGAGACGGTAAACTATCTGGAGCGAGTAGTCAGCTCTGTGTCTGACAGATTGGAGTTTGCTGAGATTCTGCAGGGTGTGTGAGTGTAGGGATTATAAGTATAAGATATGACCATGTGAATAAATGGCTATAGTGAAATGGTGGTCAAGCTCACTGGAAAGAGAGAAGAGAGCAAGAAACTGTGCAGCCAGGGTGTGCAGAAGATTACTTAAATGTATTTTAAAATCACTAAGATAAGGCAGAAATAGAGTCTAAGAGTATAACATTGCGCTAGAAAATAAAACCACAAGATATAAGGAAAGTAACTTAATTACAATGACAACTAAGTGTAGTGGGGGATATAGTATGATGACACAGGAATAGAAGTGGGGAAATTTTAGAGAAAAGCACAGGGAGAAAGGACAAATAGTGGAAATGGGGAACAAATAAAATTTATATTTCTCATTCCAAGCCCAAATGTATGAAGTTTATAGGAAAATAAACAAAAATGAGCCATCACTTGAGTGGGCTCCAGGAAAAGTGGTGTCTTCAGAGGAAGGCCAATTTCCCAATAGAGCAAAATGTTGAGAGGAGTATTCACAGAAGACACTGAGATTTGGAAGACTTTGCATTCTAAGAGAACATTGAGAGGGCTTAAGCACTTTTGAAAGAGGAGAGGAAGGGGACAGACAGGAATGTGCAGAGCTGATAAGGATTAGAATCTGGGAGGTATGGCTGACTTGATTCTAGAAATGTGTATTGTAACTGACATGAACAGGAATTAATTGTCTTGGTAGATTCAAGGCAGACAGTTATTGTACAGCTGTAGGTGAAAGGAGAGACAGAAGGGTGAGTATCTGTGTCTCTCTTGATTCTTGTGTATAAAAACAGGTAGGTTCTTATTTCAGTTATACTGATTGCCCTGATGATGAAGGCAAATGGCCCAGTGGAGACAAACATTTACAACCAGAATGAGAGTTGATTCATCTGCTCTGTTGAAAGACAGGTTAGCTTCCACTGAGTTCATGGGCTTCCTTCTTGATGACTGTTGATAGGATTCAGCACGTCTGGGAAAACAGTATGTTATTCTAATATTGATATCTCTTTTTTTTTTTAACCTTAATAAAGACAAAGCAAAGATTAAGTTAAATGTGGTCTTATTCACCTGCCTAGATTCGCTTCTGGTCATCTCTGATTTGGGTAAACTCCTAAGAGATACGGTCTTAACTCGGGGATGGTTTACTCTTGTTTCCATTTGTGGAGTCATGAATTAACTGTTAGTGTGCTGACTCTCTCTGGTCTCCATGGATGGAGGATAAATGAATCGGATAATTAACAAATAATTATTACTATAATATTCAGAATTAAAATAAATAGAATTATTTATTTAGAATAATTATTTAGAATTAAAATAAATAGAAGATAAAATCTATTCATTTTTCCAAGATGGCTGAATAGGAACAGCTCCATTCTACAGCTCCCAGCATGAGCGACACAGAAGATGGGTGATTTCTGCATTTCCAACTGAGGTACCAGGTTCATCTCACTGGGGTTTGTCGGACAGTGGGTGCAGGACAGTGGGTGCAGTGCACCAAGTGTGAGCCGAAGCAGAGTGAGGCATTGCCTCACCTGGGAAGCGCAAAGGGTCAGGGAATTCCCTTTCCTAGCCAAGCAAAGCTGTGACAGACAGCACCTGGAAAATTGGGTCACTCCCACCCTAATACTGCACTTTTACAATGGTCTTAGCAAACAGCACACGAGGAGATTGTATCCCACGCCTGGCTCAGAGGGTCCCATGCCCACAGAGCCTTGCTCATTGCTAGCACAGCAGTCTGAGATAGAACTGCAAGGCAGCAGTGAGGCTGGAGGAGGGGCACCCGCCATTGCTGAGGCTTGAGTAGGTAAACAAAGTGGCCAGGAAGCTCGAACGGGGTATAGCCCACCACAGCTCAAGGAGGCCTGCCTGCCTCTGTAGACTCCACCTCTGGGGACAGGGCATAGCTGAACAAAAGGCAGCCGAAGCCTCTGCAGACTTAAATGTCCCTGTCTGACAGCTTTGAAGAGAGTAGTGGTTCTCCCAGCATGGAGTTTGAGATCTGAGAATGGACAGACTGCCTCCTCAAGTGGGTCCCTGACCCCCGAGTAGCCTAACTGGGAGGCACCCACCAGTAGGGGCAGACTGACACCTCACACAGCTGGGTACCCTTCTGAGATGAAACTTACAGAGGAATGATCAGGCAGCAACATTGCTGTTCAGCAATATTCGCTGTTCTGCAGCCTCTGCTGCTGATACCCAGGCAAAAAGGGTCTGGAATGGACCTCCAGCAAACTCCAACAGACCTGCAGCTGAGGGTCCTGACTATTAGAAGGAAATCTAACAAACAGAAAGGACATCCACATCAAAACCCCATCTGTACGTCACCATCATCAAAGACCAAAGGTAGATGAAACCACAAAGATGGGGAGAAACCAGAGAAGAAAAACTGAAAATTCTAAAAATCAGAGTGCCTCTCCCAATCCAAAGGAATGCAGCTCCTCACAAGCAATAGAACAAAGCTGGATGGAGAATGACTTTGATGAGTTGAGAGAAGAAGGCTTCAGATGACCAAACTTCTCCGAGCTAAAGGAGGAAGTTCGAACCTATTGCAAGAAGTTAAAAACCTTGAAAAAAGATTAGACAAATGGCTAAATAGCATAACCAATGTAGAGAAGTCCTTAAATGACCCTGATGGAGCTGAAAACCATAGCACAAGAACTACATGATGAATGCACAAGCTTCAGTAGCCGATTTGATCAACTGGAAGAAAGGGTATCAGTGATTGAAGGGCAAATAAATGAAATGAAGAGAGAAGAGAAGTTTAGAGAATAATGAATAAAAAGAAATGAACAAAGCCTCCAAGAAATATGGGACTATGTGAAAAGACCAAATCTACATCTGATTGGCGTACCTGAAAGTGAGAGGGAGAATGGAACTAAGTTGGAAAACACTCTGCAGGATATTATCCAGGAGAACTTCCCCAACCTAGCAAGGCAGGCCAACATTCAAATTCAGGAAATACAGAGAACACCACAAACATACTCCTTGAGAAGAGCAACTCCAAGACACATAATTGTCAGAATCACCAAAGTTGAAATGAAGGAAAAAATGTTAAGGGCAGCCAGAGAGGAAGTTCGGGTTACCCAAAAAGGGAAGCCCGTCAGACTAACAGCAGATCTCTCCACAGAAATTCTACAAGCCAGAAGAGAGTGGGGGCCAATATTCAACATTCTTAAAGAAAAGAATTTTCAACCCAGAAGTTCATATCCAGCCAAACTAAGCTTCATAAGTGAAGGAGAAATAAAATCCTTTACAGACAAGCAAATGCTGAGAGATTTTCTCACCACCAGATCTGCCCTACAAGAGCCCCTGAAGGAAGCACTAAACATGGAAAGGAACAACCAGTACCAGCCACTGCAAAATCATGCCAAATTGTAAAGACTATCAATGCTAGGAAGAAACTGCATCAACTAAAGAGCACAATAGCCAGCTAACATCATAATGACAGGATCAAATTCACACATGACAATATTAACTTTAAATGTAAATGGACTAAATGCTCCAATTAAAAGACACAGACTGGCAAATTGGATAAAGAGTCAAGACCCATCAGTGTACTGTATTCAGGAAACCCATCTCACGTGCAGAGACACACATAGGCTCAAAATAAAAGGATGGAGGAAGATCTACCAAGCAAATGGAAAACAAAAAAAGGCAGGGGTTGCAATCCTAGTCTCTGATAAAACAGACGTTAAACCTACAAAGATCCAAAGAGACAAAGAAGGCCATTACAGAATGGTAAAGGTATCAATTCAACAAGAAGAGCTAACTATCCTAAATATATATGCACCCAATAAAGGAGCACCCAGATTCATAAAGCAAGTCCTGAGTGACCTACAAAGAGACTTAGACTCCCACACATTAATAATGGGAGACTTAACACCCCACTGTCAACATTAGACAGATCAACGAGACAGAAAGTCAACAAGGATACCCAGGAATTGAACTCAGCTCTGCACCAAGCAGATCTAATAGACATCTACAGAACTCTCCACCCCAAATCAACAGAATATACATTCTTCTCAGCACCACACCACACCACACCTATTCCAAAATTGACCACATACTTGGAAGTAAAGCTCTCCTCAGCAAATGTAAAAGAACAGAAATTATAACAAACTGTCTCTCAGACCACAGTGCAATCAAACTAGAACTCAGGATTAAGAAACTCACTCAAAACTTCTCAACTACATGGAAACTGAACAACCTGCTCCTGCATGACTACTGGGTACATAACGAAATGAAGTCAGAAATAAAGATGTTCTTTGAAACCAATGAGAACAAAAACACAGTTTATCAGAATCTCTGGGACACATTCAAAGCAGTGTGTAGAGGGAAATTTATAGCACTAAATGCCCACAAGAGAAAGCAGGAAAGATCTAAAATTCACAGCCTAACATCGCAATTAAAAGAACTAGGGAAGCGAGAGCATACACATTCAAAAGCTAGCAGAAGGCAAGAAATAACTAAGATCAGAGCAGAAATGAAGGAGATAGAGACACAAAAAACCCTTCAAAAAATCAATGAATCCAGGAGCTGGTTTTTTGAAAAGATCAACAAAGTTGATAGACCGCTAGCAAGACTAATAAAGAAGAAAAGAGAGAAGAATCAAATAGACGCAATAAGAAATGATAAAGGGGATGTCAGCACCGATCCCACAGAAATACAAACTACCATCAGAGAACACTACAAACACCTCTACGCAAATAAACTAGAAAATCTCGAAGAAATGGATAAATTCTTGGACATATACACCCTCCCAAGACTAAACCAGGAAGCAGTAGAATCTCTGAATAGACCAATACAGGCTCTGAAATTGAGTCAATAATCAATAGCTTACCAACCAAAAAAAGTGCAGGACCAGACAGATTCACAGCCGATTTCTACCAGAGGTACAAGGAAGAGCTGGTACCATTCCTTCTGAAACTATTCCAATCCATAGAAAAAGAGGGAATCCTCCCTGACTCATTTTGTGAGGCCAGCATCATCCTGATACCAAAGCCTGGCAGAAACACAACAAAAAAAGAGAATTTTAGACCAATATCCCTGATGAACATCGATGCAAAAATCCTCAATAAAATACTGGCAAACCGAATCCAGCAGCACATCAAAAAGCTAATCCACCATGATCAAGTGGGCTTCATCCCTAGGATGCAAAGCTGGTTCAACATATGCAAATCAGTAAATGTAATCCAGCATATAAACAGAACCAAAGACAAAAACCACATGATTTTCTCAATACAAGCAGAAGAGGCCTTTGAAAAAATTCAACAGCACTTCATGCTAAAATCTCTCAATAAATTAGGTATTGATGAAACACATCTCAAAATAATATAAGCTGTTTATGACAAACCCACAGCTAATATCATACTGAATTGGCAAAAACTGGAAGCATTCCCTTTGAAAACTGGCACAAGACAGGGATGCCCTCTCTCACCACTCCTATTCAACATAGTGTTGGAAGTTCTGGCCAGGGCAATCAGGCAGGAGAAAGAAATAAAGGGTATTCAATTAGGAAAAGAGGAAGTCAAATTGTCCCTGTTTGCAGATGACATGATTATATATCTAGAAAACCCCATCGTCTCAGCCCAAAATCTCCTTAAGCTGATAAGCAACTTCAGCAAAGTCTCAGGATACAAAATCAATGTGCAAAAATCACAAGCATTCTTATACATCAATAACAGACAAACAGAGAGCCAAATCATGAGTGAACTCCCATTCACAATTGCTTCAAAGAGAATCAAATACCTAGGAATCCAACTTGCAAGGGGTGTGAAGGACCTCTTCAAGGAGAATTACAAGCCACTGGTCAACAAAGTAAAAGAGGATACAAAGAAATGGAAGAACATTCCATGCTCATGGGTAGGAAGAATCAATATCGTGAAAATGGCCATACTGCCCAAGGTAATTTGTAGATTCAATGCCATCCCCATCAAGCTACCAATGACTTTCATCACAGAATTGGAAAAAAAACTACTTTAAAATTCATATGGAACCAAAAAAAAGAGCCCACATTGCCAAGTCAATCCTAAGCCAAAAGAACAAAGCTGGAGTCATCATGTTACCTGACTTCAAACTCTACTACATGGCTACAGTAACCAAAACAGCATGGTACTGGTACCAAAACAGAGATATAGATGAATGGAACAGAATAGAGTCCTCAGAAATACTACCACACATCTACAACTATCTGATCTTTGACAAACCTGACAAAAACAAGAAGTGGGGAAAGGATTCCCTATTTAACAATCATGCTGGGAAAACTGGGTAGCCATATGTAGAAAGCTGAAACTGGATCCCTTCCTTACACCTTATACAAAAATTAACTCAATATGGACTAAAGACTTAAATATTAGACCTAAAACCATGAAAATCTTAGAAGAAAACCTAGGCTATACCATTCAGGACATAGGCATGGGCAAAGACTTCATGTCTAAAACACCAAAAGCAATGGCAACAAAAGCCAAAATTGACAAAAGGATCTAATTAAACTAAATAGCTTCTGCACAGCAAAAGATACTACCATCAGAGTGAACAGGCAACCTACAGAATGGGAGAAAATTTTTGCAATATGCTCATCTGACAAAGGGCTAATATCCAGAATCTACAATGAACTCAAACAAATTTACAAGAAAAAAAAGCAAACAACCCCATCAACAAGTGGGCAAAGGATAGGAACAGATACTTCTCAAAAGAAGACATTTATGCAGCCAACAGACACATGAAAAAATGCTCCTCATCACTGGCCATCAGAGAAATGCAAATCAAAACCACAATGAGATACCATCTCAGACCAGTTAGAATGGTGATCATTAAAAAGTCAGGAAACAACAGGTGCTGGAGAGGATGTGGAGAAATAGGAAGTTTTACACTGTTGGTGGGACTGTAAACTAGTTCAACCATTGTGGAAGACAGTGTGCCGATTCCTCAGGGATCTAGAACTAGAAATACCATTTGACCCAGCCATTACTGGGTATATACCCAAAGGAATATAAATCATGCTGCTATAAAGACACATGCACATGTATGTTTATTGTGGCAATATTCACAACAGCAAAAACTTGGAACCAACCCAAATGTCCAACAATGATAGACTGGATTAAGAAAATGTGGCACATATACTCCATGGAATACTATGCAGCCATAAAAAATAATGAGTTCATGTTCTTTGTAGGGACATGGATGAAGCTGGAAACCATCATTCTCAGCAAACTATCGCAAGGACAAAAAACCGAATGCTGCATGTTCTCACTCATAGGTGGGAATTGAACAATGAGAACACTTGGACACAGGAAGGGGAATATCACACACTGAGGCCTGTTGTGGGGTCGGGGGAGGGGGGAGGGACAGCATTAATAGATATATCTAATGCTAAATGACGAGTTAATTGGTGCAGCACATCAACATGGCACATGTATACATATGTAAGAAACCTGCACGTTGTGTACATGTACCCTAGAACTTAAAGTATAACAAAAAAAAATATATAAAATCTATTCATTTTTCTGCTTTTCCAGTCGACAGAGCAAATACAATCTTTTTTCAAAAAAAGTCTTGAAATTCATACTCAGGATAAGAAAAAATTATATTCTCTGCACATTTTTCAAAAACTGACACTAAAAGAAATTTTATACGTATTGTTTTTATTCCAAAATGTGTAGTGCAGAAATGAAATATGTCAGGAGTATTACTGTTAATGCTAGGCAAATAAAATAAGAGTGGCAGTGATATTCATAACAGACATATAGAAGTGTTGTGAAAAATTTTACTGCCAGCTGAGATGAGCAAAACGTAAGCATAAGGTGTAACTCACTATACCTTATTGAGGAGATGAGAGATGTGGGTTTAAGGGATTCCAGCTCAGTTTAATTCAAAAGTTCAGGATCACTTTGCATTAAATTCAGGATCCTGCTATGAAAGGCAGTACTGGGGCTTCCTTAACTATCACTATTTTAACTTTATTTTTACCTTTTCCAAACTTTCGTTTTTCTCACTTTCTGTTGCTTTCTTGTTCTTCTAATTTCTATCAATATTCTTTGCATGTGCATCATTTTATTTGTATCTTATTCATTACTCATATAGAACTTTTTAAATCTCTCACTATCATTCTTTTTTTTCGTTTTTTTTTTTTAGAGAGAGAGATTCTTCCTCTGTCTCCCAGGCTGGTTCACTGTAACCTCCTCCTCCTGGGTTCAAGTGATTCTCCTGCCTCAGCCTCCCGAGTAGCTGGGATTATAGGCAGTCGCCACCACGCCCAACTAATTTTTGTATTTTTTAGTACAGACAGGGTTTCGCCATGTTGCCCAGGCTGGTTTCGAACTCCTGACCTCAGGTTATCCATCTGCCTTGGCCTCCCAGAGTGCTGGGATTACAGGTGCGAGCCATCACACCCGGCCTATCATTTTTATCAATTGTATTTCCAATGTAAAGTTGGTAAATACATGATAATGGTGTGTATTTAACTTATGCTTGCCCTGCTCTGATCTTTTGGTTTGGTTAGGAACTAAATTGATCTTTAAAGATTATGACCTACAGACTTGTGAACTTTCATAAAACTGGGAATTAAGACAAATAGGTCTGTCTAATAATATAATTAAAATAAAAATACTTGAGAACTAGTATAAAAGTACTTCCACTTTTTTCTCATAATTCACTCATTATTTTCTCATCATATTTTTCATGCATTAAGAGAAACAATAAAGAATGATAGCCCAGAAATATGATATGTAACTAGAATATAATAAACAGAAACCTAAGAAAGCTAAATTTTAGGTAAACTTTCATTTTAAGTTTAATATATTTAGTAACCATAAAAAGCAAGTAACAGCAAATGTAATAATATATGTATTTTTGCACATCTATCTGTATATACATACACACATATAATACACTAGATATAATGGCAATGTAAATATCTTCAACAAATATCATCTCTTCTGGTCCAATAATTTCAGAATTATTTATGAAGCCATTAATCACAACAATTTGTATGAAGCCATTAAACACAACAGTTTTCTAAAATACTTATATTTTAGTTGGTTCTAATATTGATAAAGTTTTAACAGCTTTAAATAGAAGTTTTGTCAAAATGAACAATAATATTTTAAAGTGTTCCAAAATTAAGCACTAACAAATAGACTCAGGCAGGATACTGGACATCCACTGATAAAATAAGATGTAAGTGTTATACACTACCATATAATAAACTAGAATTGTACTCTACACTGCTTTCATGTGGAATCCCTGGGTTTATAATTCCATATCTGTATATTTGTTCAGAATTGTAATGTTTACTATAAACATTATGTGCCCTCGACAATGTCTTTGAAAAATGAATAAAAAAGGAAAGATTAACAGTAACACAGAATGAAACCAATCCAAGCAGCGACTACTGTTACTGCAGTAACAGAAACAGGTTCTGTGTTGCTTAGCATTGTGTCAGTTTTATAATCCATTGGGATGTGATTTATGAGAGTCTCACAGATGAGGCAAATATACAGATTATATTGCAGTATCATAATTAAGCAGTTTTTCAAAGAGCAAACACTTCATATGCATAACAATCTTACCTTATCCGCTCTTGCAGGTTTGTCGTTTTTTGTATTTATGATTATGCTTTCAAAAATACATGAAAATTTATTGTTGAAATTACAGTATTTGGCTATTCTTTCTAATACCTATCACAGCAATTATTGTATGTGACACCTGGAAGCAAAATGGCATTCTAACTATTCTATCTAATTGGAATATCATCCATTATTGATTTTGTATTCCATTTAGATGTAGCTATAGTTGACTTGAAATCTAGGAAATATAATGGAATTTATTACTATCAAAAGAGTACAACAACTTAGAAAAAAATCGTAGACAAGTAAAAGGAACAGAGTCTGCTGCCTCCCCAGTGATGATCGCTGTGATTGTGTTACAGCATGAACTGGATCATAAGAATTAATCCATGACAATGTTTGCTCCAAAAAACAGATGAAGACTCATCTACTTGTGATTCTCTTCCAATTTGGGTATTCAAACTAATACATGTTAAAATATCTAGAAAATATGATCATGAATTACTTGTGTAAGCTGACTACTATCTTTGCATAAATAACACAAAATATGTAATTGTTAGTGGTATATTTTTATGCTAAGTAACTTCAATATAATTCAAGCCCAAAGTGGATTGATTAGATAGACCTAAGTTAATAAAAATATGATAATTTGAAAATAAATTTTACTGTGAAACTTACATTTTATACTCAGATTAAATGTTATCTTTAAAGTGGAAAATGTTCTAAAACTGATTTTCCTTAGTTAATCACTTAAGATTCTTTAGTTTTGCTTTTATTTTTGACCCACAAAATGATATTTAAGTGAGAAAGAAAACTACTCATTTAAAAAATTGTCTTCTGACTGTTACAACCATTGCAAAAGAAATAATATTTACAATTTCAAATATGTCTATACTTTTAAAATCTGTATTCATATTTATACATCTGGAAAAATAAGCTACCTTCACAGAAAACATTAATTATATGATATTTTTGGTATTTTCTACAGGATTGAGACTATATGAAGACTCTCCTACAGTTTTTGCCAACTCAGAGAATTCAAAGTGGTTCAGCCATCACACAGCACTTGGAGAAAATTTCCATTTCATCAAAAGGAAACTTCCACGATGAAATAAAAATTTTCAGTGGTGTTCATATTGAGAAATACTGCCACACTGATGTCAAATATGTTAATGTTTTCAAGTAGTCATAATGCAGTTATCATTAGCAAGAATGAATACATTCAGCTCTGGAGTCGGGCAAACCCAGAATGGCATTCAACCTCTGCCACACCCCTACTGTCATTTTGAGCAAATTTAACTCTGAGCTCAGCTTCATTTCATGTAAAATAGACACAGAATGGCTTTCAGTCACAATAATTGTTTGGAAAGATAAAGACAATAATGCCTATGAAGTACTTAGAATAATGTCTGATATAAAGTAAGTGGTCAATAGCTTTATGTGTATTGCAGTTGTCATAATCATCTTAATTGTAGTCATCATCATCTCCATTCTCATCATCACACTGCTGGGTAAGTCTCCAGCCGTTGGCTCACAACTTGCACTAATGCAATGAGATATTGCTAAAACTGTATAATGACATATTGAAAAACTCTACCAATACTCTCTAATTTACAGATTGCTTCAGTGAGTTGTGTACATGTAGTTATAAGAAATGGATAATGTAGCCACAATGGTCTGACAACATAAAGCCTCATTTTTATCATTCAGGTTGACTTCGAATGAATCCCAGGCTGTTGTCACTACTCTGGGTCCCTTTGTCTGCTTGTTTTCTCCTTTAGTGTGTGGTTGTTTTCCTCATGAGTGCAATGTGGCTGTAGCCCTTCCCAGCCTCAATCCGTGTCACAGATAGAAAGAATAGGGAAGACCAAAGGTACGGAGACACAAAGAGGAAAATCCTGTAAGCCAACCCAGTCTGTCTCTGTCATCAGCTTGGCTGAGAGCATCGCCAGGGATTTCTGCTTACAACTTAACAGAGCAAGGTCATGTGACCAATCCAGCTATAATGAAGTCTTAGAAGCTGACAATAGAGCTTTCAGCCTCTGCGAAGGAATGCCTTTTGAGAGGTAATCTAATGTCTGTAGCCAGAGAAGAGAGCAAGAGAATAAGAGTAGTGCCATATAAAATAGAAATCTTTCAGTCCATGGGTCTTCTTAATATCTGTAGAGAATTATTTCAGCTTCTAAAAGTATTTTTCTGCACTGAAAGTGAACCACCCACTTTGAATGGGCAGGTAGTAAGAACAGACTGAGGCAGGGATAGAGATTTTTGCCTTCAGAAGAAACTGTGAAACAACAAAATATTTAACATTAATCAGAGTTCTACATGCTGCAGCTTGAAAATGTAAGTAGTCAAGTAAGCTAGTTATCTGGAGACAGGGCTTTGCTATGGCCTAACTTTTGCTGAAATGGTTCATTTACCCCAGTGTAGAGATGAAACAAAGGCCTCTTTCCAACATCCCTAGTTAAACAGAACACCTAGAATTTTCTGAAGTTCTAGGAATTCTGGAGTCAGCCCTACCAAGCATACCATACTTTAGGGGGGAAAAAAGAGATAAAGATAATAGTATTTGAGACTGGTGATGGATCAGACATTTCTATGAACACAAATGAAATGGTCCGTGTGAAAATTCCCACAACTGGAATAGTAAGTAAAACTACATGCAGCTCCTAGATAGCATATTCAACCATTAGAGTGATGATATTGTAGGCTTGGTGAACAGGAAGCAGTTAAAAAGAATTACAAAAATACATCCTACTCCTCAGGGGAATCTGATCTCATTCCCCTCACAAGTTTGGGAGAGAGGATTTTGATTATTTAATTTCCATTACTAGTAGCTGTTTTAGGCTTGAACACTTAAAAATTGATAATGAGGTATTAAAGGAAGGCAGGTAAGACTGGGGTAAAACAAGAGTAGGTGTGAGTGAATTTCTAGGAGAAGTTTGCTCAGGGTAAAGAAAGATCTACATGAATATATAATCTGTGATGTCTGTTTCCTCTGGACACATTTGTTTCTGGATATGATATATAATAAAGCTGCGTACCTCTTGTTACCAAGAGGGAAACTAGGCTGACATAAAATCTTATCTACCAAACGTGGTTAAGAGAAAAGAAAGTAAATTTTTATGATGCCATTAAGCTCCAAATCTGGTCAATCATGAGAGTTCACTATCACTGAATTTCCCTTCATATAGGACACACTTCTTTACTATTTAAGCTACCTAAGGTTTTGTTTTTGTTATTTGCCTCCAAAGATACATAAACTAATACAACATGTTTGTGAAATATAAAGGAATATGATGAACAATAAAGACCAAACAGGTATTAAGTCCGAATTTAGGATTATTTTACAGGTTAAATTTTTAATAACCAAATTCCTTTTCTAAAATATTAATGGGGGAAGGTATAAACCACGGTTGTCTAGAACACTATTTATTTTATAGTTAATTTTTTTGAGATAATTATAGACTCACATGAAATCATAACATATAAAATGGAAATCCCATATGCCCTTAACCCAGCTTCTCCTAATGGTTAACATCCAGCAAAACTACAGTATTCTACTCACAACCGTGATATTCATATTGATACAATACATTATTATTAAGATTTCCTCAGTTTTACCCATACTCATTTGTGTTGTGTGTGTATGGATTTCAATTTTATCTCATGCGTAGGTTCATGTATCCACTACCACAGTCAAGATACAGAACAGTTTCATCACGACAAGACTCTCCTGTTGCCTTTTTAATATCCACCTGTCTCAGGCACCATCCCCTTCCCTCCACCACACCCTAATTGCTGGCAACTGTTAATTAATTTTGACTTTTCGAAACATCCTGTACATGAAATCAACCTGTATGTAACCTTTCGAGATTGTTTCTTTCTTTCAGATTTACCCAAGTTGTCGGATGTGTCATTGTGTTTTTGTTTGTTTTAATTGCTGTGTAGTTATTCTATAAGACGGATGTACCATCTATAAGATGGTTTGTTTACCACTTCTCCTCTACCTATTAAATGACATCTGGATTGTTTCCAGGGTAGACTGTTATGATTAAAGCTACAACATGTATTTTTGTTTAGGGTTTAGTATAATTTTTATTTCTATGAGACAAATGGCAATAGTACTCCTTTATTATTCTTTAAATGGCCACAAGATAAGAATGAAATCCCCCTTTTCATTCTTGATATTGATAATTTGTGTCTTCTCTATTTTTATTTTTGTCTGGACTCCTAGAGGTTTGTCATTTTATTGACTTTTTAAAAATAACAAGATATTTGTTTTATTTTCTTTATTGTTATTTTTAAAATTTCATTGATTCCTGCTGTAGTGTATACTTTTTTTCCTTCTGCATAGATTTGGTTTTTTGCATTTTTTTCTTTAGGATTTTAAGGGAGAGCATAAATTACTAATTTGAAACTTTTCCTCATTTCTATTGCAAGCATTTAATGCTATGAACCCAATACTGCCGTAAATACATTACACATATTTTAAAATGTGGTAGTTTTAATTTAATTAATATACATACACACATATAATTTGCTTTCATGCCTTTCTCTTAGACCCATGGGTTATTCACAAGCATGTTATTTTGATTTCCTCATATTCAGATATTTTACTGTAGCCTTTCTGTTACTTCATGGTCAGAGAATATTATCTGTGTGATTCCAGTTTTTAAAAATTTTCTGAAGTTTCTTTTATGTCCCAGGCTGCAGTCTATACTGATGAATATTCCATGGATACTTGTAAAAACAAAACCTTCATTCTTCTGTTGAGAGGAATGCTCTACATAGGTCAATTAGATCCTGTTGGTTGATTGTGTTGTTCATATATTCTAAATATTTGGAGATTTTTCTGTCTAGTAGTTTTATCGGTTGCTGAGAGGAGACTGTTGAAGTTTCAAACTATAATTGTGAATTTTACTATTTCTCCTTTCAGGTCTATCAGTGTTTGTTTCATATATTGGAGTTTTGTTGTTACATATGTACATATCTCAATAGTTATGTCTTCCTGATGGGTTCATCCTTGAATCTTTATATAATGTTCCCCTTTTTCTCCAGTAATTTTTTCTTTTACTATCTTTAATGTTCCCCTTTTTCTCCAGTAATTTTTTCTTTTACTATCTTCTACTTAATTAAATAAAGATGTAACAACTCCTGCGTTTTTAACTAATATTTGCATTCACATTTTAAGTTTAAATCTTTCAACCTGTATTTCATTGAATTTGAATTTGATGTGTTTCTTATAAATGGCACATAGTTGGGTTAGGTTTTTTAATTTACTTTTTTTTTTTTTTACATGGATTCTGGCTCTGTCGCCCAGGCTGGAGTGCAGTGGCACAATCTTGGCTCACTGCAACCTCCACCTCCTGGGTTCACGCCATTCTCCCGCCTCAGCCTCCCAAGTAGCTGGGACTACAGGAGCCCACCACCATGCCCGGCTAATTTTTGTATTTTTAGTAGAGATGAAGTTTCACCACGTTGACTAGGTTGATCTCGAATTCCTGACCTCTGGTGATCTTCCTGCTTCGGCCTCCCAAAGTACTGGGATTACAGGCATGAGCCACCGCGCCTGGCCCAGCCCCTGTCTTTTGATTGGTACATTTAGAGCTCTGATATTTAAGGTAATTATTGTGATGTTAGAGCTCTGCCACTTTAGTTACTCTTTTGTTTTCTCTGGTTATGCTTTGTTATTTGTATTTTCTTCCTGTGGGTATTATTTTGAGTTTCATATAGATTTACTTATCATGTTTTTGAATGTGTCTTTTTGTAATTTTTAAAATAAAAATCTGAAAGTTCCAAACCACCTTTCTGAGATCATGCTTACTAATATAGGAAAATATAATTCAGCAACCTCAAGAAATCAAGAATCCAATTTTCAAAATGTTACTCACTCTATCTTGAGGTCACAGGTTGTTCCTGAGCCTAACCCTCACTATTCAAAGATAATGTACACAGGCGACTGTGGGCACATATAGTTTCACAACTCCTGCAAATTCTTCTCTAGACTACTCACTAAACTTAGTAAAAGGGCAAGATATTACCCTTTTAGATATATAATGATAATAATTTGTCATTTTTCTTCCATTGGTCAATTTTAATTCGCATTAATGAAACAATATGATGTACCTGTTGCTTTTGTCAATAGGGTATAATATTTATTAAAAATCAAGAGAGCTTCTGTAGCTACCTATATATGTAAAGATTGCTTACTTTTTCACACTACATTAATCTTATGACCGATATTAGATTGATGCCCACCTCATACCCTATGTGAAAATACATAATTGTCCCCAATATTAATTCTTCCCTTCTTCCTCAGCACATAGTAGAATTTCCAAATGCTTGCTGAGCAAAAAATAAAGCCTACATTTATAGGATCCGTTGAATCTAGTTCTGACAATGTGACTAAATTCTGGCCAATGGGATGCAAACAGAAGCAGCATACGTACCTTTCAGAAAGGTATTCTTAAAGAAAACACCATATTCTTCTACTGCACTTCTGTCTTTCCAACTGGCTAGGTTGCTGGTTGGAGTCAGAGTTGGTGCAGCCATTTTGAATAAAGTCTAATTCACTTGATGAAAAGTGTAGACAGAAACATAAAAGGGTTCCTGGATCTGAGAACTGAGGTTCTGAAATTATGCTGCTTATATATATCTATGCTGCTTATGTAAGAGAGAAATAAATTATATTATTTCAACTTAAATTTTTTGTGCATTTTATATCACTAGTAGCTGAACATACTAATAATACAGTTTTCAATGCTAATTCCATCGTAAATGCCATTTTCACACTGGAACTTATTCAGATAAATCATCCACAGTAATTATTACTGCAGGAACAACTTAATCTTTTTTTCACTTGTTTGTTTTTTGAGACGGAGTCTCGCTGTGTCACCCAGGCTGGAGTGCAGTGGCACAATCTCTCAATCTCAGCTTACGGCAAGCTCTGCCTCCTGGCTTCAAGCGCTTTTCCTGCCTCAGCTTCCTGAGTAGCTCGGACTACAGGCACCCGCCACCACGCCTGGCTAATTTTGTTTTTTTATTTTTAGTAGAGACGGGGTTTCACCGTGTTAGGCAGGATGGTCTCCATCTCCTAACCTCATGATCCACCCACCTCGGCCTCCCAAAGTGCTGGGATTACAGGCATGAGCCACCAAGCTCGGCCAATTTAATCTTTGAAAACTAATATTATCATGTTACTTTCTTGTTTAACACACTTGACTAGCTTGCAAAATTCTATTACTGTTGAAGCCAAATCCTTCATATGACCAGCTTCCTCATCTCTACAAGTTTAGTACATTTTTTTCTTCCTCTTATGTTTCAAACAGGACAGCCTTATTTTTTATGAATTATGTTATATTACATTCTTACACATATCTTTTGGTCATAATTTTGTTCCTCCCAAATTTCAAAATCTTGTTTTAATATACATCTTATTAAGTTTTTATCCTTCGTTCTCAGAGAAAGTATTTCTTCCTTTGAAAAATCTCCTAGACTCCTTGATTTATGTCAGATCCTTTCACTTGACACCTTCATTAAAATATGTGTCTTTACCTCTGTACTATAAAATTTTTCAATTCATGTTTGTAGCCCCTGTTAGACTATTAATTCCATGAGTGCATTAAGTTACATATTTGTTTTTGATTTTTCTGTAATGCTGGCATCTGGCAGTAAAGCACAGCACTTAGCACATAGCAAATGCTCAATAAAGGCTTTTAAATAAGTGGATTTTTAAAAATTATCAACATTTCTCTTTGGAAATGGTAACTTTAGCACTTGACTCACTGACTTTCTCTATACAACGTGTCAGGAAACTTAAGATCTCTGTGGCAACTTATTCTCTCTGCTCCTCAAACTATTATCCAAAATTTTTTCCCATTCTACTTCAGTCATACAATAACATCTTTATATCATAGACATTGATACCACCAAAATGTCAGCCACTAAACACTCTTTAAACATAACCTTCTGGCTGCGCCCGGTGGCTCATGCCTGGAATTCCAGCATTTTGGGAGGCTGAGGTGGGCAAATCACGAGGTCAGGAGATCGAGACCATCCTGGCCAACATGGTGAAACACCATGTCTACTAAAATACAAAAAATTAGCTGGGCATGGTGGTGCGCACATGTAATCCCAGCTACTTGGGAGGCTGAGGCAGGAGAATCACTTGAACCTGGGAGGCGGAGGTTGCAGTGAGCCAAGAACATGCCACTGCACTCCAGCCTGGGCGACAGAGCAAGACTCCATCAAAAAAAAAATCTGCTTATATTTCTTCTTCAATTATTTCTACTGCCCTGTACTTGACATCAATGGTACCACAATCTGACGACTATGTTTTGACTCTCCAACATTACACTAAAGATTATTTCTAAAATACTTCAGAATGTATCTCAGGAAAAAATTAATCTAACTGCCTGTGCCCTCTGTGAGTGCTGCCAGGCGTCTGATTGGAAATGGGGACACCACTCCTCACACGGGGCCTTGACATTGCCCAGACATTGCCCATTCCTAAGCAAATTATTTTTTGATTCTCTGCCTAGTAAAGATTCACCCCAAATTCAGGTAAATGATTTAGAATGTTTTCCACTGAAATGCTAGAATTATATGTGAGTTAGAGATAATAAGCAAGTAGGAAATAGGAACAATTCAAGATTGGTTAGTTTAGTTGCTCAGCAACATCTTCAAGGAACTGGGCCCTTTCTATGCTGGCATCCCCACCTCTTGGTATTAGCTTCTCTCATGGTCATGAGATGGCCATAGCAGTACTAACGCTGTGTGAACACAGGACGATACCCAGAGAAGAGAGGTGTTTTCCTCCAGCAACTGTCTGCATTATCAAAGAAAACCTTTCCCAGAAGCTGACCAAGAGGCTCTCTCTCGCGTTCCAGAGGGCATAATTAGGCACCACGTGCATCCTCTTACTAATCACTAGCCAGGAGATTGCGACCAAAGGAGTCTGTCACATCAGCACTCCCCAACATTTTTGGCACCAGGTACCAATTTTGTGGAAGACAATTCTTCCAGGGATGGTGGGTGGCGGGATGATTTGGGGTTGAAACTGTTCAGGCATTAGATTCTCATAAGGAACGTGCAGCCTAGAGCCCCTGAATGGGCAGTTCACGATAGGGTTTGTGCTCCTGTGAGAATCTGCTGCTGCTTATGATCTGACGGGAGGCCACGCACAGGCAGTAATGCTTGCCCATCGCTCACCTCTTGCTGTGTGGCCGGGTTCCTCACACGCCACAGACTGGTACTAGCCTGTGACCCGGGAGTTGAGGACCTCTGTGTTAGATACAAGATTATTTATTCTGGCATAAAGTGGTTAAAACCTTTCTGTAAATAAATATAGTGGTGAATATCTCCACAAAATCAAATCTTTGTTAGCAACAAATGAAAAGACATGGCTTTTGATAGTCAACCAACAGCAGGAAAGTAGTGTCACAGAAGTCAAGGAAGCAACAGTTTGAAGAGAGAGAACTTAATTAATTAAATACAGTGATTCTGATTCAGTGAGATATAGAAATAAAAAACACACTAGTAATTTGAAGGTCATTTCTAACTCTTGCCAAATAATTTTTGTCGAGTGACAGGAGTACACAGACTTGGAAGGAAATACTTACAATATCTCTAAAAAGACCCATCTTGTCAATGGTATTTCCTAAGGTTGACCCTCCTTAACTCTAAGATCCTCTGCTTTAAGTCTTAGAAGAAGGAAAATAAATAGAAAATGGAAATTGGGATGTACAAGGAGTTAAAATGACAGTGATTAAAATGATAGGTAGATTAAAGGTGGGCTGTTTCATTCAGTATTCTAGTTGGAGTTCAGGAAAATAATATAAAATTAATCCTTTGAAGGTAAGCCTTAGAAATAGTTGTCATTTCTGCTTTGGATGGGAATGCAACTTATATGGCATCCTGTGGAATTTATTGATGCCTCTCATTTATCCTAAAAGACAGATTCTTCTTTTACAAGACAACAGATGAATTCCCTTGAGGTTATTCCTCACTTTCTGCGTGGTGATATACAGAGAATAGGTGAAGAGCTGATGACTGGGTAGGAGTTATTTCTAGGAAAGGTCTAGTGTTGATCACTGTATTAGAAAAAGAGTAATTTAAGAAATGTTGTAAACATTCGTAATATCACATTAGCACATACAATAATTGTCAGCTCCATAACCAGGCATGCTGTTATCTCTCTTTCTAGGATATCTAATACATCCTAAAATGCTCTGATACACTGCAGGGTTACTAACACTGTCTTTAATGCAGCATTTTTCTTTGAAGGACTGAAACCAAGTGGTCTCTCCAGGGCATCATAAATCTTAGTTTTCATTTAGAATATAGAAACCATAAAGAACATAAAACAATATTTAAGCCTCAGAGAAGGCCAATTCCAATATGAAATGGGATTGTTAAGAGAGTAAAGGAATGAGCAGATGAGAATAGGAACATTGCAATTTACACAAGGCTGCCAGAAACAAAATAAAGGAGGCACGGAAGCCCTGGGGACTCTACATGATAGAGCAGTGACCAGAAAACTGAAATGGTCCACATGGACTATTCATTTTCTCAGTCTTCTGTACCAAAGACTGTAGAATATCAAGATTTCAATGATATTTCTAAAGACACATGCTCAAATGATTTTAAATTGTACATATTGAAACTTTGTATGAATTAAGTTAAGAAGTCATCATTTGAGGTAAATATGCAATAGAAATAATATGATTTGACAAAACTTTGAGGTAAAATAATTGCATGGAATTAAGTCACAATACATTATAATTTTCTAATTATATACAACATCTTTAAACTTTTGAAGCCATTAAAGCATAGCAGGAATTTAATGAGATATCTAATTTTGTGTACATCTATTGCATGATTCATTTCTTAAAAGTTCTTGTGAGTCAAAATGTGGGCAGGGAACTTTCAGACTGTTTATCTCCCAATAATATGTTATTGTTCTATTTCTATATATTCCTTGGGATTTGCAAAAATAACAAAGGTAAATTTTCTTACAAAAATCAAAGAGCATCTTCATTAACTAAAAGGAGGAAACTTTTCTGTAAATCTTTATTAGAAGAGTTGACTAGCCCAAATATATAAACATATTTTATTGTATGTTATTTATAGTTAAAATAAAAATAATATTAAGTAATAATTGACTTAATCACCAAAATAACAGGTAATCAGAATTAACATTTAACAAGCACATGTGATAAATGAGACATACTCTTCTAAATGTTTTAGATGTTATCACCGATTTTATCTTCATGATAACTTTATGAAGTGCTGACAATGTTTTCAAGGAATTTTGTAAATCTGTTAACTAGAACACAGTTTATATCACTGAGTAGATTAAGGAGCTGGAGCTTGACACTAAGTAGTCTGACTTCAAAATCTGCTTGTAAATTTTTTTCAGTCACAGAACAGCAAGTTGTTAATATTTTTATCTAAAATAATTTTGCAGATAATGCTGTCATAGTGTATTGAAATGTTTTAAAAGTATTAATATGATACAATTTAAGGATTTTCCAGGAAAACATAATCTCTTTCATTCTTCTCATTGTGTTTGTTCTCAATCCATTAATAAATGACTAAATCCCTTTGCTTAAAATAATACAGTAAAATAAAAACGCTTATGGATAGGAAAATATTTCATGTTGTAATTAATCACCTGTTCTCTTGTATAGAGTTTCTAAAATGTGGGCAAAAAAGAGCCCTGGTATAAAAATTACCAAATGTACAAATTATTTAAACATTTCTAGACATATCCCATTTCTTCTAGTGGCGATCAAAACTGGGTACTAAAGAAGTTTTCAGGTAATTTATGTGTACAGTAAAGTGTTAAACCTTGACTCTCATAATAATTAATTATATATTCCTAAAAGTAAGATGTGAGTGAGCTTGAATATATTGGATAGCTTAAACTGTTGAGCTGTAATACCACTAAAGATGGAAGACTGAAAAGACAAAGAAACAGTCATAGATTCTTGTAAACATTAAAATGCTACCGAGAGAGGCCACTGACTGAGGATGATTTCAAATCATTATTTTTTTGTCAGAAGCAAATGTTTATAAAATATCACAAAAGATTACCGACTATTTAACGTATTGAAAAACATTGACTATTTGTTTTTAGATTATCCTTTACAAAAAAATAAACTGTATTAAAATATTTGGAAATTAATATTAATTGACTGTGACAAACCAAATGTCACTAAAACATATTGTAATATGACATTTTTGTTGCTTTTTCAGAATTATGGTATCTGTTGCTTTAAATATCTACATAAATGACTACCATTTTAAGGTCTTTGAAATATACAATTTCCTGTTATAAATTATTTTTGAAAAGAGAATTGCTTTGTATTTTGAGAATTTTCAAAAGCAAAACCAAGACCTATGCATATGTCAAGTGCCTAACATTAAAATATTAAAATAAAAAATTACAAAATACTTTTGTTTACAAAAGTATACAACTGTGTGGGAAGGAGGTAAAGAGAAGTTAAAGGAAAGACAACAGATTTTAAAATTCCTGTCTTACTCAAATGCTCGAATTCGAGCTGGAATACAACTCACGCGGTCACAGGGTGTCAGTAAGAAACAGAGCAGAAGATGAGTAGGAATTGACATCTGTGGCTTGGGAAAAAAATTGGCAAGGAGAGCAAAAAACAAGTAGTTAAAGAGCTCTAAAAGGCCATAAAAATATAGTCTTCTGAAAAACACAGGACAGCTTAAATTCTTATTTTTATTATCTTCCCCTATAAAGTAATACATGTTTAGGAGGATAGTCATAAATAAGAAACAAAGTAGTCATTCTAAAAAGAAATAAGCATGTTGTGGAGGGTAGAAATACAAGGGAGTATTTTGCTATATGGAGTAGATTACTGATAATATTTAATGTACATCAGCAATATTTTGCAAAATACATTTCAGGTTCCATGATTGACATTGTTACAAAGCTTGTAGAATTGTACTGTTCAGAAACTTTCTAAGGTTTATATAATTTTTCCCTTCAGAAAACAAAAGCTGGGAAAAGAATGATGCATATCGTTTTCTATTTTCTATGAGTTACAGTAACAAATGAATTGTCAAGATGAACTAGAGAGTAAAGATATTAAGTCAATACAGGGCCCATGATTCTAATACAATTTTCTATCTTTAATTAAAGTAAAATAGACAATGCACAAATCCATTATCAAAAATCAAAAGTCATATTATTATATTAAATACATTTTCACCAAATGCTTGAGAACACATGCATTTGATGGTAAAGACATAAACAAAAAATACTAATTAATAAAACAAAACACTTTTCTGTTGTGATATTAAATTAGACTTTTCATTATTTATGATTTATAGGGACAATTTATAAACATAGCTAACCCCATGATAAAACCACCCATAATAACAGACATTTAGATATAATGTGTATTTTTAATTGGATCCCATTTTTATAAATAAGATAATAAAGTGATTTTTTTCCTCTTGCATGTGGGGTGGGAGAAATGGAAGGAAATTATTAAAGGGTACTATTGTGTTCTCAATCCGGTATATGGTCAGTTGTGCACATAATAAATTTTATCAACTTTGATTTTGTGTTTTTTCTGATAGCAGAGACAGGCAGGCTAAAAAATTTGCTTTTTGTTATTCTTGCTATAACCTGACTACATGTCTTACTTGTTAATAATTTTGAGCTCATTTATGGTGTTTTGACTGAATATTATGATATTACATATAAAAAAAGCGAACTAAAACATCACAAAATCATACTCAATTCTTCAAATTTCCATAATTAGAACATCTTAATAAGACAAATTGCAACTATCAGAGTGCCACAGTTGAAATACCAATATTTCTAAAATATTGTGTTCACAAAACATTTTGCATGCGTAATAGATGTTAAATTTTAGATATATTTGAAATTTGGATCTAAACCATTTTAACATATTTGCTATTTTTTCATAATAAATGCAATCCAGGGATACAAAGTAAAGTAAAACATTGTAGAAGTCTTCTTTTCTAGTCCATTCTCTACTAAGTACCTTAGTAACAGTGTGTGCAATGGCCTATGCTGATTTATCTGTAAGCCCCGCTACAGAAAATGTTTATTAGTTCAGTTAATTTATCATTTGGCTACCTTCTGCATTCTCTAAGATGCAGCTAGAGATCATTTGTGGACCCAGAAAACCTTGGCTGCCCTAATTTGTACTGAGCCACCCAAATGGTTATTACAGCAGTAGGATAACACTTTCACCATCGCCTTTGGCTATATTTGTATGGCCATTTTAATTCTTCGCAGTTTGCTTCCCAGTGGCCGATATTCTTCTCTTGGGTTGTTTCTTATTGACATCCAAGTAAAGTACTCTTGAAACAATGGATTGGTTTTTGTAGATTAATGCAGAGTTGTTTCAAGAAACCTGAGTTACAGGCTGATTCTTGATATATATATATAAGGGTTTTGGATTCTACTAAACATCCTACCTAAATATGTTTTACAAATAATAAAGACGAGGCTAAATATATTTTAAAAATAAGGAGTCCTGGCCGGGCATGGTGGCTTACGCCTGTAATCCCAGCATTTTGGGAGGCTGAGGCAGGCAGATCACAAGGTGAAGAGATTGAGACCATCCTGGCCAACATGGTGAAACCTTGTCTCTACTAAAAATTAAAAAAAATTAACTGGGCATGGTGGCGCACACCTGTAGTCCCAGCTTCTCGGGAGGCTGAGGCAGAAGAATCACTTGAACCCGGGGGGCGGAAGTTGCACTGAGCCAAGATCATGCCACTGCACTCTAGCCTGACGACAGAGCAAGACTCTGTCTCAAAAATAAATAAATAAATAAATAATAGTAATAGGGAGTGCTATGTGTGGTATATAGTTGACTATCAACAAATATTTCTTGATTGATTGCATGAACTAATGAATAAATTGACCTCTCTTATTTTAATGGTAATTATTACTGCTGATATCCAAGTTTGAATTGAACTTGCTTCATCCAGTTTTAATTCATATTTTTAATAATCTGATATAACTTGCCTCAAAGCATGTATTTTACCTATTGGGGCTATGGTTTCTGCTTGGTGAGGCTCTACACTATTTCAGGCATTTAACAAATATTTATTGAGTGCCTACTATGTGATAGTGTATAAAATCAAGTTATTTGATAGCAGACCTTGAAAAGCTATATGCTTACCTATAGTGCTGACTGGATCTAATACTGATTCTTGACAAAATAAGGATGAGTCAGCTAACTAATAACTTATACTGTGTTGTTTAAAGTTTTAGCCTTCTCTGATGACCTTGTTCGTTGTTGGCTTTTACCTGCTGTAATCTGTTAGACAGGCCTGACTCCCTGACTTGAGAGACATAAAAGACCCCATTGAAAACTTTTGTGGGAGTTCTACAAACAAGATTTCTCATATGTATTATATTATCCTACTCCAGACAAAGCATACACTTTAGGATGCCGTTTCTGTAAGTCTCTCAAAGCCCTAATACTTGCTTGTGTTTTCTTTCTCCTGCAGTAACATATTGTTTTCCTTTAATAAAGTCTTATATGGAAATTCTTGGTAGTGTTTTATCAGTGTTTTTAATTAACTAAACTGCATAAAATTTGTAGCCAATTATGGAATGAGTTGATGGAAATTCAATATTCTACAAAGGCAGATATTGCACTCTTTCAGAACATAGTGTTCTCTTTCTACCTCATTCTACCGTCTCTGAAGATAATCTTGGTCTTCTCCCACACCTTTATGTACCAAGGATATGTTATTTTCAATGGAGGTAATAAAATAAACCTAGTTTTATTTTCTCTATGTTTTGTCACAAGCATTTCACTCTTGTATAATTTATGGTTTTATAAGAACTTTTAGAAAATTGAAATGTTTTCCAGCATAGCAAGATAACATATGAAAAAGAACTTAGAAAAGACCAGTAAAGATAGCTCTGACCTTATGTAAATCATATTATAGCATCTTTTGCCTAAAAAAAGAGGTATAATGGTTTCATGTAAGAAGGCACCAGTTTTATGAACAAAACTGGAAACAATTTAGTGCTAGAATATGGGTATTTAAAGTATTATTTGATGACTGTAATTGGAGATCACAACTGATAGCTGGGAAATTTGTATTTATCTAAAAAAAATAGGACTTTGAGGACCCCAAATCTTCTTTGACTTATTGCAAATTATACTTTCCATAATAAATAAACTGTACAAATTAAAGAACACAGTTCATAATTTTTAAAATATTATTTTAATTTATATTGAGTAACAGAGGTGTATATTTTAAAAAGCAGTAGTGCTGAAGGTTGAAAAAATGGAGAATTCCTTTGGTATAAATGTGTCATTCTAAATAAAAATGGTTATATATATATTTTTGGAATAACCAATTTTAAATATTATTAAATAATTCATTTTTTTTTGCTAGGAAAAGGTTTAAAATCTTCACTGGTTGCTCTCTGCTACCAATCCAATAAATGTATGGATTTTTAACATTAAATTAGCAGTCAGTAGTTATTCTCATTATGATAATATTCAGCGATGAGTCAAAATATATGATTATTATGATTTCTTTTATAAAACTAAACAGGGGGAGGCTGTTATAACATGAAGGCTTGCTCTCTCATGTACCTGTTGGTGGATACAGGCTGTAGGCTGAGACCTCAGCTAGGTCTGCTAGTTGGAACGGCCACATAGGACCTCTTCATGTAGGTACATGTCTCCCTCACAGCATGATGGCTGCATTCCAGAGAAAGCATCCCAAAAATAACAAAGCAGAAGTTCATAACGTTTTTATACTTGGATTTAGAAGACAAATAGTTTTACTCTTGGCATGTGCTACTGAGAGAAGCAGACACAATAATTTAGTGAAGTTCAAGAGGAATGGACTCTTCCAGTCAACAGTAAGAGTATCAACATCACATTACAAGCACAACATGTGAGAATGAATATACTCTAATGACCCTATTCAGAAAGAGCAATTACCTGTATATTGCTATGACTACCCTGTGTTAAACTCCTTGACTCTACATTTTTCTATTTATTGGTTATATATAAACATATAATTTCCAAGCAATTTCTATGGTTTGAATGTTTTTGTCCCCTGCAAAATTCATGTTGACACTTAATCGCCAATGCAACAGCATTGAGAGATGTGGCATTTTGAAGTGATTGAACCATGAGGGGACCTCCATCATGAGTGGGATTAGGTCACCTAATCAAAGGACTTGACAGAGGGAGATTGTCCCTTTTTGCCATTTTACCTTCTGCCAGTGAGAACAGTGTTCCTCCACCTTCATTCTGGATGAAGGTGCCATCTTGGAAGTAGAGACTGGATCCTCATTAGAAAACAAACCTGCTGGCAAGTTGATCCTGAACTTCCCAGCCTCTAAAATGGTGAGAAATAAATTTCTTTTCTTTATGAATTACCCAGACTGTGGTATTGTGCTATAGCAACACAAACAAAGACAGCAATGAAGAAACAATCTTAACCACATGCCGAAGACAATAAATGTAAAAGATCCATATTAAAATACGTCACCAACTAATTTCAGGACTATTTAAACACCAGAAAAAGCTGATCATCAAAGTTCCTGTCGAAGGATGGAGGGGCAGCAGGAAGGTCACAATCAAACACAAAATAGGTGAATGGCCTAAAGTTTTTAATAGAATGGATCAAGGCTTCCAAAATTTTGATGTATAATGGCATCCAACAAACAATTTGGTGTCTAAAAAAATCATTCTCATGTGAGAACAGAAAAAAATGCTAATACTGAAGTGTGTTCTGGTTTTAAGTGCTCTATTTTTAAGAGAGATCTCACATTGCAAGTATGCACAGTCATTGCTAAAGATACTTAATTTCTTTAAAAAATGATAAATATCCATTTGGAATAGGGTTAGAGGAAGCATACGTACTCCAAAAGTAGGGTGGAATATATGTGATGATTCTCCAATAGTCAAATATATTGATTTTACTTTTATTTCATTTTCTTTTTGACCTCATCTTTCTGTTGCTCAAAGTTTTTCTTAAATTCTCAAGTTAGAGTTAAGTTATCCAGAATATAAACTTCTCATTAGATAATTTTTTTCTCTCTTTCTGTGCATTTGTGTGTGTGTGCATGTGTGTGTGTGTGTTTGTAGAATTTTTCATGGATCTCAGAATTATAAATACAGCTGTCCATTCAGCATCTCAATTTAGATTTCTGATAGTCATCTATGAGTTTGTAGTAGAAAAAAGTAAAGTTTTTCTCTTGCACATTTTTATGTCTCAGTTAATGATATTTCTTCTACTCATCAGTTGCAACACAGAACCTCAGAGTCATCTTTGTTCTCTTCCAATAGACCCCATATACAATACATTATCAAGTACTGTGGATTCGTTCTCATAAATAGATTCAGAATCTAACTATTAACCAATATGTGCACTGTTACCATCCATCAATGCTAGCTCTCAACTGAATACCTGCAATAGTCTTTTAAATGATATCCTATGATACGGTTTGGATGTGTCCCACCCAAATCTCAACTTGAATTGTATCTCCCAGAATTCCTACGTGTTGTGGGAGGGACGCAGTGGGAGGTTAATTGAATCATGGGGGTCAGTCTTTCCCGGACAATTCTCATGATAGTGAATAAGCCTCATGAGATCTGATGGGTTTATCAGGGGTTTCTGCGTTTAGTTCCTCCTCATTTTTCTCTTGCCGCTGCCATGTAAAAAGTGCCTTTTGCCTCGCATCATGATTCTGAGGCCTCCCCAGCCATGTGGAACTGTAAGTCCAATTAAACCTCTTTTTGTTCCCACTTTCACGTATGTCTTTATCAGCAGTGTGAAAACAAACTAACACATCCTATTTCCACAATTATCAGCACCACTTCCTTCGTCCCAGGAAATCTTTCCTTAATATAAAACTAGAGTGAATAGTTTAGAAGTAATGAAGATCATGCCTTTAATCTAAAATTTCTAATGGGTTTTTGTTTCAATAAAATAAAATGAATATTTCTGCCATGACTTATATACCTTTCAAAAGCCAAAAGCTGCTTTTCTTACGTTACTTTTCGGACTCCATTTTCTGTCATTCTTGCATTTTTACCTGATTCAATTACCTAACCCTTTTGCCCTTCTCCAATTAGGCTAAGTACAGTTTTACCTCAGAATCTTTAAACATAATTTTGTCTGAAAATTTTTTCCATTAAACCATCATTGCATACGTCCTGGCTAACTGTCCCAGTATTAGGAAAGCCTTCCTTAATTCTCCAGCACACTCTGTCCCCAATGCACTATTTCTTAAAATCTTTTCAGTGTTTTTAAAAGTTATCTGACATACTATATATTTATTTTATCATTCATTTATCATATATTTCCACTACTAGAATGTAAGTTACTGAAGTGTAAGACTTTACCTGGTTCAGCTATTGTTCCATTTCCAAAGCTTAGAGTAGTCCCTAGTAAAGAATAGCTGTTTAACAGCTATTTGAAAAATAAATAACTCACTAAAAATGTAACGTGATAAAAATATAAAATAAAATTTGTTAGGTTTTCAGTATCCTAACTCTTGATTATGTAATTCTGGCTAACAAAAAACTGAGAAAGTGTTTGAATTTTAGATATTTGTGAATGAGTTTGATGTGCCATATTCAATCAAAGTTTTAAAGGCATCAAAGTCAGGAACCTCTTGTTTCTTGGCTCTATAAGTGCGCTCATTCCAGGATCACTCTTTTTGGCTCAAATTACAAAATTTTAGTAAGTCTTTTGTGAGAAATATTGTAAGCCCCAGGAAAATTCGTTCTCCCTACTTCATATTTTCTCTTTATAACTTTTGAGTGATTTATTTGATGATTTGGTAAAAAAGGTAAAATAAAATTTGCTTCAGTTTTGAATATTTGTAAAATGATGATTTTATTAAAATAATTTGTGAATAATTTTATTGATTCAATAGAACATTTTTTGATTGAATCAATAACATCGATTGATTCAACAGCCCCAAGGAAATCTTTTCTTTGAGGTTTTGATAGCGTTCAACTGTAAGTCCTCAGGACTTGGTGCTTTCATTGGGGTAATAATTTTTTAACAATATCTTTTAATATTTTCTATTTTAATTAATAAATTTACTATGACAAATTTTATTCTCTCTGTGTGTCTCTGGTTAAGTTCCCTAATGTTTGTATTAATACATCTTTATTTTAAAGGACTAGATCTTTAAACTTGATATCAACATACCCAAATATAGGCTATAATAACTACAATTACTTTAATCCAAAATTTCATATTGAAATAGAAAAACTGCTACTATGCATCTGCATGCAGATTCCAGTGAAAATATTAACGTTGTAGGTGAATCTAGATAAGAAGTTGTAGGTTGCACAACAGGCATAAACAGCCAGTTTCCTGATAGCATCTTATTTTCACCACTAATTTTTTAAATGGATTGAGAATTTTCACTATATTTTTCCTGGAATAGTTAAGGGAAAATGACTTTAATGACAGTGAACATTCCTGTGAAAAAAATAAGTAAGACTAAGAGACCTAGAAAATTTCATGTATTATAGAATATATGTAGATGATAAAATACATTGAAAAATGCAAAACTATAAAATATATAATCTATATAAATACATATTATATATATTATATATAGATTATATATTATATATGTTATATATAGATTATATATATAAAATATATAAAATCAGATATAACATATATAATCTAATAATCCACATACCTTAAATAAATAGAAAGACAGTTGAGAACTCCTTCCTTCCTTGCATGGAGGAGTTGAGTGAGCACCCAACTTTGCTTTGAACCCCAGCACTAGGCCATCCCAGTGAAACTCAAGCAGACCAACCCCTACTGTCCCAAGTTCTGGCATCTATGGACTGAACCTCCAGGCCTACCCCAATATCAGGCCAGCCCCACAGCTTCAGGCTCCAGGACAGAATCTGATTATCCAGCTTTTAGGTCTGTCCCAATGTGAAGCCAGCCCTCACAGTTCACCCTTCATGTCAGCCTCACAGTCTCAGGATTCAGGCCCATTCTGGCACCAGGTTGGTCCCCACAGCCCCAGACTCTAGGCTTTCGCTACTAAACTCAGACTCCAGAACTTTACCTGTACACCCTGGCTTTAGACTTTTCCCCATATCTCAAACTCCAGGTCCATCCTGATATCAGTCCAGCCCCTATCAACCCATGCTTCCGGCTGCTCCTATAGACATAGGCTCCAGGCCTGCCTCCATGGACCCAATACACAGGTATACCTCAGTAGTTAAGAGTGCCAGACTAGACACCTGAGGTTCCATGCCCACCTGAGAAGATCCTAGCTGCAGTATCACTATGGTGGACCCAAGCTTCAGACCTATAACTGTGGATCCAGGGCCCAGGATCTATGCTGGGCCCGTTGGACCCAGGCACCAGAATCACCCCACCTTCTCACCCAGGCACCAAGCCTGCCCAGTGATTTGGGCAGCAGGCCCATCTGAGGATCCCACTAGACAACCTACCCAGAATCTCTGGACCAGCTGATTGGTGAAGGGCTTTCCCTACCATAGCCAGTCTGTAAAGACTGTAATAGGTGCCTAATTCTTCAAATGCATAGACACCAATGCATGGTGATGAGGACCATGAATAATCAGGTAATGTAACACTGCCAAGGGAATAAAATAAAGAATCAGAAGCTGAACTGAAAAGAAATGGATATTTATAATCTTTCTATCAATGAATTCAAAATAATCATCTTAAAGAAGCTCAGTGTGCTATAAGAGAACACAAATAGACCACTAAACAAAATCAGGAAAACAATATGTGAACAAAATTAGAAATTCAACAAGAAAAAAATCATAAAGAAGAATCAAACAGAAATATTTGAGCAAAATGGCACAATGACTGAACTGAAAAATTTCATAGAAATCTTCAACAGCAGGTTTAGTTAATCAGAAGAGAGAGAATCGGTGAGCTGAGAAACAGATCATTTGAGATTACCTAGTAAGAGGGACAAAAATAACAACAAAAAGAAATAAAAACAAATGAGGGAGGCCTATAGGAAGTATGGGACACCATCAAGTGGCCAAACATATGCATTATGAGAGTCAAAAAATAACCAGAAAAATAAAATAACAGGAAGCTTATTTAAAGAAATAATGACAGGAAACATCACAAATCCGGAGAGAAAAATGAATATCAGATCCAGAAAGTCAAAATAACCCTAACTAAGTTAATATAAATAGAATTTTATTGAGATTATAATCTGATATTATATATATATCATATATTACATATATCATATGTAATATATAATATCAGATATATACTGATATTATAATAAAATTCTGAAAAGCCAAGGAAAAAGAGATACTTTTGAAAGCAACAAGAAAAAACAACTCATCACATACAAAGGAATCTTTATGACACTGTTAGCTGACTTTTCAGCAGAAACATTGAAGGCTAGGAGAGTATGGAATGATCTATTCAAAATGCTGAAGGAAAAAAAACTGCCTGCCAAGAACAGAATGTCAAGCAAGGATGTCCTTCAGAAATGAAATAAGTTACTTTCCTCAACAAACAAAAGCTGAGGGCGGGAGTTAATTACCACTATATTTGCCTTAAAAGAAATGCTAAAGAAAGTTCTTTAAGTGGATATGAAAAAATACAAGTTGCTAACATGAAAACATGTAAATATATAAAACTCACTGTAAAGGTAAAAATACATTTAAACTCAGAATACTCTAATACTATAAGTATTCACAGTTCAAGAAAAATCACTGTTCTGCAGACATGGCTGCTGATACCCAGGCAAACAGGATCTGGAGTGGACCTCTAGCAAACTCCAACAGACCTGCAGCTGAGGGTCCTGTCTGTTAGAAGGAAAACTAACAAACAGAAAGGACATCCACACCAAAAACCCATCTGTACATCACCATCATCGAAGACCAAAAGTAGATAAAACCACAAAGATGGGGAAAAAAACAGAGCAGAAAAATTGGAAACTCTAAAAAGCAGAGAGCCTCTCCTCCTCCAAAGGAACGGAGTTCCTCACTAGCAACAGAACAAAGCTGGACAGAGAATGACTTTAACGAGTTGAGAGAAGAAGGCTTCACACGATCAAACTTCTCCGAGCTACAAGAGGAAATTCAAACCAAAGGCAAAGAAGTTGAAAACTTTGAAAAAAATTTAGATGAAGGTATAACTAGAATAACCAATAGAGAGAAGTGCTTAAAGGAGCTGATGGAGCTGAAAGCCAAGGCTCAAGAACTACGTGAAGAATGCAGAAGTCTCAGGAGCTGATGCAATCAACTGGAAGAAAGGGTATCAGCGATGGAAGATGAAATGAATGAAATGAAGCGAGAAGGGAAGTTTAGAGAAAAAAGAATAAAAAGAAATGAACAAAGCCTCCAAGAAATATGGGACTATGTGAAAAGACCAAATCTACGTCTGATTGGTGTACCTGAAAGTGACGGGGAGAATGGAAACAAGTTGGAAAACACTCTGCAGGATATTATCCGAACTTCCCCAATCTAGCAAGGCAGGCCAACGTTCAGATTCAGGAAATACAGAGAACACCACAAAGATACTCCTCAAGAAGAGCAACTCCAAGACACATAATTGTCAGATTCACCAAAGTTGAAATGAAGGAAAAAATGTTAAGGGCGGTCAGAGAGAAAGGTCGGGTTACCCACAAAGGGAAGCCCATCAGAATAACAGCGGATCTCTCGGCAGAAACTCTACAAGCCAGAAGAGAGTGGGGGCCAATATTCAACATTCTTAAAGAAAAGAATTTTCAACCCAGAATTTCATATCCAGCCAAACTAAGCTTCATAAGTGAAGGAGAAATAAAATCCTTTACAGACAAGCAAATCCTGAGAGATTTTGTCACCACCAGATCTGCCCTACGAGAGCCCTTGAAGGAAGCAGTAAACATGGAAAGGAACAATCAGTACCAGCCGCTGCAAAATCATGCCAAAATGTAAAGACCATCGAGAATAGGAAGAAACTGCATCAACTAAAGAGCAAAATAACCAACTAACATCATAATGACAGGATCAAATTCACACATAACAATATTAACTTTAAACGTAAATGGACTAAATGCTCCAATTAAAAGACACAGACTGGCAAATTGGATAAAGAGTCAAGACCCATCAGTGTGCTGTATTCAGGAAACCCATCTCACGTGCAGAGACACATATAGGCTCAAAATAAAAATATGGAGGAAGATCTACCAAGCAAATGGAAAACAAAAAAAGGCAAGGGTTGCAATCCTAGTCTCTGATAAAACATACTTTAAACCTACAAAGATCAAAAGAGACAAAGAAGGCCATTGCATAATGGTAAAGGGATCAATTTAACAAGAAGAGCTAACTATCCTAAATATATATACACCCAATACAGGAGCACCCAGATTCATAAAGCAAGTCCTGAGTGACCTACAAAGAGACTTAGACTCCCACACATTAATAATGGGAGACTTTAACACCCCACTGTCAACATTAGACAGATCAACGAGACAGAAAGTTAACACGGATACCCAGGAATTGAACTCAGCTCTGCACCAAGCAGACCTAATAGACATCTACAGAACTCTCCACCCCAAATCAAGAGAATATACATTTTTTTCAGCACCACACCACACCTATTCCAAAACTGACCACATAGTTGGAAGTAAAGCTCTCCTCAGCAAATGTAAAAGAACAGAAATTATAACAAACTGTCTCTCAGACCACAGTGCAATCAAACTAGAACTCAGGATTAAGAAACTCACTCAAAACCACTCAACTACATGGAAACTGAACAACCTGCTCCTGAATGACTACTGGGTACATAACGAAATGAAGGCAGAAATAAAGATGTTCTTTGAAACCAACGAGAACCAAGACACAACATACCAGAATCTCTGGGATGCATTCAAAGCAGTGTGTAGAGGGAAATTTATAGCACTAAATGCCCACAAGAGAAAGCAGGAAAGATCCAAAATTGACACCCTAACATCACAATTAAAAGAACTAGAAAAGCAAGAGCAAACACATTCAAAAGCTAGCAGAAGGCAATAAATAACTAAAATCAGAGCAGAACTGAAGGAAATAGAGACACAAAAAACCCTTCAAAAAATCAATGAATCCAGGAGCTGGTTTTTTGAAAGGATCAACAAAATTGATAGACCGCTAGCAAGATTAATAAAGAAAAAAAGAGAGAAGAATCAAATAGATGCAATAAAAAATGATAAAGGGGATATCACCACCGATCCCACAGAAATACAAACTACCATCAGAGAATATTACAAACACCTCTATGCAAATAAACTAGAAAATCTAGAAGAAATGGATAAATTCCTCAACACTTACACCCTCCCAAGACTAAACCAGGAAGAAGTTGAATCTCTGAATAGACCAATAACAGGAGCTGAAATTGTGGCAATAATCAATAGCTTACCAACCAAAAAAAGTCCAGGACCAGATGGGTTCACAGCCGAATTCTACCAGAGGTACAAGGAGGAGCTGGTACCATTCCTTCTGAAACTATTCCAATCAATAGAAAAAGAGGGAATCCTCCCTAACTCATTTTATGAGGCCAGCATCATCCTGATACCAAAGCCTGGCAGAGACACAACAAAAAAAGAGAATTTTAGACCAATATCCTTGATGAACATTGATGCAAAAATCCTCAATAAGATACTGGCAAACAGAATCCAGCAGCACATCAAAAAGCTTATCCACCATGATCAAGTGGGCTTCATCCCTGGGATGCAAGGCTGGTTCAATATACGCAAATCAATAAATGTAATCCAGCATATAAACAGAACCAAAGACAAAAACCACATGATTATCTCAATAGATGCAGAAAAGGCCTTTGACAAAATTCAACAACCCTTCATGCTAAAAACTCTCAATAAATTAGGAATTGATGGGACGTATCTCAAAATAATAAGAGCTATTTATGACAAACCCACAGCCAATATCGTACTGAATGGGCAAAAACTGGAAGCATTCCCTTTGAAAACTGGCACAAGACAGGGATGCCCTCTCTCACCACTTCTATTCAACATAGTGTTGGAAGTTCTGGCCAGGGCAATTAGGCAGGAGAAGGAAATAAAGGGTATTCAATTAGGAAAAGAGGAAGTCAAATTGTCCTTGTTTGCAGATGACATGATAGTATATCTAGAAAACCCCATTGTCTCAGCCCAAAATCTCCTTAAGCTGATAAGCAACTTCAGCAAAGTCTCAGGATACAAAATCAATGTGCAAAAATCACAAGCATTCTTATACATCAATAACAGACAAACAGAGAGCCAAATCATGAGTGAACTCCCATTCACAATTGCTTCAAAGAGAATAAAATACCTAGGAATCCAACTTACAAGGGATGTGAAAGACCTCTTCAAGGAGAACTACAAACCACTGCTCAAGGAAATAAAAGAGGATACAAACAAATGGAAGAACATTCCATGCTCATGGGTAGGAAGAATCAATATCATGAAAATGGCCATCCTTCCCAAGGTAATTTACAGATTCAATGCCATCCCCATCAAGCTACCAATGACTTTCTTCACAGAATTGGAAAAAACTACTTTAAAGTTCATATGGAACCAAAAAAGAGCCCGCATCGCCAAGTCAATCCTAAGCCAAAAGAACAAAGCTGGAGGCATCACACTACCTGACTTCAAACTATACTACAAGGCTACAGTAACCAAAACAGCATGGTACTGGTACCAAAACAGAGATATAGATCAATGGAACAGAACAGAGCCGTCAGAAATAATGCCACATATCTACAAGTATCTGATCTTTGACAAACCTGACAAAAACAAGAAATGGGGAAAGGATTCCCTATTTAATAAATGGTGCTGGGAAAACTGGCTAGCCATATGTAGAAAGCTGAAACTGGATCCCTTCCTTACACCTTATACAAAAATCAATTCAAGATGGATTAAAGACTTAAATGTTAGACCTAAAACCATAAAAACCCTAGAAGAAAACCTAGGCATTACCATTCAGGACATAGGCATGGGCAAGGACTTCATGTCTAAAACACCAAAAGCAATGGCAACAAAAGCCAAAATTGACAAATGGGATCTCATTAAACTAAAGAGCTTCTGCACAGCAAAGGAAACTACCATCAGAGTGAACAGGCAACCTACAAAATGGGAGAACATTTTCGCAACCAACTCATCTGACAAAGGGCTAATATCCAGAATCTACAATGAACTCCAACAAATTTACAAGAAAAAAACAAACAACCCCATCAAAAAGTGGGCGAAGGACATGAACAGACACTTCTCAAAAGAAGACATTTATGCAGCCAAAAAACACATGAAAAAATGCTCACCATCACTGGCCATCAGAGAAATGCAAATCAAAACCACAATGAGATACCATCTCACACCAGTTAGAATGGCAATCATTAAAAAGTCAGGAAACAACAGGTGCTGGAGAGGATGTGGAGAAATAGGAACACTTTTACACTGTTGGTGGGACTGTAAACTAGTTCAACCCTTGTGGAAGTCAGTGTGGCGATTCCTCAGGGATCTAGAACTAGAAATTCCATTCGACCCAGCCATCCCATTACTGGGTATATACCCAAAGGACTATAAATCATGCTGCTATAAAGACACATGCACACGTATGTTTATTGCCGCATTATTCACAATAGCAAAGACTTGGAACCAACCCAAATGTCCAACAATGATAGACTGGATTAAGAAAATGTGGCACATATACACCATGGAATACTATGCAGCCATAAAAAATGATGAGTTCACGTCCTTTGTAGGGACATGGATGAAACTGGAAATCATCATTCTCAGTAAACTATCGCAAGAACAAAAAACCAAACACCGCATATTCTCACTCATAGGTGGGAATTGAACAATGAGAACACATGGACACTGGAAGGGGAACATCACACTTCGGGGACTGTTGTGGGGTGGGGGGAGGGGGGAGGGATAGCATTGGGAGATATACCTAATGCTAGATGACAAGTTGGTGGGTGCAGCGCACCAGCATGGCACATGTATACATATGTAACTTACCTGCACATTGCGCACATGTACCATAAAACCTAAAGTATAATAATGATAATAATAATAATAATAATAAAAGAAAAATAAAAAAATAAAAAAAATAAAAAAAAAAAAAGATTTACTAAACAACCATAGAGAACCTACAGGCTGGACATGTATTCCATGGCTGGCTGGCCACAGAAATATTCATTTACACATATAAGTAATAAATACACATAAGAGTTTTGACAAATGATCCGAGAAGGAGAGCTACATCAGTGCAATGAATCCCAAACCCTCACTTATTAACTCCAATAAAAGAAGGTTAAAAATGCAAGCTTACATATTTTTAAACGACTATTAGGTAAACTCTAAGAATAATAATGACAATGACTATCTAGAATGACATGATATTTTCTAGTACATGGGGCCTAAGCGAACTCTGCATTTAATGTCTAGTCAGCTAAGAGTCCAAAACATATTTTGGTGATATCTTTAGGTAAAGAAATGACATTTATAATTATCAGTTCAGATTCTATTATCTTAAAAGTTAGATACTGTAATCTTCTTTTAGTGAGTCCAATAAGACTGCTAGATCATCCTAAGATATTTTTTCTTCTACAGTAATACATTTAGAACAGAATTCTTAATAGAATAAATATCGTTGGCATCTGTGGAGAATTAACTGGTTTGATAACATGAGTTTAATACTTACTGGTTGGTAAACTTAGGCATGTTTCTTCATCACTGAATGTGTTAGTTTTCTCGTCTATAAAATGGGGAGAATAATAAGCAGCTCTTTAAAACTTTATATTGTACAATTAAATAGATATTTGTAATGAAAAGAGAATTAACCAACACCCTAATGTGTAGGGTTCCTGTTTCTTTTGTAGCTAGATTAACACAGTCTGCATTTAATATTACAAATATGGTGAATACTAATGATTGAAATTCTAGCAGTTAAGCTCCAGAATCTAAACTTTGCAAATAAGCTCTTTTCTTCTGAGAGTTTAATATGTTACCTTTAATAAGTATGGATTTATTCTATATACATCAAGCGTCTTACTGTAAAAGATATGATTATTAATATAGTATTTATACTGACTGTAATCTCTAAGTTGCTTTTGTGAATATAGTCATGCTATCAGTCTGTTTATTATCATTTGTTTCTCATAAAATTACAGAGCATGAAATAAATTCCAGTTGTTTGGCTTCTCAATATAAGTTATTTCTCAGTAGATGCTATTAACAAACAGAAGACTGAACACCATGTCTTAAATTACATTTCAGAATACTCACTGTAGGTAAAGTAATTTCTGCTGCTTGCCAAATGTAAATTTACAATTCATGCAGTGAGTTGATAGAACTAGAGCTAGTTTTGTGAATGCTGAACTGTCAGTGGAACAGTTTTAAAATTTACAGCCTATAAAAGAACTCACACACCTATTAACAAATGGAGTGCAGTTATTTCAGACAGAATCCTAACGAGTTCAATGAATTTCCGTCTAACTCAGTGGAATGATGGCTTTCATTTTAGTGCTTTTGTTATTCTTTTTAGCTCATGCCACGAAAGTGATTTTTTTGACATTACAAACTATTTGTGTAAAGAATAATATTAAAGATTTGAGTTGAGTATACTGATGTATTTGCTATCACATTCCACTTCTGGTAAGATTGTTAGTTAATCGAAATGAATGAAAAGAAAAAGCATTTTCTCAATGTAACCCACTCAGAAAAGATGGATATTATAATAATTTCAGTATTTATTTCATGTCTTGTCGCAGCTAAAATGGAATCCAAATCCTGATGTTTAGATTCCTCCAAATCATATAAATATCTACATTAGTTTTAATATAATGGAAGGAGTGCAAACTTTCTTTTTGCAAATAAATAAGCGTTCATAAGTCTACCTGCTGCCAAAGACTAAAAAGAAGAGTGGTTCTAGTTTTCCCTTGAGTTTACCTTTAATATTATAACTGGGGAATCATAAATATCTCACTCAAATAGATTAATAGGTGTCTAAGCATTCTGTGCAAATTTAAAACTTTAAGTTTTCCCAAGTTCTACAAAACAGAAAGTATAGGAATGTCACAAAAGTTTATCAGACAGCTTGAGTTCATTCTCACTATTTCTTTGATTAAGAAAGAAATCACGGTTGGGTGCGGTGGCTCATGCCTATAATCACAGCACTCTGGGAAACCAAGGTGGGCAGATCACGAGGTCAAGAGATTGAGACCATCCTGCCCAACATGGTGAAACCCCGTCTCTACTAAAAATACAAAAATTAGCTGGGCGTGGTGGTGCACGCTTGTAGTCCCAGCTACTCGGGAGGCTGAGGCAGGAGAATCGCTTGAAGCCAGTAGGCAGAGGTTGCAGTGAGCCGAGATCGCGCCACTGCACTCCAGTCTGGCAAAAGAGTGAGACACCATCTTAAAAAAAAAAAAAAAAAAAAAAAAAAAAAAAGATAAAAAGAAATCATGAGAACCTACTACTTCCTACTACTTATAATGTGACATTTAAGTCATTTAGTGTTTCAAAGATTAATGAAATATTAATCTTCCTCAGACAGCTTAGAAGCACAAGAGGATGGTAGATAGGTAAGTCACCAACCAGCACATTCAAATCTCTATTTTTGAGTTTCTGAAGAGAATATTTGTTGTAAGACATTTCCTCTTTGATGTGCTAGTGAAAATGTATTCAACTTAAAAACTGAGCTCATCATTTCCTCTTTTTGATCCCTCACTCAAACCCACTTCACCCCTGCTTTTTCTAACTTTATACATGGCACCAGTGCTCACCCAATTATAAACATATATATTTAAGGATGAGTCCATCTCTTCACTTTTTCCCTCAGTAACCTTGGCCAACCATTTACTGAATACTATCAATTTAACTCTCAAGTATTTTTCAAATTTCTTTTCACCTATGGATTCCTGCCATTAACAATTTACTTTCAGCAGATCTTCATCTTGAATCTCCAGGATTACTACAAATATTTCATAAGTAATCTCTCTGCTCAATGTATCTTCCACCTTTACATGAATTTTTCATACTGCTAAGAGAGCGATCAAACCAAAACACATATCAAATCATAGCCCTCCCTTTTAAGAAAACATTTTAGTAGACAATCCATGACCTAATTCTTTCTATTTCTCAAGTCCAATCTTTCATCATCCTTTTATTTGCACTTCAAACTTATGTGATTCTAAAACCTCTTGTTTCTCCCAAACCTCTAGAATATATAATGATACAGTGACATTGGACATCCTGGTTACTTTGTATAATGTTCCCCTAGTTAGTGGCATCTGATGAATGTTCATTCAATAAACTTATTCAAGTGGTTTGTGTGTGTGTGCGTGTGTGTGTGCATATAAAATTTACCTCGATCTTTCCATAGAGATAATTTATATCTCTTTAGTATAGTTTTTTTCTATCTTATACACACTTTACATTGTTTATGTGTGGTCTCAAATTTACTGACACTATATTCAGATATAAAGATAACTCATTTTATTCCTTCCTTGTTTTATTTCCTTGTAAGTCATTCTTCTCCATTAAAAATCCTCACTATGATAAGAGAGATGGGGATTTGTTAAAATCCAGAAAAGTCATTCTAATTTAATAATTTTTATATACTCATAAGTAATGCAGTTTCTGTTAGATGAAATGTTCTTTCAAAAGAGCATTTTCCATACGTACTTTATTGCTAATTTCCAAGATATGAAGTGGATTCACAGCAGACTCATGTGAATTATTTGAACTTATGGGGGTTAAGTAAAAGTGACATCCTCAGTAGGCTCTGATTAGAAATCACTAGTCCAGATTTTGCTCTTAGTTGATACCTGCTTATATCACCCCATGCTGTCATTGGTGGCATATCTCATGCCAATTCCCAAACTTTTTTTATATTAGTCTTATTTTTGTATTAATTGTACATATTTATGGTGTCTCCTGGGCTGTGACAGCTCTACATCAGCCCTTGTTACTGTGGATGCCCTCGGGTCTATCTACATAGTCTTCACCTGCCATTTTTTGGTCTGCTATGATTCCCATATAACCATGAACCAGGAAGTTCACTTTGTTCATTTTGGCAACAGAGATCCCATATTAAGACTCCCATATTATATTATAGGGGACTATATTATCCACTCCTATATTAACACTATTCATATAAAATAACAATGGAGAAAAACTTTGAATATTTAAAGTGAGGACTTCCTCCTGTATAGCCACACTTAATGAGGTCATACTGTGGTTTCAACAATGAAGTGCTGTGAGATGGAGAGTACTAAACAATAAGAGAGATGGGATCTTTCTTAGGCATTTTTCTTAAATATTCCAATATTATCTCACCCCTCAAATATTACTCAGCCCTCCAATATTATTCCATTCTTGCATCGACAGAGGGGTATTCTGGCCATAGGTTTTATTATATGCAATGTCATTTATCACTTTTTATTTTTACAATGTTATATGTGACAGGAAAATTTCATTCACAGCCCTTCTTCCTTAATTGAGACCTCCACTACATAAAACACTAACATGATCAAGAAGACCAATCAGGCACTAATGAAATTAATAAAATGTGCTTCCTTTTAAAAAATGCTTAGATTGCAAGTCCATAATCCCGTGGTTAACAATTATATTCAATCAATAAATTGCTAATTCTACAGGATGAACACACCTTCATTGAAGCTTGGAAATTTCAATAGCATCAGTTGGATGCCCCAGGGCAACAACATTTACATGCCATAAAATATCTGAAAATGATTTAACACCATCACTAGTCAACAAAATCAAACATTTGCCGGAACACGTGACCAAATTTTTTTCTGATATGATATACATACACATACATACACACACATACATGCATATAAAACAAACACACACACACATATATAACATTCATACATATTAAAAGGTATTTTATATTTATTTTTTATATAATCTGTTATAGGATGTTCTTTCAATTTATTTATTTTGAACAACAAAATACCGTTCAGAGAAGACTTGAATAGAATTAAAACTCTTGATGAGAATATAACCTTATTATTTGTCATTAGATACCATCAGAAATGCATGCAATACATAAGATACACTTTTAAAGTATCACTTTATGTTGTAATTAAGCCCTTATTCCAAATAGAAATGTATTTTAAATATTCATGCTTTTGCACTAGATATTTAATATCTTAAAATTTCCCACCAAATTCTGATTTTGAAAATATTTAAACTGGGAAAATATAAATGAAGATTGAAATGGGCTTTTATATACACATCACCCAAATATTTACCATTTGTTGACAAGTTTTCATATTGTAGACATCATGACACTTAATGTCTCATTAGACATTAATGTTTCTTTTGTCTCATTTAATCTGGAAAGTTAGCCACACTTTACTTTTTATAATGACTCTATTGCTTTTTTTAAGAATTTACACCAATGGTTTCACAGAATAAGCCCCATTTTAATTTTTATATTTTATTTATGAAAATATTTAGAATATTTTTACTAAGAATATATAGAGATTATGGTGTGTTTTCTTTATTACATCACATCAGAGTCATATAATGTCATTTTTTTTAAAAAGTTTTTATTTTGTCTTCATTTTTTCCCCAAGTTTTTATTGTGTAAGAATACACATAACATAAAATTTACTGTCTTTACCATTATTAAATATACAGTTCAGTGGTATTAAGTATCTTAATATTGTGCAACTATCACCATGATTAATCTCCATAACTCTTTCCATCTTGCAAAACTGAAGCTCTCTGCACATTAAATAATAATTCCTCATTAACCCATTACCCCACTACCCCAGTGCCTAGGCCCTGGCAACCACAGTTCTACCTTATGACTTTATAATGTTGACTACACTAAATACTTCATATGAGTGAAATCATCCAGTATATATCTTTTCTGTGACTTGCTTATTTCACTTAGCATAATGTGCTCAAGTTTCATTAATGTGGTAGCATATGTCAGAATTTCTTTCCTTTTTAAGCCTAAATGATATACCATTGTATGTATATACCATTTTTCAATTCAATCATTCATTAGAGTTTTCTCCACATTTTAGTAACTGTGAATGATGCTATGAACATGGTATACAAATATCACTTTGAAGTATTACTTTCAAATATTTTGAGTATATAACCAGGAGAGGAATTGTTGGATTATATGGCTAGTATGTTTTAATTTTTTTGAGGAACTGTCATACCGCTCTCTGCAGTGGCTGTACCATTTTACATTCTCTGGACGTCTGGGCCACGACCGTGTATTCTGCACACTCTTCCTACAGCCCGAGTTTGAATTGAACTTCACCTCAGAAGAGCTCACGGCAAAAATGCAGGCCTGGGACAGGGGAGGGCAGGCCACGTGGGTGGGCTGAAGTGGGCAGGGTCCCCAGGCAGAAAGTGGGGGTCCATGTGTAGAAGTGGGACCCTCGTTGGCTTGTTCTCATCTGCCCTCCTTTCCTAGGAATACGAGACGCTGTATGGTGAACACAGCCTGCTAGTCCAGGAGGCCGAGTCTTGGATTAGAAAGATCACAAACAACGGGGGCTACAAGGCCAGGTGGACCCTAAAGGTCACGTGGGTCAATGCGCACGCCTATCCTGCCCAGTGGACCCTCGGGGTGAGTAGACCCACGGGCAGCTCCCGGGAACCATCTGGGAGTCAGACATCCTAGAATCCTAGGCAGGGGCCACTCTTCCAAAATCCTCTCTGGCTCTAGGAAAGACTGCTAATTATAGCAAGCCCCCCCAATGCCACCCCCACACTGCCACCCCCTCACTTCCACCACTGTTGGCTGAGCACTCACCATGGGCCCGGCCTGCCTCAGCCCTTTGCCTGCTTGACCTCGCAGCAGCCCAGCAAACCGGGTATTATTAGGCTGAAACATAGCAAGTGGCATTTTTTAAGTCAAAAATGTCTGGCTATTTGCAATTTCATGTGGCTCAATCTGGTATTATGATCCCCATCTTACAGATGAGGGAGACAATGGTTAGAGAGGTGAAGTAACTTGTTCAAAGTCACGCCGCTGGCAAATGGCAAAGCCAGGCCTGAGTGGAGCTTCTTGTGACTCCAGCCTCTGGCTCATCCAATGGGCACAGGGTGAGCCACACCATCTCCTCTGTCCTCCCTCCGAGGACCCCGCTCTTGTAGTCACCAAGTTCTTCCTTATGCCTGGTCTAAAGTCACTCATTTCTTCATTCACTTGACAAAAGTTCACTGGTCACCTACTGTGGACAATGTGTGCGCCTTCAGTGAACCCCAGTGTCATCCATGCTGTTCAGGTGGAGGAGACAATTTGGGCAATGTCCTTAAATATCCACGAGGGAGCTAATGAAGCCCCCTCTAGCTCTCTGGTATCTTGGCTAATCCCAGGTTCTGGTAGCTTTCTCTAACAAACACTCATCTAACTGAATTGTAACCCAGAACCCTTTATCTCCCCTCCCAGAAGAAAGTCACCATAAGGCAAATCCACCGTGGTAAGTGCGTTCACACCCAGGGTGAAAGCTGCCCTCACTGACCCAAAACTTGCCAGCATTTTGGGCCCGTGCCTTTGCTGTGGGCAGACCAGGAACAAGTGCTGTACATGTCAGAGCAGGTCTGTGGGATAGGTGGGGGGACATAAGAGAGGAGACCCTGGATCTCTCATGGGCATCCCTGTGTTTGCTTCCACCCACCCCCAGAGCAACACCTACCAAGCCATCCTCTCCACGGACGGGAGCAGGTCCTATGCCCTGTTTCTCTACCAGAGCGGTAGGATGCAGTGGGACGTGGCCCAGCACTCAGGCAACCTGGTGCTCATAGGCTTCTCCAGGTAGGATGGGAGGGGCTGTCAGCACTGAGCAGATGGCAGGGAGGGGTGCAGAGTCGGGTTTTGCTGCACACACACTCCCATCCTGGGGCAAGGCGGGAACCCTCCTGACTGGTGCTTCTGACTCATGCTGACTCCAGCTCCCGCTGGGGCCAGACATCTGGCTGCTTCCCATGACAAGATCACCCATTTGTCCGCCATGCCCTTTCCCATCCCAGTCCCCGTGTGTTGTAACAATTCCCAGAGCTTTGGCTTCCCTGATTTCCACTGACATTAGCTGGCCTCTCTTACCTTCTCAAATATCGTGATAACAGCCAAGACTGATGACACTAACACTTCATGTACATTATTGCATGTCATGATCACAGCCACGCCACGAGGCAGATACTATTTATCATCCCCATTCTACAGATCAGGAAACTGAGATACAAATAGACTAGCAATTTGCCTAAAGTCCCAGAGCTGGGAAGTGGCAACGTGGAGATTTGAACCCAGACACCTGAGGCTAGAATCTCCCTTCCTGACTTCCTGAGAATTACCCACTTATCCAGGGGGCACCCAAAAGCTTATATGGAGCCGGTGGTGAAGGGAGAGAGGAGGCACGGGGCTGTGGGCGGTTGAAATGTGGATTCCTGTGTGTGGGAGGCTGTTTCCGATGCAACAGTGCGCCATCTCTGTTCCCATATGCTGGGGTGTGGCAATCAGTACGAAGGCCACATGTCTTTTGTTCTTGATAATTGCTGCAAATGGTCTTCTCTTACATTGAGTGTGTTCAGGTTACCCCTTTGATTTCACTGCTTTCACTAGTTTCTTGGTGTGCTACGAAGGAGAAAGGAGGGGAATTACCCAACTGCCTAGGAATTTCACCGGTCCAAGTACACCTGAGGAAGGTGTCACGCGGGGGTGCGTCATCCTGCTTGTGTCAGAGAGGAGGAAAAGCCCAAGAGTCCCCACTCTGCAGCAGGCACCCAGGGTGGGGCTGCAGGCGGCCGCTCCAGGCTTTCCTCCTTCCTGAGCCGCGCTTGGACCCCACACCTGTGGACGGTGATGGCGATGGTGGTGGTGGTGATGGTGGTAGTGTTGTTGTTGGTGGTGGTGGTGGTGGCAGTAATGGCAGCAGTGGCAGTGGCAATGGTGGTGATGGTGGTGGTGGTGATGGTGGTGGTGGTGATGGTGGTGATGGTGATGGTGGTGGTGGCGGCGGTGGTGGTGGTGGTGTTGGTGGTGGCGGCGATGGTGATGGTGGTGGTGATGGTGATGGTGGTGGTAGTGTTGGTGGTGGTAGTGTTGGTGGTGGTGATGGTGGTGGTGGTGGTAGTGTTGGTGGTGGCAATGGTGGTGGTGGTGGTGGTAGTGTTGGTGATGGTGATGGCGGTGGTGGTGGTGGTAGTGTTGGTGATGGTGATGGCGGTGGTGGTGGTGGTAGTGTTGGTGGTGATGGTGATGGTAGTGGTGGCGGCGATGGTGATGGTGGTGGTGGTAGTGGTGGTGGTGGCGATGGTGATGGTGGTGGTGGTAGTGGTGGTGGTGGCGATGGTGATGGTGGTGGTGGTGGTGATGGTGGTGGTGATGTGATGGTGATGTGATGGTGGTGGTGGTGGTGTGGTGGTAGTGTTGGTGATGGCAATGGTGGTGGTGGTGTGGTGGTAGTGTTGGTGGTGGTGATGGTGGTGGTGGTGGTGGTAGTGTTGGTGATGGTGATGGCGGTGGTGGTGGTGGTAGTGTTGGTGATGATGGCGGTGGTAGTGGTGGTGGTAGTGGTGGTGATGGTGGTGGTGGTGGTGGTGGTGGTAGTGTTGGTGATGGCAATGGTGGTGGTGGTGTGGTGGTAGTGTTGGTGGTGGTGATGGTGGTGGTGGTGGTGGTAGTGTTGGTGATGGTGATGGCGGTGGTGGTGGTGGTAGTGTTGGTGATGATGGCAGTGGTAGTGGTGGTGGTAGTGGTGGTGATGGTGGTGGTGGTGGTGTGGTGGTAGTGTTGGTGGTGGTGGTGGTGGTGGTGGTAGTGTTGGTGGTGGCGATGGTGATGGTGGAAGTGGTAGTGTTGGTGATGGTGATGGCGGTGGTGGTGGAGGTGGTAGTGTTGGTGGTGGCGATGGTGATGGTGGTGGTGGTGGTGATGGTGGTGGTGGTGGTGGTAGTGTTGGTGGTGGTGATGGCGGTGGTGGTGGTAGTGTTGGTGGTGGCGATGGTGATGGTGGAAGTGGTAGTGTTGGTGATGGTGATGGCGGTGGTGGTGGAGGTGGTAGTGTTGGTGGTGGCGATGGTGATGGTGGTGGTGGTGGCAATGGTGGTGGTGGTGGTGGTAGTGTTGGTGATGGTGATGGCGGTGGTGGTGGTGGTAGTGTTGGTGATGGTGATGGCGGTGGTGGTGGTGGTAGTGTTGGTGGTGATGGTGATGGTAGTGGTGGCGGCGATGGTGATGGTGGTGGTGGTGGTGGTGGTGGCGATGGTGATGGTGGTGGTGGTAGTGGTGGTGGTGGTGGTGATGGTGGTGATGTGATGGTGATGTGATGGTGGTGGTGGTGGTGTGGTGGTAGTGTTGGTGATGGCAATGGTGGTGGTGGTGTGGTGGTAGTGTTGGTGGTGGTGATGGTGGTGGTGGTGGTGGTGGTGGTAGTGTTGGTGATGGTGATGGCGGTGGTGGTGGTGGTAGTGTTGGTGATGATGGCGGTGGTAGTGGTGGTGGTAGTGGTGGTGATGGTGGTGGTGGTGGTGGTGGTAGTGTTGGTGATGGCAATGGTGGTGGTGGTGTGGTGGTAGTGTTGGTGGTGGTGATGGTGGTGGTGGTGGTGGTAGTGTTGGTGATGGTGATGGCGGTGGTGGTGGTGGTAGTGTTGGTGATGATGGCGGTGGTAGTGGTGGTGGTGGTGGTGGTAGTGTTGGTGATGATGGCAGTGGTAGTGGTGGTGGTAGTGGTGGTGATGGTGGTGGTGGTGGTGTGGTGGTAGTGTTGGTGGTGGTGGTGGTGGTGGTGGTAGTGTTGGTGGTGGCGATGGTGATGGTGGAAGTGGTAGTGTTGGTGATGGTGATGGCGGTGGTGGTGGAGGTGGTAGTGTTGGTGGTGGCGATGGTGATGGTGGTGGTGGTGGTGATGGTGGTGGTGGTGGTGGTAGTGTTGGTGGTGGTGATGGCGGTGGTGGTGGTGGTAGTGTTGGTGGTGGTGATGGTGGTGGTGGTGGTGGTAGTGGTGGTGGCGATGGTGATGGTGGAAGTGGTAGTGTTGGTGATGGTGATGGCGGTGGTGGTGGAGGTGGTAGTGTTGGTGGTGGCGATGGTGATGGTGGTGGTGGTGGTGATGGTGGTGGTGGTGTGATGGTGATGTGATGGTGGTGGTGGTGGTGATGGTGGTGGTGGTGGTGGTGGTGTGATGGTGATGTGATGGTGGTGGTGGTGGTGGCGATGGTGATGGTGGTGGTGGTGGTGATGGTGGTGGTGGTGTGATGGTGATGTGATGGTGGTGGTGGTGGTGGTAGTGTTGGTGATGGTGATGGTGGTGGTGGTGTGGTGGTAGTGTTGGTGATGGCAATGGTGGTGGTGGTGTGGTGGTAGTGTTGGTGGTGGTGATGGTGGTGGTGGTAGTGTTGGTGATGGTGATGGTGGTGGTGGTGGTAGTGTTGGTGATGGTGATGGCGGTGGTGGTGGTGGTAGTGTTGGTGATGGTGATGGTGGTGGTGGTGGTGGTAGTGTTGGTGATGATGGCGGTGGTAGTGGTGGTGGTAGTGGTGGTGATGGTGGTGGTGGTGGTGTGGTGGTAGTGTTGGTGGTGGTGGTGGTGGTGGTGGTAGTGTTGGTGGTGGCGATGGTGATGGTGGAAGTGGTAGTGTTGGTGATGGTGATGGCGGTGGTGGTGGAGGTGGTAGTGTTGGTGGTGGCGATGGTGATGGTGGTGGTGGTGGTGATGGTGGTGGTGGTGTGATGGTGATGTGATGGTGATGGTGGTGGTGGTGGTGGTGGTGTGATGGTGATGTGATGGTGGTGGTGGTGGTGGCGATGGTGATGGTGGTGGTGGTGGTGATGGTGGTGGTGGTGTGATGGTGATGTGATGGTGGTGGTGGTGGTGGTAGTGCTGGTGATGGTGATGGTGGTGGTGTGGTGGTAGTGTTGGTGATGGCAATGGTGGTGGTGGTGTGGTAGTGTTGGTGGTGGTGATGGTGGTGGTGGTGGTAGTGTTGGTGATGGTGATGGTGGTGGTGGTGGTGGTGGTAGTGTTGGTGATGGTGATGGCGGTGGTGGTGGTGGTAGTGTTGGTGATGGTGATGGTGGTGGTGGTGGTGGTAGTGTTGGTGATGATGGCGGTGGTAGTGGTGGTGGTAGTGGTGGTGATGGTGGTGGTGGTGGTGTGGTGGTAGTGTTGGTGGTGGTGATGGTGGTGGTGGTGGTGGTAGTGGTGGTGGCGATGGTGATGGTGGAAGTGGTAGTGTTGGTGATGGTGATGGCGGTGGTGGTGGAGGTGGTAGTGTTGGTGGTGGCGATGGTGATGGTGGTGGTGGTGTGGTGGTAGTGTTGGTGATGGTGATGGTGGTGGTGGTGGTGGTAGTGTTGGTGATGGTGATGGCGGTGGTGGTGGAGGTGGTAGTGTTGGTGGTGGAGGTGGTGGTGGTGGTGGTGGTGGTGGTGGTGGCAGCGGTGGCAGCATCTGTTGTATCAAGGCCTCACTCAATTCTGAGGGATTTGCAGATATTACTGCATTTCATCCTCACAATACAGTGAGGTAGGTGCTACTGTAATCCCTTTTATACAGATGTGAAAACTAAGAATCAGAGAGGGTCAGTGACTTGTCCGTGGTCACCAAGCTAGTAAGTGTGGGGATCAGCAGTTGAATCCATCACTGTCTAACTCCAGAAACTGGCTCTTAACCATCACAATACACTGTCCCTAGAGTCTGTCCCGCTCCAAACCCTCTGCTTGTTGAAGGGAAACAAACAGAAATGAGGCCTGAACTCTGCTGTTTTCACGCCCCTGTCTCATGACCAAGCGGACCTGCCAGTTTCTTGCAGCTAGCGATCAGATGTGGAATCGGTTAGAGCCTCCTACCTCTGCCCATCCATCTTGTTCCCTCTCCTGCTCAGTGCTGGGGCTCGACGATTGGGGCTGGCTGACCCACTGACCCACTGCCTGCCTAGCTGGTTGACCAGCTGCTGACCGGCTAGAGGGATGAACAGATGCCTTGCAACCGCGAGGCAAGAGCCTGTGCATGGCAGAGGCCTGAGAGTCTCTCCTTTCTTGCAGTGGAGATGGCTATTTCGAAAACAGCCCACTGATGTCCCAGCCAGTGTGGGAGCGGTATCGCCCTGATAGATTCCTGAATTCCAACTCAGGCAAAAGTGCCACCTTATCACACCTGAGCTGGTCTCAAGCCCTCGCGTGTCCTCCAGCCCATACACCATCGCAGTCCTAGAGGGCACCTCCCTAACATCACGGCCATTCTGAAGGGCCTCCCCCACACAGTCCAACCTCCTACAGGTCTAGGTGGGATGTGGCATTCGCCCAGGGAGCAGCTGGCACCTCCTGCACCCCTGGACACGGCACAGTCTGTGCACAGCCCCTCTGAGGGAGGGGGCTACATCTCCTCCCTCAGATGAACCAGCCCAAGAGGGCTCTCGGGGAGCCCAGATCCTGGAAGTGAGGACAGGGTCTTGTGGGAGGTGGGATTTGAATGGGCAGTTCAGACAATACTCCAAGTGTCCTGTCCAGAGCAGGAATGAGAACCTAGGTGAGATCCTTTAAGAAAATCTACCGGCTGGGCGCCTTGGCTCACACCTGTAATCTCAGCACTTTGGGAGGCTGAGGTGGGCGGATCACTTGAGGTCGGGAGTTCGAGACCAGCCTGGCCAACATGGTGAAACCTCATCTCTATTAAAAATACAAAAATTAGCCGGGCATTGTGGCGCACACCTGTAACTCCAGCTACTCAAGAGGCTGAGGCAGGAGAATTGTTTGAACCTGGGAGGTGGAGGTTGCAGCGAGCCGAGATCGCACCACTGCACTCCAGCCTGGGTGACAGAGCAAGACTCCATCTCAAAAAGAGAGAATCTACCAAGAAGAGGCCCGGAAGTCTCACGTTCATTGTCATCATTTACTGGGCACCTGCCGTGTGCTGGACACTGTGCTAACGGCCGGAAACATTTTCAAAGGAAAAAGACCAACTGTGTTTTCGCTCAAAGAGCTTTCATGTGGGTAGAAAGACAAACGTCAAGAGGCAAACGATGGTGCCCTTCTCCATGACTCAGTCCAGAGGCCCCAATGGGAAAGAAATAACAATTTCCAAAATGTGATAGGACGAAGGACATTTTAGGCTTAGAAACCAGCCACGTGAACTGTGAAGTGTAAATCCAGTTCTATTTGTTCTGTGGCAACCACATTTGGTCATCAGAAGCAGACGCTAAGTCAAGCGAGGGGCTTTGGGGGAGGAATTGTTGCCCATCTGACTTGGGTCCAGAGAGGTGAGAAGTGGCATGAGGGGGTGCATTTGTGAGTTTTGGTTGACCCTAAAGCTAAGACAGGGCCTGCAGCCCCAGCCCTGGGATAAGCCCTTTCCCCCGCATCCCCCAACCTCAGGCCTCCGAGGACTGCAGTTCTACAGGCTACACCAGGAAGAAAGGCCCAACTACCGTCTCGAGTGCCTGCAGTGGCTGCAGAGCCAGCCTCGGTGGCCCAGCTGGGGCTGGAACCAGGTCTCCTGCCCTTGTTCCTGGCAGCAGGGACGACGGGACTTACGATTCCAACCCGTCAGCATAGGTGACACCTCCTTCCCGCCCCGCACAAGCCGACCCACCACCCTCTCTGCTCACGCCCTCAGCCTCTCCCCAGAAACAGCCCCTGCTGGTTCCCGCTCCGTCCCTGGCAGCCCTGGCCTGGGCCTGAGTGGGACTGGACTTGTTTCAGGTCGCTGGGGCCTCGGCAGCGGGCAGCTGTGCAGCTTCACCTCCTGGCGAGGAGGCGTGTGCTGCAGCTACGGGCCCTGGGGAGAGTTTCGTGAAGGCTGGCACGTGCCGCGTCCTTGGCAGTTGGGTGCGTGAGTCTGTGGAGATCTCAACCCCACCCTCCCAGCCAAGCAGGGGACCCTCAGCATGAAGCCTCTTGTCCTCATTCCTTCCCAGACCCTTCCCCTCTCTGGGCCTCCACTTCCTGATCTGGTAACTGTTAGGAAGCTTCCAACATCCCCACCAGCGGACATTCGGGGATGTATGAGCTGAGTGCCTCTTTCCCCATCTCTATACCTGGCTCCGCATCCCCAGGCCAGAGTGGGGCCATCTCTCCAGGCAAGAAGAGAGCGCCTAGGCTGACCCCGTCCCTGTAGACCCAGATGAGCAGGATGTTTGGGGGAAGACTGAGAGTCAGCTCCTACAGAGACGCTCCAAGGGAGCTGGAGAGCGCAGGGGTGTGGGGTCACGTGGTCTGTGTCCTCCCCTTCTCTCCCCTGTCCCGTGGCAGTTTCCACAGTTCCCAGACTGTCAGCCGTGCCCTCCCCACTCCCAGCACGTTGAGAGCAGCAGTACTTGGCTCTCCACCCTCAACACAGGAATTTGCTTAGCTGCTACCATGCGCCCTGCTGCACAGTGGCCCCCATGCTGCAAAAGAGACAGCACCCTGTCCACTGCCCAAGGTCATGAGAAGGGCCATGCTGGATTCCAAAGCCATGCTCTTGCCACCAACACTGCCCTGCCCTGCCAAGCTCTCCACCAACACCGCCCTGCCCTGCCAAGCTCTCCACCAACACCCCGCCCTGCCCTGCCAAGCTCTCCACCTACACCGTCCTGCCCTGCCAAGCTCTCCACCAACACCCCACCCTGCCCTGCCAAGCTCTCCACCAACACCGCCCTGCCCTGCCAAGCTCTCCACCAACACCACCCTGCCCTGCCAAGCTCTCCACCAACACCGCCCTGCCCTGCCAAGCTCTCCACCAACACCCCGCCCTGCCCTGCCAAGCTCTCCACCAACACCGCCCTGCCCTGCCAAGCTCTCCACCAACACCCCGCCCTGCCCTGCCAAGCTCTCCACCTACACCGTCCTGCCCTGCCAAGCTCTCCACCAACACCCCACCCTGCCCTGCCAAGCTCTCCACCAACACCCCACCCTGCCCTGCCAAGCTCTCCACCAACACCGCCCTGCCCTGCCAAGCTCTCCACCAACACTGCCCTGCCCTGCCAAGCTCTCCACCAACACCCCGCCCTGCCCTGCCAAGCTCTCCACCAACACCGCCCTGCCCTGCCAAGCTCTCCACCAACACCACCCTGCCCTGCCAAGCTCTCCACCAACACCGCCCTGCCCTGCCAAGCTCTCCACCAACACCCCGCCCTGCCCTGCCAAGCTCTCCACCTACACCGTCCTGCCCTGCCAAGCTCTCCACCAACACCCCACCCTGCCCTGCCAAGCTCTCCACCAACACCGCCCTGCCCTGCCAAGCTCTCCACCAACACCGCCCTGCCCTGCCAAGCTCTCCACCAACACCCCGCCCTGCCCTGCCAAGCTCTCCACCAACACCGCCCTGCCCTGCCAAGCTCTCCACCAACACCGCCCTGCCCTGCCAAGCTCTTCACCAACACCCCGCCCTGCCCTGCCAAGCTCTCCACCAACACCGCCCTGCCCTACCAAGCTCTCCACCAACACCCCACCCTGCCCTGCCAAGCTCTCCACCAACACCGCCCTGCCCTGCCAAGCTCTCCACCAACACCGCCCTGCCCTGCCAAGCTCTCCACCAACACCCCGCCCTGCCCTGCCAAGCTCTCCACCAACACCGCCCTGCCCTGCCAAGCTCTCCACCAACACCCCACCCTGCCCTGCCAAGCTCTCCACCAACACCCCACCCTGCCCTGCCAAGCTCTCCACCAACACCACCCTGCCCTGCCAAGCTCTCCACCAACACCGCCCTGCCCTGCCAAGCTCTCCACCAACACCGTCCTGCCCTGCCAAGCTCTCCACCAACACCGTCCTGCCCTGCCAAGCTCTCCACCAACACCCCACCCTGCCCTGCCAAGCTCTCCACCAACACCGCCCTGCCCTGCCAAGCTCTCCACCAACACCGCCCTGCCCTGCCAAGCTCTCCACCAACACCGCCCTGCCCTGCCAAGCTCTCCACCTACACCGCCCTGCCCTGCCAAGCTCTCCAGCTGGGTTCTCCAGGTCCTCAGCCTCCCCAACTCACTGCTCTTCTCCGCAGCCCAGGAACTGGAGCCGCAGAGCTGGTGCTGCCGCTGGAGTGACAAGCCCTACCTCTGTGCCCGGTACCAGCAGAGGCGGCCCCGCGTGGGCTGTGCTACATACAGGCCCCCACGGCCCGGTGAGCGACAGGGCCCAGGCCCAGGAAGAGCCTCTGGGGAGGGGGACCTTCTGGGCTTCCGGGAGGTGGCGTCTGGATGAGGAGTAGGGGCAGAGCTGTGGCCACAAGGGAAGATGGAGATGACGCCAGTGATGGGCGGACGGTCAGCGGAGGGGCTTTGTACCTGAGTTGGGGAAGGAGTGAGAATAGCGGGGCACGAAAATGCAAGGAGGCTTGAGGGGAGGATTCTGTGCTCCGTGAACATCTCCCCAGCTGAGTCTGCCTGGACAAGTGCCCCAGCCGACTGCAGTGAGGAACCTCGGCCCTACGCATGATTTGTCATGCTGAGGCGGCATCTCTTTTCCTTCCAGCCTGGATGTTCGGGGACCCCCACATCACCACCTTGGATGGTGTCAATTACACCTTCAATGGGCTGGGGGACTTCCTGCTGGTCGGGGCCCAGGACGGGAACTCCTCCTTCCTGCTGCAGGGCCGCACCGCCCAGACTGGCTCAGCCCAGGCCACCAACTTCATCGCCTTTGCGGCTCAGTACCGCTCCAGCAGCCTGGGCCCCGTCACGGTGAGTGAGGGGCGCCGGAGACCTCCCTTCATTCCACCCACAGGGACCTTCAGCCACACACTGAGGCCGAGGAGAAGGAAGAGAGCGAAGGAGGGGAAGCTGGGCAGGAGGGAGGGAGGACACAGCCCATCCACGCAGCTGTCCCGGAGTAAATCCTGGGGATGGTGGATTAGGGCTCTGGCCCCACGGTTTCCCAGCTGTTTGGCTTCGAAGAAACTACTTAACTTGGTTTTCTCCTAGTAAGAATGAGGATGACATTACCTGCGTCACGGGGTGTTGTAAGAGCTAAAGGGCATAATCCGAAAACCATGCCTGGCCCTGCCGAGCACACGGTAGACGGCGGCTGGCATCACCTTGGGCCGCGGCCTCCAGCGCCTTCCTCCCGGCCCAGGGCGCAGCTTCCAGCCCGGGGGCTCCCCCAGCCGCTTTCTTGGGCGTCGGCTCCACCTGCGGGTCGGGCTCAGGCCCCCTCCCATCTCCTTCCAGGTCCAATGGCTCCTTGAGCCTCACGACGCAATCCGTGTCCTGCTGGATAACCAGACTGTGACATTTCAGCCTGACCATGAAGGCGGCGGAGGTAGGCTGGGGAGCGCCGGCCGCCCCCTCCCCGCACCGGGAGCAGTGAGGTGGGCGGGAAGCCGCGTTGCGGTGCAGGGCCCCGTGCGTGGCGGTGCAGGGCCGAGCGCGTTGCGGTGCAGGGCCCAGTGCGTGGCGGTGCAGGGCCCAGTGCGTGGCGGTGCAGGGCCAAGAGCGTGCAGCCTCTTTCCCCCCAGCGGGTCCTGCAGCTTGCCGGCCTCTTCTCTGCCTCCAGTGCGGATCCCTCCCGGCTTCAGCCCCGGGGGCGGGGTGGGGGATGGGGGGTGGGGGTGGAAGGCGGGGGTGGGGGGTGGGGGACAGGGTGGAGAAATGGGGGGGCGGGGAGGTGGGGGAAGGTGGGGAGGGCGGGGAGGTGGGGGAAGGTGGGGAGGGTGGGGGGCGGGTGGGGAGGGGGGTGGAGAGGTGGGGGAGGGGTGGGGAGGTAGGGGAGGGGGAGGGGGTGGGGGCGGGGAGGTGGGGGAAGGTGGGGAGGGTGGGCAGATGGGGGAAGGTGGGGGGTGGGGAGGTGGGGAGGGGGTGGGGGGCGGGGAGGTGGGGAGGGGGTGGGGTGGGGGCGGGGAGGTGGGGGAAGGTGGGGAGGGTGGGCAGATGGGGGAAGGTGGGGGGCGGGGAGGTGGGGAGGGGGTGGGGGGCGGGGAGGTGGGCAGGGGGTGGGGAGGGGGCGGGGAGGTGGGGGGAGGGGGTGGGGAGGTGGGGGAAGGTGGGGGGTGGTGGGGGGGCGGGGAGGTGGGGGGAGGGGGCGGGGAGGTGGGGGGAGAGGTGGGGGGCGTGGAGGTGGGGGAGGGGTGGGGGTGTGGGGATGGGCTGGTGCGGGCCAGGCAGGGCGCGGGTTTGGTGGGGGCCGTGGTGCCGACCTGGCTTCCTCTCCGCTGCCTCCGGATGCTCCAGGCCAGGAGACGTTCAACGCCACCGGAGTCCTCCTGGGCCGCAACGGCTCCGTGGTCTCGGCCAGCTTCGACGGCTGGGCCACCGTCTCGGTGATCGCGTCTCCAACATCCTCCACGCCTCCGCCAGCCTCCCGCCCGAGTACCAGAACCGCACGGAGGGGCTCCTGGGTGAGGGCGGCTCGGACCTGCCTCTGAGGCTCCGCGGAGCCAACCGGAGCTCGGACTCCCACGCCGGCGGCCCGGGCAGCCCTGCTCGGCCTCCCTTTCTCCACCTCCTTGGAGCAGAACCCTCGGGGCACAGAGCAGGCCGGGAGCGGAGGGGCTTCTCCAGCCTCCCCCGAGGCTCCCTTCCTGTCCTCCTCCCGCTCTAAGGGAGCATCAGGGGTGGGCTCCGGGGAGGCGGGGGGCACAGCCATCCTTTCTCCCTTTCCTCTTGCCTCCCACACCCTCCCGCCCTCCTCCATCGCTGCCCGCGTTTCCTGCCGCCCCTCCCGAAGGCAGACGGGCAGGGTGTGAGGGCCCGTCCTCCCAGCTCCCCTGGAGGCCGGACAGCAGGTGCAAGAGCAGAGGCTGCCAGGCCCTGGCTTCTCCCCACTGCGTCCGCCGGATGCTCCCCAGGAAGGGGACAGCCGCGTGCCCAGGGTGGCCAACCTCCCACTCTGTCCCTCAGGGGTCTGGAATAACAATCCGGAGGACGACTTCAGGATGCCCAATGGCTCCACCATTCCCCCAGGGAGCCCTGAGAAGATGCTTTTCCACTATGGAATGACCTGTGAGTCTGGGCCCCCTCAGGACTGTCCCCCCCACCACCAGCCCACCTGCCTCTCTCGACCTGGAGGAGAGAATGGGGATGTGGAGTGTCCTCTCTCCCTGCAGCAGGCATTTCCAGACTCAGAAGCTGGAAACCGCTCTGGCCCTGCACTCCCACCGCCCCGCTCCAAGCCATATAAAGTGAGGGGTAGAGGTGGACACAAATGGAATAAGGCTGAGTGCCATGCCTGGTACCATCGCGCTCTGTGTGTTACAGGGCAGATCAACGGGACAGGCCTCCTTGGCAAGAGGAATGACCAGCTGCCTTCCAACTTCACCCCTGTTTTCTACTCACAACTGCAAAAAAACAGCTCCTGGGCTGAAGATTTGATCTCCAGCTGTGACAGAGACAGCTCATGCATCTATGACACCCTGGCCCTGCGCAACGCAAGCATCGGACGTCACACGAGGGAAGTCAGTAAAAAATACGAGCAGGTGAACGCCACCCTCAGTAAGTGGCCCGAGGCCCCGGGGGGCCTTTTCAGAGTCGGGAGCAGATGAGGAGCTGCCCTTGCCTGGCCCTGCTTTTCCCTGTGCATCTGCTTTCACTGAGCAGATTCTTTCGCTCCTGTTATTCCTCTGCCCAAACCCTTCAGTGACTTTCCCGGCTCTCTCCATCCTTGCAGTGGCCTTCGGCCCAGTTCAGCTTCTCAGAGCTCTTCTCCTAGTGCTGGACGCCTTCCCAGCCTCCTCCACTCCATCCTAGTGCTGGACCCCTTCCCAGCCCCCTCCACTCCATCCTAGTGCTGGACCCCTTCCCAGCCCCCTCCACTCCATCCTAGTGCTGGACGCCTTCCCAGCCCCCTCCACTCCATCCTAGTGCTGGACCCCTTCCCAGCCCCCTCCACTCCATCCTAGTGCTGGACCCCTTCCCAGCCCCCTCCACTCCATCCTAGTGCTGGACCCCTTCCCAGCCCCCTCCACTCCATCCTAGTGCTGGACGCCTTCCCAGCCCCCTCCACTCCATCCTAGTGCTGGACCCCTTCCCAGCCCCCTCCCCAGCCCCCTCCACTCAATCCTAGTGCTGGACCCCTTCCCAGCCCCCTCCACTCCATCCTAGTGCTGGACGCCTTCCCAGCCCCCTCTATCCTAGTGCTGGACCCCTTCCCAGCCTCCTGCACTCCATCCTAGTGCTGGACCCCTTCCCAGCCCCCTCCACTCCATCCTAGTGCTGGACCCCTTCCCAGCCCCCTCCACTCCATCCTAGTGCTGGACGCCTTCCCAGCCCCCTCCACTCCATCCTAGTGCTGGACCCCTTCCCAGCCCCCTCTATCCTAGTGCTGGACCCCTTCCCAGCCTCCTGCACTCCATCCTAGTGCTGGACCCCTTCCCAGCCCCCTCCACTCCATCCTAGTGCTGGACGCCTTCCCAGCCCCCTCCACTCCATCCTAGTGCTGGACGCCTTCCCAGCCCCCTCCACTCCATCCTAGTGCTGGACGCCTTCCCAGCCCCCTGCACTCCATCCTAGTGCTGGACCCCTTCCCAGCCCCCTCCACTCCATCCTAGTGCTGGACCCCTTCGCAGCCCCCTCCACTCCATCCTAGTGCTGGACCCCTTCCCAGCCTCCTCCACTGCATCGTAGTGCTGGACCCCTTCCCAGCCCCCTCCACTCCATCCTAGTGCTGGACGACTTCCCAGCCCCCTCCACTCCATCCTAGTGCTGGACCCCTTCCCAGCCCCCTCCCCAGCCCCCTCCACTCAATCCTAGTGCTGGACCCCTTCCCAGCCCCCTCCACTCAATCCTAGTGCTGGACGACTTCCCAGCCCCCTCCACTCCAGCCCCGCAGGCTCCTCTGTGTTCTTCAAACACGCCAGGTGTGCTCAGCTCCCAGGCTTCACACATGCTGTTCTCTTGCCTGGAATACCCTTCCTTCCCCGGACAGCCACACGCTTGCCCCTCACCTCCTTTACGTCTTCATTCCAATGAACCCTCCTCGGCGAAGCCTCTCTTGGCCGCCCTGTCTAAAATGTCACATTCACCCACACTTCGTGTTTGCCTTCTCTGCTTTATTTTTTTCTCCTTAGCATTTATAATTACTCAACCTATTTTATAATTTTCACAGGTATCTTTTTTATTATTCATTCATGACTGTATCCTCACCACCCAGAACAGTGCCAGCCACTTAGCTCAATAAATATTTGTTAAATGACTGACTGAACGAATGCGTGAAGCAACTATGAAATGGAAATGGCAGGGCTCCGAGAAACAGACCCGTGAAGAGGTTTCACTCCCTCTCTATTTCTGGACAAATGTAATGTCCGTTTAGATGTGACCCTCCAGGTTTTGTGTGTGTGTGTGTGTGTGTGTGTGTGTGTGTGTGTGTGTGTGTGTGTGTGTGTTTTGATGGAGTTTCGCTCTTGTTGCCCAGGCTGGAGTGCAGTGACGCGATCTTGGCTCATCGCAGCCTCTGCCTCCCGGGTTCAAGCGATTCTTCTGCTTCAGCCTCCTGAGTAGCTGAGATTACAGGCACCCGCCACCATTCCTGACTAATTTTGTATTTTTAGTAGAGACAGGGTTTCACCGTGTTGGTCAGGCTGGTCTCGAACTCCGGACCTCAGGTTATCCGCCAGCCTCGGCCTCCCAAAGTGCTGGGATTACAGACATGAGACACTCAGCACCCTTCAGGTTTTCAGTCCTTTGCCAAAGGTACAACCCTGTAATGGTCTAAACAAATCTGCTCTCTAATTCACTTTTTGTCATACCCAGCATAGCACCGTGTCCAGGAAAGAATCTGAGAGGAGCTCTTTTTGAGGAGGTTGGGGGAGAGAAAGAGGCTAAAGATTTGGCTAGGTGAGCAGTACAGTCCCAGCCTGCTGTGCGTCAGTCGAGAGCAGGTACACAGAATAACTCCTTCTTCCAGAGGTGGGTCACAGTCCTGGGAATGCCTCATACATATTAGAGTTGAGAAAGAGAGGAGGCTGATAAAGCAGGAGACTGTCCTGCCTTGGAACTCCCATTCCCTCTTTGTGTTTCAGATCAGTACCCGCCCTCCATCAATGGTGGTCGTGTGGTTGAAGCCTACAAGGGGCAGACCACGCAGATTCAGTACACCAGCAATGCTGAGGATGCCACCTTCACGCTCAGAGACAGCTGTACCGACTTTAAACTCTTTGGTAAGAATATTTGGCTGGTTAGAGTGGGGAGGTGGGTAGGGGATGAGGTCAGAGTCAAACTTTGGGAAATTCTGCATTGCTGTACCCAGCAACACTTGCTGTCACTCTTTCATTTGAATATCCAGGACCGGCATTTCCGAGGAGCGATACCTGTAACTCAAATAGGTGCCCCCCAGTAAGTAGTAGTGACGGGCTTATGGCAGTTTGGCCAGATAGCTAGAGTGACTCTGGGCACATAGAACTGATTCAAGGCTGGGCACAGTGGCTCACACCTGTCATCCCAGTGCTTTGGGAGGCCGAGGCAGGAGGATCATCTGAGGTCAGGAGTTCGAGACCAGTCTGGCCAACATGGTGAAACCCCGTCTCTACTAAAAATACAAAAAAATAGCCGGGCATGGTGGTGCATGCCTGTAATCCCAGCTACTCAGGAGACTGAGGCAGGAGAATCACTTGAACCCAGGAGGCAGATGTTGCAGTGAGCTGAGATCACATCACTGCACTTCAGCCTGGTGACAGAGTGAGACTCTGTCTCAAAAAAAAAAAAAAAGATTCGAAGATCATTTAATCTCAATCTGATCATATACAGTCATCTTTAGTCATTATGCATTCACCAAATTATTAGAATAATCAAGTGCAACATTTAAAATGACCAATTTACAACATTTTTATATCTATTAAAGGAAGGATCTAATGTAGGACAAGATTTAAAGAAATATAAAAAATACTTTTGTTTGGTACCTTTCTTGCTCTTTTTGTCTGGTAACCATGTTTACCTAGCCGTGTCTCTCCTTGTCTGGTTTCCTGGGCTAGGACCCAGTAAAGTGCCATCGCTCCCTCTCCGTAAAGGTGTTAGAGACCCTGAGCCCTACATCCATGATCAGGGCCAAAGGGTCCAAGCACAAGGGATGCTGCTTTCGTCTGTTGCCAGCACTAATTCAAAGGGTCCAAGGGCATCAAAGGGATGCCACTTTCTGTCTGTTGCCAGCACTAATTCTGCGGGTGACTGTTCTTGGCTAAATCAAAGCCCCAGGGGGCATATTCTGCGTTCTCTTTGCCTCTCTGCCTGATGTTCCTTCTCCCCGTGTCTCAGAAGGGACTGCTTTGCCTGCATCCCTTTTGCCCCACGTGCGTCCTCCCAGGTGCGAGACAATGGCATTGAGAGGTTTTCTTCTCCACGGGCCCTACCCCTGAAGGACGATGGTCTGGAAATTACGTTAGTCTATTCTCTGTCACTTCCTTTCAATCTGCTGTTTTAAGGAGACTTTCTTATTTTCTTGAAAAATATAAATTTGATCAGAAGATATGTAGTAGTGTTTCACTACAGTCTGGTGTCTGAAGGGGGTGTCTGGGAAAGGTCCAGGAAGTGGGGGGTGGGTGAGAAATCAGGGCAAAGGATGGGGCTGCTGTGAGAGTGAAGCCAGTTTGGCTGGCAGCGCAGCCTGAGGAGGTGTCTGGAGGATTCTGGCCTTGATCCTCCATCCCCCAGGATGTCCCATCCTGGTGTGAGCCCAGCCAGGGCTGCCCTTTGGGGTTTCTTCAGGAGGAAACTGCTTTCCCCTCTGTGGCATTCCCCGCTACAATCAGTATGTTGGACTGGTGCCACCTCCTTCCAGCTGGGAGCGTGACCAGGATCACCCCCGATACCAGCCTTGCTCAAAGGAAATGACAATGAGATTTGTCTGGGGAGGGGGGAAGGTGGCCTGAGAGGGGTGGGGGAAGCCCCGTATCAGCAATCAGGGTGTTAGATGAGGATGCATCAGACCACAGAGCTGAGGAGTCTCCCAGCTCTCCACATTCTCATCTTCCCCGGGGCAGAGAATGGGACGTTGCTGTGGACACCCAAGTCGCTGGAGCCATTCACTCTGGAGATTCTAGCAAGAAGTGCCAAGATTGTCTTGGCCTCTGCACTCCAGCCCAGGACCGTGGTCTGCCATTGCAATGCAGAGAGCCAGTGTTCGTACAACCAGACCAGCAGGGTAGGCAACTCCTCCCTGGAGGTGAGTGTTGGGAGGCGCGTGAGGAGTTTCTGTGCCGAGGGGAGAGGAAATGGGAGTGGAATGGATGCTGTGATTCTGCCTGTCTTGGGTGTGTCTGTGTTGGGAGGTGGGTGGAGCAGATTCTAGTCTCAGGCCATAAACTCACATGGGAAGAAAGAGAACTTTCTGGCCGGGTGCGGTGGCTCACGCCTTTAATCTCAGCACTTTTGGAGGCTGAGGCAGGCAGATCACAAGGTCAGGAGATCAAGACCATCCTGACCAACATGGTGAAACCCCATCTCTACTAAAAATACAAAAATTAGCTGGGCGTGGTGGCGGGTGCCTGTAGTCCCAGCTACTCGGGAGGCTGAGGCAGGAAAATCGCTTGCACCCGGGAGGAGGAGGTTACAGTGAGCCAAGATCGCACCACTGCACTCCAGCCTGGGCAGCAGAGCGAGATTCCATCTCAAAAAGAAAGAAAAGAAAGGAAAGAAAGAAGGAGGGAAAGGAAAGGAGAGAGAGAGGGAGGGAGAGAGAGAGGGAGGGACAGAGAGAGAGGGAGGGGGAGAGAGAGACAGAGGGAGAGAGAGAGAGAGAGAGAAACTATATTGGAGAAAAAGAAAGAAAGAAGAAAGAAAAAGGAAGGAAGGAAAGAGGAAAGAACCTTTCTTTATTGCTTATAGTTCAACTGGATTTTTATCTCCCACCTCCCCTTCTGCCAGGTTGGCAGGAAACTTCCACCTCTGTCTTTCTCACAGCGCCCAGTGGTTCCCAGTTCCACAGCTCTGCGGCGAAGCCCAGCAGAGGGCCCTGCGGTGTGGGGTGGAAGGTGGTCACGGGTCCCTGGGCCTGGGTCCACACAGTTTCCATCACAGCTCCGCCCCACAGGGCCCTGCGGTGAGAGGTGGAAGGTGGTCGTGGGTCCCTGGGCCTGGGTCCACACAGTTTCCATCACAGCTCCGCCCCACTTCCCCTTCAGACCCAGGGAGAGGCACTGCTGCTTCTGTGCCTTGCTCAAACACAGGACACCTTTTCTGAGGCCGCTTACAGTCCCGTCTGCCTAGAAGCACCCCACAGCCATTTCTCCCTAGGACGCCATCATCACGGTGCTGGGAAGAGAGCTGTGGGTCCCTCTATCTTGACACCTCCAAGCCCCTTTGCTTTCTCTTTTACTATCTCCTTCCAGCTAAAAGAAACATCTTTTCCAGTTTGGAGAAACTACTTCTCCATGTTTCTAGCCAAGATACTTGGCCTAATTCCACAACTCTTGTCCTATCTGCTTTTTTATTTTTATTTTTGGTTGTAAAGGAAGAGCCAGAAAGGAAAGTGTTTATCTGGCAAAACAAAACTACCTCCTTCACCACTTACACACACACACACACACGCACACGCAGACACACACACACACACGCACACACAGACACACACACACATCCTTCTGAAGCATGAGCAGAGAATGGGTACTTGAAAGGGATAGAGGTAGGGATGGTTGGTGGGGTAGGGGGTAGAAAAGGATAAAATACACAATGGGAAAAAGAGAGATTGAAATCAATATACTATTCCATAGATCCCCAAATATCCACTCTTGGGAGTAGCAAGTGTTAGAGGATTCCATTTTAGGGAGATTCCCTGAGTCGTTTCAGTAAGGGAGTTAGAAAGGGGAGCGCAGGGAGCTTGGTGAGGTCTCGGAGCTGCAGCCTTTGCTAAGCTGTTGTTCTGGCTGCTGCGTTTTCTCACAGTGCTCAGCAGGGAGGCTCTGTCTTCTTGGTTTGGGAGTCAGCAAGGGAGGTCAATTTCAGCTTATATGAAATCCAGTTTGCAGGCCACATAGGAGCCTGAGGCAGGCGGATTGCTTGAGCTCAGAAGTTTGAGACCAGCCTGGGCAATATGGCAAGACCCTGTCTCTACTAAAAATCAAAAAATTAGCTGGGTGTGGTGGCATATGCCTGTAATCTCAACTATTGGGGAGGCTGAGGCACAAGAACTGCTTTAACTTGGGAGGGGGACATTGCAATGAGCCGAGATCGAGACACTGCACTGCAGCCTGGGAAACAGAACGAGACTGTCTCATTAGAAAAAAAAAAAAAAAGCAGAAGAAAAATACAAAAATGAGTGGGCGTGGTAGTGCACGCCTGTAGTCCCAGCTCCTCAGGAGGCTGAGGTGGGAGGATGGCTTGAACCTGGGAGGTGGCGTTTTCAGTGAGCCAAGATCAAGACATTGCACTCCAGGCTGGGCAACAGAGTGGGACCCTGTCTCAAAATAAATAAGGAGTCCAGTTGTCAAGCAATAGGACATACATGGATACATATACACATGGATACATACACATATGGATACATACATGGATACATACACACATGGATACATGTATACATGGATACATACACATATGGATACATACATGATACATACATACATGATACATGGATACACATATACATACATGAATACATACACACATGGATACATACATGGATACATACATGATACATACATACATGGATACACATATACATACATGAATACATACACACATGGATACATACATGGATACATACATGATACATACATACATGATACATACATGGATACACATATACATACATGAATACATACACACATGGATACATACATGGATACATACACATATGGATACATGATACACACATGGATACATGGATACATACACATATGGATACATACATGATGCATACATACATGATACATACATGGATACACATATACATACATGAATACATACATGGATACATACATGGATACATACACATATGGATACATGCATGGATACATACATGCATGGATACATACATACATGGATACACATATACCTACATGGATACATACATATATACACGGATACATTCATTCATTCATTAATGCTTCAATCATTCATGCATCCCCCATCTTACTCTAGAAAGGATTTCAGGCAAAGAGCTAGAGTGTGAGAGGGAAGAGGCTGAGATCCTGGTGCAGGGCCAGGCAGGGGGTTAGGGTAAACAATGACCCAGGGAGGCCAACTGGGCAGGACTACCGTGTGGCTCTAGGCAGGGCCTTGCTGCCCCACGGCCTGGTCAGGAAGGTGCTCAGCAGGTGCTGGTGGGGCTGAGACATGACTCAGGGTCCACGGGTTCTCAGGCCAAAGGGGTCAGTCAGAAACACCCAGAAGCCCTTCCCAGTTTGGTCTCCTGGCCGCCCGTGATCAGCAACCCTCCTCCAGGTGGCTGGCTGCAAGTGTGACGGGGGCACCTTCGGCCGCTACTGCGAGCGCACTGAGGATGCCTGTGAGGAGCCGTGCTTCCCGAGTGTCCACTGCGTTCCTGGGAAGGGCTGCGAGGCCTGCCCTCCAAACCTGACTGGGGATGGGCGGCACTGTGCGGGTGAGCTGGGAACAGGGCCTGGAGCAGGCGCTTCTGGGAGCAGCTGATAGCTCAAGGGTGTAGATAGCCAAAGGCAAACCATTTCTCTCCTTTTTCCAGCAGATCTTTAGAATGCTCAATCTAGGCAGGTATGGGAAATCTAGGCAGGTCTGGAAAGGGGGTGGTGGATGGTGTGGGGCTGAAGGAGAAGAGGTTGTACAGGCATAGGGGAGGGGACGGGGCTGGGCATCCCTGAGGCATTGACGGGGGAAGCCCCCGGCGAAAGACTGAAGATGGTTTGGGGAGGAGACTTCAGCAGCCGCCAGGGAACGGGGCAAGCTGGGTCCTCGGGATCCCTGGGGATCTTCAGAGACGCGAGGCCCAGGATCTCTGCATCTCACGAGTCAGGACGTTTGGAGGGGCTGGCGTGGGGATCCGGCAGCAAAGGTGCCTGATTTTCCCTTTCAGTCCTCCCAGCCTTATGTTCCTCCCACTCTGAGCCGCCAGAGCCTGATGAGGGAGAGCACAGCGAGGCCTTTACCAAGCCCCCTAAGGCACCCAAATAAAACCTACAGATCGCTGTGCCTTCAGAGCTGAGGCCAGAGTGGGTAGAACCGCAGCTTTTATAAAGGCAGAAAAGGAGATGGACGTGAGAGGGGAGGGTGTGAGGAAAGCCGGCTGGGGGCCCCCCTCTGGCAGCCTTCGGGTCCTTTCTGAAGCAGAGGGTCTGAGAAACACTCCAGTACCTCCCCAGAAGTGGAAGAATACCTGCCTGGTCGGGGAAAGGGGTTGTCCTGCAGAGAAACGCCTGGAAAAGGGGGGAAGGATGATTTGGGGTTCCGAGTGGCCCGAAGCGGAACACTGGGGGAAAGAAAGCCTGTCCCGGAGCGGGTTTCCACGGGCTGGGCTGTCCCTCTGCTGCCCAGCGCGCTGCTGCTGACCTCCCTACTCACTCTGCAGCTGTGGGGAGCTCTTTCCTGTGTCGGAACCGGTCCTGCCCTGTGAATTACTGCTACAATCAAGGCCACTGCTACATCTCCCAGACTCTGGGCTGTAAGCCCACGTGCACCTGTCCCCCGGCCTTCACCGACAGCCGCTGCTTCCTGGCTGGGAACAACTTCAGTCCAACTGTCCACCTAGGTACCGCCTGGGCCCCGCCCTCTCACCCCCCACCCCGCCTGGGCCCCGCACTCTCACCCCCGCACTCTGCCCACCTTTGGGGAAGATGAGGAAGCTCTGGGGTCACAGGACAGAGCTCCAGATTTCTCTGGGATGGTGTAAGGTGCGGGCTGTGGAAAGCTGTCACGGCAAGGACCACGGGCCTGTGTGGCCTATGGAGGAAGGACGGAGGCAGAGACCTCACAGCTGGCTCAGTGAGATGAGCGTCGGGGAGGCCCAGAGCATAGTGGAGTGAGCGCCAGGGTGAGGGCCACTTCTCCCGGCTTGTTCAGCGACCTTCTGTCAGGGTGGAATGTAGGCTGAGGGCCACTTCTCCCGGTTTCTTCAGTGACCTTCTGTCACTGGAATGGAGCAGTCGGCCTGGGCTGGCCCGACAGACTTTTGGGTAAGTCTGGGTAAACCGTGGGGTGATGATACATTTGCTTCTCCCATCTCCAGAACTTCCCTTAAGAGTCATCCAGCTCCTGCTCAGTGGAGAGGAAAATGCCTCCATGGCAGAGGTCAACGCCTCGGTCAGTGCTGCAGGCCGAGCTCTGGGTGGGAGGGGGCGCTTGGCGGGTTCAGGCGAGGGCGGAACCATCACTGTGCGGTCTTCGTCTTGTCATCCATCTGGATTCAACTGCCAGAGGAGGCCGGAGCCTCTTGCCCCATGGGAGGTGCAGGGCATTAGGAAGTGAGGAAGGCCCGGGACAGAAACCTCAACTCATCATAAGCAGAGGCCAGGGTGCCAAGTCACCCCAGCCGAGACCTCTAAGCATCTTGGTTATGATCTGAAAGAAACTAAAGGACATTTCACCTCCAGGGAGTCTTCCCTGACTTCCCAGAGGGAAGGGGCGGCTCCCTCTTCTTGGCTGCCATGCCATACCTCAGTCACAGGCAAAGTGGCACAACTGCCGAGTGGTTGGGGCTCTAGAACCCTGCACACCCAGAATCAGAATCCCTGCTCTGCCCCTCACTGGAGCAGGTGTGCTAACTAGACACATCATATAACAGGTCATCTGTAAACACGGGGACAATCATAGCACCTGAGTCAACAGGCCGTATCACCGTTTAAATGAGAACGTGTGTCAAGCATTTAGTCCAGTGCCTGACACACAGGTATTCAAACATGATGATTATTTTACTACTGCAAGCCTAGCACTCCCCACTCCTCACTCCCAACTCCCCACTCCACTCTACTCCCCACTCCACACTCCACTCCCCACTCCACACTCCACTCCCCACACTCCACTCCACACTCCACACTCCCCACTCCCCACTCACCACTACACTCCACTCCCCACTCCACACTCCCCACTCCACACTACACTCCCCACTCCACACTCCACTCCCCACTCCACACTCCACTCCCCACACCATACTCCACTCTCCACACTCCACTCCACACTCCACTCCACACTCCACACTCCCCACTCCACACTCCCCACTCCCCACTCCACTCCTCACTCCCCACTCCCCACTCCCCACTCCACACTCCCCACTCCACACTCCACTCCACACTCCACACTCCCCACTCCCCACTCCACACTCCACACTACACACTCCCCACTCCCCACTCCTCACTCCCAACTCCCCACTCCACTCTACTCCCCACTCCACACTCCACTCCCCACTCCACACTCCACTCCCCACACCATACTCCACTCCCCACACTCCACTCCACACTCCACTCCACACTCCCCACTCCCCACTCCCCACTCCCCACTCCACTCCTCACTCCCCACTCCCCACTCCCCACTCCCCACTCCACACTACACTCCACACTCCCCACTCCCCACTCCCCACTCCACACTACACTCCACACTCCCCACTCCCCACTCCACACTACACTCCACACTCCCCACTCCCCACTCCCCACTCCACACTACACTCCACACTCCACACTCCACTCCCCACTCCACACTCCACTTCCCACACCATACTCCACTCCCCACACTCCACTCCACACTCCCCACTCCCCACTCCCCACTCCCCACTCCACTCCACACTCCACTCCCCACACCATACTCCACTCCCCACACTCCACTCCCCACTCCACGCTCCCCACTCCCCACTCCCCACTCCACACTCCCCACTCCCCACTCCACACTCCACACTACACTCCACACTCCACACTCCACTCCCCACACCATACTCCACTCCCCACACTCCACTCCCCACTCCACACTACACTCCACACTCCACACTCCACTCCCCACACCATACTCCACTCCCCACACTCCACTCCACACTCCACACTCCCCACTCCACACTACACTCCACACTCCACACTCCACTCCCCACTCCACACTCCACTTCCCACACCATACTCCACTCCCCACACTCCACTCCACACTCCACTCCACACTCCCCACTCCCCACTCCCCACTCCCCACTCCACTCCACACTCCACACTCCACACTCCACACTCCACACTCCACACTCCACTCCCCACTCCCCACTCCACACTCCACACTCCACACGGTAAAATCTGTTGACATTTCTCACCTGCGCCAGACAATGCACTCTTTGAGTTTAGACTCCACCTAAGTCACCTTGACACCCCCAGCCCCTGACCATCTCCTAGGTCTAAACAACCCGTGTTCAATATACTGGGGAGGAGGTCATGAGTCACGCGTCAGAGGCAAGGCAGGGGCCATTCATGTCAGTGTCTCGGCTCGTCATATGAGGCCAAGGAGGGGGACAGAATGGAAAACCCTTCACTCTCAACAAACATTATTAAGCAAAGACCCATGACAGTCACTGAGCTAGGCTGGACTGTGAGGGTGCAGAGACGGGTGAGGAAGGTGCTGGGGTCCTGGGGCTCCCGTTCCAGGAGGAAACAGGGATGAATACACCCATCAAGGTGGGAGGGGGTCTCCCCTCTGGATGAGGACTCACCCTCACCCCCATCTGCCATCGTCTGGCCTAGGTGGCATACAGACTGGGGACCCTGGACATGCGGGCCTTTCTCCGCAACAGCGAAGTGAAACGAATGTAAGTGGGACTGTGTCCCCCTGAGCCCCCAGATCCTCTTCCTCATCCCCCACCCCCTAGCCCCCTAGGCCCCCTCACCGTCGCCCTCCCACACAGTGATTCCCCAGCACCGGCCTCGGGAAGCCCCATTCAACAGTGGATGGTCATCTCGGAGTTCCAGTACCGTCCTCGGGGCCCCGTCATCGACTTCCTGAACAACCAGCTGCTGGCCGCGGTGGTGGAGGCGTTCTTATACCACGTTCCATGGAGGAGTGAGGAGCCCAGGAACGACGTGGTCTTCCAGCCCATCTCCAGGGAAGACGTGCGCGATGTGACAGCCCGTGAGTCCGTCCATTCCGGGGACACTATGGGGGTCACTGCGGGGGCGGGTAAACAGAGGTGCTTCAGCCCACACAAACAAGCTAATTGAGTTTTTCTGTTTGTTTGGTTTTGAGCGAAAACGTGAACATTTTATCCAGCCGCTTGTTAGATTCAAGAGCAGGAGCAGCCAGCGCTGCTAAGGCAGTCACACGTACACAGCTTCACGGAGCAAGTACCCAGCCAGGGCCTTGCTTACTATGGCTGCTAATAAAACAGCAGCAATTTATTTTCATAAAATTGCTAATAGTTTTCTTAAAATGCCATTGCACTTAAACATACACAGGGACACCCCCATCGTCTCTGCCCTCCAGCGGGAGGATATGAAGCTGGAGACTGGAGACTAGCCAGGGACAGAGGCAACTACTCCCTGAAATGATGTCACCCTGTGCAAGCACCTTCCCCAGGCCAGGCCAGGCCTCAACACCCCCCAGCACCTTCCCCAGGCCACGCCAGGCCTCAATACTCCCCAGCACCTTCCCCAGGCCAGGCCTCAACACCCCCCACCACCTTCCCCAGGCCAGGCCTCAACGCCCCCAAGCACCTTCCCCAGGCCAGGCCAGGCCTCAATACCCCCCACCACCTTCCCCAGGCCAGGCCAGGCCTCAATACCCCCCACCACCTTCCCCAGGCCAGGCCAGGCCTCAACACCCCCTAGCACCTTCCCCAGGCCAGGCCAGGCCAGGCCTCAACACCCCCAAGCACCTTCCCCAGGCCAGGCCTCAACACCTCCAAGCACCTTCCCCAGGCCAGGCCAGGCCTCAACACCCCCAAGCACCTTCCCCAGGCTAGGCCTCAGCACCCCTATCTGAAAATGAGATGGGATTTCTGAGCCCCCTTTCAGTGCTGACAGCCCCTGGTTCTCCCGGAACAGGAATAAGTTGGCAAGCTTGTCAGAGAAACAAAGGAATAACACATCCTATTTTCTGTATAGGGCAGAGAACAGGGCAGGGGCCGCCTCAAACACAACAGAAACTGCTGTTTTACTTGGGTCTGGGACCAAGCAAGAGCTTCTCCCAGAATCCAGGCTAAGCCAGCTCTCTCCCGGAGCAGTGGGTGAAATCCCTCAGAACTACTGTATGTTGGGGAGTTGGGGTAGGTGGCACAGGGAGGCAAGCCCTGACTATGCAATTAAGGAAAACCTATAATTTTTATTATACAAGCATCGTATGCTTATTGCAGAAACTTTAGGAAACACAAACTTAACAAAAAGAAAAGAGGAAAACCCCTGTAATCCCAATCCCCAGAGAGACAACAATATTTCGTACATATCCTTCTGAACTTTCTCTTATGCCTAGGAACCTTCATACATCCATTTTTTATTGAAGGATCAAATCATTCATAATGTTGGATAACCTGCTCGTTAAACAATTGTGAAGCGATTGTCTCATATATTGTGTCCATATTCCCATTCGACATATTATAATGTTATGTTTGAATATAGTGTCACATTTTAAAATACATTATAATAATCATTACCATTCTTTGAGTGCTTACTGTGTGTCAGGCAGTGTACTGAGTACTGTGGACACATTATCTTATTTAAATCTCACAGCAGCATAAGTGCTATTATGATCATTTCCTTTTAAAGATAAGGAAACTGAAGCTGAAAGAGCGAAGGAATGTTCCCTGAATTCCACATCTAGTTACTAGTAGAGTTTCAGTTTCCACCCAGGTCTGGCCACCCTCAAAGCATGTGCTCTTCAGGAAAGCATTTTCCATAGGAAACTTTTTCCATAGGAACCTTTTTCCCTAGGAAACTTTTTCCATAGGAACCACCATCTGTCTCAAAAAATAAATAAATAAATAAAAGAATATCTACAAAAACCTACAGCTAACATCATCTTTAACGGTGAGAAACTAGATGCTTTCCCCTAAGATTAGGAACAAGGCAAGAATGTCCCCTCTCACCATCAATTCTCAACATCCTGCTGGAGGTCTTGGCCAATGCAACTAGACACAAAAGGGAAATAAAAGGTATACAGAATAAAAAGGAAGAAATAGAACTGCTTTGTTCACAGATGACACAATCATCTATGTAAAAAAATCTAAGAGTTGACAAAAGGAAAAAAACCCAGAACAAAGAAGCAATTTCAGCCAAGTTTCATGATATAAGGTTAGTGTCCCAACGTCAACGGCTTTCGTGTGTGCCAGCAAAGAACAACTGGAATTTAGAATTAAAAACATTTGAGCAAGACAGGAAACGAAAAAAGAAAAACTAATAATAAAATTAAATACATATTACCATTTACATTAGCATCCCCCAAAATGAAATACTGAGGTGTAAATGTAACAAAATATGTACAAGAGCTATATGAGAAAAACTATAAAACTCTGATGAAAGATATCAAAGAACTTCATAAATGGGATGACATTCTATGTTTATGAACAAGAAGACTCACTTTTTTTTTTTTTTTTTTGAGACAGAGTCTCCCTCTGTCACCCAGGCTGGAGTGCAGTGGTGCCATCTCAGCTCGCTGCAACCTCAGCCTCTCGGGTTCAAGCAATTCTCTTGCCTCAGCCTCATGAGTAGCTGGGATTACAGGCTCCCGCCACCACGCCTGGCTAATTTTTTTTTATTTTTAGTAGAGATAGGGTTTCGGCATTTTGGCAAGGCTGATCTCAAACTCCTGACCTCAGGTGATCCACCCACCTCGGCCTCCCGAAATGCTGGGATTATAGGTGTGAGCCACCACACCAGGCCAGAAGACTCAATATTAAGATAGCAGTTCTCAATATTATCAAGATAGCAGCAGATCAAGATAGCCAACTTGATCTACAGATTCTACATAATAACACAATCTTAATCAAAATCCCAGGAAGTTATTTGTAAATATTGATAAACTGGCTCTAAAGTTTATGTGGAGAGGCAAAAGATCCAAAATAGCCAAATCAATATTGATGGAGAACAGTCAGAGGACTGATACCACCTGACTTCAAGGCTTATTCTAAAGCTATAGTCATGAAAACAGCATGATACTGGCAAAAGAATGAAAAACAGATCAATGGAACAGAATAGAGAGCCTAGAATATTAAAAGTAATATTTCTAATAGACCTGTATAAATGTGTCAACTGATATTTGACAAAGCAGCAGGGGCCACACAATGGAGCAGAGATAGTGTTTTCAATAAATGACGCTGGGACAACCGGACATCTACAGGCAAAAAAAAAAAAAAAAAAAAAAATCTAGACACAGACCTTATGCCTTTCATAAAAACTCAAAATGAATCATAAACCTCAATAAAATGCAAAACTGTAAGACTCCCAGAAGATAACACAGGAGAAAATCTAAATGACCTTAGTATGGTGATGACTTTTTAGATACAATAGCAAGGGCATGATCCATGAAGGAAATAATTGATGAGCTGAACTTCATTAACATTAAAAACTTCTTCTCTGTGAAAGGCAATGGCAAGAGAATGAAAATATTTGCAAAAGTCCCATCTGATTAAAGACTTTTATCTAAAATATACAAAGAGCCGGGTGCACTGGCTCAGACCTGAAATCCCAGCACTTTGGGAGGCTGAGGTAGGCGGATCACTTGAGGTCAGGCGTTGGAGACCAGCCTGGCCAACATGGTGAAACCCTGTCTCTACTAAAAATACAAAAATTAGCCAAGCATGGTGGCGGACGCCTGTAATCCCAGCTACTCAGGAGGCTGAGGCAGGATAATCGCTTGAACCCAGGAGGCAGAGATTGCAGTGAGCTGAGATTGCACCACTGCACGCCAGCCTGGGCAACAGAGTGAGACTCTGTCTCAAAAAATAATATTAATTAATTAATTAAATATACAAATAACTCTTACAACTCAACAATAAGAAAATGAACAACCCAGTTTTCTAAATGGGTAAAAAAACTGAACATACATATCACCAAAGAAGATATTCACATGGCACATAAGCATCTACAAAGATGTTCAACATCATATGTCATTAGGGAACCGCAAATGACGCGAAACCAATACACAGCCATTAGAATGACCACAATCGCCAGGCACCGTGGCTCACACCTGTACTCAATACACACCTGTTAGAATGACCACAATCGCCAGGCACCGTGGCTCACACCTGTACTCAATACACACCTGTTAGAATGATCACAATCGCCAGGCACCGTGGCTCACACCTGTACTCAATACACACCTGTTAGAATGATCACAATCGCCAGGCACCGTGGCTCACACCTGTACTCAATACACACCTGTTAGAATGACCACAATCGCCAGGCACCGTGGCTCACACCTGTACTCAATACACACCTGTTAGAATGACCACAATCGCCAGGCACCGTGGCTCACACCTGTACTCAATACACACCTGTTAGAATGACCACAATCGCCAGGCACCGTGGCTCACACCTGTACTCAATACACACCTGTTAGAATGACCACAATCGCCAGGCACCGTGGCTCACACCTGTACTCAATACACACCTGTTAGAATGACCACAATCGCCAGGCACCGTGGCTCACACCTGTACTCAATACACACCTGTTAGAATGATCACAATCGCCAGGCACCGTGGCTCACACCTGTACTCAATACACACCTGTTAGAATGACCACAATCACCAGGCACTGTGGCTCACACCTGTACTCCCAGCACTTTGGGAGGCTGAAGCAGGAGGATCACTGGAGCCCAGGAGTTTGAGACCAGCCTGGGCAACAAAGCAAGATCCCATCTCTACAAAACATTAAAAAATTATATGGGCACGGTAGCCTGTGGCTGTGGTCCCAGCTACTCTGGAGGCTGAGGTGGCAGGATTGCTTGAGCCCAGGAGGTTGAGGCTGCAGTGAGCCGTGATCCAGCCTTCACTCCAGCCTGAGCAATGGAGTGAGACCCTGTCTCAAAGGAAAAAGAACAAAAGAATGATCAAAATCCACAGCGCTGAAAACTTCAAATGCTGTTCAGGATGTGGAGCAACAGGAACCCTCCTTCATTGCTGGTGGGAAGGCAACATGGTACAACCACTTTGGAAGACAATTCAGCAGTTTCTTTTTTTTTTGGAGATGGAGTCTGGCTCTGTCACCCAGGCTGGAGTGCAGTGGCGCGAACTCGGCTCACTGCAAGCTCCGCCTTCCGGGTTCACGCGATTCTCCTGCCTCACCCTCCTGAGTATCTGGAACCACAGGTGCCCGCAATTTGGCAGTTTCTTACCAAACTAAACCATACTCTTACTATGCAGTCCAGCAATCACACTCCTTGGTATTTACCCAAAGGGACAGAAAACGTTTTTGTCCACACGAAAACCTGCATATGGAGGTTTATAGCAGCTTTATTCATAATTTATAGCAGCTTTATTCATAATTGCCAAAACTTGGAAGCAACCAAGATGTCCTTCAGCAGGTGAACGAGTAAATAATCTATGGTACATTCAGACGATGGAATATTATTCAGTGCTAAAATGAAATGAACTACACAGCCATGAAAATACATACAGAAAATTTAAATGCATATACTATGTGAAAGAAGCAATCTGAAAAGTCTATTTACCTTACAACTGCAATTATATGACACTCTGGAAAAGGTAAAACTATGAAGACAGTGAAAAGATCAGTGGTTGCCAGGGGTTGGGGATGAATAAGTGAAGCACAGAGGATTTTTAGGGCATGGAAACTAGTTATTTTTCTGTATGATGCTACAATGGCAGAAACATTTATGTTATTTTATTTTTTGAGACTGAGTCTCACTCTGTCGCCCAGGATGGAGTGCAGTGGTGTGATCTCGACTCACTGCAACCACCGCCTCCCAGGCTCAAGCAGTGCTCCTGCCTCAGCCTTCCGTGTAGCTGGGATTACAGGTGTGCACCACCACACCCGGCTAATTTTTGTATTTTTAGTAGAAATGGGTTTTCACCATGTTGGCCAGGCTGGTCTAGAACTCCTGATCTCAAGAGATCCACCCCCCTCGACCTCCCAAAGTGCTGGGATTACAGGCATGAGCCACTGCGCCTGGCCAGCGGATACATTGTTGAATAGAGAATGGAGAATATCCAACGCCAAAAATGCGCTGTCAACTCTGGACTTTGATGAGGATATGTTGACGTGGACGCATCGACTGTCACACATGTGCCACCTGGTGCAGGGCGTTGGTGGTGGGGGAGGCTGGGCATAGGTATACGCATGTGTGGCAGGGGGTATATGGGAACTTTCTGTATTTTCCACTCAGGAAAATTTTGCTGTAAACCCAAAACTGCTCTAAAAAGTAAATTTTATTATTTAAAAGATGATTTTAAAATTAATATATTTAAATTTTTAAAAGAATTAAGCACACATGGCACTAAGGGGGCGGCTAGGGAGCCAACCGTCCCTCAGTTGTGAGGAAGGGGGAGGCCCGCAGGCATGAAGCAGCTGGTGAGACCGCCCTCGCCTGGCCGCCGGAATCCCAATTCCATGAGGACTTTGTCATGTGACTCAAAGTCAGAGACAGCAGAAGGTCCAAAAGTTACAACTTACCTAAAATGCACCAGGCACTATTGGCAAAGGATTCACCCCCACCGTGGAAGGTATGTGAGCGCTGTGGGTGCCCTGTGTCAGCAACTGTGGAGAAGGGAAACCAGAAAGAGCAAAAGCAAAGTAGCGAGTGGGGAGCAGAACCACCCCAAACCCGAGGTCCCTCCTCCCCCGTCCACCTTCGGACACTAAGCAATGGAGGGAGCGGGAGGACAGAGTCTGTGTTTGATGGACAGCTCCTCCCGAGGCAGAGGAGAGGCCCAATACCTGGGAGAGGGTTGGGAGCTTGCTACCCCTGAAGGAGACCCACAGATTGGAGGGAAGAGAGGAGGCAGGGACCCTCGTGGGAGAGGATGCATTAAAAGTAGGGCTGTCTGGGCCAGGTGTGGTGGCTCACACCTATAATCCCAGCACTTTGGGAGGCCGAGGCAGGCAGGTCACCTGAGGTCAGGAGTTCAAGACCAGCCTGACCAACATGGTGAAACCCCATTTCTACCAAAAATATAAAAAATTAGCTGGGTGTGGTGGCGCACACCTGTAATCCCAGCTACTTGGGAGGCTGAGACAGGAGAATCCCTTGAAACCGGGAGGCGGAGCTTGCAGTGAGCCGAGATGGCACCACTGCACTCCAGCCTGGGCAACAGAGTGAGACTTGGTCTCAATAACAATAATAATAATAATAATAAAAGTAGGGCCGTCCAATTTAGCAAATGAAAATACAAGAAGCCCAGCTTAAATTTCAGATTAACCACAAATAATTGTTTTAGTTTAAAGATATCCCATGAACTATTTGGAACATTCTTGTATATTTTCAAGTGTTCACCATTTATCCAAGGTTCTCATTTAAGTGGACGTCTTGTGTTTTCTTGGTGAGTCAAAGCCGCTGAGGCCCTGACTACACAGGAGGAGGAGGTGTCCCGGGAAAGGAGAGGGCAGCTGGGGACACCCTTCTCTAGCTGGACAGGGAGCTTCCCCTTCACGAGTGGGACAGTTAGAAGGACAAGGACACAACCATCCATTTTCGTCAGCTCATTCCCTGGCTACGAGTGGTCTGGATTCTGTCGCTTTGGCCCCTGGAATAAAATAACTGACTGACCCTTCCCCAGGGTGCCAGGTATGAGTTTGCTTGGAAGAGAGAAGGGTGCAGACCCCCGTCCCCTGCTGGTGGCAGCAGCTGGGACAACTTCAGTGGGCTCGGGAGTGGCAAAGGGAGCTATCTGGGGCAAAGCTTAGCCAAATACACAGACTCCCTTGCCCATTCTTCCCTGCTTCAAAGGAGCCTTCCAGAAACTCCCCGTAGGCCTGAAGTAAGTGGCTTAATGACTGGGATGATGAGTAATAGGTCACTGGCATGAGACACCCCTTTACGCATTTACTGGCACCAGAAAGTGATATGATGCCCACTATTAAAGTGTGGGGCACACCCATGGAATTTGTTTCCGTTCAAATGCTCTGCGTACTTTGGTGGCCAATCCCCCTCTCAAAGGATGAAGGCAGGACTGGCTGTGGCAGAAGCTTCAGATGAGGTCTCTGGTCAGAGAAGTTCCAGCTCATGTTGTCTTCATCATTGCTGTGGAGTTTCACTGCCTCAGAGCTCACGCCGAGTCACAGGTGACTTTAGACAGGTCATCTTGTTTAGGTCCATGCTTAAATTTGTCTTTATAAAACATGTGGCATTTTTACCTCATATACACACACTTTAGAATCTTAAATAGCTGGAGAGTTTTCTCCAGGTACTTCTGGCTCCTGTTGGCTTGGTAACATTACTCCTGCTATCTTTGGTTATCCCCAGTAATACAGGCGTGCACACACACACACACACACACACACTCTCTTCCTCTTTCTTCTCCCCCCACCCACCCACAGGCAATCGTAATGATACATGTTAGTTCCCAAATGCTTCTAATTTGTGTTGTTGTTGTTGTTGATGTTTTGAGACAGGGTCTCGCTCTGTCACCAGGCTGGAGTGCAATGATGTAATCTCAGCTCACTGCAACCTCTGCCTCCCAGGTTCAAGCAATTCTCCTGCCTCAGCCTCCTGAGTAGCTGGGATTACAGGCACCTGCCACTACACCCAGCTAATTTGTGTATTTTTAGTAGAGACAGGATTTCACCATGTTGCCTAGGTTGGTCTCAAACTTCTGTCCTCAAGCGATCTGCCCGCCTCGGCCTCTCAAAGTGCTGGGATTACAGGCGTGAGCCACCACACCCAGCCTCTAATTTGTGTATCCTATATTTTACAGATTTGTTAAACTAGTCAAATTTTACAATTTTTTTACTTCCAAAAATAACAGTAATCAGCATTATATGTACATGTCCGTGTCCTCATATGTAGTAATTAAGATTACATGAGCTACTGTATTAGGTATCACCCATTTGAGGAGATACAAAACAAGAGGAGAAAACCTATTTAAGAATTGGGTTTATATAACAGCGGTGTTATTGTCATTTTTGTAAACTGCTCTCCATTCATGCCTAACTACAGTGCAGCTTCAGAACAATGATATCATTAAATTTACATTTTGTGTGACTTCAATACCAAATGCCATTTTCTTAACTTTTAGAGCCCACTGAAAGTTTCGGGGATCACGTGGCCCACCATTGTCCCAGTCACTCAGCAAACACATCAGTGCCCTCATGTGGAGGGCTCCACACTAGCTTCTGTGATGACAGAGGTGAATACTACCGGCTGCTTGTCCTAGAGCACATACAATGTAAAAAACTTGTAAATAAAATAAGCACATTATAGTACAGCATGTTAAGTGTTACAACAGAAACACAAGTAAAGAGACCAGAAAATCAGCACCTCTGTAGGGAATCTGATGAAGTCATGGAGAGGTGCCATCTGAACTAGGCTTTGAGGAATGAATAGGAGTTTTCCAGGTGAAGGGACCGGGGGAGGAATCATGATAGGCAGACACTCCAGATGAAAGCAGGTGTGCCTGGGGTTAGCGAGCTGCTTCCTGTGCAAGCAGCATAGGATATGGAAGATGGGGCCGTGACCTGGAGCTAAGATAGTTGGCTGAGGCCATATCATGAAGACCTTTGCATACCAAGGTGGGGATTTCATCCTGGAGGTAGGAACAGGAGTAGCTTTGATTTGGGAGAGTAAAGCTCTGCAGATGGTGTAAAAGGTAGCTTGGAGTTAAAAAAAATTTTTTTAAGTTCCATTTTAAGAAAAAAGAAGATAAAAGAACATTTCATGAACTTTTTTCCATCCTAATAAATATATGTTTCAACAATGCTTCTGTAGCTTGTGTAAAATAACACTACAGTGTTTAAGCAAACTGTTACATGGGGAGATTTGAGGTTATTTGTGTTTCGTTTTGCCTTTTTCATCTATTAGTTGTTGTAAACAGTTAGGCACAGATTCTTAATTACTTCCTTAAGATAAATCAGTAATGAAACTGCTGAGTTAAAGATATGTACATTTTTCGGGCTTTAAATAAATCAGTTAAATTGTCCTCCGGAAAGGTTGTACCAATTTCTTCCCTACTAGGAGTGTTTAAGAATGCCCGTTTGCCCAGCACCAAGTATAGATCAGTACAGACATACAATAAGCAATATCTCACTGTATTAATGGACCTGTTTTTGCTACTGAAGTCACACGTTCTTTTTCATGGGGGGGTGGTGGCGGGAGAAGAGGACATTTGTATTTCTTCTTTTGTGAATTACCTGTTGCCATTTACCCATTTTTCTACTGGTGTGTTTGCCTTTTTTTTTTTTCTTACCCTGTAAGAATTCTCTATACATTAAGAGCATCCTGTTGTTGCTATGTGTGGTGTAAATAAGTTCTTTCAACTTATTATTGCTGTACATGTCTAACTTCAATCCCTGGGAGCAGAGACAGATTTGAATCCTCCACGGCACATAGCTCAGTCTCTTTTCTGTAGCAGGTGCTCAACACATATGCCAAGATGAGCGAATTATTTTTGTCCAGGCTACTTTATGAAACTCATTCCGCCCCACTCCAGAAATGGAAGGGATCCGTCAAACGTTCAGACTCCCCGTGCTCACAGCAACAGCAACATCAACATTGTCTCCTTGTTTCCTCCATTCATCTAACAAATGTTTACTGAGCCCCTGGTATGTGCCAGGTACTGTTGTTGGCACTAGGGAAAGCGTAATGGGCAAAATCTTTCATTCTAGTTGGGGGACTCAGATAATAAAGAAAACAAATAAGATACGTATGATGTTCAATTGTGATGAGCGCTATGAAGTACATCAAAGTACAGAAGCGGAGACTGAATTTGTAGGCAACACAGTCATCGTAGACCTCGCTGAGAAGGGGCGTGAAGGTGGAGGTAGAGGGTTTAGACGAGTGGATATGTAGAGGAGAAGGCTTCTGAGCAGACGAAGCAATGCACAGAAAGGTCCTAAGGCAAGAGCAGGCCCAGTGCATTCAAGGGACAAGAAAGACATCCGTGTGGCTGCAGTGCAGTGAGCAAATTAAGGAGGCAGGGGAGGGGCGCAGGTCGTGCACGGCTTTGCAGCTGTTGTCAGAACTCTGCTTTTCTTCTGAGTGAAATGGGAGGATTGGAGCAAAGAAGTGGTGTGGTCTGCCTTATGTTGTGAAAAGACAGCCCTGGCTGACACTGGGACTAGACTGGGGTGGGGGCTGAGCTGGAAACAGGGAGACCTGTAGTAGTGCAGGTGAGAGATGATGATGTCGTGGACCATCTCGGTGGTAGCACTGGAGATGCTGAGGAGGGGCCACATTCTGGGCATAGTTAGATGGCAGTAGAGCCAGCAGAATTTCCCGGTGCAAAATGTGAGGGGGAATAAAGAACGGTGCCGAGGATTTCGGCTTGAGCAACTGGAGGATGCAATTGACGTTAACTGAGATAGGGAAGATGCAAGTGGGGCAGGTCCAGAAGAAAAGGTCAGAACTTCAATTTTAGAAATGTGGAGGCTGGGAGCGGTGCTCATGCCTGGAATCCCAGCATTTTGGGAGGCTGAGGCGGGTGGATCACTTGAGGTCAGGAGTTTGAGACCAGGCTGGCCGACATGGTGAAACTCCATCTCTACTAAAAATACAAAAAATTAGCTGAGCATGGTGGCGGCACCTGTAGTCCCAGCTACTCAGGAGGCTGAGGCAGGAGAATCATGTGAACCCAAGAGGCGGAGCTTGCAGTGAGCCCAGGTCACGCCACTGCACTCCAGCCTGGGCGACAGAGCCAGGCTGCATTCCATCTCAAAAAAAAAAAAGAAAGAAATGTTGAATGTGAGGTATGTATTTCATCAACATCCAAGTGGAGAGATTAAGAATTGAATTGAATACACAGTATACATCAATAATAATAGCTGTATATAAGGCTGGGCACAGTGGCTCATGCCTGTAATCCCAGCACTTTGTGAGTCTGAGGCAGGAGGATTGCTTGAGCTCAGGAGATCGAGACTAACCTGGTCAACATTGTAAAGCCCCTTTTTTACAAAAAAAAAGCACAAAAATTAGCCAGGTGTGGTGGTGCACCTGTGGTCCCAGCTCCTCAGGAGGCTGAGGTGGGAGGATCACTGGAGCCTGGGAGGTGGAGGCTGCAGGGAGCCATGGTCGCACCACTGCACTGCAGTTTGGGTGAGAGTGAGACGCTGTCTCAATTTTAAAAAATAAATCGTTGTATCTAAGAGGTGGGATTATAGAAAAGTTTTTCTTTCTCCTCTTCCTACTTCTTACTTTGCTTGGTCTTTGGAATATTTCAAAATTTTGAAATCATAGACAAGTTTTACTTTTATTTTAAATTTATTTATTTATGAGACAGAGTCTTGACCTTTTGCCTAGGCTGGAGGGCAGTGGTGGGATCTTGGCTCACTGCAACCTCCGCCTCCTGGGTTCAAGCAATTCTCCTGTCTCAGCCTCCTGGGTAGCTGGGATTACAGGCACCTGCCACCACACCCAGCTAATTTTTGTGGTTTTAGTAGAGACGGGGTTTCACCATGTTGGCCAGGCTAGTCTCAAACTCCTGACCTCGTGATTCACCCGCCTCAGCTTCCCAAAGTGCTGGTATTACAGGCATGAGCCACTGAGCCTGGCCAAGTTTTACTTTTATAATAAAAAGTAAACCATATTAATTTTTTAAAAAATAATAGCATGTAAGTTATAACATATAAGAGGAATAATTGAGGCTTGTGTCCAGAACTTGAAATTTAAATTTAGGTCAATTCCACATTCTCTGCAATCCCACCACAGGCCAGACACTCTGCTAGTTCAGGGGATATTGAGATGAACAAAGGTGGTCCCTGCCCTGCCGCAGCATGCTGTTCAACAGGCTCCAGGCCCGTCTCAGCAAATGCTATCATCAAAGTCCAAACCAAGACCTGGGGAGTGGAAGGAGGAGGTAGCAGTGAGACTATACGCAATCCCTTACTGAGAAAAGGGCGAAAGCATGCAGATCAATAGACAGCCTCTGGGCCACGCTGTGTGAATTCTAATACAGGATGAAAGCACACAGATGGGTGACCAGGTCTCTCTTTACTGAAACACAGAACATGTGCCAAGGTGAGTCCAAGGACACCTCTGGGAACAGGTGAAGCCCCTCCCCACACATACACTCCGGTGGACGTGAGCAAGGGTCCTGTTGCCACATCTGGGGTCAGGGGCTTGGACCTGCTGCCCTTCATGGGAACCTTCTGGGTACCTCTCAGCACAGTAACGCAGCTGCAGTCTGTCGGTGGGGGCCCAGGCCAGGGGCAGCACTCTCTTTGGGCGTACGGGACATGCCTGGCTGCAGCTGATGTCTGTTAGCCTCTCCTGACGTGCAGTAAGGAGACCTGGAAGTGAGGCGCATGGGCGTGGAGTTCCTGGTGGAGCTGGAGAGCAAGGGAGCCAGCTGTCCTTTCAGCCCATCTGGCCCATGAGCTTGCCACAGGCAGAGGACAGGAAGGGGCAGTGGGGCAGAGTGCATGCGGGGCCTCCTACATGCTTGACACAGGCTGGTGCCTTACACACATTATGTCATCTAAACCTCACAGCAACCTTGTAAAGCAGGTGTTACGATCCTCATTTTATAAGGGATGAAAGTCGCATGGAATAACTCATCCAAGATCACACAGCTGGGAACTAGAATTCACACCCAGATCTAGCTGGTTCCGAAGCTCATTGTCTAATCCCTGAGCCCAAACCATTGGGCTGTCCCCAGATGAGAACTGACACCCAACCCCACATGGCCTGGTGAGTGCACCTCACCTGCCTGACCTGCTCCTGATCTCCCAGTTTTTTCTGATTCCTGAAATCGTTTCTGGTTTGGGGGCTTAGACCTGAGATTCAAAACTGGCTTCCCGGCTGGGTGCGGTGGCTCACGCCAATAATCCTGGTGCTTTGGGAAGCAGAGGCGGGTGGGTCACCTGAGGCCAGGAGTTCGAGACCAGCCTGACCAACATGGAGAAACCCCATCTCTACTAAAAATACAAAAATTAGCCAGGAGTGGTAGTGTGCACCTGTAATCCCAGCTACTAGGGAGGTTGAGGCAGGAGAATCACTTGAATCCAGGAGGCGGAGGTTGCAGCGAGCCGAGATTGCACCGTTGCACTCCAGCCTGGACGACAGAGCGAGAATCTGTCTCAAGAAAAATAAAAGAAAAGAAAAGAAAAAGAAAAAGAGAAAGAAAAAGAAAAAGAAAACAAAACTGGCTTCCCAGCTGGGCGCAATGACTCAACGCCTGTAATCCCAGCACTTTGGGAGGCTGAGGTGGGTGGATCACGAGGTCAAGAGTTTGAGACTAGCCTGGCCAAGATGCTGAAACCTGAAACTCTGTCTCTACTAAAAATACAAAAATTAGCCAGGTATGGTGGTGCGGGCCTGTAATCCCAGCTACTCAGAAGGTTGAGGCAGGAGAATGGCTTGAACCTGGGAGGCGGAGGTTGTGGTGAGCCAAGATCGCACCACTACACTCCAGCCTGGGTGACAGAGTGAGACTCAGTCTCAGAAAACAAAACAAAACAAAACAAAACAAAAGCAACTGGCTTCCCTCTCCCACAAGGATTCACACTCGCTACTTTGATTATCACGTGCCAGGGGCATTTGTCATTTATTTGGCCATCGGGTGTCGAACCCCGTGCCGTGTTTAGGGAACTCCTTACAGTGGGAGTCATGATGGGTCTCGCTGCTGCTAAGAGAACTCCAAGGACGCAGATATCCCTTCTTCCCAACCCCTGGCTCCTGGCTGTGGGCTCATGGGAGTACAAGGGCTAAGCTCGGACTATCGAATGTTCCTACTCAGGACTTTGGCTCTGGAGCAAAAAGTCCAGCGAGACAAAAAGGCAGCGAGAACCTGTGTGAACGTGTGCGCAGGCCGCGTGATGCCCGTTGGCTGTGGCAGCATCCAATAGTGACTCACCAGCAAGAGGGACAGTGTCCCAGCCAGCCTGATCCCACTGTCTGGCCCCCAGAGCCCCTGGGGGCCCTCCTGCCTATTTTCCAAGCCTGCTGTCCTGGCATTGCTTTGATTCTATGCACTCTGGGACGCTGCCAACAAATCCCCCTTTTACTTACGACAGACAGACAGAGGTTTTCTTTCGCCTGCAACAAAGGATCCCACTCTCCACGGACATATCGCTTCCCTCTGCTAAGGGCAATCATTCCACCTGTCCAGCCTGGCTATGAACTCTACACCTGGCATAAGACCCCCAGCCAGCATCTCTGCCAGGTTTACCCTTGCAAGGGATGACAGGAAGCCTGAGCCACTTTTAAGCGGTGCAGCACCCATTGACTGTGAGAGGTGCTAAATGCAAGCTTCAGATATTAGCAAGGGCACTGTCAAAGAGGCAATCCACATCAGACTGTGCACTGGGCCTGTTTTCACGGTCACATCTGTGAGCAGAGCTTAGACACTTCCCATCATGCCCCATCTGCTACTTTGTACCACACAGTAGGAGAACCAGCTACCCCTCAGCGACGCCAGGCCCGTGACATCTGCACTGAGCTGACCCAGTCTAACCTCCAACAAGCCACACCATACCCATCCTCAAAACCCTGACCCCGGAACTTCACCATTGGAAGTTCTGTCCAGTGGGTTTTAGGATAATTTTCCCAACTTGTAGAAATACATCCCAATCATGGTCCTCATCTAGAGTATACATCTCTGGGGTTTTTTCTGCCTAGCCTCCCTATTTTCTTGGAGATCATCCTTCCTCTATGGGATCCTGATTGGGTTGTCAGTCCTGGTGACCCTTGCAGGCCACGGAGACCTGCTCTTCCCCGGATGACATGAAAATTTGGGGAGAAGGGGCCTGGCGCGGTGGCTCACACCTGTAATCCCAGCACTTTGGGAGGCCAAGACGGGCGGATCACGAGGTCAGGAGATCGAGACTATCCTGGCTAACACGGTGAAACCCTGTCTCTACTAAAAAAAAAAACATAAAAATTAGCCGGGCGTGGTGGCAGGCGCCTGTAGTCCCAGCTACTCGGGAGGCTGAAGCAGGAGAATGGCGTGAACCCAGGAGGCGGAGCTTGCAGTGAGCCAAGATCACGCCACTGCACCCTAGCCTGGGCGACAGAGCAAGACTTCGTCTCAAAAAAAAGAAAGAAAGAGAAAGAAAAAAGAAAAGAAAAGAAAATTTGGGGAGAGGGAAGTGCCTTGTGAATCTGTGGCTAACAAGGCTGCCTTTTCATACATATGAAAAAAGACTCTGAAGAATGAAGGGAGTAGAGGTACAGGGAGAGAAAGAGAAAATCCCCATGATAGTGTTGGAGCTGCTGGATCCAGCCATACTGAAGCTGAAGAGATGCTTCTAGGTTTCTCAGACCTTGCCTTTTTGTTTGTTTGTTTTTGCATAAACTGCTCTCACTTGGGTTTCTGCCACTTACAACCAAGAGTCCGGCCTCCCCTCCCATCAATATCACCGACCTTCGCCTCAGGGGCCAGAAGGCCAAGCTTCCAAGGACCAGAAGAAATTGGGGGCTCTGGGAGTCACGTGTTTACATTGCAGAGAAGGAAATTAAGAACTCGGAGCAGGCAGGCAGAAGCAAAGCCAGGCAGATCCTCAGATTCAGCTCCTAATTCTCCATAAGAAACGAGACTCCCTTCCAAGTGCGGCAGCTGCTGTTCTGTGCCCTGTGGGTCTTCCCAGCAGCCCCTGCGAACCTCGCCCCTTCCTCTACTCCCCCCGCCCGGAAAGTGCCCGCTCACCTGCTGCATCAGCCTTTCTGCCACTCTGGGGTCAGTGAGGTCTTCCAGGGAAGCCACACTCAGCCTCAGGAGGAGGGAACCTCCATTTTCACCTGCAAATGGAGAACAGTAAGATCAAAATCAGGGCTGGGCGCAGTGGCTCACACCTGTAATCCCAGCACTTTGGGAGGCCAAGGCAGGTGGATCACCTGAGGCCAGGAGTTCGAGACCAGCCTGGCCAGCATTGTGAAACCCCATCTCTACTAAAAATACAAAAATCAGCCAGGCGTGGTAGCTCACGCCTGTCATCCCAGCTACTCAGGAGGCTGAGGCAGGAGAGTTGCTTGAACTCAGGAGGTAGAGGTTACAGTGAGCCAAAATCAGGCCACTGCACTCCAGCCTGGACAACAGAGCGAGACCCCGTCTCAATAAATAAATAAATAAATAAATAAATAAATAACATCAGTCAAAAACAAAACACAAGGCCACAAATATGAACTTAAAATACAAAGTAAATGAAAACCTTTTCTTCTGAGCTTATCATGTGCTCCATTTGCACGAAAAAGGAGGATGAAATATGGCTGGGTGGGGTGGCTCACACCTGTCATCCCGGCACTTTGGGAGGCCAAGGCAGGTGGATCACCTGAGGTCGGGAGTTTGAGACCAGCCTGACCAACATGGAGAAATCTCGTCTTTACTAAAAATACAAAATGAGCCGGGAGTGGTGGTGCATGCCTGTAATCCCAGCTACTCAGGAGGCTGAGGCAGGAGAATCGCCTGAACCTAGGAGGCGGAGGTTGTGGTGATCTGAGATCGCAGCACTACACTCCAACGTGGGCAACAAGAGCGAAACTCTGTCTCAAAAAAAAAAAAGAGGAAGATGAAATAGACACATATATTTGCTTCCGTATGTACATTTCATTTGCAGAAAATTGCACACAAGAGACAATCTCACGGGTTACATGTGTGGAGAGAACTGGGTGGGGGCACAGCCAGGGGAGAAAGATATTTTATGGCGAACCTTTTTGTGCCTTTCCATTTCAGATCATATGAATGTCTTATCTAATCAACAAATAATAAAGTATTTTTCTTTCCAGGGAAAAGAAGGAGCGATCAGACTGTTACTGTGTCTACGTAGAAAGGAAAGACATAAGAGACTCCATTTTGAAAAAGACCTGTACTTTAAACAAGCTTTGCTGAGATGTTGTTAATTTGTAACTTTGCCCCAACCTTGAGCTCACAAAAACATGTGTTGTATAAAATCAAGGTTTAAGGGATTTAGGGCTGTGCAGGACGTGCCTTGTTAACAAAATGTTTACAAGCAGTATCCTTGGTAAAAGTTATCGCCATTCTCTAGTCTCAATAAACCAGGGGCACAATGCACTGCAGAAAGCCGCAGGGACCTCTGCCCTTGAAAGCGGGGTATTGTGCAAGGTTTCTCCCCATGTGATAGTCTGAAACATGGCCTCGTGGGATGAGAAAGACCTGACCATCCCCCAGCCCGACACCCATAAAGGGTCTGTGCTGAGGTGGATTAGTAAAAGAGGAAAGCCTCTTGCAGCTGAGATAGAGGAGGGCCGCTGTCTCCTGCCTGCCCCTGGGAACTGAATGTCTTGGTATAAAACCCAATTGTACATTTGTTCAATTCTGAGATAGAAGAAAAACCGCCCTATGGCAGGAGGTGAGACATGTTTGCAGCAATGCTGCCTTGTTATTCTTTACTCTGCTGAGATGTTCCGGTGGAGAGAAACATAAATCTGGCTTACGTGCACGTCCAGGCATAGTACCTTCCCTTGAACTTAATTATGATGTAGATTCTTTTGCTCACATGTTTTTTGCTGACCTTCTCCTTATTATCACCCTGCTCTCCTACTGCATTCCTTTTTGCTAAAATAATGAAAATAATAATCAATAAAAACTGAGAAATCTCAGAGACCGGTGCCGGTGCAGGTCCTTGTTGTGCTGAGTGCCGGTCCTCTGGGCCCACTGTTGTTTCTCTATACTTTGTCTCTGTGTCTCATTTCTTTTCTAAGTCTCTCATCCCACCCGACTAGAAATACACACAGGTGTGGAGGGGCAGGCCACCCCTTCACTTTCCAGGGCAGTTTAGCTACCATCTTTAACCCTGTCAGATGGGGTCATGTTACCCACCTCCTAAGGCTGTTCTGAAGGTTACATAGAGGAGATAACATATGCAAAGCTGGTGGCACACTGCCTGGCACTGGAGAGAATGTTCACCTGGGGCCGATGCTTACTGGGTGTGAAACATGTTTATAAAACCCCTGCCTACAATACAAAAGATATTGAATAATATCTTTATGTATTGAGTGGTTGTGATTAATATTTGTATTCCCACCTCCCCCAGAAAGGTGGTAACAAGCTGTGGATACACAGAGATGAGGCCCAAGGGCAGAGTGACAGGAAGTGTGGAGGTGGAGGCTACAGGCTGACCAGAAGCTGGACTGACCAAGCAGCCTCTGACAATGAACTTCTCCCCTGAGAAGTCCCTGTTGCCTCCGAGATGTAGCTTTAAACTCCCAAGCCTTCGCCGTATTTATTTGTTTATTTTATCTTACTTTTTTTTTGAGACGGAGTTTCACTCCATCTCAGCTCACTGCAACCTCCGCCTCCCGGGTTCAAGTGATTCTCCTGCCTCAGCCTCTCAAGTAGCTGGGATTACAGGCGCCCGCCACCAAGCCCAGCTAATTTTCATATTTTTAGTAGAGATGGGGTTTCATCATATTGGTCAGGCTGGTCTCAAACTTCTAACCTCAGGTGATCCGCCCACCTCTGCCTCCCAAAGTGCTGGGATTACAGGCATAAGCCACCGCACTCGGCCTGTATTAATTTATTTTAAGTCACTATCTATGGCATAAATCCCAGGAAATGCATCCAGCAGGCCCCAATTTCATGGGGTCCCAGCCCGTCAGAGAGCAGCAGCTTGGGCCTGATGCCCGCCTGCTGCCCCTCTGTGTGGCTATGGCTGGAATAGAAGCTTCCAGAGCTGCTCAACAGTGCACTTCACAGAAGGTCAGAGTTGGACAGGACTTCAGTGCCCATCCCAACCTTCTCCAACTATGGGTGGGAAAACTGAGGCCCAGAGACGGATGGGGACTTGCCCAAGGTCACTCAGGTTGTTAGAGGCAGAGCCGAGACCACAAACCATTTCTCCAGACTTCCATCCCCACATCTTTCCATACACAACCCTCCATCTGCCTTTTCCTGATTTCGCCAAGAACCACTAGAAGATTACAAAGAGGTAACATCAGGAGCAGGCTCTGAATAGGCTCCAGATCCTTCCTTCCTCTCCACTCCTCAAGTGAGGAGACCTCCTGGAAACTCCGCATCCCAAATCCCCGAAGATCACCAGAGGGAGCCACTTACCTGCACTCACGTCTGTGGTCAGCCTCGTCCGAGCAGTGGTGGGCGTGGCTGTTGGGGGTTTCATGGGGGTCTTTGCTGAGGTTGTGGTCTTGGCTAAGGTGCTGTTCATCCCTCGGCTGCTGTTGGTTGTAGTCGGAGGGACAGAAGGAAGAGGGTCCCTGCTGGTGGGGAAGGGCCCCTGGGTTGTGATGTCCGTGGTCGGTGTCTCTGAAGGGGTGAAGATCTTGAGGGTGGCTTCCGAGGGGCTGTAGGAGGAAGCAGAGCTCCCAGCAAAGGAAGTAGTTTTGCCCACTGCTGACCCAGCCTCTATGGAGACCAGAGCTGCTCCTGAGACTTTGACGTAACTTGGTGTCTCAACAGAGAGGGCTGAGGTTTCTTCCAGGGGATTCCCACTAACTGTGGCCAGAGCTCCACTGAGGGTCGTGGCCCTGGGTGCTGTCACTTTGCTTCCTGTGGTGCTGTTGGTGGGGAGTGGGGTCCCAACTGTGGCACCAGGTGCGGCTGACTCTGTGGTGCCGGCTGTGGACAGGGTCTCGGCAGAGGCTGTGGCCTCAGTGATGTGTGGTTTTGCGTCAGTGGAGTCAGGCAGAGCTGGTGGATCAGAGGTGAACGAGGCCTTCACCCCTTCCGTGGGGACGTGATCTCTGTCTGAGGCCCCAGGGATGCTGGAAGTCAGTGTTTCTATTTCTGTGATGCTGCAATTGATAACCTCGATGTGGGTGACGGTCACCAGGGCTTCAGTGAGGAGAGTGACGTCAGATCCCGGGGACCATGAGGGGGTGATGACTGGATGGGGGCTATCAGAAGAGGCGCTGCTGTCTGAGGCCCGTGATGGGGTGATGACTGGTTGGGGGCCATCGGAAGAGGTGCTGCTCTCTGAGGCCCGTGATGGGGTGATGACTGGTTGGGGGCCATCGGAAGAGGTGCTGCTCTCTGAGGCCCGTGATGGGGTGATGACTGGATGGGGGCTGTCAGAAGAGGTGCTGCTCTCTGAGGCCAGTGAGGGGGTGATGACTGGATGGGGGCCATCGGAAGAGGCGCTGCTGTCTGAGGCCCGTGACAGGGTGATGACTGGATGGGGGCTGTCAGAAGAGGTGCTGCTCTCTGAGGCCAGTGAGGGGGTGATGACTGGATGGGGGCTATCGGAAGAGGCGCTGCTCTCTGAGGCCCATGACGGGGTGATGACTGGATGGGGGCTATCGGAAGAGGCACTGCTCTCTGAGGCCCATGACGGGGTGATGACTGGATGGGGGCTATCGGAAGAGGCGCTGCTCTCTGAGGCCCATGACGGGGTGATGACTGGATGGGGGCTGTCAGAAGAGGCGCTGCTCTCTGAGGCCAGTGAGGGGGTGATGACTGGATGGGGGCTGTCGGAAGAGGCGCTGCTCTCTGAGGACAGCACCTTAGCTTCTGTGGAGGTGTGAGCCAATGTCAATATGTCCATTGTGAGTGTCTTTGCCTCTTCAGAGCTGTCATCGGTGCAAAGGGTGTCAGAGATGGCTTCCTCTGGATCACTGCCTGTGACAGTCTGAACTGTGGTCATTCCAGCTCCCTCGGGGCTGCCACTGGCGGCTGATGTCTCCACAGAGGTGGCGATCAGCACCCTGAAGTCGGGAGGTGTTTTTGTGAAAGTCCTGGTCTCTCTTGCAGGGGAAATTCTCTTGGCTTCTCTGGTCTCTGCTTCTGGAATGGGGCCGGCTGGGGTTGAGGCCCTAGAAGAGGTCTCAGCGCTCAGCGTTTGAGTTTCCAGAGCGGCGTGGCCTGGTGCTGGAGTCATAGCGGGCACTTCTGTGTCCTCCGTTGTTATCGCAGTGTCTGCTCTGCGGGTGCTGAGGCCTGTGTTGGTTAAGACTGACTTGGTGAGCCTGGATTCCAGTGGACTTCACACAAGCTATTGTGTTTACACCCTGGGCACTTCTGGGAGGAGGGTGAGGAGGGGGAGTGCCATTACCTCATTTTTCATCTACATAAGTGAATAAGAAGGAGGGAGTCCTGGGAAGCCCAGGCCGGTGTGGCAGCCACGGAGCTGGGGTTGCCGTGACTGGCATCCTCTGAAGCCCTGACAACTCACTTGGGGCCAGCAAGCCCCGGGATCTGCTGGCTGTTGGCTTGCATCTTTAAGAGGGGATGTGTGGGGCCAGCGTCCACCTTCCAGGGTGAGCCAAGAAGGCAGACCAGCATCCAGGACTCGCAGAGCTTTCTGAACCTGTGTCCCCTTCCTCAGATACTTTTCTCATCCAACACATGCTTCCCTATGGAAGTAAAAACCGTTGAAAGATGAGAAAGGCCTATGATTTGCCTTTCAGGGTAGCTGAGTGGATTGAGGGGAAGGAACCTCCTGAGACAGGGTGGGCAGTGCTGCTGCCAAAACGAGGGAGCTGGCAGAGTCCTTGGGGCTCCAGCAAGGGAAAGAGGGCACTCCCCACCCTGCCGAGGCCCCTCCTGATGAGGGCTGAGGACTGCAGGGTTGGAGCCTGGGAACCATAGAAACCGTGGCCAGGCATTTTCCACAGGACACAGGGAGCCAGCTCAGGCAAAACCTAGCTTTTCAGAGAGCGGCTGCTGGCACTTCTGCCTAGAGCAGAGGCCTGTTCCCTTAACTGGCCCTGAGGTGGGAGGAACAGGAGTCCCTGAGGGAGGCTACGGTATGATATTTTCCCCAGAGACAGGGTCTTGCTCTGTTGCCCAGGCAGGTCTTGAATTCCTGGGCTCAGGCGATCCTCCTGCCTCAGCCTCTTGTGTAGTTTACTACAAGATCTTTTCCGGCCTGAAAAAGGGGGCCTCCCCTGTCTAGAGGGAGATCGGGCTCTCCCTGTGAGTAGGGCAAGGAGCCTCTTGGAGAGGGTTTCTAGATTTAGCAAATAAAAATACAGGGTACTTGGTTAAATTTGAACTTGCATTTCAGATAAATGACGAATAACTTTTTAGCATGGGTATTTCTCATGCAATATTGGCTACATACTTACACTTAAAAAAAAATTGTTACCTGAAATTCAAATGTAACTGGATGCCCTGTGTTTCATTTGGTAATCCCAGCCTTGGAAGGAAAAGGATCAAATACAAACCCCCTAATTCTCTGAGCCTTCTTTGTCCAGCCCACACAGCTGGAAGCCCGAAGGTGGTGCTCTTGGAGTCTGACCTCCCCTGGCACACGGTTTGAGATGGTCTTTACCGGGCTCCACTGGCCCAAAAGTAGCCCATAGACCCAAAAGAGGCCTAGCACCTCTCCCCAGGGTGTCAAGATGGGGCCCCAGGTCCCTGGCTGGTTGTCCTGTGGACCTCAGGGAATGACGAGGCAGGAGTCAAGAGCCTTGGTTGCAGCTCCCGCTGTGCCGCCCACTACCGGCTCTGGGGTCAGATGATCTGCTGGTTCAAATCCTGACTCGGCCTCCTACTAGCCAGGCCAGTCTCTAGACCCCTCCCAGCCTCCATGTCCTTACCTGAGAAAACAGGGTTACAATACCTGCCTTGCCAAGGTGGTGAGGACCAGCGGAGAAGGTGAAAGGGCTTATATTCCAAAGCCCACAAGGTAAGCATCCCTCCCCCTGGAGTCCTCTCCCGAGCCACTGGAAGGCACGCACAGTCGATTTGACTGTAGTGAGGAGTGCGGGCTGCACCCCCAGGCAGTGTAGGCGAGTCCCGGGCACCCACTCTCATCCCTGGTCTGGTGCGGCCCAGCTGCACACACAAATCTCACTTTTGCAGGAACTGTTCATCTGCCTTCATAATACAGTTTCTTCTCCCCACTTCAAGGCCTGAGATCATTTCTCTGAGCCTTCTTGGTCCAGCCCACACAGCTAGAAGCCCAGAGTGGTGCCCTTGGAGCCTGACTTCCCCTGGCACATTTTCCGGCTTGTCCGGTAGCCCCGGGGTGTCCTTTCTGCTGTGAAACCTCCTCATGCTCCCCAAGCCCACAGCCTCTCGGGTCCAGGGGGGTCTTCTCAAATACAGCAAAGCCCGACCCAGTCCCTCGGTAGCTCTGGAACACTGCGGCTCTCCTGGTACAATCTTCAAATCTGGTGGAGAGGAAAGCGTGTGGACTTGGGACCCTGAGGTGGAGAATCTGCTCTCTGCCCTGTGACCCTGGCCAAGTCTCTCAGCTCCAAGCCTGCATTTCCGCACCTGCAAAGTGGAGCTCACGGGACACGTGCAGCGCAAACCAGGCCATGGTGAGCACAGGCAGGAGGCCGCGGGGTGCAGTGCTCAGGCCTGTGTGGAGTCAGATCCTGGCTCCGAGGAGTTGTTACTGGATCCCCAGAAGCACAGTGGCCCCGTCCTTAAAGCAGTGGAGGTGGGGGGTGGTAAGAACAGGGCCGATCTTGTGGGGTCATCGTGAGGATTAAAAATATAATGTATGATAATGATGTGTCAAAGTAGATTCCTCAGTCCTAACAAATGTGCCACTCTGGTGGGGACGTTGATGATGGGGGAGGCTGTGAGTGGTGGGGATGGGAATTCCATACTCTTCACTCCAGTTTTTTTTTTTTTTGAAACAGAGTTTCACTTTTGTTGCCCAGGCTGCAGTGCAGTGGTGCAATGTCAGCTCACTGCAACCTCCACCTCCCAGGTTCAAGCAATTCTCCTGCCTCAGCCTCCCGAGTAGCTGGGATTACAGGCACCTGCTACCACACCTGGCTAATTTTGTATTTTTAGTAGAGATGGGGTTTCTCCATGTTGGTCAGGCTAGTCTCGAACTCCCAACCTCAGGTGATCCGCCCACCTCGGCCTCCCAAAGTGCTGGGATTACAGGTGTGAGCCACCACACCCAACCTCTCCACTGGAGGTTTAGAGCGAACCTAGAACTGCTCTAAAAAAATAAATAAATAAAATAAATCCTTTTTTATTTTTTAATGTATGTGATGAGTTTGGCACAACTCCTGTTGGTGACAGGTCAGTGTTCATTCCCATGTTTCACAAAAGCCCTGCCTCTCAGTATCCACCCTTCCCAAGCAGTTTGTGGCAATTGGACTTTTCACACAAAATCTGTATTTTAAAGGAAATCCATGCTAGGTAATAAACTTGGAGGAGTCAGAATCTTGTTAAGCCACATTCTTCAGCTTTCTGCACAATGATCACCAGCTGGCACCTCCCTGCACCCCCGCTCCATGCCCCACTTACTCTCCCACATTCATAAAGACAAACTCTCAGCCACCCCTTATGATGGCAGCGTCATGGTTGATTAGTGTATACTGCGGTGCCAGGCACACTTACACTCACACACACCATCATGGTTGATTAGTGTGTACTGCAGCGCCATGCACACTTACACTCACTCACACCGTCATGGTTGATTAGTGTATACTGCGGTGCCAGGCACACTTACACTCACACACACCATCATGGTTGATTAGTGTGTACTGCAGTGCCATGCACACTTACACTCACACACACCGTCATGGTTGATTAGTGTGTACCACAGCGCCATGCACTCTTACACTCACTCACACCGTCATTTGCACACTCTTTATCAACAATAATAGCACTTCACAGGTAGCACTGTGGTTCATTATCATCAACCCAAGAGAGCCTGCCCTTGCCCATGAATGGGGGCTCATACTGAAATTCACTCCCAGAGCCCCACTAGGGGAGAGGCCCACCAGGCCCCTCTGGCCTCCTTACCTGCAGAGCTCCCAGAGACGCCAACCTCCCAGCAGAAGAAGAAAAGGGGCAGAGCCAGACCCCAGAGACAGCCCATCCTAGCCAGCCACCGCCGCTCCACAGAACTGCTGGCTGTCTCTCACGGGTACCTTTTCCTGCTTCCTCAAACAGGGAGGAGGGGCAGCCTCCTGCCCAGGTGTGTGACCAGGTGATCACAAATGTGCTGGCTGAGGGCTGGCAGGTTGAGGCTGTCAGCAAGCTGACCCCCCTGCCTTCCTTGCCCGGTAAACACTCCACTGAAATTTGATTTGAAGATATGGAATCACTAGCTTTTTTTTTTTTTTTTTTTTTTTTTTGAGATGGAGTCTCGCTCTGTCACACAGGCTGGAGTGTACAGTAGTGAGATCTCAGCTCAATGAAACCTCTTCCTCCCGGTATCAAGCAATTCTCCTGCCTCAGCCTCCGGAGTAGCTGGGATTACAGATGTGCACAACCACGCCCGGCTAATTTTTGCATTTTTAGTAGAGACGGGGTTTCACCATGTTGGCCAGGCTGGTCTCGAACTCCTGACCTCAGGTGATCCACCTGCCTCAGCCTCCCAAAGTGCTGGGATGACAGGTGTGAGCCACTGCGCCCGGCCAAATCACTTCCACAGTGAACTTGACCCCTCAGTCTTGTGCTGGGAAAGCCACAGGAGGTCACGTTTCACCACCACCCCTTCCCATGCCTGGAGCTTGGGCTTCGAGTCAGACCCGGGTTTCATTCCTGGTCCTGGGCATGATTAGCTCTATCACCGAGGGCAAATTTCAGAGCCAGTCTGAACCTTCACTTCCTGCTCTGTAAATGGATAAACCGTACCTCGCTGGGCTGTTGTCGTGAGGTTCACATGTGATAGTAAAGCTCTTACACATTGCCTGCTACGCAGTTGATGCTCATCAAAAATATATACATCTTAGGTGCTCAGTAAATGAGCGAGAACCCTGACATCCATTCTGATCCTCAAGCACTGGGGAGAAGAGACAGCTCCCCAGTGTGGGACAACTCTAATGCTAACAACCTTCCATCTTCATCATCCTGTGATTCTGCATCCCAGTCAAAGCCAGGAACACTGGCCAGGCTGAAGGCACGGGGCTGGGGAAGAGACTAGCTGGGAAGAGAGAAAAGGTGAGGGCGCTTATCTGAGTCTTGGGGCCTAGGAAGAGAGGATGCATGAGGGTGAGGACTCAGCCAAGCTAGAGATTCAGCCATGAGAAGGGACATGTAGTTACCGAATATATTTCCAAACACCCTAGAGAAGAATCTTACTCCCTCCATGTGTCACGGACGTGAACTGTTATGGCCACTGGCCAGTGACCAGACAAGGTAGCTTGGGAATTTCAGGGCAGGAGCGCTGATGAAGGCAGCTCTTGGGTAGAAGAAAGCCTGCTGGATCTGCATCAGGGAATCACAACATCTCAGAACTGGAAAGAACTTTAAAATCAGGCCGGGTGCAGTGGCTCATGCCTGTAACCCCAGCACTTTGAGAGGCCAAGGTGGGCAGATCACTTGAGGCCAGGAGTTCGACAACAGCCTGACCAACATGGCGAAACCCCATCTCTACTAAAAATACAAAAACTAGTCGGGCATGGTGGCTCACACTTATAATCCCAGCACTTTGGGAGGCCAAAGTGGGTGGATCACTTGAGGCCAGGAGTTCAACACCAGCCTGACCAACATGGTGAAACCCCATCTCTACTAAAAATAAAAAAACTAGCCGGGTGTGGTGGTGCACGCCTGTAATCCCAGCTACTCGGGAGGCTGAGGCAGGAGAATTGCTTGAACCTGGGAGGTGAAGGTTGCAGTGAGCTGAGATTGCTCCACTGCACTCCAGCCTGGGCAGCAGAGCAAGACTCTGTCTGAAAAAGAAAGAGAAAGAAAATTGGAAGGTCCAGGTTCCATTTCCAGCTCTCTCCTTAACACTGACCCAGGAGCTGTGTGAATTTACAAGTTATCTGCCTTCTCTGGGCCTCCATCAACATGATCTACAAGGTCCTTTTGGCCCCATGGTCTGGTTCTGCGTTGGGTGTGTGACATTGTCTTCCAGAAATTTACTCTTAACACTGACCCAGGAGCTGTCTGAATGTACAAGTCATCTGCCCTCTCTGGGCCTCTGTCAACATAATCTACAAGGTCCTTTTGGCCCCGTGGTCTGGGATTCTGCATTGGGTGTGTGACATTGTCTTCCAGAAATTTACTCTTAACACTGACCCAGGAGCTGTCTGAATGTACAAGTCATCTGCCCTCTCTGGGCCTCTGTCAACATAATCTACAAGGTCCTTTTGGCCCCGTGGTCTGGGATTCTGCATTGAGTGTGTGACATTGTCTTCCAGAAACTTACTCTGCTCTGGGCTGTGCTGCTGGGAAGAAGGAGGGAATGGGAGGGAATAGGAGGAGGAAGACTCCCCAGAAGAGTTTGAGGGGGGTCCATAGGGGAGAAAACGCAGCACTTGGGGTGGGGATCTTGGACACCATTGATCTGTAGGCTGAGTCCCTCCCATCCTCCACTCAGCCTCAGCTCTTTGCTTATCAAATGAGACAAGGACCCCCCCACTGGGAGGAATCAGGTAGGGAGAGGAGGCCAGGGTCACAGCAGGGATTGTATTCTCTTAGACCCATCTAGTAGCTGCGATCCACTGTGAGGCTTAGCCCAAGGGAAGATGGAGAAGAGACTAAGCAACAATGCAGCTCCTCTCAGCCACCCCAGCCCTCCTCCAGCCCTGCCCCCGCAGGGATAGGGGCTTCCTCATTCCAGCAGCAGGTGAGTCCACCCCAGCCCCTTGCAGATGAGGAAGTGAGGAATCCCTGGAAAGGAAGCCTGGCTGAAAGCTTCCCTGGGTTTGCTGAATTTTGGACCATTTTCCTTGGTATCTGGGAAATTTACAAGCCTGGGCAGATGACTGTTAGCCCTAGGGGCCATAACAGTCTTATGCAGAAAGTTCCTGGGCCATATTTTAGCCGAACTCAGCTCTCACCTTGAATGAGCATAGGAGGCTAGTTCATTAATTTAACGCACGTAGGCAATTCCTTCTATATGCCAGACATCGCTCCAGGCACTTGGAATACGTCACTCAGTAAAAGAGATCCCGGCCTTCACAGAACAACTCTCCTAGTGAAGAGAGACAGCAAACTGTGAACCCCGAATATCTGAGACAGGTCTCAGTTCATTTAGAAAGTTTATTTTGCGAAGGTTGAGGACTCGTGTCCATGACACAGCCTCAGAAGGTCCTGGTGACATGTGCTAAGGCAGTCAGAGCATAGTTTGGTTTTACACATTTTAGGGAGACATGAGACATCAATCAACATATGTAAGATGAACATTGGTTCGCTCTGGAAAGGTGGGACAACTCAAGCAGGGAGAGGGCTTCCAGGTCACAGGTAGGTGAGAGACAAATGGTTGCATTCTTTTGAGTTTCTGATGAGCCTCTCCGAAGGAGACAATTAGATATGCATCTATCTCAGTGAGCACGGGGTGATTTTGAATAGAACGGGAGGCAGGTTTGCCTTAAGCCATTGCCAGCTTGACTTTTCCTTTAGCTGAGTGATTTTGGGGGGCCCAAGATAGTTTCCTTTCACATTTCCCTTTATTTTAAAACATCTTTTGGAGAAAGCATTTTAGAAGAAAACGAGTCTCTGGTCTCAGGTTTCATCGGGTCTCTCATGGCTAGGATAGTTTATTCCTAGATAGGTAGGTCCCGATAGCTACCCTAGATAGGTAGCTCATTATTAGCAGATTGAGAATACCCATGTCCTATGAAGAGAAAATAGGGGGAGGAAGAGAGGAAAACAACAAACAAAATAACAATCCTAGAAAATTGATATAGGCCACATTACTCTGAAATCCATATGTCAGTAGGCAGGTATGAAAGTAGCTTATACATGTAAATAGGCTGCTGTTATTTTCTTCTGAAGTTTAAGTTGTCTAGCTTCAGTTCACAGGGCTTCAAAAAGCGCAGCTTAGCTTTCAGTGATTCCAAATTAGGAAAAATGGGAAAAAAGAAAGGGAAAAAATTGAAAACATTATTTTGAAGGCTTGTAGCCAAGAGAAATTAGAATTTGGTCCAAACTATAGAAAATAATAAAAATGGAAAAACATTAGGCAAGACTAGAATCTAACAACAGGTGTACTATAGTTTTTAAAACATAGTTTTTCTCTCTCCAGTTTCTCATTTTTACTAAAGACAAATCATGGTAGGACTGATTTCCTTTATTATACTTGGCCTGATTATTTGTATACAGTGCAGCAAGAATAATTATTTTTTTACACAGGCTTTTAAATTGGCTTTGATGGAACTTTGTTCCACAGAAGGAATCTCAGAAAAGACTTGTTTAAAGCCGAGCCCTGCCATGGATTTGTACCATCAAATACCTATGAGTTGCATGAATTCCTCTCCTCTTGAGGTTCCAAGATAAAACTTGGGGCTCCTGGGCCTGTCAGAAAGTGACATTCTTTACTTACCACAGATCAGGAACCCTGTTCAGGGACTGTGTAGACAGGGCATGTGGCTTTTACTGGCTCCATAAAACAAGTTTAATTCCTTAAAGAAAAGCACACCATTCCAGTCAAAGCCGTGGTAGAATAACCAGTTTCTCCAATTGTGTCCTGTTACAAATAAAAACAGATTATTATTGCACTTATGCAAATAACTATATTGCAATAAGTTAAGAATACTCACAAATAGTTTCCAAATTCAGGAGAAATCAGGTAGAAAGAAACAAATATGCTCCAAATTTTGTTCATGGGAGTATAATAACTTGTAAAAGCTGTCAATAGCTCAAAAGACAAGTTTCCCTCACTCTGAAAAAATAAAACAAAGGATCAACAACGTTTTAAGCAAAAAGTCAAAAAGATGATAACTTCAGTCTTCTATAAGTTCAGTCCATGCAGTTAATTCCTGTTCTGCTTGATATTCATGAACATCTCAGCTCTCCATGAGTCCCAAAGTTTTTCCTCTATTCTGATGTCACAATCTCCAAAGTTATCAGAAACCTGCATTTGAGAGCACCTTTTAGAGTTTTATAGCTGATTACAAAACCACCTTCTTTTTTTTTTTTGAGACAGAGTCTCACTGTGTCACATAGGCTGGAGTTCAGTGGTGTGATCTCAGTGCACTGCAACCTCTGCCACCCAGGTTTGAGTGATTCTCCTGCCTCAGCCTACTGAGTAGCTGGGATTACAGGCACCTGCCACCATGCCTAATTTTTGTAGTTTTAGTAGAAACAGGGTTTCACCATCTTGGCCAGGCTGGTCTTGAACTCCTGACCTTATGATCCACCCATCTCGGCCTCCCAAAGTGCAGAAATTACAGGTGTGAGCCACTGCACCCAGCTATAAAACCACCTTCTAAAGAGGACCAAAACAAGACAATTGTCTGTGGATAACAAAAAGTTTAAGGCAACCATAGTCAAAGACACAATGGACAAGGAAATTTGTTAGCTCTCTGGCACAAAATAATGTAACATAACAATTATTACCAATAATGTACACTAAGTCATATCAGAATTATAGGAGTTTCTGGTAATTTTAGAACACATACCAATAACATATTTATACAAATAGAGTCCAAAGAAAACCAAACACAATTTCATACTTGACAATGCTTTCTGTATAATTTTTATACCAAATAAGCCAAATTATGTCATTTTTGAACTTTAGGGAACCTAGTATCTTAAATGATCAGGACAGAAAAATACATAATTTATAATTTGATTTTGGAAAGTTTGTCAGATATCAAAGGTTTAAAACACTTGATATCACAGGTCATTGTAAAATAAGTCACTCATTTGACCACAGTGATAGCTCAAGGATTTCAAAAAAGGCAAAAGCCTTCATTGTTTGGGAAAGGAGACTTAATTTTTCAAACAATAAACCCTCATTTAAAGAAACAGCAGAAAGCTAATTAAATTTGTTTTTCAAAATTTTATAAACAATCTATAAAATTGTAATATTGACCATAACATATAACTTCCATAAGCCTTTTATAATCTTTATTGAGGAGCCAGTTACTGCTTCAAGAAAACCTTCTTAATCTGACACAGGGGCCCATATGCTGGTCTTGCATCAGCGTGCCTTTGACATTAATGATTAATTTACAGGGAAACTCAACTTATTTTATCTCTGAAAATTGGCCCTTACAATCTCACATGCCCATGCTAGTCCCTGGGCCTTGAGGAGTTAACAGCTTTAATTCTGTGTCTCAGGATGCAGTTCATTTTGATTGGCATCTTCTACTGGGCCTGAAGTTGAGGCTTGAATTACTGTCAGTGTTTAAGATTTAGCAGGACTTGGTGCCCTTTTTAGATCCAGGAGTCAAAGCTCTGTAACTTCATGTCACAAGGACTTGAAAAGCACATACAGAAAGATACATGGATGTAATAACCTTAATTTAAGAAAATTTTTTCAATCTCAGTTTTTTTCCTAAGCAAACCAAAATTTAATAATAATGGCAATTATTTCAATAAACCATAAAATCTCTTAGGCCAGTTACCAAAGGCAAAAGAAAAGACCTTCTGCACTGCACAGAATATTATGATGGAAGAAAACATTTCCTTTAGACCTTTAAGAGAATATTGTTAGCATCAGGCCACAACAAACAGAACTTGAGGAAAAAAACTTACATGAGCTGAAAATGAGTTGAAGGAGAGCATTAATATTTTGTACCCTTTCAAAGAGGAGAGAAAATGAAAAATGGTGAGATGCAATAAAAGTTGAACTTTGGGTTAAAAAAATTAGAGTCTCTTATAATTTATTAAGAGTAAATAAATCCCTTAAGAAAATTTCATTGTTTTAACCAATTATTTAGTGTATAAGTGTTTTTTTCTACATCAAGCCCAATCTCTAGAAAGACCATTATAATTTCCCTTTAATTATAGACAACTTAATCATATAAAAGTTTTTTGGTTTGGTTTTTTTAAAAAAATCCTCTTGTTGTGACTTACACAGATTGTTCATGATATGCTTGGATTTTCTGGCCTGTCCTGAACATCTCTCTTTCTTAAACAACCAGTCATTTTATTTTAGGACTATGTTTACCATACAAGATTCTTTCTCATATAAAATTCTGTCTCTTTAACTTTCTTACTAAAGAGAAAAAAACCTCTTTATTTTTATAACTTTCTTTACTACTCTCTTATTTCCTGGTTCCTTTTACTTGTTTTATACATAAACTTTAAATAAACCTTGAATTAGACAAATATTGTTCACTTTTTTAAAAAGGATACACATTTTCTTAGAATGTTTTTCTACAATATATTTTTATTGGAAAATACTCAAATAATGAAACATCTATTATTTAGTTTAATATAACTTTAGATTCCAAATTATGATGAGTTTGTCTACAAGTATTTGTCCCATTACTTTGCCTAATTATTTTATTTTAGTTGTTTACCCAGATTATTTATGAAAGCTGCAATAGTCATCATTTAAAGTTATGGAACTGCCATTGCAAAATCATAACTGAGACAGTGAGAAAGATCTGACCTAACCAACTCCATCTTGCTTCTAACCTCCAAGCCGTCCTTGTTAATTCCTGGGCACAAGCCAAACTAACTTTAGGAGGAACTTAGTTTATAGTTTAGCTTTGAAACAAAGTGGATAACAGTCCTTTCCCAAAACAAACCTTACTCCCTGTGGACTAGACTGCCTAAAACCACAAGATTAGAAGTTATGGTAATCTTACCAAATTTACAATGTAGCTGTTTTCATTAAACCCATATCAACATCCTAATTATTAAAAATTACATAAGCAAAGATCATCCTGTCTTGGCCTGGGTTTATAGTTTTGTAACCTCTGTGCCAAATTTTGACACTTTGTATTATTTGGCAGGGATAAGTATAAAATTGCTTGATTAATAAATGCAATCAAAAATGTATGCTGGCAATTCTTAAGATATTTCTAATATTACTTCACCAATAATTTTAAAGCTAGCTTACTTATTAAAGATTTTACTTAAGTTATGTAAACTTGAACAAGCATTTGACTTGGACTAGTCTTTTCTTTTTTCCTGATAACGTATTTCATTCAAGCACTTTTATTTTCTTTTCCTTTTTTTTTTTTTTTTTTTTTTTTGAGATGGATTCTCACTCTGTCACCCAGGCTGGAGTGCAGTGGCGTGATCTCAGCTCACTGCAACCTTCACCTCCCAGGTTCAAGCAATTCTTCTGTCTCAGCCTCCTGATTAGCTGGGACTACAGGCACATGCCACCATGCCTGGCTAATTTTTGTATTTTTATTAGAGTCAGGGTTTTGCCATTTTGGCCAGGCTGGTCCTGACCTCGGGTGATCTACCCACCTCCGCCTCCCAAAGTGCTGGGAGTACAGGCGTGAGCCACTGCACCCAGCCAAGTGCTTTTATTTTCTTAAGCCAAGTAATTAGAGCCCTTTTATATATTTTCAGTAGCAAAACATTGTGTACATGTGTACACAACACATAAATACATAGATGTATTAGGTATGCTGAAAGAAGTTCATCTTATAGATTCATAAAGAGCTTTTTTTCTTACACCTTCAAATTCTTTTTTACTTTTTTTTTTTTTTTTGAGACAGAGTCTCACTCTGTTGCCCAGGCTGGAGTGCAATGGCTTGATCTCGACTCACTGCAACCTCTGTCTCCTTGCTTCAAGCGATTCTCCTGCCTCAGCTTCCTGAGTAGCTGGGATTATAGGCACCTGACACCACACCTGGCTAATTTTTTTTGTATTTTTAGTAGAGACGGGGTTTCACCATGTTGGCCAGGATGGTTTTGAACTCCTGACCTCAAGAGATCTTTGCGGCTCAGCCTCCCAAAGAGCTAGGATTACAGATGTGAGCCACTGCACCCAGCCACACCTTCAAATTCTTGATAACCTGTTTTACTACTCTAAGCAGTTGTCAGCTAAATAGCCTTGAATTTGCATTTTAAGAAAACTGAGGTGAAAATCGAATAGCAAAATTTACATCATAACATATGGAGAGAAAAACTCTGGTGTGCTGGAGGGAAATTAAAACAGATTTAATTGCCAATTAAACATAAAATTATAGAAATTATAAAGGCCTTTTAAGTATATATACACACACAAAGATCCTATAGCTTTTACTTCAGAAATTTAGCCATGAAAGCTGGGCGTGATGACTCATGCCTGTAATCCCAGCACCTTGGGAGGCCAAGGCGGCCAGATCACCTGAGGTCAGGAGTTTGAGACCAGCCTGACCAACATGGAGAAACCCCATCTCTACTAAAAATACAAAAAATTAGCCAGGCATGGTGGTGCATGCCTGTAATCCCAGCTACTCGGGAGGCTGAGGCAAGAGAATCGCTTGAACCAGGGAGGTGGAGATTGTGGTGACCCAAGATCACGCCATTGCACTCCAGCCTGGGCAACAAGAGTGAAACTCTGTCAAAAAAAAAGAGAAAGAAAAGAAAAAAAGAAATGTAGCCATGAAATAAATACAAATTCACCAGTTTACCAACAGAAAAACTGTCAGATCCAAACAGTGTTTTTTATCTTAATAGAAAAATAACAGCAAATTTAAAGCAGGCAGAGAAGAAAATAGAGAAAAAAGAGAACTCAGGAACTCTATTGTTTGCAGGTCAACCTTAGGGCTCTTTTTTTTTTAATGTAAATGTGCACAAAGACCATATTACTTCCACTTTACATAAACTCTGGCAAGTAGAGGCACCATGAACCCTGTGGAGTACTCAGCTGGGAGGAGCAAACGCCCTTTCTCTTTGGAGCTGAGAAAACTCAATCTCTCATTTACCTATGACAACAACAGTTCAGTTACTCATGCAAATACACACAGACAACCCAAACGGAGATTGATTTTGGGAGAAAAAGCAATAGAGAAGACCCTTTAGGATGCATCTCTGAACTAGAATTAGGATCCTTAAATCACAGCTTCCTAGAAGAGAAAAAAAAAAAACCCAGCCAAGACCATTCCCTGTAAACTGTGCTCAGCCACCCTTTCTTTGTAGTTCTCATCTGCCATTACACACGCCAAGGTCAAATCCTCTCACAGTGTAGGGTCATCTCTGGTTCCCCCAAAGCCAAAGTGGTCAGGTCATGCCATACAGGAAGACAGAGCTTTAGATCTAGGAAGAATCCGCCCATCACTCTTGAAACTCCACAAAGAAAACAGAGCACCCCAGAAGGGGTGAATGGCCCCTTTGTTCTGAATCCTTTAAAGGGGCTCGAGTCAGTAGAAGCCTTCTCTAGATTTTTTTGGTACTGCAGATGGCAAAGGGGGCAGGAGGTATAGGGAGAAAGAAAAGTAAGTGAAAGAGCATTTCTTGTTTTTTTTGGTTCGTTTTTTAAGACAGAAAGCAAACGCAGAAACCAAGCACATGATTTGTTGGTTTTTTGGGTTTAGTTTTTTTTCCTTTTTTGCAGCTGCAAGGAATTTTAGCCAAATTAGAGAGGTTTTGTTACCCATAATTTGGAATTCTCACTTGGATTTGACCAAGTCAGGTAGTTGGTCAAACCTGATGAGAGAAAGACCAGAACAAATAACAACAAAAAAAGCCAAATGATGTGACCACAGACTGCTCTAATGGGAAGAAGAAATTAAGACCAGCTGGTTGTTAACCTTTAGCCCAGACAAAATCTCAATTCAGCTACTTACCTAGGGATGGGTCTCAGGCTGAAGACTGCTCTCCACCATCCTTGAAGCAGGAAAAAAACTTGAACTTGTCTTCCCTACTGGGAGCAAGCTCAAAATCCATAAAAGAGTTGTCAGCCTTCCATCATCACGGACCCAGGAAATCTTGCCTTCCTTCTTGGAAGCAAATAAAACTCCAAAAGAAGGGGAGGGGGAGTTGTACATCAAATAAACTTTAGATCACGACCAAGTTGTGAGAGATCAGGGACTCTCTGGAGGGGGTGCTCCCAGACCTCAGCAAATTGTCCTGTTGGTTTGAGCCATAAGGTTAGCTCGTGCTGCTACCAAGCACCAATAGCTCTGTCAAAGGTCAGGGGCATCTCCACTCAGAATCCCTCCACGGTTACCAACATGTGAACCCCCCAAATCTGAGACAGGTCTCAGTTAATTTAGAAAGTTTATTTTTCCAAGGTTGAAGATGCGCGTCCGTGACACAGCCTCAGGAGGTCCTGACGACATGTGCCAAGGTGGTCAGAGCACAGCTTGATTTCATATGTTTTAGGGAGACATGAGACATCAATCAACATATGTAAGATGAACATTTGTTCAGTCTGGAAAAGGCAGGGCAATGCCAAGCAAAGGTGGGACAACTTGAAGCCAGGAGAAAGCTTCCAGGGCACAGGTGGGTGAGAGACAAAGGTAGCATTCTTTTGAGTTTCTGATGGGCCTTTCCAAAGAAGGCAATCAGATATGCATCTATCTCAGTGAGCAGGGGGTGATTTTGAATAGAATGGGGGGCAGTTTGACCCTAAGCCATTCCCAGCTTGACTTTCCCCTTTAGTTTAGTGATTTTGGGGGCCCAAGATTTATTTTCCTTTCACAAAACAATAAACATAATAAATAAGTGAATTATAGAAAGGTGAAAACTATGGAAAAAAAAGAAAAACAGGGAGAAAGAATCCTGAGCACTGGCGTGGGGAGGGCAGGTGTCGGCTGCAGTACTAAATAGTACTGGCATGGGGAGGGCAAGTGCCAGCTGCAGTGTATGGGGAGGGCAGGTGCCAGCTGCAGTGCATGGGGAGGGCAGGTGCCAGCTGCAGTGACTGGGAAGGGCAGGTGCCAGCTGCAGTACTAAAGAGTGGGGAGAGATTTTTTTCTGAGCAACTTCGAGTCACTGCTCACATCTCATGCCAATGTATTAATCCCAAGTCAAGGGTCAGATGGGGCACTCGGATCTCTCCAGTGGCCAACACGGCTCTTCCAAGTGTACTTTACTTCCTTTCATTCCTGCTCTAAAACTTTATTTATGTATTTATTTTTGAGACAGAGTCTTGCTCTGTTGCCTAGGCTGGAGTGTAGTGGCACAATCCCAGTTCACTGCAACCTCTGCCTCTGGGATCAGGCGATTCTGCTGCCTCAGCTTCCTGAGCTGCTGGGATAACAGGCGCTCACCACCATGCTTGGCTAATTTTTTTTTTTTTTTTTTTTTTGTATTTTTAGTAGAGATGGGGTTTCACCATATTAGCCAGGATGGTCCTGTACTTCTGACCTCAGGTGATCCGCCTGCTTTAGCCTCCCAAAGTGCTGGGATTACAGGTGTGAGCCACCACACCTGGCCCTAGCCAACTTTTGTTTTTTTGAGACAGAGTTTCATTCTTGTTGCCCAGGCTGGAGTGCAATGGACCGAACTTGGCTCACTGCAACCTCTGCCTCCCAGGTTTGTAGGATATAATAAATTCCTCTTCAAAGGTTTTAGCCTGTAAATTGTTAAGTACAATGAGTTCTGAGATCCTCTCCAAAGAATCAATGTATCAGTATGTTCAGCTCTTCATTTTAAAGTTTAACTTCCTCGTTTTCTTCATCTCCTTGCCCCTAGTTTCAGTAAACCACCCCCTCCTAGCCTCTATCACCTGCTCCATCCTGAGTCACCCCCGGTCACCTGCTCTGATCTGAGTCATCCTGAGTCAACAGGGTTTCACCATATTGGCCAGGTTGGTCTCGAATTCCTGACCTCATGTGATCCACCCACCTCAGCCTCCCAAAGTGCTTGGATTACAGGTGTAAGCCATCGTGCTTGGCCAGTTTTCACTTTAAAATGATCTTTAATACCAATGCTTGGAGTCTGAATGGGTCCCCACTGGTTTCAAATGTTGAGCATGCACAGATTATGCGGATGAGAACTTGCCAGGTGGGCTTACCGAAGGAGACATGGTAAGAATCACCTACATTTGCCAGGCCCTGAGGACAGGCCCTCTCCACACCGATGCTTATTTCCTTGGGTTGCAGAAGAGGAAATGCCAGGGAGCCCAGTATTCTTTGGTTCATTCACTTCCTTTTTATGGTGTAACCTACATACTGTAAACTATGCCCAGCTTAAGTAGCATATACCCTGATGAATTTTTATGTATGTACATGTCTCCACGATGTATCCAACACTCAGGGCAAGATACAGAACGTGCTCAGCACCTCAGGTGCCCTTGTGTTTCCTTCCAGGCAAGCCCCCATTTGCGACCACAGAATGGAACAATCTTTTTTTCTTTTTTTTTAGAGACAGGGTCTCGCTCTGTCTCCAAAGCTGGAGTGCAGTGGTGCCATCATGGTTCATTGCAGCCTCCACCTCCTGGGTTCGAGCGATCCTCCCATTTCAGTGTAACCACCATTCTTATCTCTATCACCATAGATTAGCTCTGCATGTCTTTGAACTTCATATAAATGGAATCATGCATATACAGGCTCTTTTGTGTCTGGATTCTCTGTTAACACTGTGTCTGTGAGACTCACTCATGCTGTGTGTAGTATTATGCTTCATCCTTTTTTGTCGTTGCATATTATTCCATTGTATAAATATACCACAATTTATTTGTCCATTTTCCAATTGCTGAGCATTTGGATTGTTTTGTTTTTCACTATTTTGAATAAAGCTGCTATGAACATTCTTGTATATGTCTTGGGTATACAGATGGTCCCGGCTTACAGTGATTTGACTTAAAAGTTTTTGACTTTATGATGGGCTTATCAGGGTATTAAATGTGTTTCTGACTTACAGTATTTTTGACTTACCACATGTTTATTGGGATGTAACCCCTTCCTAAGATGAGGAACATCTGTATACATCCAGAATCCTGTGGAGCAACTCATAACCCATGAGGAATGGGAGGCGACAGACAGACTCACCCCAGGACAGATGGTTCTCACTACATCTCATAAAGCTTCTTAGAAGATCTTACAGGATCGGTCAACCAGCCAGCCACAGCAGGGGCTGAATGGATAACACATCTTTGCACGGGCTCTCCCTCTGTCCCTGTCTCCCCTCCCCTTTTCCTAACCTTGTTCCTTGGGATTATGTTTTGAAATAAATTGTTCAGAGAAATGAAGCTAAAGCTGACCAATTAGCCAATAGCTGGGTTCTGTGATGACAGGGCTTCTGGGCTATAATCATTTACTGAGAAGCCAGTGTTCCCGAGGGGATAATGGCTCATTCCATTTAGCTGCAGCATAGGAGTGGGTGCAGGGCATTAGCAGAAGATAACACTAGAAATGTGCCCTGGGGCCTGTTGATGACTTTCTGTGCCAAGCGTAGGCATTTAGCCTTTATTCTGTAGATGATGGGAAGCCAGTGCCAGTGGTGGGTTTGAGCAGGGAACCAGCAACCAGTGGTGGGTTTGAGTAGGGAACCAGCAATCCTCAAGCTCTGCTTGGACGGAGGCCAGTCAGGGAGGAGTTAAGGCTGGAGGATCAGTCAGGGAGGAGTTAGGGCAGGAGGACAAGTCAGGGAGGAGTTAGGGCAGGAGGACCAGTTAGAAGGCTGTGACCTAGGACTTCAGCAGTGGGACTAGAAAGGGGATGGATATGAATGATATGGCAGAGTAAAACTAGAGAGATGGCCAGGCACAGTGGCTCACTCCTGTAATCCCAGCACTTTGGGAGGCCAAGGCGGGCGGATCATGAGGTCAGGAGAACAAGACCAGACTGGCCAACATGGTGAAACCCTATCTCTACTAAAAATCAGTAAAAAAAAAAAATAGACAGGCGTGGTGGCAGGCACCTGTAATCCCAGCTACTTCAGAGGCTGAGGCAGGAGAATTGCTTGAACCAGGGAGTCGGAGGTTGCAGTGAGCTGAGATCGTGCCACTACACTCCAGCCTGGGCAATAGAGTGAGACTCCATCTCAATAACAAAACAAACAAACAAAAAACTAGAGAGACTTGGCACCTTGCAGAGAGAAGCAATAGATGACCCTGAGGTCTGGAGTCCAGGAAGCCAAGGACAGGGAAAGCATTCACAGAAACAGGAAAATGGCAGGTGCGGGAGGGAAGGTGAGAGGTTCATCAGACCCCACAGCCCCTGGCAGCTCCTCCTGGATCTTTGAAATCCTGTGCATCCCAGGAGACTCTGGGAGGCCCATCTGAGCTCATCGGAGAAAGGTCTGCCGCCTCTCCTTTCATCACTGGGGACAGAAAGCCTGAACATGAGGCCTGGACTATGGGGCTCAGACCAGAATATTTCCAGATTTAAGGGCAGTAATGTGGAGCCCAAGAAGGAATATTGAGGACAGAGGGCACATTACTTAGCTAAAGGGGTGCTGGGTTCTTATTTTCTACTTTCAAGAAATGTTTGATATAGTCATTGTTACCATCACAAAACAATGAATAATACCATGAGCCAAACATATGTTCATAATTTGTATGGCTGATTCTATGCACATTTAAATATGTTCATGACAATTGTAGATGTCAGTTTTGCTCTGGTTAAACCAATGTGGAAGCACACAGGATGGGAGCTGAGAGACAAGCATCCTGGGCCCAGCCATGCTGGCCTCAGTGGGCCAAGTTGCGGGCAGATGACCTCTGCTCCGTGGATCCTGCTGGCTCAGGGTGTGGAAGGGACCTCAGGAGAGGAGTCAGGCTCTCTTCTTGATTCCCCTCACGGCCATAGAGAACAGCATTCCTGGGAGGCTGGTTTGGAGAAGTCGCTGAACCTAAGTGAGCAGGAAGTGAAGGTCTGTTCCCACCTGTACCTGTGTTCCCAGATAGCAGCTGCCTCCTGGCGACTCACCAGGAGCCAGGTCCCTCCACACCTCATCTCAATTAACTCACTCACCAGGAGCCAGGTCCCTCCATACCTCATCTCAATTAACTCACTCACCAGGAGCCAGGTCCCTCCATAACTCATCTCAATTAACTCACTCACCAGGAGCCAGGTCCCTCCACACCTCATCTCAATTAACTCACTCACCAGGAGCCAGGTCCCTCCATACCTCATCTCAGTTAATTCACTCACCAGGAGCCAGGTCGCTCCATAACTTATCTCAGTTAACTCACTCACCAGGAGCCAGGTCCCTCCATACCTCATCTCAATTAACTCACTCACCAGGAGCCAGGTCCCTCCATATCTGATCTCAATTAATTCACTCACCAGGAGCCAGGTCCCTTCATACTGGATCTCAATTAACTCACTCACCAGGAGCCAGGTCCCTCCATACCTCATCTCAATTATCTCACTCACCAGGAGCTAGGTCCCTCCACATCTGATCTCAATTAATTCACTCACCAGGAGCCAGGTCCCCTCATACCTCATCTCAGTTAACTCACTCACCAGGAGCCAGGTCCCTCCATACCTCATCTCAATTAACTCACTCACCAGGAGCCAGGTCCCTCCATACCTCCTCTCAGTTAACTCACTCACCAGAAGCCAGGTCCCTCCATACCTCATCTCAATTAACTCACTCACCAGGAGCCAGGTCCCTCCATACAGGGTCTCAATTAACTCACTCAGCAGGAGTCAGGTCCCTCCATACCGGATCTCAATTAACTCACTCACCAGGAGCCAGGTCCCTCCATACCTCATCTCAACTAACTCACTCACCAGGAGCCAGGCCCCTCCAGACCTGGCTTAATTCTCACTATACTTAATTCAATTAATTCACTATAGCCCTATCAGACAAACTCTAGGATACGCATGAGGAAACAGAGTCTGAGAAAGGCTGAGAAAGTGGCTTGAGGTCACCTAGGTGGTGAGTGGTAGAGCTAGGAGTTGAAGTCAAGTCTGACTCTCAAGTCCACGCTCTTTCCATTGCACTATCTGCTTTTCTTTCTCCCCAAAGCCACAATATGCCATGATGCAGCCCAAGGACTCTCCTCCAGTACTGTGCTGAGGGCTCTGAAGAGATCAGGGCTGAAGCCAAGATGTCATCCAGTGTAATACCCACATGACCTCCGTGAATATCTACCCTGCCTTAACACTGTTTATCTTTAGGAAGCAGGATGCCTGAAGTCCAAACTTCTCCCTGGTGATCAAACCAGCTAAGACTGATCGAATCCAAGATGGCAGCTCACTTGACCTCTAACTTCATTATAATCTAATTTCCATGTTAAATGACAGTCCCACTAGCACTGTAACAGTCAACAACCAACATGACAATGATGGGAAAAAAAACATAAAAAAACAAATAGGAAGGTGGCACTCTGGTTTTGAAAAGTTCTCCACCCAGACCCAGAAAACACACGATTCCTCCCCTTGCTCTTTTCATTTTTATTTTTGTAGAGATAGGGGGGTATCACTACATTGACCAGGATGGTCTCAAACTCCTGGTCTCAGCAATCCTCTCATTTTGGCCTCCCGAAGTTCTGGGTTTATGAGAGTGAGCTATTGCACCTGGCCACTCCTCCCCTTGCTTTTAATGCTCAGCCCCTTCACTAAAGATGCCCTGTATCTGTGACTTCCTGGGTCTCATGAGCAGAAAAGTTGATTTGTGAGCCAAGCTCTCACTTCTCAATTCCGTGGCCAACAAATAAAGCCTGCACTGCTTGAGGCTCACTTTTGGTTTTGCATATTGGCTTCATGGCACCAAACAGGGAAAGACCCCATTTTAGGGGAAGTGGCTTTGTCAGTAACAAGGGCACAGAAGGAAAGAAATGGAGGATGATTTAGGGCAGAAGTCAGCAAACTATGGTCTATGGACCAAATCTGGCCACTGCCTGTTTTTGTGCAACTCATAGCTAAGAATGTTTTCTACATTTTTAGATGGTAGGAGAAGAACAAAAGAAGAATAAAGTTTTGTGACACATGAAAACTATATGAGATTCAAATTTCAGTGTCCACAGACAGCAATCCTGGCTCCTACCCCTGAAACAATCATTGCAGTGGAGCTCTGCCCTAGCTACGGCCCCTTTCTCCCTTTGGTTCCCTGACTTTGGGGTCTGGAGGCCACAAAGGCAAGGAGCAGGCTGCCATCCACCCCTTCTCAGAGAACCTGCAGGGAGCTCACTGTGCTCTGCATCCAGTCTAGGTGGCTCCTAACGGGGCTTGGTGGGTTCTCCGTCCTCAACACCATCGGCAGCACCATCTTGGTCATCTGAGAAGCTGAGAGAAACACAAGGTAAATGTTCCTGTCCTCATTTCTGCCTCCCAACCCCATTGCTGCTGCTCAATATCCCCAGTATCTCTCTGCAGACTCCTGTCTGCCCTCAAAAGTCTACATGGTACCAGTCAAGAGACATCCATACTGCAAGATGATAGAAAGGTAAGTGGAACCCAACCATCTCATTCTCTACCCTCATGTCTACCATGGACAGCTGAACCTCTCCCTGTGGAACCTGGAAAAGTAGCTCAGAGAGGAGTAGCAGGTGGCAAGGAACATCAGGGAAACAAAGCTAGAAGGAACATGTAGGCACCTTTGACCTGAAATAGACAAGATGAAAGATCTCAGGACTGTCAGGGACCTTAGGAACCATCTAGGCCACATCCCGGCTTTGGCCTGAAGTGCAGGCAAGGGGCTTGCCTCTGCCAACCATAGCATCCAGCTTTGCTGTAGGTGGAATCAGGCCTGTATGTGAGTTACCAGGGTTGCAGAGGACACTGTGGTCTGGGCAGCAGTCTGGTACCACATGGCAGAATTCATCACAGTAGCAACTTCCCCTCTTTCACTGGTGATCCGTTCTAAGATAGCAAAGTTGCTGGGGTTGGGAGCAGCTGCCTGGAGAAAAAGGAACATTAAAAAAAAAAAAAGATTAACATTAGCCAGGTATGGTGGTGCATGCCTGTAGTCCCAGCTACCCAGGAGGCTGAGATAGGAGATCACTTGAGCCCAGAAGCAGGAAGCTGAAATGAGCCATGATCACACCAGTGCACTTCAGCCTGGGTGACAGAGCAAGACCCTGTCTCAAAAAAAAAGAAAAGAAAAAGAAAAAGAAAAGAAAAGACAGATTTAACAAATGGTGCTTGGACAACTGGATAAGCACATGCAAAAGAATGCATTTGGACTCCTACCTCACACCATATACAAATATTAACTCAAAATGGACCATAGACCTAAATGTAAGAGCTGAAACTGGCTGGGTGTGGTGGCTTATGCCTGTAATCCCAGCACTTTGGGAGACCAAGGAAGGCAGATCACTTGAGGCCAGGAGTTCAAGACCAGCCTGGCAAACATGGTGAAACTGCTGTCTCTACTAAAAATACAAAAATTAGCTGGGAACGGTAACATGCACCTATGGTCCCAGCTACTCAGGAGGCTGAGGCAAGAGAATTGCTTGAACCCAGGAGGTGGAGGTTGCAGTGAGCCAAGATTGCACAACTGCACTCCAGCCTGGGCAACAGAGCAAGACTCTGTCTCCAAAAAAAATAAATAAATAAAAATAAGTCAATCAAATTTAAAACTGGACAAAGGATTTAAATAAACATTTCTCAAAAGAAGATATACAAGTGGCCAGTGAGCATGAAAGATACTCAACATCGTTAATCATAAGGAAATGCAAATCCAAACCACAATGAGATACCATCCCACATCCATTAGGATGGCTAAGATAAAAAATAAAATAGCAAGTGTTGGCTGGGTGCAGTGGCTCACACCTGTAATCACAGCACTGTGGAACACTGAGAAGGGTGGATCACGAGTTCAGGAGTTTGAGACCATCCTGGCCAGCATAGTGAAACCCTGTCTCTACTAAAAATACAAAAATTAGCTGGGTGTGGTGGCAGGCACCTGTAGTCCCAGCTACTCGGGAGGCTGAGGCACGAGAATCTCTTGATCCCAGGAGACAGAGGTCGCAGTGAGCTGAGATCATGCCACTGCACTCCAGCCTGGTGACAGAGCGAGACTCCATCTCAAAAAGAAAAAAAAGCAAGTGTTGAAGTGTTGCTGAGGATGCGGAGAAATTGGAACCCTCATACACTGCTGGTGGAATTGCAAAATGGTGCGGCCACTTTGAAAATTTAGGGAGATGAGGTGGCAGCAGAAAAGAATAAAAAAAGAAAAAAGAAAAAAGAAAAACAATTTGACAGTTTCTCAGAATGTTAAACATAGAGTTGCCATATGACCCAGAAACCCTACTTCTGAGCCTGTAGTTAGGAGAATTAAAAACACATATTCACACGAAAACCTATCAATGAATATTCCTAGCAGTGTTATTCATAATAGCCAAATAGTAGAAACAATTCAAATGCCCTTCAACTGATGAATGGATAAAACTAAATCTGGTATATCCATATAATGGAATATTACTCAGCCATAAAAAGGAATGAAGTACAGATGCATGCCACAACAACAATGAAACTCGAAAACATGCTAAGTAAAAGAAGCCACTCACAAAAGGCCGTGTATTGTATGATTCCATTTATATGAAATGTTTAGAATAGACAAATCCATCAAGACAGAAAGTATATTAGCGGTTGCCAGGGGCTGGTGAGATGTGGGGACTAGGCAGTGACTGCTGATGGGTACAGAGTTTATTTGGGGCCTAACAAACATGTTCTGAAATTAGACAGAGGTGGCCAGGTGCAGTGGCTCACACCTGTAATCCCAGCACTTTGGGAGGCCGAGGCGGGCAGATCATTTGAGGTCAGGAGTTTGAGACTAGCCTGGCCAACGTGGCGAAACCCTGTCTCTACCAAAAAGTACCAAAAAAATAAAATAAGACAGCAGTGATGGTTTTGCAACCCTGTGAATACACTAAAAAACACTGAAATGTACACATGGTGAATTGTACAAAAGGGTAAATTTCACATCATGTAAATTATCTCTCAATAAAGCTATTATTAAAAAGACAGAGAGAGAGAGAAGGAGAGAAAAGGGGGAGATAAGATGAGGATGGTAATGGGAGGGACAGCAAAGAAGACAGAAATAGAGAAAACAGCAGAGAAGAGAGTGCCTAAGAGGGGGAAACCCCTCCCCCACTCTCCACAGTTAGAGGAAGGTCTTCCGGAGCCCTAGTTACAAACCAGTTCTGCCAACTCTACCCCCTGCCCAAATTTCCCCAAATTGCTCAGCTCAGTTGTGATCTGGTCATTGTCATTCCCTCCAAGATAAGGGGATGCATCTTCTTTAAGAGTGGGGCAAGCAAGGCATGGGCAGGAGGGATGTTGGCCCAGTTACCTGGTGAGTCTGTGACTCAGATGATAAGAGGACCCAGGTGTTGCCACCCCAGGACTCTCAACACTGTTCTCTGTCTACTTGACTTTGACCTTCCAAATTGCTTCCTGTTAGGTTAACGCCTGGCTCTTTAGGGCTAAACTGGAGGGCTTTGTTTAGGGATAAACTTGAAGGCCTTTCAAAGTTGACAAGATCAACAGGGAGCAGGCCTCTGAGCCCTGTGGGCCTGGGTGTGGCTGAGCCAGTCTGTTGTGGAAACAGGGCTAGCACTTGTCTGGTAGTGTGGTCTGGGGGGTCAAGACTCTGAAGGTGAGGGTGGCCTGGCTGGGGCCGCAGCCTCTGAGTGTGGCCTGGCTTTTGCCTCATGTTCAGCTCAGGAGCCTCCTGCAAGTGATCAGCTTCTCTTCTCATGTTGTCCCTCTTCTCCAGAGCCTGGTCCTGTGTCAGGTTGTCACCAAGACCAGGGATCAACCAGAAACGGCTGGAGTGGAAATAGAGCTCCAGAAGCCACCCAGACTAAGGTTGCCGACAATTTGTGAGACTGAGGTCAATTCGGTGGTCATAACCAACATTTATTTCAACAGGATGACACTGAATGAAATAGAATAGAATAGACCCGCATACATTGTATGTAAAAGTCAATTGAGTTCTTTTTGAAATTTCTGTTGGTTTTTAGATGGAGGCACTTACTGGGTCAGAGTAAAAAATGTATTTATTAAAGTGAACTGGGGCCAGAAACGTTGGAAAGCCACTGATCTAGAGAGATGTCTTCATTGTATAGACAAGGGGAGAACCCTTTGCCCATGGCTGGGAGTCAAACCAGCAATCCTGACCTCTCCCCTTTTCCCACCATATCATGCTCAGGGCTCTCACTCAAAAAGCCTCTTGTTGCACGTGCTACTGAGCTCTGCTGTTCTCTAAACACCCTGCATTCTCCTGCCTCTGAGCCTTTGCTCAAGCTGTTCCCTCAGCTTGGAAGGCCCTTCCCTCTCATATCCATTAGAATAAAATATTCTATGCTTCAAGGCAGCATTTGAAGACAACTTCCCCCGGGGTGCCAAGGAGCTAGCTCATTATTACAAAAATGATAAATAAAGAATCAAACATTGATCCAGCCTTTCCATCCAAGCCAAATAGTTGACAAGGGAAATATCTTCATGATAGAGAAACTTCGGCTAACAAGTGCACAAAGAACAATAGAAAAGCACTACTTGGCAGCCCCTAATGAAAAGTGGATCTCAGCACAAATCATTAGTGGACAGAATTTTATCATGGGTGCACTATCTGGTGGATGAAGTTTAACACCAGTAAAAGTGGGACAGCTGGGCACTTTGTGTCTCAGAGGTGTGATAGAAGTACCCACCTATGGATTCTTCCTGCCAAAGAAATCTCCAGTCCTGATCTCATCTCAACTACCAGATTTCAGGAAAGACAGAGGCAGAGGGACATCCACAAAGATTCAATCAGCCAAACCCAGAAGGTAGGATATGCCGCAGGACACAGTATCTGCTTCGTTCAACAACTAAATGACATCAAAAAATGGTACTGATCTAGGTATAGATTTAAAGACATTTAAGAAATACGCTAGTTAAACATGTGTGCGTACCTTTTTTGGATCTTGACTTGAATAAACCAGCTGTAAAAAGGCATTTTTCTTTCTTTCTTTTTTTTTTTTTTTTTGAGACATGGTCTCACTCAGTGCAGCAGACTGGAATGCAGTCGTACGGTCACAGCTCGCTGCAGCCACAACCTCTGGGGCTCAAGCAATTTTCTCACTTCAGCCTTCTGAACAGCTGGGACTATAGGTGGACATCAACACACCTTGCTAATTTTTAAACAAAATTTTTTTTGTAGGGACTGAGTCTCGCTATTATACCCAGGCTGGCCTCAAACTCCTGAGCTCCAGCGATCCTCCCATCTTGGCCTCCCAAAGTGCTGGGACCACAGGCATCAGCCACCACACCTGACCTTTTTTTCTTTTTCTCTTCAGCTTTGCTGCTGAAAAATAAGATATTTTTGACAAGTGTGGGAAATATGAACACTGATAGGTATTAAACGATAGTAAGTAGTTTTTTAATTAATTAATTAATTTGTTTTTTTAGAGACAGAGTCTTGCTCTGTTGCCCAGGCTGGAGTGCAGTGGTGCAATCTTGGCTCACTGCAACCTCCACCTCCCTGGTTCAAGTGATTCTCCTGCCTCAGCCTCCCGAGTAGCTGGGATTACAGGCACTCGCCACCATGCCTAGCTAATTTTTGTATTTTTAGTAGACACAGGGGTTTCACCATGTTGGCCAGGCTGGTCTTGAACTTCTGGCCTCAGGTGATCTGCCCACCTCAGTCTCCCAATGTGTTGGGATTACAGGTGTGCGGCCATATTTGTTTTGGCTCTGATAAGGCATTGTGGTTATATTTTTTTAAATATGAGGGATAAGAGCTTGAGTAAAATGTTGATAATTTTGAAGCTGGCCAGCTGGTACCTTGGGTTCATCATCCTATTCTCTCCACTTTTGCATGTGTTTGAATTTTTCCATAATAAACAGTTTTGGGTTTTTTTTTTTTTTTTTTTTTGAGATGGAGTCTCCTTTTGTCCACCAGGCTGGAGTGCAGTGGTGTGACCCTGGCTCACTGCAACCTCCACCTCTTGGGTTCAAGCAATTCTTCTGCCTCAGCCTCCTGAGTAGCTGGGATTACAGGTGCACACCACCACACCCGGCTAATTTTTGTATTTTTAGTAGAGACGGGGTTTTGCCATGTTGGTCAGAGCTAGTCTCAAACTCCTGACCTCGTGATCTGCCTACCTTGGCCTCCCAAAGTGCTGGGATTACAGGTGTGAGCCACCGTGCCTGGCCATAAATAGTTTTTAAAAATAAATTAGATCCATTCTGAGAGGCTTTCCTACATCCTCCCAGCTGAGATTTCTTATTCTTACCTTAGAAGCTATTGATTTTAACTTCTCTCATTGCATTATTGCATTCCTCCCTGTCTGCATCACCGTTACAGCTTTCTTTCTGTAAGGGGGTTCTGTCTTCCCTGTCTGCTTCTTGAAGGCAGGAAATGTGTCTGTATTTCTGATAATAATAATGCCAAATAATTTTTATTTAACAGAATAAGAAAGATCTGAATTGAACTTAGGCTCATCCTTGAACCTCCACAGTGTCCAGGGGCCAGGAGAGAATTCTAGTCATTAACAGTCCTGACTGGACCATCAAAAAATGATACCACGGCTGGGTGTGGTGGCTAATACCTGTAATCCCAGCACTCTGGGAGGCTGAGGTGGGAAGATTGCTTGAGCTCAGGAGTTTGAGACCAGCATGGCCAACATGGTGAAACCCCATCTCTACAGAAAAAAACACAAAAATTAGCTGGATGTGGTGGTGGGCACCTGTAATCCCAACTACTCAGGAGGCTGAGGCAGGAGAATTGCTTGAACCTGGGAGGTGGAGGTTGCAGTGAGCCGAGATTGCACCACTGGACTCCAGCCTGGGCACAAAAGTGAGACTCTGTCTCAAAAAAAAAAAAATTTAAAAATAATTAAAAGAAAAAATAAGGCCGGACACGGTGGCTCACTCTTGTAATCCCAGCACTTTGGGAGGCCGAGGTGGGTGGATCACAAGGTCAGAAGTTCGAGACCAGCCTGGCCAATGTGATGAAACCCTGTCTCTACTAAAAATACAAAAATTAGCCAGGCATGGTGGCAGGCACCTGTAATTCCAGCTACTCAGAGGCTGAGGCAGGAGAATCACTTGAACCCAGGAGGCAGAGGTTGCAGTGAGCTGAGATTGCACCACTGCACTCCAGCCTGGGCAACACTCCATCTCACAAAAAAGAAATAAACAAAGAAAAAAGAAAAACAATGATAGCACATTAAGGGAAAAGAAGTTCATTCCCACGGTGACCAAGCACCAATTCACTCACTCATGGCTCATTCATTCATTCATTCATTTTATTCTATTGAGTGACTCTAGCCGGCTGCCACGGTGGATCATTTTATTCCACTGAGTGACTCTCTAGCTGGCTGCCACGGTGGATCATTTTATTCCACTGAGTGACTCTCTAGCTGGCTGCCACGGTGGATCATTTTATTCCACTGAGTGACTCTCTAGCCGACGGCCATGGTGGATCATTTTATTCCACTGAGTGACTCTCTAGCTGGCTGCCATGGTGGATCATTTTATTCCACTGAGTGACTCTCTAGCCAGCTGCCATGGTGGATCATTTTATTCCACTGAGTGACTCTCTAGCTGGCTGCCACGGTGGATCATTTTATTCTATTGAGTGACTCTCTAGCCGGCTGCCATGGTGGATCATTTTATTCCACTGAGTGACTCTCTAGCCGGCTGCCATGGTGGATCATTTTATTCCACTGAGTGACTCTCTAGCCGACGGCCACGGTGGATCATTTTATTCCACTGAGTGACTCTCTAGCCGACTGCCATGGTGGATCATTTTATTCCACTGAGTGACTCTCTAGCTGGCTGCCACAGTGGATCATTTTATCCCACTGAGTGACTCTCTAGCCGGCTGCCATGGTGGATCATTTTATTCTATTGAGTGACTCTCTAGCCGGCTGCCATGGTGGATCCTGCAGTGACATTCCACTGCCCCACTCCATCCCCCAGAAAAACATCCTGCAGGTCCTGAGCCGAGAGCAGAACGTCATCATGCTGTGTGGTAGACACTGTACCACAGGCAGGAGGAGACAGCCATGGTGTTAGGGCAGGGATGGTAAGTCCATCAGCAGATGGCTTCCTGGTGAGGGGATACCTCCAGGGACTCCTTTAGGATCATCCCACTGTCTTCAGACCCAGAGGCTAACAGAAGTCCAAGCTGGGACACCTGGAACAGCCCATACAGGGCTGCGTGAAGAACCCAAGGCTAATGGTTGGTGCCCCTCCAGAGTAACACTCTTTAAATGTGTTTAAGGATTTTGTAGACCAGAAGGTGAAGGCTTTCAGGGAAGGTGAGGGAGGGGGACACTGGGCAGACTCTTGCAGTCCTCCACAGCCCCAAGCCTGCAAACCCCACTCAGCAAAACGGAAGTCCTGCCCTTACCCAAAAGTCCTTTTTACAAAGCAATTGAATAAAAGTGTCCGTTGTTACTTAGCATGCCCCTCATGGCTCCCACCCCCACAAGAAGCACAGTCTTTCCTACCTCCCCGCCCCCGAGACAGAGTCTCCCTCTGTCACCCAGGCTGGAGTGCAGTGGCACAGTCTTGGCTCACTGCAACCTCTTTCTCCCAGGTTCAAGTGATTCTCCTGCCTCAGCCTCCCAAGTAGCTGGGATTACAGGCACCCACCAGCGCACCTGGCTAATTTTTGTATTTTAATGGCGATGGTATTTCACCATGTTAGCCAGGCTGGTCTTGAACTCCTGACCTCAAGTGATCCACCCATCTCAGCCTCTCAAAGTGCTGGGATTACAGGCATGAGCCACCACGCCTGGCCAAGAAGTAAAGCCTTGTGCCACATCACGATGTTTAGACTGATGATGGACCATATATATGACAGTGGCCCCGTAAGATTATAATAGGGCATATGCAGAAACCCGATATATGGTGCTCGATATTGGCCTTGAGGATCAAGCAGGGGAAATGACTGATGTTCAGTAATGGGACATTGGCTGGGACATGTGGTTTTCCACGTGGAAAACAAACATATAAATATATATACCATCTAGGTTTATGTAAACTCTCGATTTCATTGTTGTGTGAACTCTATGATATTCATACAACAAAGAAATCATCTGATGATGCATTTCTCAGAATGTATCTCCATTATTAAGCAACAGCTGACTCTGTTCCTACCAATGACATCTAGTTTTCTCCCAAGAGAAGTTCTAGGGCCGGGCACGGTGGCTCACGTCTGTAATCCCAACACTTTGGGAGGCAGAGGCAGGCAGATCACCTGAAGTCAGAAGTTCAAGACTAGCCTGGCTAACATGGCGAAACCTTGTCTCTATTTAAAATGCCATAAATTAGCCAGGCATGGTGGTGCATGCCTATAATCCCAGCTACTCAGGAGGCTGAGGCAGGAGAATCGCTTGAACCCAGAAGGTGGAGATTGCAGTGAGCCGAGATCGTACCACTGCACTCCAGCCTGGCAGGGGACAGAGCAGACTCTGTCTGAAAAAAAAAAAAAAAAAAAAAAAAAAAAAAAAGAGAGAGAGAGAGAAGTCCTAGTAAATGCAACTGTATTCACCCTGTTGTATTTCCAGGGATGTTTTAATAAACCCAGTAGACTGGTGCCTGGAAATTGCCCCAGTGAGTCTGCCTATTATCTGGATCTGGGTTTATCACACCTACCTTCCCTCCTGTCCCATCCACCCCAGCCACCCACAGTGCCCACGCTGCCTCTATCCAAGGGAGCCATCCTCTGGATACTAGACCCTCCCAAGCTAATCATCCAAAGACATCTTATCCAGAAATAAAACTGGATACACAAAGAAGCCACATCAAGCATATAGTCAGTACTTAATAAGCATCTGAATATATGAATTATTTGATTAATGAATTAATGAATGCTAGGTCACAGGAGGTGGGTCATGCCAGAGACAAAACAGATTAATTGATTGAACGAATGAGAGAGCAGAGACCGGGGTCTCTCTGACCTGCAGCACAGATGCCAGCCTAGCTCCTCACCTGTCTTCATCCCGGGGCTCAGTCACGGCAGGAGGAGGAGGACCAGCCACATGGCAGCAGGCCTCAAGCAGAGATACAAGTGCTGCAGCGTCCAAGGCCTGGTCTTTAAATATCCACCCATCCCAGCCAGCCCACCTGGTTCCTCCCTACTCCTGGGGAGGAACCAGCGGACACCTGGGCAGTCACTGGCAGACAGCAGGAGTGACACAGGTATCCCAGCTGCTTGGAATAGCTCACCCAAGCAGAGGTAATTTTCACATCCTGGAAACTCCAGTCTCCACGGGAAGAATCTGAAAAACCAGAGTGACAAAGTGACAGAGCTCGCAGGAACTTTGCAGATTATCTAATCTTTTTATTTATTTTATTTTTTGAGACAGAGTCTCACTCTCCCAGGCTGGAGTGCAGTGGTACAATCTCAGCTCACTGCAACCTCTGCCTCCTGGGTTCAAGAGATTCTCCTGCCTCAGCCTCCCCAGTAGCTGGGATTATGGGCACCTACTACTACACCCAGCTAATTGCTATATTTTTAGTAGAGATGGGTTTTCACCGTGTTGACCAGGCTGGTCTCAAACTCCTGACCTCAGGTGATCCACTGCCTCAGCCTCCCAAAATGCTGGGATTACAGGCATGAGCCACCATGCCTGGCCAATTGACTTTTATTAGCATTCATATACAGGTTTTGTGTGAATATATGTTTTCATTTCTCTGGGACAAATGCACAAAAATGAAATTACTGCATCATATAGTAGTTGCATGTTCAGTGATTAAAAAAAAAAACAAAAACTGCCAAACTGTTTCCCAGAGTGGCTACACCACTTTAAATTCTCACAGCAGTGATTGAGTGGTACAGTTCCTTTGCATCCTTACCAATAGTATTGTTACTATTTTTTATTTTGGTGATTCTCTTTTTTTTTTTTTTTTTTTGAGACATAATCTTGCTCTCTCGCCCAGGCTGGAGTGCAGTGGCACAATCTCGGCTCACTGCAACCTCCATCTCCTGGGTTTAAGCAATTATCCTGCCTCAGCCTCCCAAGGTGCTAGGACTACAGGCGTGTGCCACCACTCCTGGCTAATTTTTGTTTCAGCAGAGACAGGGTTTCACCATGTTGGCCAGGCTGGTCTTGAACTCCTGATCTCATGTGATCTGCCTGCCCCAGCCTCCCAAAGTGTTGGGATTACAAGCGTGAGCCACTGTGCCTGGCCTTATTTTGTTGATTCTAACACATGGTGGGATCTCCTGGTTTAAAGGGGTGTTTCCCTAACGGTATCAAACATCTTTTCATGTGCTTATTTGCAATCTGTATATCTTTTCCAGTGAAATGTTGCTTTATATCTTTTGCTCATGTTCTAATTGCATTCTTTGTTTTGTTACTGTTTAAGACTTTTAAATGTATACTAGATACTAGTCCTTTGTTGGATGTGTGGTTTGCAAATACAGTCATGTGTTCCACAAGGACATTTGGGTCAATGACAAACTGCATATAGGATAGGGTCCCCTAAGATTATAATAATGGGCCTGAAAAATTCCTGTTGCCGAGTGCAATGCTACTCATGTGTCTAGTGATGCTCGTGTAAAGCTACTGTGCTGCCGCTTGCATAAAAGCACAGCACATACCATTCTGTACAGTACACAATACTTGAAAATGATAATAAATGTGTTACTGGAAAGCAGAGCACACACCATTCTGTACAGTACACAATACTTGATAATAACTGTTTTACTGGAAAGCACAGCACACACCATTCTGTACAGTACACAATACTTGATAATGATAATAAATGTGTTACTGGAAAGCACAGCACACACCATTCTGTACAGCACACAATAATTATAATAAATGTGTTACTGGTTTATGTATTTACTATACTATACTATTGATCAGTGTTTTAGAGTGTACTCTTTCTATCTATAAAAGAATTAAGTGAACTAGCAGGCCCTTTGGGAAGTACTGTAGAAGGCATTGTTACCACAGGCGATGACAGCTCCATGTGTGTTATTGCCCCTGAAGACCTTCCAGAGAGACAAAATGTGGAGGTGGAAACAGTGATACTGATGACACTGACCCTGTGTGGATCTAGGCTAACCTGTGTTTTTGTGTCTTGGTTTTCAACAAAAAAGTTTAAAAAGTTAAAATACTAAGTTTATAAAGTTAAAAAGTTACAATAAGCTAAGGTTGACTTATTGAAAAAATGTGCTTATACATGTAATATAGCTAAGTTTGCTTTTGCAAACATAGAGTACTGTGGATGTTATGCTGACTTTGGCTTGGGGTTTTTCACAGAGAGAAGCACGGCAGAGGGGATTCCATCAGGTTGGTGCAAAGGTAATTGCTGTTTCTGCAATTAAAAGTAATGGGAAAAACTGCAATTACCTTTGCACCAACCTAATAATTTATCTAGGGGACTCTTTCTCCACCCAAAGCCCAGGACACTTGGCCCACGACTACATCACCACCCCAGGGTTCCAGGACACTTGGCCCATGACTACATCACCACCCCAGGGTTCCAGGACACTTGGCCCACGACTACATCACCACCCCAGGGCTCTTTCCTATAGTTTTATTGCTCTTCCTTCAATTATGTGCCATATTCCCAACTCCAAGATTCTTCCAGTCGTCCTTTCCCCTTTTATCTAAACCAGGCTGTCATGAGCTTCTGTCAGCTGCAATCAAGAGTCATGACTCTTACAGTAGGTAGGATTACTCCCTTTTTTGTTGTCGTTAAGGAAACCTGTAAGAGGAAAAACAAATGCACTTCATGTGGAGACACAGGAAAAGCTGTTCTATTCAGTCTGGAATCTAGTCCCTCAGCTGGCGGGGCCACCTTCGGATTCACTGGTCTTGGGAGTAAGACGGTGCCTGGTAGTCAAAGAAGTGAGGAATTCTAATACCTCCTGAGGGTGGAATTGAGGAGAGGAGACATGAGAGAGGATGCTGGAAAGGAGGATGCAGCCAGAATGTGTAGGGCCTTTGTGGCCATGCCAAGGAGCCTCAGGGAATATCTGAGCATCTAAATAGGTCAGATGGCAATTCTGAAAACAAATTCCTTCTATCTGCTGTGTAGACAATAAGTTGTCACTGGTAAGATAGGGGATAAAATGAACCCAATTAGATCATTCTAGTGATAGAAGATGTTGATCTGTAATAGGGTAATGGCCATACACTTTAGAGGGGAAAAGTGTTCAAATTTAGGGGATAATTAGAAATCTGCACTTCCAGCCCTTGGTGACACTTTTCCTATGAGCCAAATGGAGAGGGGGAGAGAGAGAGAAGGTGGACAGTCACCGACGTATGAGGCAGTGGAAGAGGAACAGGCATGGACAGGAAGAGAATTATGTGGGACACATTGGGTTCCAGATGCCTGTGTGAGTCAGTCTCATGAATATGTCCAGTAATGTATTGAGCAAGCAAGTCTGTCAGGAGCCTCCGGAAATGAGGTACAGAATTTGGTAGTCATCACTATGGAGCTGGTAACCCGAGTCATGAGAGAAGCTAAAATCCCCGGGGAGAGGATGTAGAATGAGAGGAGAAAATGGGCCAGGACAAACACAAGGAATGCTGACATAAAGGGCTGAACAGAGGAGGGGGTGCTCAGAGGGAGGGGCAAAACCAGAACAGTACAGCGTCCCCAAACCAAGGAAAAGAATGTTGCCAGAAGAGGAGAGTCAGGCTGTTTCAAACTCTGCTAAGAAGTGAAGGATGTTGCATATTGAGTAGAGTCCATTGGGGTTACCAGTCAGGATGTCTCAGATCCTCTTTGGCAGAAGCAGTTCCAATGAAGTGCGAGGAGGAAGGCAGGGGCAAAGGTCGAGTGAGCGTGAGGAGTGTTTAGGAGTTGACTGAAAGTGCATCCACTTTTTTGAGAAGTTTAGCCACGAAGAGGAAGAGACATGGGGCAGTAGGTGGAGGAGGAGGTGAAATTAAGGGAGTGTATGGAGTTTTAAAATTTAAAGATTGATCCTGTTTAAACGCTGTTTTATGCCCCTACGACGGCGAGGTTAAACATACAGAATAGAGGCATAACTGATGGAGCCAAGACGCCCACCCAGGAGCGGGTTTCGAGCGGCACCTCTCTAATTCAATCCCAAAGGAAAAGAGGATACACGTGGGTCCAGGTCCATGCTGAGGTTTGGTGGCAGGACTTTGAAGGAGGTCCCATCTGATGGCTTCTATGTCTCCTGTGAAATAGGGGCAGCCCTGTCTGCTGGTTGTGATGTGTTGTGACAGTTAGAAATGCAGGGGAAAAGCGGACAGGTCTGAAATGGTAGGTGTTAAGAATGGGAAAGTGAGGGCAAGCGCAATGGCTCACTCCTGTAATCCCAGCACTTTGGGAGCCTGAGGGGGGTGGATCACCTGAGGTTGGGCATTTGAGACTAGCCTGGCCAACATGGTGAAATCCCATCTCTACTAAAAATACAAAAATTAGCCAGGCATGGTGGTGTGCACCTGTAATCCCAGCTACTTGGGAGGCTGAGGCAGGAGAATCGCTTGAATCCAGGAGGTGGAGGGTGCAGTGAGCTGAGATCATGCCACTGCACTCCAGCCTGGGTGGCAAAGAGAGACACCATCTCAAAAGAAAAAAAAAAAAAAAAAGAATGGGAAAGTGAGAGTGTCTAGGAAAGCAGCGTTGCCTCGGCAAGGCCTGAGACCAGCTGGGGTTAGAGATCAGGACTCGTGCGTGGCCTCGTCTGTACCTCTGTGCATTTTCCTCCAGCAGGTCAGTGGTGTGAAAGGTGGGGGTTCTAGTAGGTCTCACAGGGAGACAATGCAGGAAGGGGCTGAGAATAGCAAGTGAGAGGTTATTGGTAGGATGGACAATGCAGGAGCTGGATGGACTGCAGGGACTGAGCGATCGCCACCGAGAGATATTTGGGGCACCCTGCCCCAGTCCCCAGCCCCCAACCCACCATGGGAGGTGGGAGCAGCGGGCAAGCCGGTGGGGGGCCAGATGACCAGGCAGTGGGATGTGTAGTGGGAGGGGTCTCCACCCGTCCCAGGTCCCCACTGGCCCCTCCGCCACCCACCAGCCCCCCGCAGCATCCCAGAGCCAACCCAGGCCCAACTAGAGGAATGGCTGCAGGGCTGGGATCCTAATGACACAGGACAGTGGTGGAGCATTAACAGCTTGGTGGTAAACATGCATTGAAATACAGTCATGCTGTGCAGAAGCTCTTTAGTTTAATTAGATCCCTTTTGTCAATTTTGGCTTTTGCTGCCATTGCTTTTGGTGTTTTAGTCATGAAGTCTTTGCCCATGCTTATGTCCTGAATGGTATTGCCTAGGTTTTCTTCTAGGATTTTTCTGGTTTTGGGTCTTACGTTTAAATCTTTAATCCATCTTGAGTTAATTTTTATATAAGGTGTCAGGAAGGGGTCTAGTTTCAGTTTTCTGCATATGACTAGCCAGAGTGAACAGGCAACCTACAGAATGGAAGAAAATTTTTGCAATCTATCCATCCGACAAAGGGCTAATATCCAGAATTTATGTGGAACTTAAGTAAATTTACAAGAAGAAAACAACTCCGTCAGAAAGTGGGCGAAGGATATGAGCAGACACTTTTCAAAAGAAGACATTTATGCAGCCAAAAGACACATGAAAAAAAGCACATCATCACTGATCATTACAGAAATGCAAATCAAAACCACAACGAGATACCATCTCACACCAGTTAGAATGGTGATCATTAAAAAGTCAGGAAACAACAGATGCTGGAGAGGATGTAGAGAAATAGGAATGTTTTTACACTGTTTGTGGGAGTGCAAATTAGTTCAACCATTGTGGAAGACAGTGTGGCGATTCCTCAAGGATCTAGAACTAGAAATAACCATTTGACCCAGCAATCCCATTACTGGGTATATACCCAAAGGATTATAAATCATTCTACTATAAAGACAGATGCACACGTATGTTTATGTATTATTTATTTTTGAGACGGAGTCTTGCTCTGTTACCAGGCTGGAGTGCAGTGGCGCGGTCTCGGCTCACTGCAACCTCCACCTCCCAGGTTCAAGTGATTCTCCTGCCTCAGCCTCCCGAGTAGCTGGAACTGCAGGCACACACCACCATGCCCGGCTAATTTTTTGCATTTTACTAGAGATGGGGTTTCACCATGTTGGCCAGGATGGTCTTGATCTCCTGACCTCGTGATCCACCCGCCTCAGCCTCCCAAAGTGCTGGGATTACAGGTTTGAGCCACCACGCCCAGCCCCAAGCACATGTATGTTTATTGTGGCACTATTCACAATAGCAAAGACTTGGAACCAACCCAAATGCCCATCAATGATAAACTGGTTAAAGAAAATGTGGCACATAGACACCACGGAATACTATGCAGCCATAAAAAAGGATGAGTTCATGTCCTTTGCAGGGACATGGATGACACTGGAAACCATCATTCTCAGCAAACTAACACAGGAACAGAAAACCAAACACTGCATGTTCTCACTCATAAGTGGGAGTTGAACAATGAGAACATATGGACACGGGGAGGAGAACATCACACACCAGTGACTGTTGGGAGGTTGGGGGCAAGGGGAGGGATAGCATTAGGAGAAATACCCAATGTAGATGACAGGTTTATGGGTGCAGCAAACCACCATGGCACATATATACCTATGTAACAAACCTGCACGTTCTGCACATGTATCCCAAAACTTTAATAATAATAATAATAATAAAGAAATTGAGAGACTGTTGATATCAACTGTTCCCTGAGCCACATGGAAAGCTGTATCCTCTGCAGGCTGCTTGGTGAGTATGTGAGGAGGTATATTCATTCACTTTGAGACTTATTTCTCTAAGAAGGGGTCCTGAAAGGCTTTCCCCTGCTACAGGGACAGCCCTTGGCAAGGAAACCACTGTCCTTGGGCACATAGACAAGGCTCCTTCATCTCCTGCAACAGGGACAGCCCTTGGCAAGGAAGCCACTGTCCTCAGGCACACAGGGCTCCTTCATCTCCTGCGACAGGGACAGACCTTGGCAAGGAAGCCACTGTCCTTGGGCTCATAGACAGGGCTCCTTCATCTCCAGCAACAGGGACAGCCCTTGGCAAGGAAGCCACTGTCCTCAGGCACACAGGGCTCCTTCATCTCCTGCAACAGGGACAGACCTTGGCAAGGAAGCCACTGTCCTTGGGCACATAGACAGGGCTCCTTCATCTCCTGCGACAGGGACAGCACTTGGCAAGGAAGCCACTGTCCTCGGGCACACAGACAGGGCTCCTTCAGCAGACAGCAGACAGATATGCAATGCAAGCCTTGGTTTTTTGGGATGGTTCCAATGTAGCACTGGATACGTGTGTCCAATTCTGGGGTTTGCTCATAGGAAACCCATGTGCCAGCAAATCTATGTCACGTTCTCCAGTATCACCTTTATAAGGAATAAAGTCAATTTACTGTTCTTCTTTAAAAAGAAAGAAACGTATTCATGACTGTAGCTCGGTTGTCACTCAGGTGCAAGTGAATGGTGGATGTGGCCGCGCGGCTCCACCCACTGATCCATAATCCCCAAAAGGGACCAGGGCAGACCCAGCTCTCTGCAGGACAAACGCTCCACAACCCAATACACTTGTTTCTGTTGTTGTTGCTGTTTGGAAACTCCCTCTCCCATTTCCCACCTCCCTCTTTCCCGTTCTCATTCCCTTTTCTCTGCTCTTATTTCTGTTTCCCTCAGTTCCACCTAATATCCTGTGGTGTCACCCTAGCCCTTTCCTCTACCCGCTCCAGCCTTACTACCCCCAACGTCCCACACCCTGGGAAACACCAAGGTCTGCCTCTGTACCTCCAAGCTCTTTCCCCCTGTTCTCATTGCCCTGGGTCAGCCCTTTGTGGGAGCTCCTCTCTCCTCTCTTGATTTCTTTTCATCTGGCTAACCTCTAGTCCTGTAAGATTTAGCTCAAATATCTTTCAGGAAGTATTTTCTGAATCCAAGGAGGACCTAAAAGCCATTCTGCTGGCTTCCCAGAGCTGAATCTGCCCATCTCCCCCAGATTATATTAAAATTATAAGTCATTTAAAATCCTTTTGGAACAAGACAGGGTATGAGTAAATAAGAAATATTCAACAAGTATACGTTATTTGTGTACACATACCACCTGACTTCTTTAACAATACATTGCAAGAAATAAAAAGATGGAGACATATGGCTGGGTACAGTGGCTGACGCCTGTAATCCCAGCACTTTGGGAGGCCAAGGCAGGTGGATCACTGAGGTCAGGAGTTCGAGACCAGCCTGGCCAACATGGTGAAACCCCGTCTCTACTAAAAATACAAAAATTAGCCAAGTGTGGTGGCAGGCACCTGTAATCCCAGCTACTGGGAAGGCTGAGGGAGGAGAATCTCTTGAACCCGGAATGCAGAGCTTGCAGTCAGCCAAGATTATGCCACTGCACTCCAGCCTGGGTGACACAGCAAGACTCCATCTCAAAAAAAAAAAAAAAAAAAAAGAAAGAAAAAAGAAAAAGAAAAAACACCCTGCATGTATACTCATATGAATGTACAAATGGATGAGTCTAGAACAAGAGATACTGGCCTGATACCTATACAAACTATGCAGCTGCAGTCCCTGCCTCTTCTGCAACCCTGACCTCTAAGAAAGCTCTAACTCTGAATCCTGTCAGCACCTGGGCTGTGCTGCTGGGGACAACATTGTCTTCACAAGTCCTCTCCACATTCTCAGAGGTGGGGGTATTGCCAATGATGGGGGATGCTGCCTGAGTCCCGTCACCAGGGGACAAAGCTACAGTGGAGACCACCATCTGCCAACAAAGAGAGATCATCTCCCATCCCTTGTTCTGCTGACCCAATCACTGGAAGCATTGAGGCACCACTATCTCCTCACCTGCCTCAGATTCAATTTCCTCCTAGTCAGGTCTGTTCTAAGCTTTCCAGAAGTTGAGAAATTAATTGAAAGATAACACTTTCCTCCCTGTGTTACGGTTAATCACATAATGTATCCAAATACTGGGTCAGTCTTTCCTTCGGTCTCATTTCTCTGAGCTAATCTGAAAATGCCTTTTCTGTTTTCCTTAGAATTTTTCTAAATGTTTCTGGGCACTTGTGTTCCTGAGGCTTTCCACAGTGCACCCTCTTGTGCATCTGATGTCTTTGGCACATACAGGCCCTCGACAAGTAGTTGTTCAATGAACAGATGACCATCCTGTCCTTTGTGTGAACAAGCATAGCAAGTGCACATTGTATCTGCACATGTATCCAACAGCATCCCTCCCAAGCCACTTTGTTCACTTATTTTCTCAGCATCACTGATGGCTGCATCGTGACATTTGCACACAGAATCTTTCCTTTTCCAGTCACTTTTCCTTTTTCCAGATTCCGGCCATAGAATTCCAGGGACAGAGCCAACCACGCCTGGCACCCCCTCCTGTCTTGGGACAAGGATACTTTCTCCAGTGGCTCCCATCTTCCTTCCAACATTCTTCTGCCAGAATTCAGTTTGGAGGACAATGACCTACTACTTTTAATTTTTTTCCCCTTTTTGCTCTTCTACCAAATACCGCTTTTAACACAGGTTTTTCACTGAGTAGTGGACAATTTATCAAATAGGTGCTGTTCAGTGTGAGGGGGCATTTGAAAGGTCTGCATCAGTGCTGGCTGATGGAACTTTCCGGTGATGGCATCATTCCGTAGCTGCACTGTCCAGTGAGGAGGCTACTTGCCACTGTGGCTACTGCTCGGGATGGTGCAGGTCTGAATATCTTAGACACAGCGGCCACTGTGTCTACTGCAGCGGATGGTGCAGGTCTGAATATCTTAGACACAGCGGCCACTGTGTCTACTACAGGGGATGGTGCAGGTCTGAATATCGTACTCACAGCTCACCTTTTTGGTGTCTTTGATCCATGTTAGGAATTATCCAAATCTTCTCTCTGGGCAACATTCTATTTTCTTTTTATATTGACCCAATTATTTTACTTCTTCGGTGTGTCCTTTCTCCTAACACATACGGGTTCACTTTGAAACCTTGAAACCCACATTTACAAAAACATTTTCAATATGAAACACCATTCCATGACTCATTAGTGGAGTACCATCAACATTTACATTTCGAGAACACCCACTGCCCAGTGGTTTTCTTGGTCTCAGTACTCATGAAAACGGTCTGAAGGTTTGTTTTGGGTTCCTAAGTAGTAGACACACACACACAACACTGCCTGTCAGTTATTTCTCGGAAACTAAATCAGCCCTTCTGTTGCCATCCTATCATGCTTCAGGGGTGCCTGTGCTAGTTTTTAATTCTTTGTCCTAACACTTAAATGTTTGCTCAAACGCCCATATTAATACTTCCTCTTAGTTTACAAAAGGATTTACTTTCTTACTGGTTGGGATGAAGCTGCCTGAGGTTGCCACCTGTTATTTTTCCTTCATTTATTGGACCATATCATCCCATTATATGTCTGCCATGGAGGTTTTCAAACTGTGGTCCCTGGACATGTTAGAAATGCAAATTCTCAGACCGAACCAGGACTGCATTGGAAGATCTGAGGTAGGGTCCCCCCAGGACTGAATCGGAAGATCTGGGGTGGGGTCCCCCAGGACTGAATCGGAAGATCTGGGGTGGGGTCCCCCAGGACTGAATCGGAAGGTCTGGGATAGGGTCCCCCCAGGACTGAATTGGAAGATCTAGGGCGGGGTTCCCCAGGACTGGATCGGAAGATCTGGGGTAGGGTCCCTCCAGGTGATCCTGTTACACAGCTTAGAGAACCACGGCATTAGGGGTGGCAATTTGACAATTTTTTTTTTTTTTTTTTCGGAGACAGAGTTTCACTCTTGTTGCCCAGGCTGGAGTGCAGTGGCGCACTCTCGGCTCACTGCAACTTCCGTCTCCCAGGTTCAAGCAACTCTCCTGCCTCAGCCTCCCAAGTAACTGGGATTACAGGCACCCACCATCATGCCTGGCTAATTTTCTGTATTTTTAGAGACGGGGTTTCACTATGTTGGCCAGGCTGGGACAATTCTTAAACTGTCATTCTTTACTCACTTATTTGCAGGAATTCTTCTATAAAGAACTTTCCCTAATCAACAAGGTTTCCCTGAATCGCAATTTGTAGAAACAAGGCAGGATAATCGCTGATCTTCCTTCAAGTGTCCATTCCCAGTGTTAGGAGTTAGTGCCCTGGGTACCTCCAAGAGTGACCAATTACATGTGTTTGTTTGGTTGGTTTGGGCTTTGAAACCATCACTATGAATTCATGGTTTTCATGTATTAGAGACCACTTTCTAGGTGCTTGATGTGTCTACTGCTACTGGGGCAGAGGCAGAAAATGTGTATACGATAAAAGAACAACAAATGAGTTCATGCTTATATTTCTATTTCAAATTTAGTATATGGTTTTACACCTTTTTCTCAGAAAAATCTTGTTTTATTCTTTGAGATAGAGTTTTGTTCTTGTTGCCCAGGCTGGAGTGCCATGGCACAATCTCAGCTCACTGCAATCTCCACCTCCTGTTTCAAGTGATTCTCCTGCTTCAGCCTCCTGAATAGCTGGGATTACAGGCACCTGCCACCATGCCCAGCTAATTTTTGAATTTTAGTAGAGATGGGGTTTCACCATGTTGGCCAGGCTGGTCTCAAACTCCTGGCCTCAGGTGATCTGCCTGCCTCGGCCTCCCAAAGTGCTGGGATTGCAGGCATGAGCCACCATACCTGGCCAGAAAAATCTTAGTTTTAGCATTAACATAATTAGTTATTAGCTTTAACTCCCACCCCACATAATTTCAAAGGATTAATACCAATAAGACAAGTAACAAGATGACTGATTGAAATTTAGGATTTAGTGGCTCTATTTGTCTTTAGACTATGGCTCACTAAATCTGCACACTTGAAGTGCTGTGTTGTAGCAATGCTCTGACAACACATGAAATAATAGGCTGCCTGACTGTCACCAGGCTGATGTGCAGTTGGGCTGCAGAAACCCGTGATGCTGCCTAGCCCAGCCAGCCCCATGTCACTCCTCAGACTCAAACTCGATTCTGACACCACCAGCACCTGGGACACTGCCTAGGGGCTTCTCCGGTGGCAGGAGCACATCCTGGAGCAGGCCAGGGGTGCCTGGAATTGACCATCCTGAACCTGTGCAGCGTGGGCTGGTGAAGGAACACACCAGTTCCCACAGTGAGCATGGGACCAGCTGCCCACGTGGGACCTGGCTCCTGGATGCCCCATGCCTCCGCCTCTTTCTTGTCTCACCTCCCACTTCCCTTCAGCTCCTGCTCAGGGCCACCTTCCAAATTTTGGTCTCAGGGTTGGCGCCTGTAGAATGCAATCCAAGGAATTTAGATTCATTCATTTCAGATACTATTCTTTCAATTTTAGGGACTATCTTAAAAACTTAAGTTTGGTAATATGTAAAACACTTACAATTTCAAAGTCCAGATATTACTTCAGAGTCCATTTCAGTCTCACTTCCACCACTGACCCCTGTCCTCCACAGCAACCACTTTAGATTTTTATCTTTGTACTGTTTTAAGAAAAAGCAAATATATATTTGCATTATATGATATGTACTCTGCCCCTTATCAATGGCCTTCCTCATTCCTCCTTCTGGTACTGAGTTCCCCACTGCACGAATTAATGTTCCTAATCCCCTACTGATGGACATTTTGATTGTTTCCAGTTTTACAAAGGCCACAGTGAAGAACTTTGTTGCAAACACATTCAGGCTGTGAAAAGAACTCTGTGTGTAAACTCCTTTCATTTCTTTGCCAGAGTTTTTTTTGAGGCAGATTCTAGAATTGCTGAGTCAAAGGGCAAATGCCAGGTAGTTTTGTTAGACGCTGCCAAATCCTCCTCCATGAGGCTGCAACGTTCTGCATTCCACAGTGACGTATGAGAGTCCCTGTAACCCACAGCTTCACAAACAAAGCATGACAGCAAACCCGCACGTTTACCCATCACACAGTTGAGAAATTTTATCCTAATTTCACCTTTTTTTTTTGGTTAGCATTTTTATTACCAGCTTTTTTGTGGTATAATGCGCAGAAGGTAATGAACACATTCTACCTGCAAGCTTCTTCCTGTGCCTTTGGAATCTGCTCCTGCCGGTCTGCAGGGAACCACGGATCTGCTTTCCGTCACGTAGGAGGCATTCTCAACACCCTCTGTACACAGCATGAACTTTTTTATTTGGCTTCTCTTACGCAGTGTAGTGACTTTCAGATTTATTCAAGCTGCTACATGCGCCAATAGTCCACTCCTTCCTAGTGCTGAGGCCCCCATCACATGAGCACAACTGTTTCCTGTGTGTGATGTGTTGTTCTCTGGCTGTGCACTGCCAAAAAAGACATCATTAAAAAAAAATCTAAATATAATGTAAACCCTGCCTTATCTTAAGAAAAGTTTTTCTGGCAGTGGCTCACACCTATAATCCCAATATTCTGGGAGGCTGAGGCAGGAGGACTCCTTGAGCCCAGGAGTTTGAGACCAGCCTGGGCAAGATGGTGAAACCCTGTCTCTAAAAATTAGCCAGGCATGGCGGCTCACACCTGTAGTCTCAGCTCCTAGGGAGGCTGAGGTGGGAGGATTGCTGGAGCCCGGGAGGTGGAGGTTGCAGTGAGCCGAGATCACACCACTGCACTCCAGCCTGGACAGCATGGCAAGACTCTGTCTCTACCAAGAAAAAAACAAAAAATTAAATGAAGGAAAAACAAAAGGTTTTTCTTATCAAAAATACACTTTAAGGAACAAATGTATCATATTAAGTTGGTGCAAAAGTAATTGTGGCTTTTACCATTGAAAGCAATAGCAAAAACCGCAATTACTTTTGCTCCAACCTAATATTATTTTCTAATGACACTTGGAAATAACTGTCATTGTTCTCTAAAAACAACAGCCTAAAAATAAAGCAGCAGCCCATTTACTTCTATGCCAGTTCTTTTAGCATTTGGTTATTTAAACTGGCGATCCCTAACCTTTTTGGCACCAGGGACTGGTTTCATGGAAGTCACTTTTTCCACTGACAAGTGTGGGAATGGTTTGGAGATGAAACGGTTCCACCTCAGATCATCCGCATTAGATTCTCCTAAGTGGGGCATAACCTAGATCCTTCGCATGCACAGTTCACAATAGGGTTCCACTCCTCAGAATCTAATGCCACCACTGATCTGACAGGGGGCGGAGCTCACACAGTAATGATCTGACAGGGGGCGGAGCTCACACAGTAATGATCTGACAAGGGGCGGAGCTCACACAGTAATGATGACAGGGAGCGGAGCTCACACACTAATGTTCTGGCAGGGGACAGAGCTCACAGTAACGCTCTGGCAGAGGCGGACCTCACACAGTAATGCTCTGGAAGGGGGCGGAGCTCAGTAATGATCTCATGGGGGCGGGGCTCACACAGTAATGATGACGGGGGCGGGGCTCACAGTAATGACAGGGGGCGGAGCTCACACTAATGTTCTGGCAGAGGCGGAGCTCACACAGTAATGCTCTGGCAGAGGCGGACCTCACACAGTAATGCTCTGGAAGGGGGCGGAGCTCAGTAATGATCTCATGGGGGCGGGGCTCACACAGTAATGATGACAGGAGGCGAAGCTCACACAGTAATGCTCTGGCAGGGGGCGGAGCTCACACAGTAATGATCTGGCAGGGGGCGGAGCTCACACAGTAATGCTCTGGCAGGGGGCGGAGCTCACACAGTAATGCTCACTGGCCGGCTGCTCACCTCCTACTGTGTGGCCTGGTTCCTAACAGGCCATGGACTGGTAACAATCTGTGGCCTGGGGATTGGGGACCCCTGATTTAAATAATCGAGGACACACTCACCTAGTAAACCATCTGCCAAGAAAAAGGAGGAAAGGCACCAACATTAATTTGAACTTAGAAATAAACTACAAGGCCAGGCATGGTGGTCCACACCTATAATTCCGGCACTTCGGGAGGCCAAGGAGGGACGATCACTTGAGCCCAGGAGTTTGAGACCAGCCTAGGCAACACAGTGAGACCCTGTCCCTACAATTACAAAATAAATGAGCTGGGCGTGGTGGCACAACCTGTATCCCCAACTACTCAGAAGGCTGAGTCGGGAAGATCACCTGAGCTGCCCAGGAGTTTGAGGCTGCAGTGAGCTGAGACTGCACCACTGCACCGATCCTGTCTCAAAAAAAAAAAGAAAAACTACAACAAAATATCTGGATTTTGATGTGACAGAATACAAAGACAATTACATTTGATTTTTAGGTCAACAAATATGACAAGTCACAACAGTAAAATATTGTAAATGGATTTGGAAATAAAAGAAAGTTTGTTCATTTATATTTTATTTAAGAGCTGTGCCCAGTTTTATCATGTCACAAGAATGAAGCAAGGGACAAAGGTAAGTGCCACGCTCCCTGGCCACTGGGTTCCTGGCAAGCTCCCGGCCACTGGGTGCCAATCTCCCCTCAATGTACTCCTTCTTCCCTGGAGTGCAGAAGCGTATGAAGACACTTATGACATGGACACATACATGAGTTATTATACATAATTACAAAAGCTGATTCTGTCATCACCGCATCTTGTCTCATCAGCAGGAGTGAATGGCTGGGGGGATGGCGGCACAGTCAGCCTCATTCAAAGTTTTGTCAATTACGGGTCTATATTCCAGGGTGACCTTGAAAAGAAGAGTCAGGGGTAAGGTAAGCACAAAAATGTACAAAAAGCCATCTCTTGTGTTCCTTTTGAAAATTTTTTACTATAAAAGTAGATTTACGGCATGTGAACTTTAAGGTATTTGCCGCAGTATTTTCCAGTAACAAATTCAGAAATGATCTACATGCGCAACAGGGGACTGTAAATGACGGCAGATCCGTAGAGTGGAACGGAACAATGAAAATGACACTGTACCAGATTCTCAGTGCTTTACAAAAACACTCCCATCACGAAAAGTGGGAGAACACTTGTCTATACCAACACACTTGATGTTTAAACCATCTACTTCCAGTTTTTCTACTTCAAAGTAAGTATTTATACAGGTTGAACATCCCTAATCCAAACATCTGAAATTCTCCCAAATATGAAATTTTCTGAGCACCAGCATGACATTCAAAACAAATGTGCTAGGGAGTCAGATCTTCCGATTAGGGATGCTCAGACAGTAAGTATAATGCAAACATTCCAAAGTCTGAACAAGCCTGAAATCCAAAACACTTCTGGTCCCAAGGGTTTCAGAGAAGGAATACTCAAGCTGTATATTAAATATGCACACACAGGAAAAGGCAGGCCCATACACAAAGAAATTTAAACCATAATGGGTCATCTCTGGTTAGTGAGCTCTTATTTCAATCTCTTTGTACTTTCTAAAATGAGTATGTATTTCTTGAAAAATCACTGAAACTGGCTGGGCGTGTTGGTTCATGCCTGTTGGGGAGGCCAAGACACGTGGATCACTTGAGCTCAGCAGTTCAAGACTAGCCTGGGCAACGTGGCAAAACCCCATCTCTACGAAACATACAAAAATTAGCCAGGCATGGTGGCATGGTGGCATGTGCCCGGGAGGCTGAGGTGGGAGGATCACCTGAGCCGGGGGGAGGTTGAGGCTGCAGTGAGACGAGATCGAGCCACCACATTTCAGCCTGGGCAACAGAGATAAGACTCTATCTCAGAAAAACAAAAACAAAACAAAAAACCCGAACCTGGAAACATTAAAAATAGACTTGTGCTAAGCGAGTGAAGTGTGATTTCTATACACTACCAGGAAATGGTCTTCATGATAAATCCTGAAAATGACCTACTGCCTGAATCACAGACAAACTAGATGATAGTGAGAGTCCAAAGGTAACTTCCACAGACACAGCTAAGTGATTATACGACTCTCTCTTACAAGCTAAGAAAAGCTTAAGGGTAAAAGCTTTCTATCTTCATTATTTCTGAATCTTAATGCCCAGCGGAAATGCCACACGGGTGAACTGTGCTTGTGTGGAACAAGGCTGCAACCCCCCTACCACACCCTCAGCTGGCTGTTCCCAGGACGCTGCTCACCCCAACCCCGCCTCCATTTCTGCCCTTCTCTACTTGCTCAGTGCCCAGGGGATGCTAAGGGCTGTACCACATCCCCTCAGCTCCCCTGCAGATGCTTCCAGTTGGCCCAGCCCATGGGAGGAGAGGGGAGGGGTCTCTTCTGGGCTCCCTTGGCTTAGGACTGGTTTCTGGTAGTGGCTGTGTCCCCACCCCACAGATGCTGACTTTCTCGCCAGGTCCACAATCATCATCTCTTCCCCTATCACCAGGCCTTGGACACTTGCTCCTGCCCAGTGACTTCCATCTGGCCCACACCATGGAGCAACCCTTCCCTTAAGGCTCCTCTGAATCACCTGCAGGCACTGGATTCTGTTTCCAGCCCGAAGCCTGACTGCTGTCAGAGTGCCTTTTTCAGTGGTGCCTCAAATCTGTCAGGAGTTGATTTAAATCTGGCCTGCTCCTCCCCGTTCACCATCAGCAAGGCCAGCCCGCAGACCTGGGCGGGGCTGTGTGGGTGCTGGGCTGCGGTGAGAACAAGCTCCACACTGACCTTCCCAGTGCTGACGTCCACATAGGACAGGGTGTGCTTCCTCCAGTGCTCCTCAAAGGGCTTCTTCTGCTGCCCCTGGATGGGCTTGGAGTGATCGTACTCATTAATCCACACCTGAGGCCAGACACACAATCACATTTCTTATTACTCTAACAGAGCAATACAGAAAAAAACACAGCAAACATTAAAATGATCTAAGAGACAGATGCCCTAGAACTCATTCCATTTCCACTTCAGCCCAGGAGGCTGGCGCCATCAACACATTCAGAACCCACAGAGGCCACATGGCTGGCCAGGGGTGTGCAGCCAGCAGTGAGTCCAGAGTAATCCATGTCTGCATGTTCCCTTAGACATCCTTTATGTACCTTAGAGTTTATCAAATACTTTGTCTTTTTGCTCCAAGCGCTGGGAGACTACCTCAATCTTTTCTTTCAGCCTGTTTTAATCAAAAATATTTTTTTTTCTTTGGAGACAGGGTCTCGCTATGTCACCTGGGCTGGAGTGCAATGGTGTGATCACAGTTCGCCAGAGCCTTGACTTCCCGGGCTCAATCAATTATCCTGCCTCAGCCACCTGAGCAGCTGGTACTTCAGGCGTGTACCACCACACCTGGCTAATTTTTTAATTTTTGTAGAGACAGGTTTTGCCATGTTGCCCAGGCTGGTCTAGAACTCTGGGCTCAAGTGATCTGCCTGCCTCAGCCTCCCAAATGCTGGGATTACAGGTGGGAATCACTGCACCTGGCTTCTATTCTAATTAAAACTCGCTGTCACCAACTAAATTTATGCACTGGCCGGGCACAGTGGCTGATGCCTGTAATCCTAGCACTTTGGGAGGCCGAGGTGGGTGGTTCACTTGAGGTCAGGAGTTCGAGACCAGCCCAGCCAACATGGTGAAACCCTGTCTTTACTGAAAATACAAAATTAGCCGGGAATGGTGGCACACGCCTGTAATCCCAGCTGCTTGGGAGGCTGAGACAGGAGAATCACTTGTACCTGGGAGGCAGAGGGTGCAGTGAGCTGAGATCGCACCACTGCACTCTAGCCTGGGAGAGAGTGAGACTCCATCTCAAAATATTAAAAATAATAAATTTATTATTATTCTGTATCCTGGCAAACACGAATTCATATACTTTGCAGGAAAGACTTTTAATAAGTACGAGGAGACGAGCAAGTTCTGAGCAGTGATCACAGCCATCAGCATATTCTAGTGGAGGGTAAATCAGTAAAATTTCATGGTGAATAAAAATGATTTTCCCATTCACTATGTTCAGCTGACTGGAAAGGCTGCCACCAGCCGCCCACACAGGGTCCTGAACCAGCCTGTGTGCCTGCCTTGTGGAGCCTTTGTCCTTTTGCTGATGTGGTTTATCCTGAACCTGCATTTGCACTGCAAGCTTCCCTTTCCGTGGTTTTTTGCTATCATATGTGAAAAACTCTTACCAGGCAGAATCCAACACGTGTGCTCTACATAAAAATCAGTTCATCTGAAGAACAAGTGACCACAGGGCAGGCTCCATAATCAAACCACAGGGCAGGCTCTATAATACCTTTTCCAAACCACAGGACAGGTTTGAAACAGTGGCTTACTCGTTATTTAGTAAACTGGCATTTCCTCCACAGGGCAGCCCTGAAACAGTGACTTGCTCATTAATAAACTGGCATTTCCTCCACAGGCAGGTTCGAAACGGTGGCTTACTCATTATTTAATAAACTGGCATTTATTTCCTGGTCATGCCACTCTGGCTGCACTTCTAATCTTGGCCTTCTAACAGCAAAGCACACTGGCTTGGAGATGCCACTGCTGGCATCAGTGGATGCCGACCAAAAGCAAGGAAAAGGTCACAGTGGTCCAGAAAATGGTGAGAACCCAGAGATCAAAGTTACCAGGGGGAAAAAGGCATGTTTTGGATTTACTTTTGGGGAAATGAAATAAAATGCAGAGAAAATGCAGGGGTGGGGCTGAGTGCCACCAGGCAGGAGGAAAAGGCAGGTGCTGGTGGGCGTGGAGAGAAGGCTCACCTTGTATTCTTCCCTGGCGTGCACGCCCCGTGACTCCTTCCGCGCCTCTGCTCCATTGATGGTCTGCAGCGCACACAGCATCAGGTTCTGCAGCTCCAGGTTCTCCACCAGGTCTGTGTTCCAGACCATTCCTGGGAACACAAAAAGTTCCATCAGGGGCAGGTGGGACACAGTCACATGGGCCCTCCGAGCTGTCAGCCTGGGCCTGCTAGTCCATGGAGTCACTGGTTGTGGCTTTATAGCTGAGGGCCAGGACCCATCCAGACAGCAAGCATGGAACTAAGTGAGCACTGATGGGACAGACACCAGCCCACCCTGCAGAAGGCAGGGCCCAACATTGTGCACACAGCCTGCTGTCTGCTCACCCCGGTCAAACATCTTCAGGTGCTTCAGGTCTCCGTAGAGCTTGCTGATTTTCCCACAACCTTCTTGCAACACGCTTCCCACACGGAACACGGCAGCATGATTTTACATTGACTGTGGCACAAAATATTATTTGTAAACTTTTAAGCCATAGAAGCAGCCGTACCAAGAACTGCTTAACTTTCAGACCTGTTGTTTTGCATTTCATTTTATTTATGTAAATTAAACAGGAAAATTAGGAAATTCAGACTGTGAGTTTATTACTCTGAACTTAAAAATGAAGTTTTGACTAAAGCTTCTGAATAAACAATGTTTCTATTACATACATATCTTAGACCCACACACATCCTTTCCAGCGGGATACAGCCAGGGTCCAGGACTCCAAGCAGACTGCCTGTGAGGCACCATGTTCCATACGGCTCCACAGCCAACCAGGCAGCACTGCCTCCCCACACCCCTGGCGGGACGCCTGACGTGGGGTCTGGTGGTCAACGTGACACGAGCCAGCAGCCCTGTGGTGACACACACAAGGAGGAGCTGAACAGAGCCCTGCTGATGGTGGGGTTGGAACCGAAGGTCTACAAGGAGAGGGAGGGCGTTGGTGGCTGGGGCCCTTGGCCCATCTGACTAGTATCTTCTGCCTATTTTGTAGAAGCTCCTTGTACACTGAGTTCCTTCATAGTTTTACCATGACTAGAAACGTGCTATGCAGTGGAACTGAAGTTTACTGTAGGTATGCTAGGAACTGGGCATCAGCTTTTGCTTCCAGTCAGACAGACAGGCACCACCTCCGTGATCCCTCCTCCTCCTTGCTTCTCCCTCTAACTGTGCTTTGCTCCACTGACTCTAATTGTCTCTTCCTCTACCAATGCACCTTCATGGTTTAATTTGGACATTTCATCTGATTTTCCTTAGACTCATACACAATCGTAACACTGTAATGCACATCAACCTAATGGTTTTTCAGGAAGAACAAATGAAAAAAATTGCATCTCAGAATCTAGTATTACATTCTTTCATGTCCTTTAGCAGCCACGTTTTCATATCCTTTTTTCGTATTTCTGGTCACATTATTTCAAGGAATTTTTAATTTTTTGTTCGAAATGTGAATGAAATATTTACTGATGTCTGAGCAGATTACTGCTGGCACATTGCAAAGCCACTGATTTTTACATACAAATCTCTTATCCAGACACCTTACTACATTCTTGTTTTGTTAGTTTTTCAGTTTCTTCTCTGGAAGTTTTTGGGAAATTATATCTGTAAATAATGGCAACTGTATCTATTCCTTTTCAATATTTACTGCCAAGACCAGCTGGGTCATAGAAACCCTAACCCAGTGGCACTACAGGAATTAAAGACACACAGAAATATACAGTATGGAGTTGGAAATCACGGTCTCACAGCCTTCAGAGCCGAGAGCCTCGAACAGAGATTTACCCACTTATTTATTGACAGCAAGCCAGTGATAAGACTTACTAAAAGTATTGCTTATGGGAAATAAAGGGATGGGTCTGGCTAGTTATCTGCAGCAGGAGCATGTCCTTAAGGCACAGATCACTCATGCTATTGTTTGTGGTTTAAGAACGCCTTAAGAGGTTTCTCCCCCCTGGGTGGGCCAGGTGTTCCTTGCCCTCATTCCAGTAAACCCTCAGCCTTCCGGCGTGGGTGTCATGGCCACCACGAGCATGTCACATGCTGCAGAGATTTTGTTTATGGCCAGTTTTGGGGCCAGCTTTTGGCCACATTTGGGGGCCTATTCCTAACAATTTACCTCATTTCTTTTTTTGATTGTTACTATTAATAGCCAGAGTCAGCAGAAAAATCCCTTCCCCCAAGGAAACACATTTCCACAGGCATCGGAAGCTCTGTTTGTTCAGTGCTGACTCCAGCACCTCACGGAGTCTGGGATACAGCAGGCACCAAGACACACCTTGTTTGGCGGGAACACTTCTAGTATTCTCACTTCAAACCATCTCAGATTTGCCATTTCTATATCCGAAGTCGTGTTCGCGTTCTCTAATGCACTGGTTCCTTCTTTCCCAGCTGCCCTCCCACCCTACAAAAGCACTGCAGGGCATCACTCAGCCTTCTGTGCCTTAGTCACGCTGTTCTTCTCACCGTTCCACAAAGCCTCCCTCAAGCCCAGCCTCACCTGAAGACTGAAGGGCACAGGCCTCTGAAAATGTCAGCAGGGAACCTGTTCTCTCGTGTCTAACACCAAATGCCTTTCAGAATAGGACTAAAGCAATGGACTTCTTTTTGGAAAATACACAGAAATTCATGCAAATAGTAGAGAAGAGATCTCATTCTTGGACAAGAATCCTTGTTATTAGAGGAATTCAGTTTCTTAGACTGACTATATATCAGGTTCTCCACAGCCCCCGTGGCTAATGGCTGCCATACTGGACGGCAAACACTCAACATTTCCATCATCACAGACGGTCTTACTGGACTGACTCCCAGCAGCACAGACCGCACAGATCACTTTCCACCCACCGCCTACTCTCCCTCTCTTCTGAGTATGTTTAGGGGCAGCAACAGGTCCAGCTTAAAGACATTTCCGAGCTGCTGGAAGCCAGGCGTGATGACATGATCAGTATCTGGGCCTGAGATGTAAGCACCAGTGCTGTGTTGAACTCCAGGAAACCTCTAAGAGAAAGCGGCCCTGCTGGGGACTGAGCTTCTCTGGTGGTCCACGCTGTGACTCATCCATGACAGCCAGCGACGGTCAGGGCACGGAGGTCACGCCCAAGCACACACGAGTGAACCACAGAAGGCTGTCCTGGATGCTAAGCAGTCACTAATTCTGCCCTAGCCTGTTGACCTTCTATGTGGAAAACAAGTGCACTTCTGGTCTCTTTCATGTTCTTGATACAGTGAGGAGTATGTCCCACTGCTGTTCACCTCCAGATACTGGTGCAGCCTCGTATGTTTATCGCAGCACTAGTCACAATAGCAAAATCATGGAATCAACCTAAGTGCCCATCAACGGACGACCAGATGAAGAAAATGTGGTACCTATATACCATTAAATACTACTCAGCCATAAAAAAACAACATAATCATGTCTTCTGCAGCCACACGGATGCAACGGGAGGTCACTATCCTAAGTGAAGTGACTCAGAAGGTCAAGTGTCACACATTCTCACTTGGAAGTGGGAGCTGAACCGTGAGTACACATGGACACACGGAGTGGACTAACAGAGACTGGGAGCTCCAAAAAGCGGGAGGGGTAGGGATGAGCAATTACCTGCTGAGTACAACACACACGACTTGGGTACATGAAAAGCCCAGACTCCACCACCTCCCAGTACATCCACACAAAACTGCACCTGCATCCCCCTAGATCTATTTTTAAAAAAACAAAACCAGTGCAGGGCCAGGTATGCAGCCAGCCTGCTCTCTCCAGAGCGAGTCCAGGCTCTTACCTTCTGCATGCTGAGTCACAGTTCCCATGTTCTTATGCTTCTTCCATCAGCAAATCTCAATTTCTCAAGATTCGTGACAGATTCTTCCCCAGCATTTGGTTTAATTGGAGGGACTTTATCTCCTAAAACAACAAAAAAAGCTAGAATTTAACCTTTGAAAACCGTGTTAAAAAACCAAATGGATTTAGAATGACACACAAATATGTAGCACAGCCACTCAAGGAGCCTGGAAACTGTGTAAGTCTCCTGAGCTAACACACTGCCAGCCCACCCTACATCTGAGGCCATCTGTTGAGTTGGGAACAATTTTAAAGAACAGACATAAAAGGCAAAACTGTTGGCACACAGTAGATAGCCATTAAGTGATCTTAGAGTGAATAAACTAGAAATCATCTCTAAAATTAAAAAATTAAAATGTAGGCCGGGTGCGGTGGCTCACGCCTGTAATCCCAGCACTTTAGGAGGCCGAGGTAGGTGGATCACTTGAGGTCAGCAGCTCAAGAGCAGCCTGGCCAATGTGGCAAACCCTCATTTCTACTAAAAATACAAAAATTATCTGGCATGAGAACTGCTTGAACCTGAAAGGCGGAGGTTGCAGTGAGCCGAGATCACGCCACTGCACTCCAGCCTGGGCAACAGAGCGAGACCCTGTCTTACAAAAAAAATAAATAAATAAATGTATACAAATTTATATACATTAAGTGTATATAAATGTCACTCCACTAAGGGGAAAAAAGACACCTTCCAGATGGTGGTCCCAAGGGGCCGGCCACCCCACTGTCCTTTGCATCAGGGGGAGGAAGGTGGCTGCTGTGTGCTTGAAAGTCACTGCTGATTTGGACTCTTATGTGCTCTCACCTAACGTTCAAGATTTGAATTTTTTTTTTTTTTTTTTTTTTAAGATGGAATTTTGCTCTGTAGTCCAGGCTGGAGTGCAGTGGCACCATCTCAGCTCACTGTAACCTCCACTTCCTGGTTAAAGCAACCCTCCGGCCTCAGCCTCTGGAGTAGCTGGGACTACAGCACTATGCCACCATACCTGGCTAATTTTTGTATTTTCAGTAGAGATGGGGTTTCACAATGTTGGACAGGCTGGTCTCGAACTCCTGACCTCAGGTGAGCCACCTGCCTCGGCCTCCCAAAGTGCTGGGATCACATGTGTCAGCCACCGCGCACGGCCAAGATTTGCAACTCTTATGTTTCCAAGATGTCTTAAAAAGGTTTTAAAGTTTTTTTTTATATATATAACATTTTATATATATTTTCTTCAACAGGTAACACATGCAGGAGACAGGAGGCATGAAATGCAGGAGTCAAACAGGCCTCACCCCACCCACTGCCTCTCCACGGGACCAGGCTGTGGGTCTCTTGAGGGTCTGCTCAAATGCTTCTAGGCTTGCTGGTGTTTCTCTTCCTTTTGTTTATAATGCTTTAACAATTGATCTTTCAGTAGAATTGACTTTTTTCTTTTGGTGGGCAGTTCTACAATTTATTTTTTCTTTTTTTTGAGAGAGTGTCTCCTACCTCTGTTTTCCAGGCTGGAGTGCAGTGGTGTGATCTCGGCTCACTGCAACCTCCGCCTTCCAGGCTCCAGCAATCCTCCCACCTCAGCCTCCCAAGTAGCTGGGACTACCCAACTGTGAGCCACCATGCCCAGCTGCTTTTTGTATTTTTGGTAGAGACGGGGTTTCACCACCTTGCCCAAGCTGGTCTCGAACTCCTGAGCTTAAGCAATCTGCTTGCCTCGGCCTCCCAAAGTGGTGGGATTATAGGCGTGAGCCACTGCACCCAGCCTCAGTTCTACCAATTTTAACACACGTATAGATGCATGTAACCACTTTGGGAGGCTGAGACAGGAGGATCACTTGAAGTCAGGAGTTCAAGACCAACCTGGGCAACACAGGGAGACCGTGTCCCTAGAAAACAATTTTAAAAATTAGCCAGATGTGGTGGCGTGCACCTGATCGTACCACTGCACTCCAGCCCGGGCGACAGAGGCAGACTATGTCTAAAAATACAGATATATATATATATATATACATGTATTTTTTTCGGGGTGGTGGGGGAGAAGTAGTGATGCTACAAGCATTTTTCTTTCCATTTTTAAAAATTAAAGCATAAAGATACAGTAAAATAAAACTCATCATTTTTAATGTAGCGTTTTTCAAATTTTGACACACACAGAGCTGTGTCTGTAAGTCTCAGCACAATCAGGAAACAGCCTCTGGCAACCACCAATCCCTTTTCTTCCCTAGATGTGCCTTTTCCAGAATGTCCTATCAACAGAACCACAGGTGTGCAGCCTTTTGAGTCTGACTCCACAGCATTCTGCGTGAGATGCTGCATGTGTGAGCAGTTTCTCAGACGTAAAGTATAGGGTATTCTTACAAAATGTTCTTTTCTGCATTTTCAAAGAAAGAGAAGCTCAAAATTTCTACATTGCTCTGAGAGAAGTGGTATCGGTCCTCACTGCTACAAAGTACAGGGCTATGGAATGAGACAAGCACAACCTGTGGCGTCAGGAACGATGGACCTGAACTCCGCCTTCGCCGATGATCAGCAACAGCTTGGGATAAGACACCAGCTCTGCGTGTGCTGGCCTCCGGAGCTGTGGTCAGATCCACAGAGACACAGTGTCTGAAATAAGCTACCCTTTTAATACTATCTGTACCTTTCTAACTACAGATATAAAAGGGCGCATGTTTATAAGTTACAGCAGTGCTAGTTTTTCTTTCACTTGAGTCCATACAAAAAGCAAAAAGCACCTGTTCTATAAAAACGGCAGAAATGATGCTAAACAGTTAACACCAGAGAAAGGTAACGGGAAGAACGTGGGCCTGGGGTCCCACCATCCTTGCCACACAAACATCCACCAGTGCCTCATCCACCTCACACTGTTCTGAGCACACGAGGCTGGATAACCACCGTGAAGCTCTCTGGAGGTGGGAGTGATGCTAACTGTCCTGTTCTTAGTGCACATAAGACTCACACTCCCACACACGGTATTTCTTTTCCTGCACATTGTTTGACGCTACCATGAAAAGAAAACCAGCAAGTGAAATCCAATCTGTCCGTAGAGGGTGGGAATCCTGTTCACTCTAAGTCAGCCCTTCTCCTCTAATAGAGGTTAGTTGTACTTTGTTTTTAGAATGGCCTAAATTATTTTTCTAAGTACCAAGAAGTTACATATTCATTCATGCCAACTATTTTAAATATTTCATTGCAAATAAGTGATTTTTATCAGGCAAGTAATAGGTAACGAACTTCCCCTAAAAATAACAACTTCCTAATAGTGCTTTTTCGAAGCAGAAAATGACTGCAAAATAATTTTAAAAAAAAAGTAACCTCAAAAATGTCACCTTAACTGTTAAGATCCCCAACCAGCCTCTATCTAGTCTCAACATTACCACCATATAATCTCTGGATTTCTCAGTTTAATCACTTCTAGGGGAAAAAACCCAGACTACCTCTATATGATCACTAAACAAATTTCCAGCAACAAATCAAGGCTTTGTAACCTGGCTGGGTGCAGTGGCTCATGCCTGTAATCCCAGTACTTTGGGAAGCTGAGGCAGAAGGACTGTTTGAGTCTAGGAGTTTAAGACCAGCCTGGGCAATATTGTGAGACCCTGTGTCTACAAAAAAAAATTTTTTTAATTAGCCAGGTATGGTGGTGCACATCTGTAGTCTCAGCTACTTGGGACTCTGAAGGTTGAGGTGTTGAGGACTGCTTGAGTTCGGGAGGTTGAGGCTATGATGACTGTGCCACTGCACTCCAGCCTGGGCTGACCCTGTCTCAAAAAAAAGAAAAAAGACTGTAACCTCCTGCGCCTTCTCAAATAGTCTGGCTCCTGAAGAAAACACTTACTAGATCTGCATGACTCTTCGATACTCAGGGTGCATGCCTGACCAGACAACCAGGTCCAACAGTGAGTTTGCCCCGAGGCGGTTGGCACCATGTACCGAGGCACAGGCAGCCTCCCCACAGGTGTACAGGCCGGGCACAATCTGATCCTGGCCATTCGCGTGCCTCAGGACCTGTGGAAAGGAAGATTTCAGATGAAATGTCAAGGTGCCTATTCCTCCACAAGCCCACCTCCCTCAACGGGGTGTCTGTGCTGCAGGTCAGAGAAAGAGAGGGAAGTAGGCCGGGCATGCAGTGACTCACGCCTGTAATCCCAGCACTTTGGGAGGCTGAGGTGGGTGGATCACCTGAGTTCAGGGGTTCAAGACCTGTCTGGCTAACATGGTGAAACCCCGTCTCAACTAAAAATACAAAAATTACCCAGGCATGATGGCGGGTGCCTGTAATCCCAGCTACTCGGGAGGCTGAGGCAGAAGAATCACTTGAACCTGGGAGGCGGAGGTTGCAGTGAGCTGATATTGCACCACTGCACTCCAGCCTAAGCGACAGAGCGAGTCTCCATGTCCAAGAAACAAAGAGGGGGAAGTAAAGACCATATCTAAGAAGGAAGTAAGGACCATAGCTACTCTTCTTCAGAGGAAAACTTCCAAATGTATCCCCCAGTTTCCCCTCTGCCCCTGAGCACCTGCTGTTACAAGCAGGTCAGAGGACCTCCAATGTCAGCATCTGCGACTGTCCCCCGTGTCCCATGTTCCCAAGGCCCTCACCACCTGTGCTCCGGCTCAGACCCAGGAGCACGGCAGGTGGAGGAACATCAGCAGGGGAGACTGATGTTCCAGACTCTTCTACCCCCTGTTCACCTCTTCATCTACGCAGGGAAAGTAGCGGCTTCCACCCACCTCACCCAACAAGGAGGCTAAGTGACTGACAAGCTCTGTGTGAACCGCAAACCACTCAAAGGAGTGAATTATAAAGATCCCTCGATGTACAAGATCATTAGAAATAACACAAGATCATATAAGAAAGTAATTATAAAATGGAAAAAGCTGCAAATGATGTATCTATGACACTTTACTAAGGAGAAATAAATTATTAAGCCCCCTCCATTCTCCAGTAATAGAAATTTAAAGTGCGATCTAGAAAACAATACTGTACTTTCTTGAAGAAAACATCTGTCTTTTCCTCTAAGATCTAAAGAGACAACTGCAAGGTGGGCCCCGTCATCCCAGCCTTCTTTCCAGCTGTGGGAGAGGAGCCAGCACCATCACCTGCCCCTTGTAGCTGGTGGGAATGCCGTCCACATTATAATGCACGGTGGGGAGGACAGGGATCGGCTCCTTCGTGACGTCCACGCCAGTGAAGATCATGGCTGTCTCTGAAAAGCCGGGCAGGCACGTGGCCAGCTGCTCTGGAGGTAGGTGGTGCAGCTGCAGGTAGACGTGATCTTTCTCAGGACCACAGCCTCTGGTAAGACAGAACACCATCACATAAGGCAGAGAACAGCAACGGCGGGAAACCTGAGAATACGTCATCTTGGAAGCGTGTGAGTTTCAACATGTTTTGATACTGAGCAAAATTTCCCCTCATGTATGGTCACCCTCTCCTCAAATCTTTTCTAAGCATCTACTGTGTGCCAGGGACAATCCTAGGTGCTGGGACACAGCTGAGAACCAGAACAAAAACTCTGCCCTCACTGAACTCACACTCGTCTCAGGGATCACAGCCTGCTGCGGCTGTCCTTGGTAAGAGCATTAGAAAGGCCTCTATGCCAAATACAGTCGTCCTTGCGTATCCATGCCAGGTTGGGTCCAGGACCCCCACGGATACCAAAATCCGTGGTTGCTCAAGTCCCTAATATAAAATGGGAGAGTATTTGCATATAACCTATGCACATTCTCCTCCATATTTTAAATCATCCTCATTTAAGGTTTTATATTTAAGTTTTACAGCAACTCCAGGATTACTCATAGTACCTAAAACAATGTAAATGCTACATAAATAGCTGTTACACTGTGTTGTTTAGGGAACAATGACAAGGAAAAAAAGTCTGCATATTTGTAACGATGCAATTTTATTTTCAATACATAGTTGGCTGAAACCACACATGTGGAACCGATGGATACGGAGGGCCACCACATTCCAAAAAACCATCTGACTTCTCTTTTTTTTTTTTTTTAACATAAAAATGTAAAACCTCTAAAGGCCATACCAGCAGATATTTAGCAAGTGTCATTACATTAAAGAACAGGGTCAGGCAATGAAAGAGCTGCAAATTGTCTTACTGAAAGCCAAATAACCCACACGCTTTGAAAGCTGCCGAAAAACATCTGTGGGTATCAGACACAACACCCAAGGCTCACACACCGACATCAGGTTGGGTGTGTGTCTCTCTCTCTCATACTCCGTCACATATTCACACACTCTAAGAGAAACTCTGTTCCACAGATTTGAGACAGAAACTGGCTACAATTTTCAAAATGTAGGTCTTTAGGAAAATATCACAGACTAACAGATGCCTGCCCACAGCTGAGAGAGGTGGCTGTGCACATGTGCCTCCACCCGAAGCTGAGGGTTAGCGGTGCTGAAACTCACAGAAGCAACCCCGGCCCGAGTGCCCGCTCAGACAATGCTGGTAGCAAATCACATGCACCTTCCTTTGCAGATCTCCAGTCATCGACGGACACACCACATCTCGAGATGCCAGGTCCTTCGCGACGGGGGCATATCGCTCCATAAACCTTTCGCCTTGACTGTTAATGAAAATGCCTCCCTCTCCACTACATCCTTCCGTAATGAGACAACCAGCACCATATGTGCCTGCAAAAACCACACACGTTTATAACCTAACAATTGCTAGCTCTCTATTTCAAATGCATTATTTTTTTTTCAAGATATTTTTTGGGGGAGAGATGAAAAAGATATGCAGAAGGCAGTATATGCAAAACTGAATAGAAAGAACAGTTAACATACAGTAGAAAGTCTGGATAACAAAAAGCACTGACAAGGCTGACAGCTGCAGCACAGGCTGGGGCAGAGTGGCGTCCCCAGAGGGCAGAAAGGCCGGCCCACAGACCTCTGGCCAATACTCTGATTACAGCCTGGTGTACGTTGGATGCCTCAAATTTTGTTTTAATTTTTGAACATTCTTCTGCACTATGATACTGGAGTGACTAGTTAAGAATACTAGCTTAGAGAATTCATATCTAAGTTACCCAAACAGTGGCAAGGACGGTAATAATGATTCTTTTAGTTAATATTTACACTGCACTTGCTATGGGCAGTTCTAGCTACTTTCCACATATTAAACTCATTTAAGTCTTACAACTTAACCACTTACTTAAAGTGGTTAAAGTAACTGACAGTGTATAAAATTAAAGTTATTTATTTTCATTATGTGGAGAAGACAGACTTATCTATCCCAGGAATCAGTATAAACACAGAACCCACTAAAACAAGAGAGATTTTGCCAGAAAACCCCATGTGACTCTTCGGGCCGCAGTTTCCTCATCTAAAATCGGGAGAGGTAAGCTGTGAACCTGATGGCAGCCACTACCGACTACTGAGGGCCATGCGTTCTCACCCCCAGGCAGGTGCTGCTGTCCTCACCCTTTACAGGTGAGGAACCACGGCTGGGAAAGGCCATCACCCTCACACGGTTATATCAAGGCCTGTGTCTGAACCGTTATTCTACAATGCCTCTATTTTCCTTAAAATAAACAAACTCTAAATGAAATTTATTCATTTTTACAAAGGAAATAAAGTAGAAATTAGATTCCTACCCTGTGGCAACAACAGTGTTCTTTGCTCTCATGCGATGGATGGACCCGTCCTCTATGCACAGTGCAATGACACCACGGCACTCCCCGTTCTCCATCAGAAGATCCAAGACAAAATACTCCACAAAACAGCTGGTATCACATCACAGAGACTAAAAGAAAGAAAAAAAAAGGGCAAGAAGTGTTACGCCATCCTTTAAGGTTTTAAGGTGCCATCTGCTCATGTGAACAGGTGAAAGAACTTGATCCAAATGAACCAGGTGAATCCAAGGAGATCAGCAACAGTGTCAATGACACTGTCGGAGCCTGAGAGGCATTCCACGCCGAGCAGTACAAACAAGGCAGGTGTGCTACAGAACGCAGCAGCAACAGCTCCTATTTTGGTGACACATTTCCTATTTCTACACAACCCGAAGAGGCACTCCACACTGTCCGGTGGCCACATGTAGCTGCACTCAGAATCTGGTGCCAGAGTGAGGTCCACAGACCATGGGGTCACAGCCCAGATGGGAGCTGCTGGCAACACATAACCACTTAATTAATTAAAATAAATCAAAACGTTTAGCTCTTCAGCGACACCAGCCACACTAGCAACAGCCCCACGTGGCTGGCAGCTACCAAAGCAGACGGTTGCAGATGAGCAGATTCCGGCAGCGCAGAAAGGTAGGCATCGGACAGTGCTGCCCGCCTGGACCTGCTGTTCCCTCAGCCAGCGCAAGTTGCTCTCGTAAGCCTGGGCCAGCTCCCCACGTGACAGCTCCTGCTCCGGACAGAGCCACTGTCTCCTCCCACCACACACTTGTCGATGCACTCAGCCACACAGAAGTCACTGGTGTTCTAACAACCTGCAAATTAATGATCCGTCCCCATTCATCAGAAAACAACATAGTTCGGAATATTGATTACTCTGAATCAATACTGTTCAGAATATTATTTGGTCATGCCAAAGTGGACCCTGATTACCCAGGAACTATTGTCACCTCAAGTCTTTGTCCAGTGATAAGTTAATATTAAAACAATCCATGGCCGGGTGTGGTGGCTCATGCCTATAATCCCAGCACTTCGGGAGGCCGAGGCGGGTGGACTGCCTGAGCTCAGGAGTTCGGGACCAGCCAGGGCAACATGGGAAACCCTGTCTCTACTAAAACACAAAAAATCAGCAAGGCGTGGCGGCGTGCACCTGTAGTCCCAGCTACTCTGGAGGCTGAGGCAGGAGAATCGCTTGAACCCGGGAGGCACAGGTTGCAGTGAGCAGAGATCGCACCACTGCACTCCAGCCTCGGTGACAGAGTGAGACTCTGTCTCAAAAACAAAGCAAAACAAAACAAACAAACAAAACCAATCCATTCAGGAACTCAGAGGTGGTAAAAGAGCCTTAAAATACTTGTTCTTTTTCTTTTTTTGAGACAGGTCTCCTGTTGCCCAGGCTGGAGTGCTATAAACACGGCTCACGGTCTCAAGTGATCCTCCTGACTCAGCCTCCTGAGGAACTGGGATTACAAGCATGTACCACCATGCTCAGCTACTTTTTAAACTTTTTGTAGAGACAGGGTCTTGCTATGTTCTCCAGACTGGCCTCAAACTTCTGGTCTCAAGTGATCCTCCTGCCTTGGCCTCCTAAACTGCTGGGATTACAGACGTGGGCCACTGTGCCTGGCCTGCCTGCTCTGTTCTTATATGCTGAGTGTCACATATCCCAAGTTAAAACCTGGTATATAAGATTACCAATTCAACTTTCCAAAATAGATGCAAGAAGTCACACATTGCCTTAGGGGCAGCTCCTCAAGGCACATGTCTAGTCCTGTCACATCAACAGTCGCTGCATGTGCCGCACATCGCTGTTCTCTGTTGCTTTCTACATAATCTCTGGTGGACTCACTGAGCACCCTAACCCATTCCCTGCTGTCACCATAAGCCCCAGCACTACATGTCCTGTCTCAGGTGGACCGGCGGTGGCCTTACCCTCCCATATAAGGTGTGCAATATTGAGTGGCCGGTCCGGTCAGCCACACAGCAGCACCGATGAGCCTGCCCGCCCTTTCCAAACCTGAGGCTCTGTCCACCAAATGCATGCTGATAAATCTTCCCATCTTCAGTGCTGTTAAACGGCATGGCACAATTTTCTAGCTCTGAAAGATAAAAACAAACAAAAATCTTATTACCTTAAAGGACTCAAGATATTCACAGCTAATCTACACTAAACAACTTTAATACAAATCTGCAAACCTGAAGTAACCTATTTTATGAATATGTCAACACTTCATCAAAGAGAAGTTTTTCTTGTTACATGTAATGCATAGTTCATGACAGACAAAGACTTCTCTTGTGAGCTTTGCTCATCACCATTCTTTCGGCTGCCACATCTGCCTCCATTGCTTACATTTTTTCCAGGACTCTTGTACTAGAAACAGACCACGAGAGCACCCACAGCCTCCCACCCATCACCTCGACCATGGCAGTGGGGGCCTGCTCCGTCATGTAGTGGATGGCATCCTGGTCCCCCAGCCAGTCGGAGCCCTTCACGGTGTCGTAGAAATGCCACCTCCAGTAGTCCCCCTCCATGTTCCCCAGAGCAGCATTGATTCCAACCTGGAAACACCAACCACTCCTTACAAGCCACAAACAGGAGCCCCAACTTTGTCTTCCAGGCCCAAATCCACCCGCTGGGGGACTCAGAGAAAGCCAACTACTCACGCAGTGACTCCCAGTGAGGGCTGACCTCAGCAGAGGAGCAGCGAGGCCTGACAGATTCCAGATCACAACCCCTTCCCAGCTCACCCAGTGATTCCATCCCTTAGCCTCAGTCTCCTCATCTGTGTGGTGGAGACAGAGGGAGCTCCAGGAAGGGCTGACTGGAGCAGTGAGTGAGAGGCTACCTGTAATATGCTTATTACCTAACATATCTGGCACAGAAAAGGTACTCCACAAATCTTTCCGGATAATTTCATTAACAAATCTTCCCAACGGCATTTACGGGCATGTGTTAAAGATTACAAGTGCTTCCTGCCAAGTAATAAACTCCATACTCAGAGTCACACTCCCTTGTACCCCTACTTCCTTTGGTTGTGTGTGCCCATTGCCATCTTACCCCTCAGAGAGTCCCAGAAGACAGCAGCACAGGGACAAATGAAACCCTTGCCCTTTTCTTCCCCAGCCTAACTTCTGATTCCTCCTTTTTAGATGATCTCCTTTCCTCAAGGTGTTGGGGCAGCCGGGGTGGGTGGGGAGGCAGGGGTGGGTGGGGAGGGTACCAGGCGAGATGGTCAGAGAAGGTGTTGGGGAAGGAGGGGTGGGTGGGGAGGGTAGCAGGCGAGATGGTCAGAGAAAACCCAAGTGTGACTGGAGTCTCAATTAAGACCGACAACAAGTCTCCCGCCCTTCAAAGTCCTCAGGGAAGAGGCTCCAGGGAGAGACCCCTGAGAGGGTGAGCTGAGTGAGTAAGGCACAGCAAGAGGCCATGTGGCTGGAGCACGGGGAGGAGGCAGGAGGCTGCCCAGGTAGAAAGTGTGAGGCTGTGCAGGACCTGCACGGAGTGGGAGCACAGTGGGGCACCTTTCTCTTACCTGCGCTGCAACAGTGTGTGACCTGGTAGGAAACAGCTTTGTAACACATGCCGTATTAAACCCTGCCTCGGAAAGGCCAAATGCAGCTCGCAAGCCTGCCCCTCCAGCGCCTACCACCGCTGCATCAAATTCATGATCCACTACTGGATACTGAGCAGAAATCTGGAAAAGAAAAATTCACCTGTCAATCACATGTTCCACTATGACAAACATGAAGACTCTTGTGACAGTGAAAGAGCTTGACAAAGATAAAACAAGCAACTGCTGGGCACACAGGGCCTCCATCCTGTCCTGGGGCTGAGCCCTGAACAGTGCGGGGAGAAGTGGGCACATTCGCACCTGGAGAAGGGACTGACAATCAGATTCTATGAATGGTAGAGGGTCTATTCCATGGGATCAGACTGAGGACCACAACTCTACTTCAGGGCCTTGCCTATGCTTATGCCTGAGAAGGTGCCAAGGAGTATTCAGTCGCTATTGTGAGCTTATGAGAAAAGAAGTTTCGGTTTTCCAACAGAGAGAGAACAGGCACACTCAATACCAAGGAACCCACACCGGAAGGGCCCCACGGTCCTATTTTCAGTAGGATTTTATCATCTATCACAGCACATACTGTTCATTTTAATTTATTGCTTTACTTGACCTAAATTTAAATCTAGTTTATAGATACATAAGAGATACAGTAAAAATGTTCACATCTATGTTTATATTTGGACTTGCAATTAAGTAGTATTACACTGAAAATAATTTCAGCATGCATTGGATACCTATGAGAAATTGTTCTCCTATGTGATGACTCATATGAAAACAAACTGTATAGATCCTTACCCCCAAGCCAAAAAAATCATTTATAATGGAACAAAAAGCATGAACTTACGGAACCTGAAACTTTAGCAGATGCCCTCGTGTTCCTTCAACAGTGAAGTGAAAACCTCGGGTTCCTGTTTGCAACACTGTTGGCCACTGGAGACACAGAAGACACAGATCCAGAGGGTTAGTGTCCTGAAGGAACAAATGCTGTGGGGAACAGTAATTCAAATTTCCCCTTGCAAACTGTTCCCCTTCTGACGTATCCAGGTGCTCCTGTGCATCCAGAGAGCTCAGCTGGGACCCTCTACTTAACCCTGAAGGGCAGCCCAAGGGGCAAGGAACGACTGAGCCCCCAGGTCCTCCTTTCCACCCTGACTTGGCACTCTAGAAAACCAGGATGAAGCTTGTTTCCAAACAGGATACTCACTGACTCAGATGCGAAATGAAAAAGGCACACTTCCTCTGTGAAATCTTAATTTATGCAACTTAGTGGAGAAGGGGAAAGACATCTAGATCGTTTTACTGTATGTGGTATTTTGCAAATAATGAAGCATTTTAACTGGCTCCATCAGAGCCCTTTCCACATTACAGTTCCAATTGTCCATGAGGGCTTGCGGTCAGTTCAAAAGGCACTGGACACTGAATCAGGACATCTGTATCCTGGAACAGTAAAAGCTGACAGCCCAGAGGGAAGAGGTGTCATCCCTTCATCACACAGGAGGATGTCAGATGCACACTCTCCCCTGCCTGGCTGCTGCTGGCTTTTTCCTGGCCAACATCTACAACTTGAGATATCTCGCTGCTTAAATTTTCCATCTTAGAAAACTTTACTCATGAAAACTGGTTTTAGTGTTTAGTTTTTAGTGGCTCTGTGTGAGAGAGGTGACACTGTCCCATATGCTAAGATTGGCCAGCCATTTAGGGGATATGTTTTCCATTCTGCTGGCGGCATTTTAGAAGACCACTGAGTAGTCTCAGAAATATCATAAAGAATAGTTTTAGGGGCTGGGCGCGGTGGCTCATGCCTGTAATCCCAGCATTTTTGGGAGGCCAAGGTGGGCGGATCACCTGAAGTCAGGAGTTCGACACCAGTCTGGCCAACATGGCGAAATCCCCTCTCTACTAAAAATTAGCTGGGCGTGATGGCGGGCACCTGTAATCCCAGCTACTTGGGAAGCTAAGGCAGGAGAATTCCTTGAACCCAGGAGGCAGAGGTTGCAGTAAGCCTAGACTGTGCCACCGTACTCCAGCCTGGGCGACAGAGTGAGACAATGTCTCCAAAAAACAAAAGAAAAGGAAAAAAAAGCTTTAGGAAATTATACACTCAGCAATCGGAAGAGGGGACGTGAGGGATGTCTTCAAGTATTTAGAAATACTTGCAATTCAGAAATTACTTATTATGTGGGATAAAAAATTATTCATTTCTCCAATTTCTAGTCTCTGTTTTTATTGACATAAGCTAATTTAGTTTTTACTTTCTTCAGAAAACGAGAAAGAATGAATATTCTTCTACCTCAGTATAATTTTTTACACGGTAAAATCATATTTTAAGAAAGAAGCCTTTGAAATAATTTTAATACAAACGTTCTTGAAAATTTTGTAAAGTGCCCTATTAACATAGGTAATAGCACCTATAAAAACAGTATATTATACCAAACGTAAGTAGAAACAGTGAGATCACTAAATGTTTATTTGTTCTTTCTAGGATATTGATGTGGAATACACACTGCCCACCCCCCACCACACACACACAGAGCTAGCTTAAAAGGGGCAGCTACTATAACACAATCTTGAACAAATTATCACGCCATCCCCCTGGGGAAAAGGACACTAACCCTCTGCATCTAAATCTAATCTGGGGCAGATTTCTGAATTCGGAAAGCCCAACTTTAAGCCAATGTCAGTCTTTAGATAAAACTCAAAACTAGTTTTGACACAAAACTAGTCTTTTGTGCCAATTATTAATTTTCTTAGGAGAAACTATCAAACATTTCCTCTAAGAAATAAAATGGGGAACATATAACTAAAAGGAATACTTCGACCTTGCTTAACAATACAGAATTTCAGATGACTGAATTAGGAGGTGGAGGGGGAAAAGGAAGAAGTGCAGCGACATTAATATACGAAATCTAGCAAAGTAAGGGGTCCTCATCGAATAAAATGCACCTATAAATCATCAGCAAGAAACTAATCTGCATGTACAACCTACACAATCACAAAGGCAGCCAACGAAGAACCTAAAAACGCACGACTTTCTGTAGCAAAAACTACCTTCATCAAGTTTTTTTTGTAAAAAAGACTTTTACAAAACCCAAGACTAAATTTTGGTTCCGTTTTGCTATCTTGCCATCTTGTCTGAGGTGCCTGGGGTCTTAGTCTGCAGAAGGAACACTGGGCACCATCTAGGTTGAGGACAGAGAAACTAGCTCTATCTAATTTTTCTCCAATCACAAGCTACCATTTCCCCTAAAAAGTCCCACTGACCATGGGCTTTACTTCCTGCTTGTGGACGCCCTCCTAGCAGCTCCTAAGAGCCCAAGATGCGGCGGGGGTCTCTGCTCAGTCAGCACCAACCACAGCAACACACTAGAACGGTTTACATGCTTTCTAATGTTGACAGGATGGCTGTATGACTAATCCTCACATTTAATTCAAAGAGATTTTTAATAACTATTTCAAAAAGGAGAAAACTGCACAATTACAGGCATAATTCAAATCAATATTGCTGAATGCCTTGGTTCCTATTGAGATTTTTACTCTGCAATTTAAAATTACTTTGTAATTAAGGAGGTGGGTGGGTAAGTTCATTTAAAAGAACCAAACTAAACCTATCCAATTTAGCTTGATTAAATAAAATCCCAGAAGGCCGATTCTGAAGATGCAATGGTAGAGGGCACATTCAGACAAACTCAGAGAGCAAGGGCTCAGGGAAGTATAACCCTGACCATCGTCCTGGCCTAAGCGGAGCCCGGCCCTCCAGGTACTCAGCGCACAGGCAAGCACAGGTCCTGGAGTCCTCGCTCGGTCAGTGCCCTGAGCTCTCCGTCTCATTTTTAAAAACTGGCACAGCTGCTTTTAAACACTGGCACGTTTTTGGTGGCACAAGGGCCACCAAACAGGACCCAAAGTAGAGGCCCTTAGCTTACAAGGTCCCGAAGTGGACATGCACAGATTTGCGCTTTCTGGAAACGGGAACTGCAAGCTCAAGCTCGGGCGCGCAGCGCTTCCCACCGGACGCCCACGCGGCCGAGCCCGGCCACTCCTCGCATCCACCCGGGCAGTTTCACCCGCCTCGCCAGCCCCACCCACCGGATGCGGGCGGTCCCTCAGGACAACCCTCACAGAGGTCCTCAGACTCCCGGCCCAGCCAGGGCTCCACCCCGGTGACCTTCGGCAGACACGACTCCTCCCCGAGTCCACCCGCCAGGCACTGAGGCGAGGGGCTACCTCAGCCCGCGAAGTCGCCGGACCCCAGGCCCGGACCAAAGCGGCGGAGGGGACGCCCAGCAAGCCCGCGGGGTCGTGACCTTCACCGGGACGCGGACTACCTGCTAAGGACCGAGCTCCCCAGGCCCCCGAGTACACCACGCGGCTCCCCCTCGCACCGTCCCAGGGCTCTCCCAGCCCCTTCCCGATCCCCGGGCAGGGGGCGCGGGGACCCGGCGCCCGCTCCGCTCGGACCCGCTGGGGACCGTCCCGCTCCTACCGCCGCCTGCTCCGCTCGGACCCGCTGGGGACCGTCCCGCTCCTACCGCCGCCTCGCCCCCCACCTGCCCTGCCCCGCCCCGGTCCGCCGCAGGGACTCACCGCCTTGGCCAGCGCCAGGCGCCAACCGCTTAGCAGGCGCGACAGGCCCCGAACCCCCGATATGTCGGTAGTCGCCGCCGCGCAGTCCCGCCAGTCCCTGCGCAGACTGCGGCTGCGCAACACACCCCGGTAGAGCTGGGGGAGGGGGGAGACTCGACCCGCGCACCACGCCCGGGTCAAGGGGGGGGCGGTATTGGGGGACACCGCGCCTGCGCACGACGCCACGCCCGGACCAGGGTCTAAGGGGCGGGGGCACCGCGCCTGCGCAAAGTGGACCCGCGGACGGTGCCGTTGGGTGGACACAGAGGTCCTGCGCTCCCCGACCGAGATAGGGCGGGCCCTATTTCGGGGAGGTGTTGGGCACCAACATTTTTTAAAGCCCCGTGGGTGGTTCTCCGGGATCTCCCAGACCGAGAGGGCCTGAACGTCCAGACCACAAGGAATGGGATCCAAGGGGCGGCGCTCATCCGCGGAGGTGGGCGGGAGCGGCCCGGGGCCTCCGGCCTCTAGTGAGCGGGAGTGACCGTCGGTTTCCGGCCTCCGAGGGAGGGGGGAGCGATCCTCAGCCATGTCCCCAGCCTCTGGCTTCCGGCTGATTTTTAAATTTTTTGTAGAGGCGGGATCTTGCTGTTGCCCAGGCTGGTCTCGAACTTCTGGCCTCAAGTGATCCTCCCTCCTCGGCCTCCCCAAGTGCGGAGATTACAGACATAGCCACTGCGCACGGCCGTGGTCAGCTTTGAAAGCTGGGTAGATCCCTTTGGCTTATACGCCTGTCTGCTACCTTACCCTGATTTTGCTTCTGGTTCAGATAGTATTTTAATATTTCTAATGTGTCTTTTTCTAAGGTGTCTGAAATATTTTTGTGGAATGAAGTGGCATGAAAAATAAACCAATAATCATTAGTAATTATGTTTCCTGTCTTTTCACTTTAAATTATTAAAAATCTTCGTCTTGTGCATGTTTAACAATTTTCAGTTATTTTAGTAAATTTGCAAGGGTTCAGTCCCATTTTATTGATATTTGGGTTGTTTCCCATTTTTGCTCTTAATAACACCGTACACAACATATTTGTGACCATAACTTTATCTTAAGGATCTTTTTTTTAAATGTATGCCCCAGACGTGGCCTCTATTGGCTTGCGGGGAATGAACATAATACCTCCTAGACTTTTTTTTTAAGTTACGCTGTTTTAGTCCTGGGTTAGTTATCTAATTTTGTTTGGTTTGAGACAGAGTTTTGCTCTTGTTGCCCAGGCTGGAGTGGAATGGCGCGATCTCGGCTCACTGCAACCTCTGCCTCCAGGGTTCAAGAGATTCTCCCGCGGAGCTGACAGTGAGCCGAGATGGCGCCACTGCACTCCAGCCTGGGCAACAGAGCAAGACTATATTGCTTTAATTTACTCTGCCGGCTCTCTGGAGAAATGCAACCTCATCAGCAGAAATTATTTCCAGCCTGCTGCTTTTTAAATGTTCTTTCCTATAGCCAGGTACTGAGCCCTTCAACTGAGGTCTAAACCCTCCACCCTCTCCCTCCGGGATTGCCAAGCCTGTGGTTTCAGTTCCATGCTCCCAGGTAGATCATGGCAACTCAAAGTCAATGTGCTTACGAAATACTTTTTCTGTTTTTTTCTTAATTTTAAGAGTTTTTTTTAAATATGTTTTTGTTTCATAGAGGTGACACCCTCTGTCTTTGAGTTGTGGGAGCCTTCCTCCTTCAGTCTGCATGTACTGAAGCCAGTGTTTGCTGCGCAGCCCCTCAGCCGCAGCAGCCCACATTGAGGTGCAGGTGCTCACGCCATCGCCCCAGAGAGCTCCTCCATTTGCCCCTCCACCCGTAGCCCCTCGAAACCACTGCCCTGCTCCCCAACATGGTACACTGTCTTCGCCAAGACGTCATGTGTTGGCATTCTTCGGCCTGTGCCCACCAAAACTAGCTTCCTTCACCGGGCATGTGGCCTGGGAGACCTGGGGCATTTGGGTGCATCTTTCCACTGCTGGTTGGTGCCCCCTACGTGGAAGCATCCGCGTTGGTTCACGCCTTCTCCTGCTCCTGCCGATGGACATTGTGTTTTCTTCCAGTTATTGGCAATGAGGAATGAAGCCTAAACACTTGTGTGCAGGTTTGTGTGTGCACGTTTAAGTTTTCTCTTGGGGGACATTTCAGGAGCGGGGTTGCTGGATGACGTGGTAAGGATGTGCTTAACTTCATAAGAAACTCCCGGACCACTTTCCAGCATGGCGGGACCCCTCCCATTCCCACTGCAGCTTATGAGGGTCCCAATTCCTCTGCATCATCACTAGAACCTGGGTTGGCCCATGGTTTTTGTCTGTTTTTAGCCATTTTAAGAGATTTGCAGAGGTACTGTTGACTGGCATTTCCCCAGCGTCTCTATGATGTTGAGCCTCTTTCTCGGGCAATATGCCCTCCTTATACCTACTTTGATGAGGCCTCCATTCAAATATTTGCCCTCTCTTTAATACTGGGGTTTTTAATTTCTTATAGTTAAGTTTTGATGGTTCTTCATATATTCTGCGTGCCAATACGTTCTGAGATGTGTGATTCACAAATGTTTTTTTCTAGACCATAGTTTGTGTTTCATTCTCTTTAGATTTTTATATTGCTTTATAGAATTATAATTTTAAATTTATGACTAAATTGAATTTGTCAATCTTTTATGAATCATGCTTTTGGTGTCATGTCTAAGAACTTTTCATTTAACCCCAGGCCATACAAATTTTCCCGTGTTTTTACCTAAGGGTTTGATAGCGTTATGTTCTCCATTTAGGCCTTTAATAAATGTTGAGTAACATTTTGTGTCAGCTATGGCCGTACCTTTCTCCATCTCTCACAGTATCGTGGGCGTTTGCAGTTCGCAGTGCCCCGTGCTGTTCCCGTCTTCTTGGTCCGCTCTTCCTGTGAGTTTCAGGGCACGTCTTAGTGCTGGCGCTGTCCTGGTCCATCACGGGGTCCCATGAGCTTGTCCGTGTGGGAAGGTTGGGACTGTGATGTTGACGGGATGCCCTGTGAGTCAGGACGAGGTGCTGACGGGGGTTTCCATGTAGGAGAGAGAGGCGTTTGGTTTTCCGGATGGGGCAGACTTGAGGGGACAAACTTGAGAAATGCCACCAATGAGAAGCCCAGGCAGAGCAGGTCTTGGGGCCGCCAAGCCGTGTGGGAGCCAAACGTGGATGTGTCAGTGGCCATGCCAGGAGGTAAACCCTCAACCAAGGGCCTCTGGGTGTCCAAGGCCAAGTCTTGTTCAAGAGGTGCATTCAGCTGAGCCAACCATGGCAGAAATGCATAAGGGAGATCCCACGGTTCCTCTGTTCAAATCCCCTGCTAATCCCACCCAACTCAGAGAAGGAGCCAAGTCCTCACAGCAGCCTGCAACCCCCGCCTGACTCGGCCTCCTCCTGGCTCTGATTCTCTGCACCCTTCTATCCCTCTCTGTCTCTTCTCCCATCAGAGAGGAGATCCAGCACGTTTATCCTGGTGGATTCAAACCCATCTTTGCCACACATATAGTCACCGGAATGAATAGGTATAATCTAGAAAGAGTCCTTTTGAAAAAGAAAAAGGCACGCCGGGCATGGTGGCTCATGCCTATAATCCTAGCACTTTGGGAGGCTGAAGTGGGAGAATCACCTCAGGTTAGGAGTTTCAGACCAGCCTGGACAACATGGTGAAACCCCATCTCTAGTAAAAATATAAAAATTAGCTGGGCATGGTGGTGCGTGTCTGTAATCCCAGCCACTTGGGAGGCTGAGGCAGGAGAATCATTTGAACCCAGAAGATGGAGGTTGCAGTGAGCTGAGATTGCGCCACTGCACTCCAGCCTGGGTGACAGAGTGAGACTCTGTCTCAAAAACATAGTAATACGAATAATAAAGGAAAAGTGCAAAAATTGAAACAACTTAACAGAAACTGGGCAAAAGAGCTGAACCGGCCCTCCACAGAAGAGGAAATGTGGAGGAATGGCTAATGAAAACATGAAAAGGGGCTCAGCCTAACAGGGGGACATATCACGTGACACCCACCAGACGGGCAAAAATCCCACAACGCAATCCATGTCATTGTTGGGGAGAATGGAGAGAAGCAGGAACACCAGGCACTGCTGAGAACGGTTGTGAAGTATATTTCTCTTATGCTTGTATATGAAAGAGTGTGTGTTGTGGGTTATGAGGAAACTTACATTTCTTACCTTGGATGAAATTTTAAAACTTGAAAGCTACTGACCAGAAGAAACTTGCACTTGTGTACAAAAGAAATGCTCAAGAACGTTCCCAACAAAACACAGTCCTCAGGGCTCCCACCTGGCCAAACACTCATCCACAGGGAGATGAAGACATTTCCCATGTTCCCCTCAGACGACAGGAGATCATGCAGCAATGAAAATGAACCATGTCAGTGTGGGTGGGTCTCAGGGAGGGAATGGAGGACAAAAATAGATATAGAGCAGATGCTCAGAGCTATGCAGTGTAGGAGCAGCCACGCAGGAGAATTTCCTCACATCAAAGTTCAAAACTACAGCCAAGGCAACAGAGGAAGACCCTGTCTCAAAAACAAAACACAGTTCCAAAATGAAATGGCATATTTTTCAGGGATGTAAACGTACGGTGAAAGAAACATACTATCAGGGAAAGTGTAGGAATAATAAAGACTAAAGCAGGAAGCGATTCCCTCCGTAGGAGAAGGGAAGGGACTGGGACTCAGGCAGGGCCTCCAGGGAGCATCCAAAGTTATGTCTCTTGAGATTCTGCTCCCTAAACCTGGTGGAGGTCCACTGTGTCCAATGTGTCAATATTCTTTATACCTTACCCATACTGTACAAATGCTTTATTTCTATTCAATATTTGGAAGACAGTTATAAACAAGATGCATTAAATAGCAAGGTGGCAGATGAACATCAGGAAGGAACATCCATGAGCTTCCATCCACGGAACCTCACCATGGATACGCTTGTGATCAAGGGCCTGGTCTCCCCTCAAGACACGGTCACAGATCAGAGGCCACACCATCATAGCAGTGGAGCAGGACCAGCTGGGACAGGGTTCTTCTGTGACACCTGCTGCATCACCAGGCTGTGGGAATGGACTCAATTGCCAGAACTCACAGAATAGCAGTATCAGCACCAAAACCTCACAGGAAAAATGGTAAGTTCTAAGTTTCTCCATTAATAGTAACTCTCAGATTAATCTCTGTCATCCATCACTTCTCCAAGAAATAACTTTTTAGGGTGACGTGCCAGGCGCCATGTTGGAGGGCTGGTGGTAGCGGCTTGGGGGAGGTGCTCGCTCTGTCGGTCTCCCTCTCTCACACGTTTCCCTGGCTCCCTTCGTTCCCCCCCACCCCACTTGGCCTGCGAGCTGGAGTGTGTGCGAGGGAGTGGGAGGACGTGGGGGGGTGGGGGGAAGAGTTCCGGTCCCCAAGAGACCCGCAGAGGGAGGCGGAGGCTGTGAGGGACTCCAGGAAGCCATAGACGTTGACAGGCTCCAGGAGGCACTGGAAGACTTTGAGAAGAGGGGGAAAAAGAAAGTTTGTCCTGTCCTGGATCGGTTTCTTTGTCATGTAGCCAAGACTGGAGAAACAGATTCAGTGGTCCCAATTTAAAGGCTATTTTATTTTCAAACTGGAGAAAGTGATGGACGATTTCAGAACTTCAGCTCCTGAGCCAAGAGGTCCTCCCAACCCTAATGTGGAATATATTCCCTTTGATGAAACAAAGGAAAGAATACTGAAAATTGTCACTGGATTTAACGGTATCCCTTTTACTATTCAGCGACTATGGGAATTGTTAAGAGATCCAAGGAGAAACTATACAGGAACAGACAAATTTCTCAGAGGAGTAGAAAAGAACGTGATGGTTGTTAGCTGTGTTTATCCTTCTTCAGAGAAAAACAATTCCAATAGTATAAATCGAATGAATGGTGTTATGTTTCCTGGAAATGCACCAAGCTATACTGAGAGGTCTAATATAAATGGGCCTGGGACACCCAGGCCACTTAATCGACCAAAGGTTTCTTTGTCAGCCCCCATGACAACAAATGGGTTGCCTGAGAGCACAGACAGCAAAGAGGCACATATGCAGCAAAATGAAGAGAAAAATCACAGTGACTCTTTGACATCTGAATCAGAAGTCTCCTTAGTGAGCCCTTTGAAAAATAAACATCCAGATGAAGATGCTGTGGAAGCTGAGGGGCATGAGGTAAAAAGACTCAGGTTTGACAAAAAAGACGAAGTCAGAGAAACAGCCAGTCAAACGATTTGCAGCGAAATTTCTTCAGTTATGGTAGAAGAAACAGAAGCATCATCTTCATCTCAGGATAAAGATAAAGAAAGCCGTTGTATCCAGCAGCGTGTACAGAAGAGGATGAAGAAGAGGACGAAGAGGAAGAAGAAGGTATTGAGAGGGACCATCCGTAAAAGGGAGGAGTAAGGAGATCCTCAAATTCTTGCATTCATTGTTTTCATGAAAGAATTGTACATCACGGAACTCCTTGTAATGCCGACGCTGGGCTTCTCTCCCACCTGTATGTAGCTGCCGCTGAATTTCAGGGGATGTGATTTGAACTATAGAACATCCGAATTCATCAAACTTAACTGTGGAGGAATTTTCAAAATAAAAATTAAGTACAACAACATTTGCTTATTTTTAGAGTCTTTTATGACATCAAGAGAAATGATCCCAGAAAGAAAAAATCAAGAAAAAGAATCTGATGATGCCTCAACTATGAATGAAGAGACTTCTGAGGAAAATAATCAGATGGAGGAATGTGATGTGTCTCAAGCTGAGAAAGATTTACTACATTCTGAAGGTAATGAAAATGAAGGCCCTGAAAGTAGTGGTTCTTCTGACTGCCGTGAAACAGAAGAATTAGCAGGATCCAATTACAGTAAAACTGGAGAGATTCTTTCAGAATCATCCATAGAAAATGATGATGAAGCCGCAGAAGTCACCGATGAACCAATGGAACAAGGTTATGTAGAAACATTTAGATGCAGTATTTTACATACAGTTCTGGTTTTAATACCGTATAAAACTTTTATGTACAAAAGTAGACCTTCCGTTTTACAAGACAAGCAGGTTGTAAAATAAAGTACTTTATGAATAATTCCTGAAAGAGTTGTACATGTAAGAACTGTGAATATCAGCTCCTCTGGGTCCTGCTTACCTTACCACTGATTTTTCTTTCTTTCTTTCTTTTTTTGGTCTGGGCAAATCAGTGGTTTGTGTATAGTTTTTTTTTTTTTTTTTTTTTTTTTTAGGATTGAAGTTTTTAAACTGGAAAGTAATTATAATTTTGAACAGTTTTTTGAGATTATCACATTTACTTTATACATATGCAAGAAGCTTTTTGTCTTGTGTCTTTCTGATAACTCTAGCAGTATTCATATTTTGGTCATAGTTTCAACATTTTAACATGTGAATAATGGGGTTTCATGCTGGTTTCCAGATTTTATTGTTTGGCTACATATGATAGAACTTTAAGTTACATATATATACATTATTCTAAGGGGGGAAATGTTATATTTTCCTGTTTTAATAAGAGATTAATACAGTGGATACTTTTTCTATTGGTAATGATTGAGTTCACCTCTTTCAGAAGACATTTTCTTTCTCTTCTAAGTAACTGAAATAAAATCTGGCCTTTGTGAAACCCTGGAAATACCACGACTCTCAACTAGAAACACCAATACCAGCTCCTCCACGAGTTTCCAGCTCCACAACCTAAGACATCAGAGGCAGCATTGGCTCCTCATGTAGATTCCAGCTCCGGGACCCTCATATTTGAACTGCAGGAACATCTCATCCCTGGATCTCCAGCTGCACCACACTCAAATTAGAACAACATCAGCTCCTCCCCAGGTCTCCACCTGCAGAGACGTCGAACGTGAATGTCAGCTCCTCCCCGGGTCTCCAGCTGCATGGCCCTAAAACTAGAACATCAGCTCCCGCCCGGGTCGCCACCTGCACCACCCTCAAACTGGAACATCAGATCCCCACGGGTCTCCAGATGCAGGGCCCTTAAACTGGAACAACAGTTCCCTACCAGATTTCCAGCTACACGGCCCTCAATCTGGAATATCAGCTCCACCCCGGGGCTCCAGGTGCACAGCCCTCAAACTGCAACTTCAGCTCCCAGCCAGATATCCAGCTGCATGTCCCTCAAACTGCAACATCAGTTCCACCCTGGGTCTCCAGCTTCATGGCCCTCAAACTGGAACATTAGCCCCCCGCCCAGGCCTGCAGCTCCACGGCCCTCAACCTGCAACATCAGCTCCCCACCAGGTCTCCAGATGCACGGCCCTCAAACTGGAACATCAGCTCCCTGCCAGGCCTCCAGATGCACGGCCTGCAAACTGGAACATCAGCTCTCATCAGGTCTCCAGCTGCACAGCCCTCAAACTGGAATATCAGCTCCACCCCCGGGCTCCAGGTGCACAGCCCTCAAACTGCAACATCAGCTCCCACCAGGTATCCAGCTGCATGGCCCTCAAACTGCAACATCAGTACCCCACCGGGTCTCCAGCTTCATGGCCCTCAAACTGTAACATCAGATCCCCGCCCAGGTCTCCAGCTCCAAGGCCCTCAACCTGCAACATCAGCTCCCCTCCGGGTATCCAGAGGCACGGCCCTCAAACTGAAACATCGGCTCCCCACCAGGTCTCCAGATGCATAGCCCTCAAACTGGAACATCAGCTCCCCACAGGGTCTCCAGCTGCACGGCCCTCAAATTGCAACATCAGTTCCCCCCCCGTTCTCCAGCTGCACCACCTCAAACTGCAACATCAGCTCCCCGCTGGGTCTCCAGCAGCACGGCCCTCAACCTGGAACATCAGCTCACCCCACCGGGTCTTCAGCTCCATGGCCCTCAACTTGCAACACTGGCTCCCCACCAGGTCTCCAGATGCACAGCCCTCAAACTGGAACATCAGCTTCACCCCAGGTATCCAGCTTCACGGCCCTCAAACTAGAACATCAGCTCCCCGCCAGATCTCCAGCTGCACGGCTCTCAAACAGGAACATCAGCTTCCCACAGGGTCTCCAGCTGCACAGCTCTCAAACAGGAACATCAGCTCCCCACAGGGTATCCAGCTGCACGGCCCTCAAACTGCAACATCAGTTCCCCCCTGGGTCTCCAGCTGCACCACCTCAAGCTGGAACATCAGCTTCTGCCCCGGGTCTCCAGCTCCACGGCCCTCAACCTGCAACACTGGCTCCCCACCGGGTCTCCAGATGCTCGGCCCTCAAACTGGAACATCAAATCCCCACCGGGTATCCAGCTGCATGGCCCTCAAACTGGAACATCAGCTCCCCGCCAGGTCTCCAAGTGCACGGCCCTCAAACTGGAACATCAGCTCCCCGCCAGGTCACCAGCTGCACGGCCCTCAAACTGGAACATCAGCTCCCCACCGCGTCTCCAGCTGCATGGCCCTCAAATTGCAACATCAGCTCCCAGCACAGTCTCCAGCTGCACGGCCATCAAACTGGAACATCAGCTCCCCCGCGGGTCTCCAGATGCACAGACCTCAAACTTGAACATCAGCTCCTTGCCGGGTCATCAATTGCACGGCTCGCAAACTGGAACATCAGCTCCACCCCTCAGTCTCCCGCAGCACGGCCCTACAACTGGAACATCAGCTTCCCCCCGGGTCTCCAGCTGCACAGCCCTCAAACTGGAACATCCGCTCCCCACCGGGTCTCCAGCTTCATGGCCCTCAAACTGGAATTTCAGCTCCCCACCGGGTCTCCAGCTGCACGGCCCTCAAACTGGAACATCAGCTCGCCGCCGGATTCAAACTGTTCCAGTTTGAGGGCTGTGCAGCTGGAGACCCAGTGGGGAGCTGATGTTCCAGTCTGAGGGCCGTGCAGCTGGATACCCGGTGGGGAGTTGAAGTTCCAGTTTGAGGGCCGTGAAGCTGGAGACCCGGTGGGGAGCTGATGTTCCAGTTTGAGGGCCTTGCAGCTGGAGACTCGGGGGTTGCCGATGTTGCAGTTTCACGGCCATGCAGCTGGAGACCTGGGTGGGAAGCGATGTTCCAGTTTCGGAGCCATGCAGCTGGAGGCACTGTGGGGAGCAGATGTTCCAGTTTCATCTTCCTCCCTGGGTCTCCAGGTGCATGGCCATCAAACTGGAACATCAGCTCCCCAGCCCACAAACCGGAACAACAGATCCCCGCCGGATCTCCAGCCACATAGCCCTCAACATCAGCTCCTCCTCGAGTCCTCAGCCGCACAACCCACAAGTTAGAACATCAGCTTCTCCCCAAGTCTTCAGCTGTGCGACCCTCAATCTAGAACATCAGTTCTTCTCTGGGTCTGCAGCTGCAAGACCCTGAGGCTACATCAGCTTCTCTCCGGGTCTGCAGCTGCAAGACCATCAAACTACAACATCAGCTTCCCTCCAGGTCTCCAGTTCCATGACCGTAAATCTAGAACATCAGCTCCTCCCTGAGTCTCCAACTGAAAGACCTTCAATGCCAACAACATCAGCTCCTCCCTGAGTCCTCAAATGTATGACCCTCAAACTACAACATCAGCTCCTCCTTGTCTTCAGCTGCACGACACTCAATCTAGAACATCAGCTCCTCTCCGGGTCTGCAGCTGCAAGAACCTAACTATAGAACATCAGCTCCTCCCTGGGTCTCCAGCTGGAAGATTCACTAACTAGAACATCAGCTCCTCCCTGAGTCTCCAGCTGAAAGACCCTCAACGCGAACAACATTAACTCCTCCCCAAGTCCTCAACTGCACAACTCTTAAAATACAATATCAGCTCCTCCCCGAGTCCTCAACTGCATAAACCTCTAACAACAACACCAGTTCCTCCCTGAGTCTTCAGCTAAACGACCCTCAATCTAGAATACCACCTCCTCTCCAGGTCTGCAGCTGCAAGAACCTAACAGTAGAATATCAGCTCCTCCCTGGGTCTGCAGCTGGAAGATCCACTAACTAGAACATCAGCTCCTGTCCAGGTCTCCAGCTCCATGACCCTCAATCAAGATTATCAGCTCCTCCTTCAGTCTCCAGCTGAAAGACCATCAACACGAACAACATCAGCTCCTCCCCGAGTCCTCAACTAAACGACCCTCAAACTACAGCATCAGCTCCTCCCCAAGTCAGCTGGATGACCCTCAATCTAGAACATTAGCTCCTCTCAGGGTCTTCACCTGCATGACCCTCAAACTAGAACCTCAGCTCCTCCCTGAGTCATCAGCTGCACGACACTCAATCTAGAACATCAGCTCCTCTCCAGGTCTGCAGCTGCATGACCCTCAATCTAGAACATCAGCTCCTCTCCAGGTCTGCAGCTGCACGACCCTCAATCTAGAACATCAGCTCCCCTCCAGGTCTCCAGCTGCACGACCCACAGAGTACAACATCAGCTCCTCTCCAGGTCTCCAGCTGCACGACCCTCAAACTAGAACATCAGCTCCTCTCCAGATCTGCAGCAACAAGATCCTTAAACCAGAACATCAGCTCCTCTACGGGTCTGCAGCTACAAGATCCACAAACCAGAACATCAGGTCTTCTCCTAGTCTACAGATGCACTACCCTAAAACTAGAACATAAGCTACTCTCTGGGACTGCAGCTGCAAGATCCTCAAACTACAACATCAGCTCCTCACTGGGTCTGCAGCGGTAAGACCCTCAAACTGGAATATCAGCTCCTCTCTGGGTCTGCAGCTGCACGACCCTCAATCTAAAACATTAGCTCCCCCCTGGGACTTCAGCCACAGGAAACTCAAACTAGAACTTCACCTCCTCCCTGGGTCTTCACCTGCATGACACTCAAATTAGGACATCAGCTCCTGCCTGGGTCTGCAGCTGGAAGATCCACTAACTAAAACATCAACTCCTGTCCGAGTCTCCAGCTCTATGACCCTCAATCAAGATTATCAGCTCCTCCCTGAGTCGCCAGCTGAAAGACCATTAACAGGAACAACATCAGCTCTTGCGCGAGTCCTCAAGTGCACGACCCTCAAACAACAAAATTAGCTCCTCCCTGAGGCTTCAGCTGCATCACTCTCAATCTAGAACATCAGCTCCTCACCGGGTCTGCAGCTGCAAGAACCTAAAACTAGAACATCAGCTCCTGCCTGGGTCTGCAGCTGGAAGATCCACTAACTAGAATATCAGCTCCTGTCTGGGTCTCCAGCTCCATCACCCTCAATCAAGATTATCAGCTCCTCCCTGAGTTTCCAGCTGAAAGAACCTCAACGCCAACAATATCAGCTCCTCCCTGAGTCCTCAACTACACGGCCCTCAAACTACAACGTAAGCTCCTCCCCGAGTCTTCAGCAGCATGACCCACAATTTAGAACATCAGCTTCTCTCCAGGTCTGCGGCTGCAAGAATCTAAAACTAGAACATCAGCTCCTCCCTGGGTCTGCAGCTGGAAGATCCACTAACTAGAACATCAGCTCCTGTCCGGATCTCCAGCTCCATGATGCTCAATCACGATTATCAGCTCCTCCGTGAGTCTCTAGCTGAAAGACCTTCAACGCGAACAACACTAGCTCGTGCCCGAGTCCTCAACTGCATGACCCTCAAACTACAACATCAGCTCCTCCTCGAGCCTTCATCTGCACGACTCTCAAACTAAAACATCAGATCCTCCCCAAGTCTTCAGCTACATGACCCTCAATCTAGAACATCAGCTCCTCTGCGGGCCTACAGCTGCAAGAACGGAAAACTAAAACATCAGCTCCTCCCTGGGTATGCATCTGGAAGATCCACTAACTAGAACATCAGCTTCTGTCCGGGTATCCAGCTCCATCACCCTCAATCAAGATTATCAGCTCCTCCCTGAGTCTTCAGCTGAAAGACCCTCAACACAAACAATATCAGCTCCTCCCTGAGTCCTCAACTGCACGACCCTCAGACTACAACATAAGCTCCTCCCTGAGTCTTCAGCTGCACGAACCACAATTTATGACATCAGCTCCTCTCCGGGTCTGCAACTGCAAGAACCAAATAGTAGAACATCGGCTCCTCTCTGGATCTGCAACTGGAACATCCACTAACTAGAACATCAACTAGTGGCCGGGTCTCCAGCTCCATGATCCTGAATCAAGATTCTCAGCTCCTCCCTCAGTCTCCAGCTGAAAGACGTCAACGCCAACAACATCAGCTCCTCCCCGAGTCCTCAACTGCATGACCCTCAAACTACAACATCACCTCCTACCCAAGTCTTCAGCTGCATGACCCTCAATCTAGAACATCAGCTCCTCTCCAGGTCTGCAGCTGCAAGAACCTAAAACTAGAACATCAGCTCTTCTCTGGGTCTGCAGCTGGAAGATCCACTAACCAGAACATCAGCTCCTGTCCAGGTCTCCAGCTCCATCACACTCAATCAAGATTATCAGCTCCTCCCTGAGTCTCCGGCTGAAAGACCCTCAACACGAACAACATCAGCTCCTCTGCGAGTCCACAAATGCGTGACCCTCAATCTACAACATCAGCTCCTCCCTGAGTCTTCAGCTGCATGACCCTCAATCTAGAACATCAGCTCCTCTCCGGGTCTACAACTGCAAGAACCTAAAACTAGAACATCAGCTCCTCCCTGCGTCTGTAGCTGGAATATCAACTAACTAGAATATCAGCTCCTGTCTGGGTCTCCAGCTCCATGACGCTCAATCACGATTATCAGGTCCTCCGTGAGTCTCCAGCTGAAAGACCCTCAACGCGAACAACATCAGCTCCTCCCCGAGTCCTCAACTGCACGACCCTCAAACTACAACATCAGCTCCCCCCCGAGTCTTCAGCTGCATGATGCTCAATCTAGAACATCAGCTCCTCTGCCGGTCTGCAGCTGCAAGAATGGAAAATTAAAACATCAGTTCCTCCCTGGGTCTGCATATGGAAGATCCACTAACTAGAACATCAGCTCTTGTCTGGGTCTCCAGCTCTATGACCCTCAATCAACATTATCAGCTCCTCCAGCTGAAACACCCTCAGAGCCAACAATATCAGCTCCTCCCTGAGCCCTCAACTACACAACCCTCAAACTAAAACATCAGCTCCTCCACGAGCCTTCAGCTGCACGATCCTCAATTTAGAACATCAGCTCCTCTCCGGGTCGGCAGCTGAAAGAACCAAACAGAAGAAAATCAGCTCCTCTCTGGATCTACAACTGGAAGATCCACTAACTAGAAGATCAGCTCCTGTCTGGGTCTCCAGATCCATGACCCTCAATCAAGATTACCAGCCCCTCCCTGAGTCTCTAGCTGAAAGACCCTTAACTCGAACAAAATCAGCCCCTCCCCGAGTTCTCAACTGCATGACCCTCAAACGACAACATCAGCTCCTCCCTGAGTTTACAACTGCACGACTCTCAAACTAAAACATCAGTTCCTCTCCGAGTCTTCAGCTGCATGACCCTCAATCTAGAACATCAGCTCCTCTCCAGGTCTGCAGCTGCAAGAACCTAAAACTAGAACATCAGCCCCTCTCTGGGTCTGCAGCTGGAAGATCCACTAACTAGAACATAAGCTCCTGTCCTGCTCTCCAGCTCCATGACCCTCAATCAAGATTACCAGCTCCTCCGTGAGTCTCCAGCTCAAAGACCCTCAATGTGAACAACATCACCTCCTACTCGAGTCCGCAACTGCACGACCCTCAAACTGCAAATCAGCTACTCCCCGATCTTCAGCTGCATGACCCTCAATCTAGAACATCAGCTCCTCTCTGGGTCTGCAGCTGTAAGGACCTAAAACTAGAAAATCAGCTCCTCTCTGGGTCTGCAGCTGGAAGATACACTGAGTAGAACATCAACTTCTGTCTGGGTCTCCAGCTCCATGACCCTCAAAGAAGATTATCAGCTCCTCCCTGAGTATCCACCTGAAAGACCTTCAATGCGAACAACATCAGCTCCTCCCCGAGTCCTCAAGTGCACGACCCTCAAACTACAACATCAGCTCCTCCCTGAGTCTTCAGCTGCAAGACCCTCAACCTACAACATCTGCTCCTCTATGGGTCTTCAGCTGCAAGAACCTAAAACTAGGACATCAGCTCCTCTCTGGGTCTGCAGCTGGAAGATTGAAAAACTAGAACATAACCTCCTCTCCTGCTCTCCAGCTCCATGACCCTCAATCAAGATTATCAGCTCCTCCCTGAGTCTCCAGCTGAAAGACCCTCAATGCGAACAACATCAGCTCCTCCCAAAGTTCTCAACTGCACAACCCTCAAACTACAACATTAGCTCCTCCATGAGTCTTCAGCGGCAAAACCCTCAATCTAGAACATCATCTCCTCTCCAGGTCTGCAGCTGCAACATCCACTAACTAGAACATCAGCTCCTGTCCGGGTCTCCAGCTCGAAGACCCACAATCAAGATTATCAGCTCCTCCCTGAGTCTCCATCTGGAAGACCCTCAACGTGAACAACATCAGCTCCTCCCCGAGACCTCAACTGTATGACCCTCTAACTACAAAATCAGCTCCTCCCCGAATCTTCAGCTGCATAACTCTCAATCTACAACATCAGCTCCTCTCCGGGTCTGCAGCTGCAAGAACCTAAAACTAGAACATCAGCTCCTCTCTGGGTCTGCAGATGGAAGATCCACTAACTAGATCATCAGCTCCTGTCCAGGTCTCCAGCTCCATGACCCTCAATCAAGATTATCAGCTCCTCCCTGAGTCTCCAGCTGAAAGACGCTCAATGTGAACAACATCAGCTCCTCCCCGAGTCCTCAACAAAGCGACCCTCAAACCACAACATCAGCTCCTACCCGAGTCTTCAGCTGGATGACCCTCAATCTAGAACATCAGTTCCTAACCAGGTATTCAGCTGCATGACCCTCAAACTAGAACCTCAGCTACTCCCCGAGTCTTCAGTTGCATGACGCTCAATGTAGAACATCAGCTGTCTCCAGGTCTGCAGCTGCATGACCCTCAATCTAGAACATCAGCTCCTCTTCAGGCCTGCAGCTGCATGGCCCTCAAACTAGAACATCAGCTCCTCTCCAGGTCTGCAGCTGCAAGACCCTGAAACTAGAACATCAGTTCCTCTCCAGGTCTGCAGCTGCAAGACCCTCAAACTAGAACGTCAGCTCCTCTCCGGGTCTGCAGCTGCAAGACACTCAAACTAAAACATCACCTCCTCTCCAGGTCTCCAGTTCCGTGACCCTAAATCTACAACATGAGCTCCTCCCTGAGTCTCCAACTGAAAGACCCTCAACGAGAACAACATCAGCTCCTCACCAAGTCTTCAGCTGCACGACCCTCAATCTAGATCATCAGCTGCATTCCAGATCTGCAGCTGCAAGACCCTCAATCTAGAACATCAGCTCCTCTCCAGGTCTCCAAGTGCAAGATCCTCATACTAGAACATCAGCTCCTCCACGAGTCTTCAGCTGCATGACCCTCAATCTAGAACATCAGCTCCTCTCCGGGTCTGCAGCTGCAAGAACCTAAAACTAGAACATCAGCACCTCTCTGGGTCTGCAGCTGGAAGATCCACTGACTAGAATATCAGTTCCTGTCCTGGTCTCCAGCTTTAGGACCCTAAATCAAGATTATCAGCTCCTCCCTGAGTCTCCAGTTGAAAGACCCTCAACGCGAACAACATCAGGTCCTCCCAAATTCCTCAAGTGCACGGCACTCCAACTACAACATCAGCTTCTCTCCGAGTCTTCAGCTGCATGACCCAAAATCTAGAACATCAGCTCCTCTCCGGGTCTGCAGCTGGAACATACACTACCTAGAACATCAGCTACTGTCCGGGTCTCCAGCTCCATGACCCACAATCAAGATTACAGGCTCTCTCTGAGTGTCCAGCTGAAAGACCCTCAATGCCAACAACATCAGCTCCTCCCTGAGTCGTCAACTGCATGACTCTCAAACTACAATATCAGCTCCTCGCCGAGTCTTCAGTTGCATGACCCTCATTCTAGAACATCAGCTCCTCTCTGGGTCTGCAGCTGCAAGAACATAAAACTAAAACATTAGCTCCTCTCTGGTTCTGAAGCTGGAAGATCCACTAACTAGAACATCAGCTCCTATCTGGGTCTCCATCTCCATGACCCTCAATCAACATTATCAGATCCTCCCTGAGTCTCCAGCTCACCACCCTCAAACTACAACATCACCTCCTCCCCGAGTCTTCAGCTGCCTGACCCTCAATCTAGAACATCAGCTCCTCTCCAGGTATGCAGCTGCAAGAACCTAACATTAGAATATTAGCTCCTCCCCAAGTCTTCAGCTGCATGACCCTCAATCTACAATATCACCTCCTCTCCAGGTCTGCAGCTGGAAGATCCCCTACCTAGAACATCAGCTCCTATCCAGCTCTCCAGCTCCATGACCCTCAATCAAGAATATCAGCTCCTCCCTGAGTCTCCAGGTGAAAGACTCTCAACATGAACAACATCAGCTCCTCCCTGAGTCCTCAACTGCACGACCCTTAAACTATAACATCAGTAACTCCTTGAGTCTTCAGCTGCATGACCCTCAATCTAGAACATCAGCTCCTCTCTGGGTCTGCAGCTGCAAGAACCGAACAGTAGAACATCAGCTTCTCCCTGGGTCTGCAGCTGGAAGATCCACTGAGTAGAACATCAGCTCCTGTCTGGGTCTCCAGCTCCATGACCCTCAATCAAGATTATCAGCTCCTCCCTCAGTCTCCAGCTGAAAGACCCTCAACACCAACAACATCAGCTCCTCCCTGAGTCCTCAAGTGCACGAACCTCAAACTACAACATCAGCTCCTACCCAAGTCTTCAGCTGCATGACCCTCAATCTAGAACATCAGCTCCTCTCCGGGTATGCAGCTGCAAGAACATAAACTAGAACATCACCTCCTCTCTGGGTCTGCACCTGGAAGATCCACTAACTAGAACATCAGCTCCTGTCCGGGTCTCCAGCTTTATTACCCTAAATCAACATTATCAACTCCTCTCTGAGTCTCCAGCTGAAAGACCCTCAACACGAACATCAGCTCCTCCCGAAATCCTCAAGTGGACGACACTCAAGCCGCAACATCAGCTCCTCCTTGAGTCTTCAGCTGTGTAACCCTCAATCTAGAATATCAGCTCCTCTCTGGCTCTGCAGCTGGAAGATCCACCACCTAGAACATCAGCTCCTGTCGAGGTCTCCAGCTCCATGACCCTCAATCAAGATTCTCAGCTCCTCCCTGAGTCTCCAACTGAAAGACCTTCAACGAGAACAAAATCACCTCCTCCCTGAGTCCTCAACTGCACAACCCTCAAATTACAACATCAGCTCCTCCCCGAGTCTTTAGCTACATGACCCTCAATCTAGAACATCAGCTCCTCTCTGGGTCTGCAGTTGCAAGAACCCAAAACTAGAACATCAGCTCCTCTCTGGGTCTACAGCTGGAAGATCCACTGACTAGAACATCAGCTCCTCTCTGCGTCTCCAGCTCCATGACCCTGAATCAAGACTATCAGCTCCTCCCTGAGTCTCCAGCTGAAAGACCCTCAACGCGAACAACATCAGCTCCTCCCCGAGTCCTCAACTGCACAAACCTCTAACTAAAACACCAGCTCCTCCCTGAGTCTTCAGCTGCACGACCCTCAATCTAGAACATCAGCTCCTCTCCAGGTATGCAGCTGCAAGAATCTAACGGTAGGACACCAGCTCCTCCCCGAGTCTTCAGCTGCAAAACCCTCAATCTACAATATCAGCTCCTCTCCGGGTCTGCAGCTGGAAGATCCACTACCTAGAACATCAGCTCCTGTCCGGCTCTCCAGCTCCATGACCCTCAATCAAGAATATCAGCTCCTCCCTGAGTCTCTAGGTGAAAGACTCTCCACGTGAACAACATCAACTCCTCCCTGAGTCCTCAACTGCACGACCCTCAAACTACAACATCAGTAACTCCTCGAGTCTTCAGCTGCATGACCCTCAATCTAGAACATCAGCTCCTCTTCGGGTCTACAGCTGCAAGAACCAAACAGTACAACATCAGCTCCTCCCTGGGTCTGTGGCTGAAGATCCACTGACTAGAACATCAGCTCCTGTCTGGGTCTCGAGCTCCATGACCCTCAATCAAGATTATCTGCTCCTCCCTCAGTCTCCAGCTGAAAGACGTCAACGCAAACAACATCAGCTCCTCCCCGAGTCCTCAACTGCACGACCCTCAAACTACAACATCACCTCCTACCCAAGTCTTCAGCTGCATGACCCTCAATCTAGAACATCAGCTCCTCTCCAGGTCTGCAGCTGTAAGAACCTAAAACTAGAACATCAGCTCCTCTCTGGCTCTGCAGCTGGAAGATCCACTAACTAGAACATCAGCTCCTGTCCAGGTCTCCAGGTCCATGACCCTCAATCAAGATTATCAGCTCCTCCCTGAGTCTCCAGCTGAAAGACCCTCAGTGCCAACAATATCAGCTCCTCCCCAAGTCCTCAACTGCACGACCCCTCAAACTACATCAGCTCCTCCCCAAGTCTTCAGCTGCACGACCTCAATCTACAACATCAGCTCCTCTCTGGGTCTGCAGTTGCAAGAACCCAAAACTAGAACATCAGCTCCTCTCTGGGTCTACAGCTGGAAGATCCACTGACTAGAACATCAGCTCCTCTCTGCGTCTCCAGCTCCATGACCCTGAATCAAGATAATCAGCTCCTCCCTGAGTCTCCAGCTGAAAGACGCTCAACGCGAACATCATCAGCTCCTCCCCGAGTCCTCAGCTACACGACCCTCAACCAACAACATCAGCTCCTCCCCCAGTCTTCAGCTGGATGACCCTCAAATTAGAACATCAGCTCCTCTCCAGGTGTGCAGCTGCACGACCCTCAATATAGACCATCAGCTCCTCTCCAGGTGTGCAGCTGCACGACCCTCAAACTACAACATCAGCTCCTCTCCAGGTCTGCAGCTAAAAGATCCTTAAACTAGAACATCAGCTCCTCTACAGGTCTGCAACTGCAAGATCCACAAAACAGAACATCAGCTCCTCTCCGGGTCTGCAGTTGCAAGATCCTCAAACTACATCATCAGCTCCTCACTGGGTCTGCAGCTGTAAGACACTCAAATTAGAATATCAGCTCCTCTCCGGGTCTGCAGCTGCACGACACTCAATCCAAAACATTAGCTCCTCCCCGGGTCTTCAGCTGCACGAAACTCAAACTAGACCTTCAGCTCCTACCCGGGTCTTCACCTGTGCAACACTCAAACTAGAACATCAGCTCCTACCTGGGTCTGCAGCTGGAAGATCCACTAACTAGAACATCAACTCCTGTCCGGGACTCCAGCTCCATCACACTCAATCAAGATTATCAGCTCCTCCCTGAGTCTCCAGCTGAAAGACCCTCAATGCGAACAACATCAGCTCCTCCCCGAGTCCTCAAATGCACGAACCTCAAACTACAACATCAGCTCCTCCCCGAGTCTTCAGCTGCACGACCCTCAATCTAGAACATCAGCTCCTCTGCTGGTCTGCAGCTACAAGAACGTAAAACTAGAACATCAGCTCCTCCCTGGGTCTGCAGCTGGAAGATCCACCAACTAGAACATCAGCTCCTGTCCGGGTTTCCAACTCCATGACCCACAATGAAGATTATCAGCTCCTCCCTGAGTCTCCACCTGAAAGACCTTCTACGCAAACAACAGCAGCTCCTCCCCGAATCCTCAACTGCACGAACCTCTAACTACAACATCAGCTCCTCCCCGAATCTTCAGCTGCATGACCCTCAATCTGAAACATCAGCTCCTCTCCGGGTCTGCAGCTACAAGAACCTAACAGTAGAACATCAGCTCCTCCCTGGGTCTGCAGCTGGAAGATCCACTGACTACAACATCAGCTCCTCTCCGGCTCTCCAGCTCCATGACCCTCAATCAAGATTATCAGCTTCTCCCTGAGTCTCTCCCTGAAAGAACCTCAACGAGAACCACTTCAGCTCCTCCCCGAGTCCTCAACTGAATGAACCTCTAAGTACAATATCAGCTCCTCCCCGAGTCTTCAGCTGCATGACCCTCAATCTAGAACATCAGCTCCTCTCCGCGTCTGCAGCTGCAAGAACCTAACAGCACAACATCAGCTCCTCTCTGAGTCTGCAGCTGGAAGATCCACTGAGTAGAACATCAGCTCCTGTCTGGGTCTCCAGCTCCATGACCCTCAATCAAGATTATCAGCTTCTCCCTGAGTCTCCTGCTGAACAACCCTCAACACGAACAACATCAGCTCCTCTCCGAGTCCTTAATGGCACGAACCTCTGACAACAACAACAGCTCCTCCCCGAATCTTTAGCTGCATGACCCTCAATCTAGAACATCAGCTCCTCTCTGGGTTTGCAGCTGCAAGAACCTAACAGTAGAACATCAGCTTCTCCCTGGGTCTGCAGCTGGAAGATCCACTGACTAGAACATCAGCTCCTCTACGGGTGTCCAGCTCCATGACCCTCAATAAAGATTATCAGATCCTCCCTGAGTCTCCAGCTGAAAGACCCTGAACGCAAACATCAGCTCCTTCCCAAGTCTTCAGCTGCACGACCCTCAATGTAGAACATCAGCTCCCTTCCAGGTTTGCAGCAGCATGACCCTCAAATTAGAACATCAGCTCCTCTCCCGGACCGCAGCTGCAAGACGCTCAAACTAGAACATCAGATCCCCTCCGGGTCTGCAGCTGCAAGACTCTCAAACTAGAACATCACCTTCTCTCCAAGTCTCCAGTTCCGTGACCCTAAATCTAGAACATCAGCTCCTCCCTCAGTGTCCAACTGAAAGACCCTAAACGCGAACAACATCAGCTCCTCCTCAAGTCTTCAGCTGCAAGACCCTCAATCTAGAACATCAGCTCCATTCCAGGTCTGCAGCTGCACGATCCTCAAACAAGAACATCAGCTAATCTCCAGGTATGCAGCTGCAAAACCTTCAAAGTAGCACATCAGTTCCTCTCCAGGTCTTCAACTGCTCGACCCTCAAACTAGAACGTCAGCTCCTCTCCAGGTCTGCAGTTGCAAGACCCTCAAACTAGAACATAAGCTCCTCTCCAGCTCTCCAGCTGCAGGTCCCTCAATCTAGAACATCAGCTCCTCTCTGGGTCTGCAGCTGCAGGGCCCTCAAGGTAGAACATCAGCTCCTCCCCGAGCTAGAACACCTCTCCCACCTGGATCTCCAGCTCCACGACTCTCACAGAACAGCCACACTGGCTCCTTCGTTGTCTTCAGCTCCACAACCTAAGACATCAGTGAGAGCACCGGCTCCTTCCTGGACGTCCACCTCAACGACTCTCATAGACTTAAAAGGTAGCACCTGCTCCTCCCCAAGGCTCCATCTCCACCACCCTCAGATTTGAACAGCGGTAGCACCAGCTCCTCTCCAGGTCTTCAGCCCCACGACCCTCCCTGAACAATCCCTTCTCATGAAATTCAGCAGTCAAGAAATCTGCAGCAGAAGTAAATGAATAAATGTTTTGTTTTCAAATCCATATCTCTTTTATGTTCAGGAGTTAACTTTTCTACTTTCCATTAGCCTTGAAATCTACTTATGTCCAATATGAAACAGAAACACACCATTTGAAATCACGTTTTAAAACTTAGTAATATTTTTAAATAAAATCATCACACAGCTGTAGTCACGATCTTATTTCTCTCTGCCTTTGCAGAAGTCTTATGAAAATTCCAACTATGAATTTGCTTTGTTGAGATTCCCAGAATACACATTCATCCCAACTCTTACTCCCCTCCTTAAAATCTTTTCACACATTCCCATCACCTGAGCATAAATGCCAGCTCCCATCCACAGCCCGAAGTGCCCAGCACGGCCCTGCCCTCTGCCCTGGTCTATGGTCTCCCCTCTTAAATGCCAGCACCATCCACAGCCCACTGTGCCCAGCACAGCCCTGCCCTCTGCTCTGGCCTAAGGTCTCTCCCCTGTGCCGTTCCCTTCCTGCTGGACAGGCCTCTGTCCGTTCCTCAAAACACACAGACTCAGGCCTGACTCCAGGCCTTTGCCCTGCTGTGCCCTCTGCCTGGGGTGCCTTTCCTGGGCTCTGCATCCTCCTCTAAACCCGCTGAGCTCCAGCCTGCTGGTCGCCCCTCAGGTGGATGAACACACGGTGTCCTCTCACCCCGCCAGCTTTTGCACAGGCTCTTCTCTGTGCCAGACACACACCTTCTCTATCGGGGTTTACTCTCTGAACACCATTCATCCTTGCAGTCTCCACTGAAATATCGCTCCCGGCCCACCCACCTCACTTGGACTTCACCTTTGTTAGGTTGCCAACCCCTGTCTCCTGACTCCGGGAAGCTAGATGCTCTCCTAGCACTCGGAACTCGCCCATCGCCACATTTTGCACAGCCGTGGTTACTGTGTTAGCTTGGTGCACAAGTCATCGCGGTTTTTGCCATTACTATTAATGAACTGCAGCATCGGCTCCTGCCCGTTTTTTTTTTTTTTTTTACCATTACTTTTAATGACTGCTGCACCAACCTATTAGAATCATTTACAGTTATTATCCATCATCTGCCCTCCCCTCTAGAAAGGAAGCGTCATGAGAATAGAGGCCAAATCTACTCAAATCTCTCCACCTTCCCAGCACATGGTTTGTCAATAATCATTTACCAACTGACTGATAGAGAAATGCCTTCCCTGTTGCTGGGATGAGGCACATGACACGCCCCTTTGAAAGTCAATTCCATAGACAGTTAGCATTTGCTCTTCACTCCTGCACCTGTGGCGTGGCTGGCCTTAGGCTGATCTAGTCTGGCCTTAGGCTGATCTAGTCTGGCCTTGACTCCAGGCTTAGGATGGGAACCATGTCTGCTCCACACGCCTCTCATCATGCAGCCAGAGCCGCCGTTCCCTGCGGCACGCACATCTCATGGGGAAAATCAAGAGCCTTAGAGGGCAGGCCTGGCCAGTGCCCACACATTCCAGGATTCTCCTTGTGCCGTATCTGTGAAAATCTCGTTGGCAGAAGCAAGTCACCCAGCCACGAGCATCACCTATGGGATGGATAAGTCCATCCACCCTCCCTCGGGCCCTGGTAAGGTTGTGGCTATGTCATACTCTTACGGCGGGAGTGAAAAATTGAGGCCCAACATTAAATCACCCATGCAAGAAATGTCAGCCTCTGTCCCCACGCTGGAATCATTCTTCACCAGCGGGTTTGCCTGAATTCCCTTTGCAATGGTGTCTGCAGGTTTAGGCCAATGCTGTTCCCCGTGGAGGACAGAGAAGCCTCCATGGGCCTCCGTCTGTTGGGAAGAAGAAGATATTAGGTTGGTGCAAAACCACCGCAAGCCCCAGGGGGCCCTTGCACCATGAGACAGGAGAGGGGCAGAGAACTGTGGGAAATCAGGAAAGCTTGCATCCCCAGCCCCTCCCATGCATCCCCAGCCCCTCCCCTGTGACCCCAGCACCAGCCCTCTCTCCTGCTTGCCCCATCTCTGCTTTCTTTTTTTCATGTTCTTTCATTTTTTTTGAGACAGGGTCTGGCTCTGTCACCCTGGCTGGAGTGCAATGGCACAATCTCGGCTTACTGCAACCTTCACCACCTGGGCTGAAGCAATTCTCCCTCCTCAACCTCCCCAGTGGCTGGGACTATAGGTGCATGTCACCACACCCAGCTAATTTTTTTTTTTTTTTTTTTTTTTTTTGTAGAGACAGGATTTGCCATGTTGCCCAGGCTGGTCTCAAATTCCTGAGCTCAAGTAATCCTCCCACCTCAGCCTTCCAAAGTGCTGGGATTACAGGCGTGAGCCACCGAGTCCAACCTACTTTATTTTTCTCTACAGTACTTGAAACCTTCTAATGTACTAAGGACACGTGTATTTTCTTTCTTTTCTGTCTTCCCTAAAACAGGAGCTTAATGTGGACAGGTATTTTTGTTGATCTCACTTATCACCCTATCCCCAGTGCCTGGAACAGGGTCTGGCACATGAATGGTGTGTTCTAAATAAATATTTTTAATAGATAAATAAATGAAATATCCTACAAGAGAAAGCCAGTATCTGGAACTCACCCATCAACAGAACCTAAAAGCCAAAGACCTTTAGCCTGTCTCCGCCTCTGAACACACCCAACCCCGGAGGAGCCAGCAGAGGAAAAACAGGAACAAAGGTGGGGAAGTGAGCAGGTGGTGCCCACCAAGTAGGGAACCCTGAGGCTTAGGCCGAACCTGAGCTGGAGAATGGACTAATCTAGGAACTGGGTGTGAGATTAAAGTTTAGATTTGTCTGGCCTGGGTTTTGTAACACCTAAACAAGAGTTATTCTATGTTTTTTTTTTTTTTTGAGACGGAGTCTCACTGTCCCCCAGGCTGGAGTGCAGTGGCACTATCTCAGCTCAATGCAACCTCTGCCTCCCGGGTTCAAGTGATTCTCATGCCTCAGCCTCCCGAGTAGCTGGGATTACAGGCGCACACCACCATTCGCAGTTAATTTTGTATTTTTAGTAGAGATAGGGTTTCACCATGTTGGCCTCTTGGCTCACGCCTCTAATCCCAGCACTTTGGGAGGCCGAGCTGCGCGGATCACGAGGTCAGAACTTTGAGACCATCCTGGCAAACACGGTGAAACTCTGTCTCTACTAAAAATACAAAAAATTAGCTGGGCATGTGGCAGGTGCCTGTAGTCCCAGCTACTCAGGAGGCTGCAGCAGGAGAATCACTTGAACTCTAGATGCAGAGGTTACAGTGAGCCAAGATCAATGCCACTGCACTCCAGCCTGGGTGACAGAGTGAGCCTCCATCTCAAAAACAAACAAACAAAAAACCTTCAAACGAATGTAACAATTATTATTTTTTTAAAGTACAGCTTTAAAAATGCCCCTTACAAATACATCAGTGTTATATTAAGGCAAACCCGCTTCAGAAGCACAAAGTTAATTTCTTATAATTCCAAGAAATATGTGAATGTTAAAAAAAATCCAAACACCCAAAAAGGGATCAAACTCAAGATACTTTGTAACATTTTATTGCAAAAAGAAGGGCAGAGAACAGTCTTCTTCTTCATACCTGTTCACCACAGTAATTTTTGCAACTCTCCTTTGCAAAGAAATCTAATCAATGAATCAGCATACCGGCCACAAATACCATCTCAGTGCGGATTCACCTAGAATACAAGCACTCAGAAGCAGAAATTTAACTGAAGTGACAAACCAGGCCATTTTGTAGCTTCAGTATTTCTATCAGTAATATATTAATTTCTTCAAATAGCCTAATAATTTAGTTCTACTATCAAAACAGAAGCCAATCTGGGAGAACATTATAGAAGTCAAACTAATTTGAATCATATTAGTATAGGAATTCATATTAGTATAGGCTAATAATTCATATTAGCAGAGGCGGGAGGATCGCTTGAGCCTAGGAGTTTGAGACCAGGCTGGGCAAGACAGTGAGACTCCATCTCTAATTTTTTTTTTAAATAAAGAAATTTAGAGAGGAGAAGGAAGCAGATTGATATGTGTCTATCCAAGGACAAATTTTGTGTGCCTGTACAGACAACACAACTATGAACCTTCCTTCACGCAGCTCACAATCTACCAGTGAGAGGAAACTACAAAAACATGAGCTCCCACGGTGAGGAAAAAGTGCACATCAGAGAAAAGAAAATGGCTGTGATGATCCAATGGCAGGAGCAGCGCACATCCACTTTCTTTGCTTTTTTTTTGAGATATGGTTTCCCTCTGTCTCCCAGGCTGGAGTGCAGTGGATTGGTCTCAGCTCAATGCAGCCTCAACCTCCCAGGCTCAAGTGATCTTCCCATCTCAGCCTCCCAAGTAGCTGGGACTACAGGCAGGCATCACCACACTTGTTTAGTTTTTGTAGAAACAGGGTCTCACAATGTTGCCAAGGCTGGCATCCTGAAGGGTGGGTGCGGCTTCATCCTTCAGAGATGAAAGGCAGAAGAAGCTCAGAGCCCAAAGCAAAGGGGTGGACGACAATGGCACCTTCAGAACAGAGTGGCTCAACTGAGACATCCAGTAGGATGCCACCAGGCAGAGGTGTGGTGCAAAAACACAGGGCCACAGGGTGAATGCTCACATGTGAGGAGCAAACCACCACAGAACATGACAGAAACACGGTGTACTAAATCACGTTTCAAATCGCAGCCCTGCAACTTCAGAGCTACCACAGGTAACCCAGAAAAGGAGCAGGGACAGCACCACCCACTGCCTGAGGCTATGAGATAGACCAGAAACCTGTGCTTACTAACAACCTGCCTTATCCCAGAAGGAATTCAGGAAACACAAAGACACTCACAGTACAGCAAAATAAAGTAAATGTGAATCACGATGGCTGAGGAGAAAGTGAAGAGTCTAAGACTATGTCATAGAGTTTACCTCTACTCTAAACTCTCATTACTGGTGAGCCACCAATCTGACTTTAAGTTTTCTAGCAGCTAAATTGCAGAGGAAAATGTAATCAGGTAAAGGTTTATAAGATGCAAACAAAACAGAACAGCCACCACAGTTGCTGAGAACACACGCAGCTCCAGCTCCAGGAGAAACAGGGTGGCCATCTCCTGGGGCTGCCCCACAGCAGGCGTGTGAGCCCCAAAGCCAGCATCTCTCAGGGTGAACGGTGACTACGGGCTTCATGGGACCACATGCGTCCAGCATAAGCTGAGGAAATCTCCCAGGGCAATTCAAGGAACAGAGTCTCACAATGTTGCCCAGGCTGGTCTGAAACTCCTGGGCTCAAGTGATACCCCTGCCTCAGCCTCCCAAAGTGTTGGGAGGTCAGATGTGAGCCACTGCATCTGGCCCCGCATGCACAATATAGAGGAGGGGCCAGATGCATCCTGAAGGGTGGGTGGGGCTTCATCCTGCAGAGATGAAAGGCAGAGGAAGCTCAGAGCCCAAGGTGAAGGGGGGCACCTAAGAAAATGACTCCATTGGGACCACGGTGAGAGGGTCCCGATACACAGCTTGGGTTAAGCCAGACACTGATTTCAAAGTATCTCAGGAATGGTGGACTCGGCACCTGTCAGGCAGTTCTCTCTCTCAAGCAGGCTCCTGGTAGATATTTAGTAGCAGTTGAAATCAAGATTATGTTCTGACTGACACTTGCTGATGGTTAAAGAGCTATGTATGCTGTGAGGACAAGATGAACTGGGGCAGGACTAACGCCCTCTGGTGAAAATACGGGAACCCAAACACACAAGTCAGAGCGGGAGGTGTCTCCCCCATCCCCAAACAATAACGCTGACCTTGGATTTGGGTTAAGTGCCTAGCCCAGCATGTGAGTGTTCAGTAAGTGGAAACCATCATCACCGTCGTCAGGTAATGGAAAACCATCAAAGCTTTGAGCTGGCTTGTTAGCCAACAACAGTAGTAGTGTATTAGCTACTACTAATATTCACAGCTGACAATTACTGAGCACTTGCTCTGTGCCAGGAATCACGGGAAACACCTCACATGCATTTCCTCAATACTCCCTCCCAGTAACGGCGAGGACACAAAACTGGTAGAGCCAGGACTGGAATCCAGGCGGGCCCCAAAGCACTCCAGTGGAGCCTGCCAAGGTAGGCAGGCTATCATGCTAATGAGGTCCAGTATTTGACCACCACTCCTAGTTCAGCAAGTTTAACAGAAAACCTAAAACTAAACCTAAAATCTAAAAATTTCAGCAAATGCATAAAAAGCAGGCTGTTAAAATGGATCATAAATCTTGCATCACTCGCTGGAAACCCACTCAAAATAAACATCTCTGAGACATGGCCTCTGAGGAGGGCACTCCGTGTGGCTCGTATCACCCTGGTGACAAACCACTTGCACCTGGGTGGACATCTGATCATATTTAACAGATGATGCACGGAGCCATTTGCATCCACTGTGGTCAACATTTAGGAAGTTTTAAGCTAAGATTTGCCAAACTGTAGCCTACTGGATTCCAGGTTCTCTTGACATCTCTTTCTAGTAGCCGTGTCTTGCACTTCCCAAGCATAAGTGAACTGAGATGCAAAAAAAAAAGGAGGATTCAAGAATAATGAAAAGAGAAAAATGAAGAAAGCACAATCACTAGTGTAGAGATAACAGAATTTCTGAATTCCCTGAAAACAATCTATATAAATGCATGGGAAATAATACACCGGCATCTGTGGCCCACACGTCACATATTAGGAACTGATGTCATAATATAAGGTAAACATGTTACTCTGAAAACACAAATCCTCACAAATCATTAGGCACTAAGGCAAAATCCAGCACCCCCCACCCACAGCGCAGTGAGACAGTGTCTAGCAGCCGTAGTGCTCCCCGCGCCACAGTTCAGTCTCTGGCAACATCAGATACTTCCCACTAATAACGAGGAGCCTTTCAACATTTTCACAACATCTCAAAACTGACCCCTTTTCTAGCTTAAATGGCACGGATCTGGAAAGGCAAACTATACACAGCATCAGAAAAGATGACTGCCCCTGAGGGATTACAGAAAAAGCAGCAGTCAGGTGTTCAATGAAGTAAAATGTATCCAATGACAGCTCAGGGGAGGGGGATCAGTTGAGCTGAAACTGGCAAGAACGTAACTCCAGGGAGCTCACAACACGCCAGGACCCGGATTTCCCGCTGCCTGAACGCCAAGTATTCACACACTGGTAAGAACACCTCTCCATAACTCCCCTGCCAGCACCTCCAAAACCCCCAATCCTTTCCCCAGGAACCCAGTCCCAGTTTCTGGAGTTCCTGTAACAGCCACGTTCCCACACAAGTGCTGCCTGAGCTCCCCAACCCCTCCAACAATCACCCCTCAGTGCCCTCGAAGGTCCATTCAGAGAAGTCACCAAGATGCAGTCACCGAGGAAATTCAAGGACCTCCAACTTACCAAAAGGCTTTCGGCTGTACAGAGCTAACCTTCCTATTCCCCTCCTAAACCTACAACCTAGTTTTCATTTCTCAAGAAGCCTTTCCCTGTGCTCATGCACGCAGTTGTTAGCTGGCTCAGTGAGGCACTCCAAGCAGTAACAGCGGTAGCCACAAAATAAACCAGAAGCATCTCCACCATGAACCAGTAATAGTAATTTGTCCTAATGATTCCTTTGTCCTTGGAAAATCAACTTCAGAAAGAAAGTTATCCACTGTGAGCAGGGCAGACTAGCGGCTTCTTGGTCCCGAGGCCCAGGTCCCACTGGCCCACTCACCGTGGAGACAGCTTGCTGAAGCTCGGTGTCTGATATCACTCCACTCCTGTCTTTATCAACCCTACAACATCAAGAAGACCAAATAAGCTGGCGATCGAAACTTCAGGAAAAGCAAAATGAACGTCTCCTGTCAACCCTGCACCGACTCTGGAAGGCTCCCTCCTGGAACCTCCGCCTCTCCCACCCCGCTGAGGAGTACAGGGGAATCAAGGAAGTGCCCCAGGAGCCGACGTCCAAGTGTGGTCTTCCCCTAAGAGGACAATCATCTTTCTCTCTTCTCACACCTCAATCCTTCCCTTCCTTCCCTCCTGGACTGTCTGAATTCGCATTTGCACCAGTTTCCCTTTCTCAGAAACAAGAAAATATTCCCTCAGATAACTAAGCCATTCCCTGGCCATGAGTCACTACAGTTTCGGTCATTCATTCAGTGGAAAAGCGACCAGGGACAGAAGGCACCACCATAAAGGTCACCTGGCCCGACCAGACGCCAGGTCACTGCTTCTTCCTTGGCTGCTGACATTTTAACAGTGGTCCAGGCAGTCTGTTTCTGCTTTCCCCAAAAAAGCACCCTGGAGAACCTCCCCCTGACGGCTCCTGAGGCGAGAAAAAGGGCCTGGCCCACTGCAACCTCGTCTCCCGGGTTCAAGCGACTCTCCTGCCTCAGCCTCCTGAGTAACTGGGTTTACAGGCATCCACCATCATGCCTGGCTAATTTTTATGATCTTTAGAGATGAGGTTTCACTATGTTGGCCAGGCTGGGACAATTCTTAAACTGTCATTCTTTACTCACTTATTTGCAGGAATTCTTCTGTAAAGAACTTTCCCTAATCAACAAGGTTTCCCTGAATTGCAATTTGTAGAAACAAGGCAGGATAATCGCTGATCTTCCCCCAAGTGTCCATTCCCAGTGTTAGGAGTTAGTGTCCTGGGTACCTCCAAGAGTGACCAATTACATGTGTTTGTTTGTTTGGTTTGGGCTTTGAAACCATCACTATGAATTCATGGTTTTCATGTATTAGAGACCACTTTCTAGGTGCTTGATGTGTCTACTGCTACTGGGGCAGAGCTAGGAAATGTGTCTACAGTAAAAGAACAACAAATGAGTTCACGCTTATATTTCTATTTCAAATTTAGTATATGGTTTTACAACTTTTTCTCAGAAAAATCTTGTTTTATTTTTTGAGATAGAGTTTTGTTCCTGTTTTCCAGGCCGGAGTGCCATGGCACAATCTCGGCTCACTGCAATCTCCGCCTCCTGATTCAAGCGATTCTCCTGCCTCAGCCTCCTGAATAGCTGGGATTACAGGCACCTGCCACCATGCCCAGCTAATTTTTCAATTTTAGTAGAGATGGGGTTTCACCATGTTGGCCAGGCTGGTCTCAAACTCTTGACCTCATGTGATCTGCCCACCTCGGCCTCCCAAAGTGCTGGGATTACAGGCGTGAGCCACTGCATGTGGCCAGAAAAATCATTTTAGCATTAATACAGTTATTAGCTTTAACTCCCACCTCACATAATTTCAAAGGATTAATACCAATAAGACAAGTAACAAGGAGATGACGGATTGAAATTTAGGATTTAGTGGCTCTATTTGTCTTTAGACTATGGCTCACTAAATCTGCACACTTGAAGTGCTGTGTTCTAGCGATGCTCTGATGACACATGAAGTAATAGGCTGCATGACCGTCACCAGCCTGATGTGCAGTTGGGCTGCAGGAACCCGTGATGCTGCCTAGCCCATCCAGCCCCACATCACTCCTCAGACTCAAACTCCATTCTGACACCACCAGCACCTGGGACGCTGCCTAGGGGCTTCCCTGGTGGCAGGAGCATGTCCTGGAGCAGGCTGGGGGTTCCCAGAACTGACCATCTTGAACCTGTGGAGCATGGGCTGTTGAAGGAACACACCAGCTCCCACAGTGAGCACAGGCCCAGCTGCCCACGTGGGACCCGGCTCCTGGATGCCCCATGCCTCCGCCTCTTTCCTGTCTCACCTCCCACTTCCCTTCAGCTGCTGCTCAGGGCCACCTTGCAAATTTTGGTCTCAGGGTTGGCACCTGTAGAATGCAATCCAAAGAATTCAGATTCATTTATTTCAGATACTATTCTTTCAATTTTAGGGACTATCTTAAAAACTTAGTTTGGTAATATGTAAAACACTTACAATTTCAAAGTCCAGATATTACTTCAGAGTCTGTTTCGGTCTCACTTCCACCACTGACCCCTGTCCTCCACAGCAACCACTTTAGATTTTTATCTTTATACTGTTTTAAGAAAAAGCAAATATATATTTGCATTATATGATATGTACTCTGCCCCTTATCCATAGGCCTTCCTCATTCCTGCTTCTGGTACTGAGTTCCCCACTGCACGAATTAATGTTCCTAATCCCCTACTGATGGACATTTTGATGTTTCCAGTTTTACAAAGGCCACAGTGAAGAACTTTGTTGCAAACACATTAGGGCTGTGAAAAGAACTCTGTGCATAAAGTCCTTTCACTTCTTTGCCAGAGTTTTTTTTGAGGGAGGTTCTAGAATTGCTGAGTCAAAGGGCAAATGCCAGGTAGTTTTCTTAGACGCTGCCAAATCCTCTTCCATGAGGCTGCAACGTTCTGCATTCCACAGTGACGTATCAGAGTCCCTGTAACCCACAGCTTCATAAACAAAGCATGACAGCAAACCTGCACATTTACCCATCACACAGTTGAGAAATTTTATCCTAGTTTCACCTTTTTTTTTGGTTAGCATTTTTATTACCAGCTTTTTTGTGGCATAATGCGCAGAAGGTAATGAACACATTCTACCTGCAAGCTTCTTCCCGTGCCTTTGGAATCTGCTCCTGCTGGTCTCCAGGGAACCACGGATCTGCTTTCTGTCACGTAGAAGGCATTCTCAACACCTTCTGTACACAGCATCTACTTTATTTGGCTTCTGTTATGCAGCGTAGTGACTTTCAGATTTATTCAAGCTGCTGCGTGTGCCAATAGTCCACGCCTTCCTAGTGCTGAGGCCCCCATCACATGAACACAACTGTTCCCTGTGTGTGATGTGTTGTTCTCTCGCTGTGCACTGCCAAAAAAGACATCATTAAAAAAAAAAACTAAATATAATGTAAACCCTGCCTTAAGAAAAGTTTTTCTGGCTGTGGCTCACACCTATAATCCCAATACTCTGGGAGGCTGAGGCAGGAGGACTCCTTGAGCCCAGGAGTTTGAGACCAGCCTGGGCAAGATGCTGAAACCGTGTCTCTAAACATTAGCCAGGCATGGCGGCTCACACCTGTAGTCTCAGCTCCTAGGGAGGCTGAGGTGGGAGGATTGCTGGAGCCCGGGAGGTGGAGGTTGAAGTGAGCCGAGATCACACCACTGCACTCCAGCCTGGGCAGCATGACAAGACTCTGTCTCTACCAAGAAACAAAAAAAATAATAGAAGGAAAACCAGGTTTTTCTTACCAAAAATACACTTTAAGGAACAAATTTATCATATTAAGTTGGTACAAAAGTAATTCTGGCTTTTACCATTGAAAGCAATACAAAAACCGCAATTACTTTTGCTCCAACCTAATATTATTTTCTAATGACAAACTTGGAAATAACTGTCATTGCTCTCTAAAAGCAACAGCCTAAAAATAAAGCAGCAGCCCATTTACTTCTATGCCAGTTCTTTTAGCATTTGGTTATTTAAACTGGCAGTCCCTAACCTTTTTGGCACGAGGGACTGGTTTCATGGAAGACACTTTTTCCACTGACAAGTGTGGGGATGGTTTGGAGATGAAACGGTTCCACCTCAGATCATCAGCATTAGATTCTCATAAGTGGGGCATAACCTAGATCCTTCGCATACACAGTTCACAATAGGGTTCCACTCCTCAGAATCTAATGCCACCACTGATCTGACAGGAGGTGGAGCTCACACAGTAATGATCTGACAGGGGGCGGAGCTCAGACAGTAATGATGTAACAGGGGCGGGGCTCACACAGTAATGCTGACAGGAGGTGGAGCTCAGACAGTAATGACGTGATGGGGGCGGGGCTCACAGTAATGTTCTGACAGGAGGTGGAGTTCACACAGTAATGCTCTGGCAGTGAGTGGAGCTCACACAGTAATGCTCTGGCAGGGGCGGAGCTCACACAGTAAAGCTCTGGCAGGGGGCGGAGCTCACACAGTAATACTCTGGCAGGGGGCGGAGCTCACACAGTAAAGCTCTGGCAGGGGGTGGAGCTCACACAGTAATACTCTGGCAGGAGGCGGAGCTCACACAGTAATGCTCTGGCAGGGGGCGGGGCTCACATAGTAATGCTCTGGCAGGGGGCGGAGCTCACACAGTAATGCTCTGGCAGGGGGCGGAGCTCACACAGTAATGCTCACTGGCCGGCTGCTCACCTCCTATTGTGTGGCCTGGTTCCTAACAGGCCATGGACTGGTAACAATCTGTGGCCTGGGGATTGGGGACCCCTGTTTTAAATAATTGAGGACACACTCACCTAGTAAACCATCTGCCAACAAAAAAGGAGGAAAAGCACCAACATTAATTTGAACTTACAAATAAACTACAATAAGGCCAGACATGGTGGTTCACACCTATAATTCTAGCTCTTCGGGAGGCCAAGGAGGGACGATCACTTGAGCCCAGCAGTTTGAGACCAGCCTAGGCAACACAGTGAGACCCTGTCCCTACAATTACAAAATAAATGAGCTGGCCATGGTGGCGCACACCTGTATCCCCAACTACTCAGAAGGCTGAGTCGGGAAGATCACCTGAGCTGCCCAGGAGTTTTGACGCTGCAGTGAGCTGAGACTGCACCACTGCACCGATCCTGTCTCAAAAAAAAAAACAAAAAAAAACCTACAACAAAATATCTGGATTTTGATGTCACAGAATACAAAGATAATTACATTTGATTTTTAGGTCAACAAATATGACTAAAGTCACAACAGTAAAATATTTTAAATGGATTTGGAAATAAAAGAAAGTTTGTTCATTTCTATTTAAGAGCTGTGCCCAGTTTTATCATGTCACAAGAATGAAGCAAGGGACAAAGCTAAGTGCCACGCTCCCTGGCCACTGGGTTCCTGGCAAGCTCCTGGCCACTGGGTGCCAATCTCCCCTCAATGTACTCCTTCTTCCCCGGAGTGCAGAAGTGTATGAAGACAGTTATGACTTGGACACATGCAGGAGCTTTTATACGTAATTACAAAAGCTGATTCTGTCATCTCCGCATCTTGTCTCATCAGTAGGAGCGAATGGCTGAGGGGATGGTGGCACAGTCAGCCTCCTTCAAAGTTTTGTTGATTATGGGTCTATATTCCAGGGTGACCTTGAAAAGAAGAGTCAGTGGTAAGCACAAAAATGTACAAAAAGCCATCTCTTGTGTTCTTTTCGAAAAATTTTAACTATAAAAGTAGATTTACAGCATGTGAACTTTAAGATATTTGCTGCAGTATTTTCCAATAACAAATTCAAAAATGATCTACATGCACAACAGCGGACAGTAAATGATAGCAGATCCGTAGACTGGAACGGAGCAATGAAAATGACACCGTACCAGACTCTCAGTGCTTTACAAAAATGCTCCCGTCATGAAAAGTGGGAGAACCCTTGTCTATACGAAGACACTTGATGTTTAAACCATCTACTTCCAGTTTCTCTACCTCAAAGTAAATACTTATATAGGTTGAACATTCCTAATCCAAACATCTGAAATTCTCCCAAATCTAAAACTTTCTGAACACCAACATGACATTCAAAAGAAATGTGCTATGGAGTCAGATCTTCCGATTAGGGATGCTCAGACAGTAAGTATAACGCAAACATTCCAAAGTCTGAACAAGCCTGAACTCCAAAACACTTCTGGTCCCAAGGGTTTCAGAGAAGGAATACTCAAGCCGTGTATTAAATATGCACACATAGGAAAAGGTAGGCACATATACAAAGAAATTTAAACCATAATGGGTCATCTCTGGTTAGTGAGCTCTTATTTCAATCTCTTTGTACTTTCTAAAATGAGTATGTATTTCTTGAAAAATCACTGAAATGGCTGGGCGTGTTGGTTCATGCCTGTTGGGGAGGCCAAGACACGTGGATCACTTCAGCTCAGGAGTTCAAGACTAGCCTGGGCAACATGGCAAAACCCCGTCTCTACAAAACATACAAAAATTAGCCAGGCATGGTGGCATGTGCCCGGGAGGCTGAGGTGGGAGGATCACCTGAGCCGGGGGGAGGTTGAGGCTGCAGTGAGATGAGATCGAGCCACCACATTTCAGCCTGGGCAACAGAGATGAGACTCTTATCTCAGAAGAACAAAAACAAAACAAAAAACCCAAACCCGGAAACATGAAAAACAGACTTGTGCTGAGTGAGTGAAGTGTGACTTCTCTATACTATCAGGCAATGGCCTTCATGATAAATCCTGAAAATGACCTACTGCCTGAATCACAGACACACTAGATGATAGTGAGGGTCCAAAGGTAACTTCCACAGACACAGCTAAATGATTATACGACTATCTCTTTCAAGTTACGAAAAGCTTAAGGGTAAAAGCTTTCTATCTTCATTATTTCTGAATCTCAATGCCCAGCGGAAATGCCACATGGGTGAACTGTGCCTGTGTGGAACAAGGCTGCAATTCCCCTACCAAACCCTCAGCTGGCTGTTCCCAGGATGCTGCTTACCCCAACCCCTCCTCAATTTCTTTTTTTAGAGACGGAGTCTCGCTCAGTCGCCCAGGCTGGAGTGTGGTGGCGCAATCTCGGCTCACTGCAAGCTCCACCTCCTGGGTTCATGCCATTCTCCCGCTTCACCCTCCAGAGTAGCTGGGACTACAGGCGCCCACCACTACACCTGGCTGATTTTTTTGTATTTTTAGTAGAGACGGGGTTCCCCTCCTCCATTTCTGCCCTTCTCTGCTTGCTCAGTGCCCAGGGGATGCTAAGGGCTGCACCACATCCCCTCAGCTCCCCTGCAGACGCTTCTAGTTGGCCCAGCCCATGGGAGGAGAGGGGAGGGGTCTCTTCTGGGTTCCCTTGGCTTGGGACTGGTTTCTGGTAGTGGCTGTGTCCCCACCCCACAGATGCTGACTTTCTCGCCAGGTCCACAATCATCATCTCTTCCCCGCCACCAGGCCTTGGACATCTGCTCCTGCCCAGTGACTTCCATCTGGCCCACACCATGGAGCAACCCTTCCTTAAGGCTCCTCTGAACCACCTGCAGGCACTGGATTCTGTTTCCGCCCGAAGCCTGACTGCTGTCAGAGTGCCTTTTTCAGTGGTGCCTCAAATCTGTCAGGAGTTGATTTAAATCTGGCCTGCTCCTCCCCGTTCACCATCAGCAAGGCCAGCCCGCAGACCTGGGCGGGGCCATGTGGGTGCTGGGCTGTGGTGAGAACGAGCTCCACACTGACCTTCCCAGTGCTGACATACATATAGGACAGGGTGTGCTTCCTCCAGTGCTCCTCAAAGGGCTTCTTCTGTTGCCCCTGGATGGGCTTGGAGTGATCATACTCATCAATCCACACCTGAGGCCAGAAACACAATCACATTTCTCATTACTCTAACAGAGCAATACAGAAAAAACACAGGAAACATTAAAATGATCTAAGAGACAGATGCCCTAGAACTCATTCCATTTCCACTTCAGCCCAGGAGGTTGGTGCCATCAACACGTTCAGAACCCACAGAGGCCACATGGCTGGCCAGGGGTGTGCAGCCAGCAGTGAGTCCAGAGTAATCCACGTCCGCATGTTCCCTTAGACATCCTTTACGTACCTAGGAGTTTATCAAATACTTCGTCTTTTTGCTCCATGCACTAGGAGACTACCTCAATCCTTTCTTTCAGCCTGTTTTTATTTAAAAATTTTGTTTTTCTTTTGAGACAGGGTCTCGCTATGTCACCTGGGCTGGAGTGCAATGGTGTGATCACAGCTCACCAGAGCCTTGACTTCCCGGGCTCAATCATCCTGCCTCAGCCTCCTGGGCAGCTGGTACTTCAGGCGTGTACCACCACGCCTGGCTAATTTTTTAATTTTCGTAGAGACAGGTTTCGCCATGTTGCCCAGGCTGGTCTAGAATTCTGGGGCTCAAGTGACCTGCCTGCCTCAGCCTCCCAAATGCTGGGATTACAGGTGGGAGCCACTGCACCTGGCTTCTATTCTAATTAAAACTCATCACCAACTAAATTTATGCTCCTGGTCAGGGACAGTGGCTCATGCCTGTAATCCTAGCACTTTGGGAGGCCAATGTGGGTGGTTCACTTGAGATCAGGATTTCGAGACCAGCCCGGCCAACATGGTGAAACCCTGTCTCTACTGAAAATACAAAATTAGCCAGGCATGATGGCATGCATCTGTAATCCCAGCTACTTGGGAGGCTGAGGCAGGAGAATCACTTGAACCCGGGAAGCAGAGGTTGCAGTGAGCTGAGATGGCACTGCTGCACTCCCACCTGGGGGACAGTGAGACTCCATCTCAAAAAAATAAAAATAAAAATAATAAATTTATTATTATTCTGTATTCTGGCAAACACGGATTCATATACTTTGCAGGAAAGACTCTTAATATGTATAATGAGATGAGCAAGTTCTGAGCAGTGATCACAGCCATCAGCATATTGTAGTGGAGAGTAAATCAGTAAAATTTCACGGTGAATAAAAATGATTTTCCCATTCACCGTGTTCGGCTGACTGGAAAGGCTGACATTAGCCACCCACACACCGTCCTGAACCAGCCTGCGTGCCTGCCTTGTGGAGCCTTTGTCCTTTTGCTGATGTGGTTTGTCCTGAACTTGCATTTGCACTGCAAGCTTCCCTTTCCGTGGTTTTTTGCTATCATATGTGAAAAACTCTTACCCCGCAGAATCCAACACGTGTGCTCTACACAAAAATCAGTTCATTTGAAGAACAAGTGACCACAGGGCAGGCTCTATAATCAAACCACAGGGCAGGCTCTATAATACCTCTTCCAAACCACAAGACAGGTTTGAAACAGTGGCTTACTCGTTATTTAGTAAACTGGCATTTCCTCCACAGGGCAGGTCTGAAACAGCGACTTACTCATTATTTAATAAACTGGCATTTATTTCCCGGTCATGCCACTCTGGCTGCACTTCTAACCTTGGCCTTCTAACAGCAAAGCACATTGGCTTGGAGATGCCACTGCTGGCATCAGTGGATGCCGACCAAAAGCAAGGAAAAGGTCACAGTGATCCAGAAGATGGCAAGAACCCAGGGATCAAAGTTACCAGGGGGAAAAAGGCATGTTTTGGATTTACTTTCTGGGAAACGAAATAAAATGCAGAGAAAATGCAGGGGTGGGGCTGAGTCCCACCAGGCGGGAGGAAAAGGCAGGTGCAGGTGGGTGTGACGAGAAGGCGCACCTTGTATTCTTCCCTGGCGTACGCGCCCCATGACTCCTTCCGCGCCTCTGCTCCATTGATGGTCTCCAGCACACACAGCATCAGGTTCTGCAGCTCCAGGGTCTCCACCAGGTCCGTGTTCCAGACCATTCCTGGGGACACAAAAAGTTCCATCAGGGGCAGGCAGGGACCCAGTCACATGGGCCCTCTGAGCTGTCAGCCTGGACCTGCTAGTCCATGGAGTCACTGGTTGTGGCTTTACAGCTGAGGGCCAGGACCCATCCAGACAGCAAGCATGGAACTAAGTGAGCACTGATGGGACAGACACCACCCTACCCTGCAGAAGGCAGGGCCCAACAGTGTGCACACAACCCGCTGTCTGCTCACCCCGGTCAAACATCTGCAGGTGTTTCAGGTCTCTGTAGAGCTTGCTGATTTTCCCACAACCTTCTTGCAACACGCTTCCCACACGGAACATGGCAGCATGATTTTGCATTGACTGTGGCACAAAATATTATTTGTAAACTTTTAATCCATAGAAGCAGCCGTACCAAGAACTGCTTAACTTTTAGACCTGTTGTTTTGCATTTCATTTTATTTATGTAAATTAAACAGGAAAATTAGGAAATGCAGACTATGAGTTTATTACTCTGAACTTAAAAATGAAGTTCTGACTAAAGCTTCTGAATAAACAAATGTTTCTATTACATACATATCTTAGACCCACACACATCCTTTCCAGCGGGATACAGCCAGGGTCCAGGACTCCAAGCAGACTGCCTGTGAGGCACCATGTTCCATAAGGCTCCACAGCCAACCAGGCAGCACTGCCTCCCCACACCCCTGGCGGGACTCCTGACGTGGGGTCTGGTGGTCAACGTGACACGAGCCAGCAGCCCTGTGGTGACACACACAAGGAGGAGCTGAACAGAGCCCTGCTGATGGTGGGGTTGGAACCGAAGGTCTTCAAGGAGAGGGAGGGCGTGGGTGGCTGGGGCCCTTGGCCCATCTGGCTACTGTCTTTTGCCTATTTTGTAGAAGCTCCTTGTACACTGAGTTCCTTCATAGTTTTACCATGACGAGAAACATGCTATGCAGTGGACGTAAAGTTTACTGTAGGTATGCTGGGAACTGGGCATCAGCTTTTGCTTCCTGTGGGACAGACAGGCACCACCTCCGTGATCCCTCCTCCTCCTTGCTTCTCCCTCTAACTGTGCTTTGCTCCACTGACCCTAATTGTCTCTTCCTCTGCCAATGCACCTGCATGGTTTAATTTGGACATTTCGTCTGATTTTCCTTAGACTCATACACAATCGTAACACTGTAATGCACATCAACCTAATGATTTTTCAGGAAGAACAAATGAAAAAAATTGCACCTCAGAATCTAGTATTACATTCTTTCATGTCCTTTAGCAGCCACGTTTTCATATCCTTTCTTCGTATTTCTGGTTACATTATTTCAAGGCATTTTTAGTTTTTTGTTTGAAATGTGAATGACATATTTACTGATGTCTGAGCAGATTACTGCTGGCACATTGCAAAGCCACTGATTTCTACATACAAATCTCTTATCCAGACACCTTACTACATTCTTGTTTTGTTTCTGTTAGTTTTTCAGTTTCTTCTCTGGAAGTTTTTTGGAAATTATATCTGTAAATAATGGCAACTGTATCTATTCCTTTTCAATATTTACTGCCAAGACCAGCTGGGTCGTGGAAACCCTAACCCAGCGGCACTAGAGGAATTAAAGACACACACACAGAAATCTAGAGTGTGGAGTGGGAAATCAGAGGTCTCACAGCCTTCAGAGCCGAGAGCCTTCAGTGGAGATTTACCCACTTATTTATTGACAGCAAGCCAGTGATAAGACTTACTTAAAGTATTCCTTATGGGAAATAAAGGGATGGTTCTGGCTAGTTATCTGCAGCAGGAGCATGTCCTTAAGGCACAGATCGCTCATGCTATTGTTTGTGGTTTAAGAACGCCTTAAGAGGTTTCTCCCCCCTGGGTGGGCCAGGTGTTCCTTGCCCTCATTCCAGTAAACCCTCAGCCTTCCGGCGTGGGTGTCACGGCCACCACGAGCATGTCACATGCTGCAGAGATTTTGTTTATGGCCAGTTTTGGGGCCAGTTTATGGCCACAGTTGGGGTCCTGTTCCCAACAATTTACTTCATTTTTTTTATTGTTACTATTAATAGCCAGAGTCAGCAGAAAAATCCCTTCCCCCAAGGAAACACATTTCCACAGGCATAGGAAGCTCTGTTTGTTCAGTGCTGACTCCAGCACCTCACGGAGTCTGGGATACAGCAGGCACCAAGACACACCTTGTTTGGTGGGAACACTTCTAGTATTCTCACTTCAAACCATCTCAGATTTGCCATTTCTATATCCAAAGGCGTGTTCCCATTCTCTAATGCACTGGTTCCTTCTTTCCCAGCTGCCCTCCCACCCTACAAAAGCACTGCAGGGCATCACTCAGCCTTCTGTGCCTTAGTCACGCTGTTCTTCTCACCGTTCCACAAAGCCTCCCTCAAGCCCAGCCTCACCTGAAGACTGAAGGGCACAGACCTCTAAAAATGTCACCAGGGAACCTGTTCTCTCGTGTCTAACACCAAATGCCTTTCAGAATAGGACTGAAGCAATGGACTTCTTTTTAGAAAATACACAGGAATTCTTGCAAATAGTAGACAAGAGATCTCATTCTTGGACAAGAATCCTTGTTATTAGAGGAATTCAGTTTCTTAGACTGACTATATATCAGGTTCTCCACAGCCCCCATGGCTAATGGCTGCCATACTGGACGGCAAACACTCAACATTTCCATCATCACGGACGGTCTTACTGGACGGACCCCCAGCAGCACAGGCCGCACACATCACTTTCCACCTGCCTCCCACTCTCCCTCTCTTCTGAGTATGTTTAGGGGCAGCAACAGGTCCAGCTTAAAGACATTTCCGAGCTGCTGGAAGCCAGGCGTGATGACATGATCAGTATCTGGGCCTGAGATGTAAGCACCAGTGCTGTGTTGAACTCCAGGAAACCTCTAAGAGAAAGCGGCCCTGCTGGAGACTGAGCTTCTCTGGCGGTCCACGCTGTGACTCATCCATGACAGCCAGCGACGGTCAGGGCACGGAGGTCACGCCCAAGCACACACGAGTGAACCACAGAAGGCTGTCCTGGATGCTAAGCAGTCACTAATTCTGCCCTAGCCTGCTGACCTTCTATGTGGAAAACAAGTGCACTTCTGGTCTCTTTCATGTTCTTGATACAGTGAGGAGTATGTCCCACTGCTGTTCACCTCCAGATACTGGTGCAGCCTCGTATGTTTATTGCAGCACTAGTCACAATAGCAAAGTCATGGAATCAACCTAAATGCCCATCAACGGATGACCAGATGAAGAAAATGTGGTACCTATATACCATTAAATACTACTCAGCCATAAAAAAAGAATGCAAGCATGTCTTCTGCAGCCACACAGCTGGAACAGGGAGGTCACTATCCTAAGTGAAGTGACTCAGAAGGTCAAGTGTCACACATTCTCACTTGGAAGTGGGCGCTGAATGGTGAGTACACATGGACACACGGAGTGGACTAAGAGAGACTGGGGGCTCCAAAATGCGGGAGGAGTGGGGATGAGCGATTACCTGCTGAGTACGACACACACGACTTGGGTGACGGGTACATGAAAAGCCCAGACTCCACCACCTCACAGTACATCCACACAAAACTGCACCTACATCCCTCTAGACCTATTTTTAAAAAAACAAAACCAGTGCAGGGCCAGGTATGCAGCCAGCCTGCTCTCTCCAGAGCGAGTCCAGGCTCTTACCTTCCGCATGCTGAGTCGCAGTTCCCATGTTCTTCTGCTTCTTCCATCAGCAAATCTCAATTTCTCAAGATTCGTGACAGATTCTTCCCCAGCATTTGGTTTAATTGGAGGGACTTTATCTCCTAAAACAACAACAAAAAAAGCTAGAATTTAACTTTTGAAAACCGTTTTAAAAAACCAAATGGATTTAGAATGACACATAAATACGTAGCACAGCCACTCAAGGAGCCTGGAAACTGTGTAAGTCTCCTGAGCTAACAGACTGCCAGCCCACCCTACATCTGAGGCCATCTGTTGAGTTGGGGCCAATTTTAAAGAACAGACATAAAAGGCAAAACTGTTGGCACACAGTAGATATCCATTAAGTGATCTTAGAGTGAATAAACTAGAAATCATCTCTAAAATTAAAAAATTAAACATAGGCCGGGTGTGGTGGCTCACGTCTGTAACCCCAGCACTTTAGGAGGCCGAGGTAGGTGGATCACTTGAGGTCAGGAGTTCAAGAGCAGCCTGGCCAACGTGGCAAAACCTCATTTCTACTAAAAACACAAAAATTATCTGGCATGAGAACTGCTTGAACCTGAAAGGTGGAGGTTGCAGTGAGCCAAGATCGCACCACTGCACTCCAGCCTGGGCAACAGAATGAGAGCCTGTCTTAAAAAAAAAATTAAATGTATACAAATTTATATACATTAAGTGTATATAAATGTCACTCCACTAAGGGAAAAAAAAGACACCTTCCAGAAGGTGGTCCCGAGGGACCGGCCACCCCACTGTCCTTCACATCAGGGGGAGGAAGGTGGCTGCTGTGTGCTTGAAAGTCACCTGCTGATTTGGACTCTTATGTGCTCTCACCTATACTTCAAGATTTGCAAAATTTTTTTTTTTTTTTTGAGATGGAATTTTGCTCTGTAGCCCAGGCTGGAGTGCAGTGGCACCATCTCGGCTCACTGCAACCTCCACCTCCTGGTTCAAGCAACCCTCCTGCCTCAGCCTCTGGAGTAGCTGGGACTACAGGAGTATGCCACCATACCTGGCTAATTTTTGTATTTTCAGTAGAGATGGGGTTTCACCATGTTGGCCAGTCTGGTCTCGAACTCCTGACCTCAGGTGAGCCACCTGCCTCGGCCTCCCAAAGTGCTGGGATCACATGTGTGGGCCACTGTGTACGGCCAAGATTTGCAACTCTTGTGTTTCCAAGATGTCATGAAAAAAGTTTTAAACTTTTTTTTTAATAACATTATATTTTCTTCAACAGGTAACACATGCAGGAGACAGGAGATATGAAATGCAGGAGTCAAACAGGCCCTGCCCTGCCCACTGCCTCTCCACGGGACCAGGCTGTGGGTCTCTTGAGGGTCTGCTCAAATGCTTCTAGGCTTGCTGGTGTTGCTTTTCCTTTTGTTTATAATGCTTTAAAAATTGATCTTTCAGTAGAATTGACTTTTTCCTTTCGGTGAACAGTTCTACGATTTATTTTTTCTTTTTTTGAGACAGTGTCTCCTCCCTCTGTTTTCCAGGCTGGAGTGCAGTGGTGTGATCTCGGCTCACTGTAACCTCCGCCTTCCAGGCTCCAGCAATCCTCCCACCTCAGCTTCCCAAGTAGCTGGGACTACCCAAGTGTGAGCCACCATGCCCAGTTAATTTTTGTATTTTTGGTAGAGATGGGGTTTCACCACCTTGCCCAAGCTGGTCTCGAACTCCTGAGCTCAAGCAATCTGCCTGCCTCGGCCTCCCAAAGTGGTGGGATTATAGACGTGAGCCACTGCACCCAGCCTCAGTTCTACCAATTTTAACACATGTATAGATGCATGTAACCACTTTGGGAGGCTGAGACAGGAGGATCACTTGAGGTCAGGAGTTCAAGACCAATCTCGGCAACAGAGGGAGAACCTGTCCCCAGAAAACATTTTTAAAAATTAGCCAGATGTGGTGGCGTGAGCCTGATTGTACCACTGCACTGCAGCCTGGGCGACAGAGGCAGACTATGTCTAAAAATATATATATATGTATGTATTTTTTGGGGGGAGGGGTGGGGGAGAAGTAGTGATGCTACAAGCATTTTTCTTTCATTTTTAAAAATTAAAGCATGAAGATACAGTGAAATAAACTCATCATTTTTAATGTAGGGTTTTTCAAATTTTGACACACACAGAGCTGTGTCTGTAAGTCTCAGCACAATCAGGAAACAGCCTCTGGCAACCACCAATCCCTTTTCTTCCCTAGATGTGCCTTTTCCAGAATGTCCTATCAACAGAACCACAGGTGTGCAGCCTTTTGAGTCTGACTCCACAGCATTCTGCGTGAGATGCTGCATGTGTGAGCGGTTTCTCAGATGTACAGTATAGGGTATTCTTACAAAATGTTCTTTTCTGCATTTTCAAAGAAAGAGACGCTCAAAATTTCCACATTGCTCTGAGAGAAGTGGTATCAGTCCTCACTGCTACAAAGTGCAGGGCTATGGAATAAGACAAGCACAACCTGTGGCGTCAGGAACGATGGACCTGAACTCCGCCTTCGCCGATGATCGGCAACGGCTTGGGATAAGACGCCAGCTCTGCGTGTGCTGGCCTCCTGAGCTGTGGTCAGATCCACAGAGACACAGTGTCTGAAGTAAGCTACCCTTTTAATACTATCTGTACCTTTCTAACTACAGATATAAAAGGGCGCATGTTTATAAGTTACGGCAGTGCTAGTTTTTATTTCAATTGAGTCCACACAAAAAGCAAAAAGCACCTGTTCTATAAAAACAGCAGAAATGATGCCAACCAGTTAATGAAAGAGAAAGGTAACGGGAAGAACGTGGGCCTGGGGTCCCACCATCCTTGCCACACAAACATCCACCAGTGCCTCATCCACCTCACACTGTTCTGAGCACACGAGGCTGGATAACCACCGTGAAGATCTCTGGAGGTGGGAGTGATGCTAACTGTCCTGTTCTTAGTGTACATAAGACTCACACTCCCACACACGGTATTTCTTTTCCTGCACATTGTTTGACGCTATCATGAAAAGAAAACCAGCAAGTGAAATCCAATCTGACCGTAGAGGGTGGGAATCCTGTTCACTCTAAGTCAGCCCTTCTCCTCTAATAGAGGTTAGTTGTACTTTGTTTTTAGAATGGCCTAAATTATTTTTCTAAGTACCAAGAAGTTACATATTCATTCAAGCCAACTGTTTTAAATATTTCATTGCAAATAAGTGATTTTTATCAGGCAAGTAATAGGTAATGAACTTCCCCTAAAAATAACAACTTCCTAATAGTGCTTTCTCGAAGCAGAAAATAATGACTGCAAAATAATTAAAAAAAAAAAAATGTAACCCCAAAAATGTCACCTTAACTGTTAAGATCCCCAACCAGCCTCTATCTAGTCTCAACATTACCACCATATAATCTCTGGATTTCTCAGTTTAATCACTTCTAGGGGAAAAAACCCAGACTACCTCTATATGATCACTAAACAAATTTCCAGTAACAAATCAAGGCTTTGTAACCTGGCTGGGTGCAGTGGCTCATGCCTGTAATCCCAATACTTTGGGAAGCTGAGGCAGAAGGACTGTTTGAGTCTAGGAGTTCAAGACCAGCCTGGGCAATATTGTGAGACCCTGTGTCTACAAAAAAAAATTTTTTTAAATTAGTCAGGTGTGGTGGTGCACATCTGTAGTCCCAGCTACTTGGGACTCTGAAGGTTGAGGTGTTGAGGACTGCTTGAGTTCGGGAGGTCGAGGCTGCTATGACTGTGCCACTGCACTCCAGCCTGGGCTGACCCTGTCTCAAAAAAAAGAAAAAAGACTGTAACCTCCTGCGCCTTCTCAAATAGTCTGGATCCTGAAGAAAACACTTACCAGGCCTGCATGACTCTTTGATACTCAGGGCACATGCCTGACCAGACAACCAGGTCCAACAGTGAGTTTGCCCCGAGGGGGTTGGCACCATGTACCAAGGCACAGGCGGCCTCCCCACAGGTGTACAGGCTGGTCACAATCTGATCCTGGCCATTCGCGTGCTTCAGGACCTGTGGAAAGGAAGATTTCAGGTGAAATGTCAAGGTGCCTATTCCTCCACAAGCCCACCTCCCTCAACAGGGTGTCTGGGCTGCAGATCAGAGAAAGAGAAGGAAGTAGGCCGGGCATGCAGTGGCTCAAGCCTGTAATCCCAGCACTTTGGGAGGCTGAGGTGGGTGGATCACCTGAGTTCAGGGGTTCAAGACCTGTCTGGCTAACATGGTGAAACCCCGTCTCAACTAAAAATACAAAAATTAGCCAGGCATGATGGCGGGTGCCTGTAATCCCAGCTACTCGGGAGGCTGAGGCAGAAGAATCACTTGAACCTGGGAGGCGGAGGTTGCAGTGAGCCGATATTGAGCCACTGCACTCCAGCCTAAGCGACAGAGCGAGTCTCCAAATCCAAGAAACAAAGAGAGGGAAGTAAAGGCCATATCTAAGAAGGAAGTAAGGACCATAGCTACTCTTCTTCAGAGGAAAACTTCCGAATGTATCCCCCAGTTTCCCCTCTGCCCCTGAGCACCTGCTGTTACAAGCAGGTCAGAGGACCTCCAATGTCAGCATCTGCGACTGTCCCCCGTGTCCCATGTTCCCAAGGCCCTCACCACCTGTGCTCCGGCTCAGACCCAGGAGCACGGCAGGTGGAGGAACATCAGCAGGGGAGACTGATGTTCCAGACTCTTCTACCCCCTGTTCACCTCTTCATCTACGCAGGGAAAGTAGCAGCTTCCACCCACCTCACCCAACAAGGAGGCTAAGTGACTGACAAGCTCTGTGTGAACCGCAAACCACTCAAAGGTATGAATTATAAAGATCTCTCAATGTATAAGATCATTAGAAATAACACAAGATCATATAGGAAAGTAATTATAAAATGGAAAAAGCTGCAAATGATGTATCTATGACACTTTACTAAGGAGGAATAAATTATTAAGCCCCCTCCATCCTCCAGTAATAGAAATTTAAAGTGCAATTTAGAAAACAATACAGTACTTTCTTGAAGAAAACATCTGTCTTTTCCTCTAAGATCTAAAGAGACAACTGCGAGGTGGGCCCTGTCGTCCCAGCCTTCTTTCCAGCTGTGGGAGAGGAGCCAGCACCATCACCTGCCCCTTGTAGCTGGTGGGAATGCCGTCCACATTATAATGCACGGTGGGGAGGACATGGATCGGCTCCTTCGTGACGTCCACGCCAGTGAAGATCATGGCTGTCTCTGAAATACCAGGCAGGCGCGTGGCCAGCTGCTCTAGAGGTAGGTGGTGCAGCTGCAGGTAGACGTGATCTTTCTCAGGGCCACAGCCTCTGGTAAGACAGGACACCATCACATAAGGCAGAGAACGGCAACGGCAGGACACCTGAGAATACGTCATCTTGGAAGCGTATGAGTTTCAACATGTTTTGATACTGAGCAAAATTTCCCCTCATGTATGGTCACCCTCTCATCAATCTTTTCAAAGTATCTACTGTGTGCCAGGGACAATCCTAGGTGCTGGGACACAGCTGAGAACCAGAACAAAAACTCTGCCCTCACTGAACTCACACTCGTCTCAGGGATCACAGCCTGCTGCGGCTGTCCTTGGTAAGAGCATTAGAAAGGCCTCTATGCCAAATACAGTCGTCCCTGCGTATCCATGCCAGGATCCCCACGGATACCAAAATCCGTGGATGCTCAAGTCCCTAATATGAAATGGGATAGAATTTGCATATAACCTATGCACATCCTCCTCTATACTTTAAATCATCCTCATTTAAAGTTTTACATTTAAGTTTTACAGCAACTCCAGGATTACTCATAGTACCTAATACAATGTAAATGCTATGTAAACAGCTGTTACACTGTGTTGTTTAGGGAACAATGACAAGGAAAAAAAGTCTGCATATTTGTAAGGATGCAATTTTATTTTCAACACATAGTTGGCTGAAACCACACATGTGGAACCGATGGATACGGAGGGCCACCATATTCAAAAAAACCATCTGACTTCTTTTTTTTTTTTAAATATAAAAATGTAAAACCTCTAAAGCCCATATCAGCAGATATTTAGTAAGTGTCATTACATTAAAGAACAGGGTCAGGCAATGAAAGAACTGTAAATTGTTTTACTGAAAGCCAAATAACCCGCACACTTTGAAAGCTGCTGAAAAACATCTGTGGGTATCAGACACAACACCCAAGGCTCACACACCGACTTCAGGTTGGGTGTGTGTCTCTCTCTCCCATACTCCGTCACATACTCACACACACTAAGAGAAACTCTGTTCCACAGATTTGAGAAAGAAACTGGCTACAATTTTCAAAATGTAGGTCTTTGGGAAAATATCACAGACTAACAGACACCTGCCTGCAGCTGAGAGAGGTGGCTGTGCACGTGTGCCTGCACCCGAAGGTGAGGGCGAGCGGTGCTGAAACTCACAGAAGCAACCCCGGCCCGTGTGCCCACTCAGACAATGCTGGTGGTAAATCACACCCACCTTCCTTCGCGGATCTCCAGTCATCGACCGACACACCACAACTCTAGACGCCAGGTCCTTCGCGACGGGGGCGTATCGCTCCATAAACCTTTCACCTTGACTGTTAATCAGAATGCCTCCCTCTCCATGACATCCTTCCGTAATGAGACAACCAGCACCATATGTACCTGCAAAAAACCACACACATTTATAACCTAACAATTGCTAGGTCTCTATTTCAAATGCATTATTTTTTTCAAGATATTTTTTGGGGCAGAGAGGAAAAAGATATGCAGAAGGCAGTATATGTAAAACTGAATAGAAAGAACAGTTAAGATACAGTAGAAAGTCCGGATAACAAAAAGCACGGACAAGGCTGACAGCTGCAGCACAGGCTGGGGCACAGTGGCATCCCCAGAGAGGAGAAAGGCCGGCCCACAGACCTCTGGCCAATACTCTGATTACAGCCTGGTGTACGCTGGATGCCTCAAATTTTGTTTTAATTTTTGAACATTCTTTTGCACTATGATACTGGGGTGACTAGTTAAGAATACTAGCTAGGAAAATTCATATCTAAGTTACCCAAACAGCAGCAAGGACAGTAATAATGATTATTTTAGTTAATATTTACACTGCACTTGCTATGGGCAGTTCTAGCTGCTTTCCACATATTAAACTCATTTAAGTCTTACAACAACTCTGGGTAGTATGACCCCCTTTCTCAGTGACAAGCAAATTAATGCTTGGTAACATCCAGTCATGCAGCTGAGGACAGAGCTCAAACCCAAACCTGGGCACTCCGGCGGTCTGTGCTCCAAACAGCGGCTCTGTGACTCCTCAGTGTGATGAGAAACAGGGCGTGCCAAGCTCTTGAATTTTAACAAAGGAGATCAAAAACGCTAAACTAAAGGTATTTCAAAAGCTACAATTTTTATTAGTATATAAAAAGGGCAATCTTGCTTTCAAAACAAGAATGTGATTCTTGCATCTCACCTGCCTTTTGATTTTCTAAGTTTCAATGCTCTTTTTCTGTTGATTATTTCTCACATATTGAAGACAAAGCATGAGAAGTGGAGCTCTAAGCAAATTACAGAGGGAATTCAGGGGCTCAGTGACATTTTATTGATTAAAAACGGTAATAAAAAAATACAACAGGCCGGGTGCAGTGGCTCATGGCTATAATCCCAGCACCCTGAGGGGCCAAGGCAGGAGGATCGCCTAAGCCCTGGCGTTTGAGACCAGCCTGGGCTTAAAATGGTGACACCCCATCTCTACCAAAAACAAAAAAACCCTCAAAAATTAGCTGGAGATGGTAACACATGCCTGTAGTCCCAGCTGTTTGGGAGGCTGAGTTGGAAGGATCGTTTGAGCCTGGGAGACAAAGGCTGCAGTGAGTCAAGATTGCTCCACTGCACTCCAGCCTGGGCAACAGAGCAGGACCCCATCTCTAAACAAATTAAAAAAAACAAACCTACAACAAATTCATTTCTTATTTTCATCCTTTCCAGGGATCTGAAAGCTGACACTGACAGAGTAAGAGAAGACACAGGTCTGGTTCTTTAGCACCACTTCAGGGGTCTCCATCGTCCACAGGTCAGAAAAGCAACCCAGAAAAGTCCAGGATGAGTCATCTCAAACGAGAGGCAGATGTGTGCGTGTCTCTCTCTGACTCATTTTGAAGAACCTCCCCCAAAATCAAGACTTCAACTGTCATTTCTGTGTTAATGTCTCCAAATTGCACATTCGTAACCTCAACCGTCAGATGTCCCCAAGACGAGCTCATCTTCCCCACGACAAGCCCCCTCAGTGGTCATGTGGGCTGAGCCAAATGCCCAACGTCACATGGGGTTCTGTCACGGCTGTGTCCTAACTTCACATCCCATTATCGCAGAAGCTCCATGTTCTCCTACAAAGCTATAATCTGCCTGTGCTGCTTCTCAGTTCCACGGCATTCACCCAGCTCTCAGAATGCTCACTCAGTAAACCCCGATGAAGACCCAACCATGTGCTGGGCATAAAGCACCCCAGTTAATGAGAAGACCTGCCTGCCCGAGGAGCTGATGACCTCACTGCGAAGAGGGACATTGAACAAACCCTGCTTTTTTTTTGAGACGAAGTCTTACTCTGTTGCCCAGGCTGGAGCGCAGTGGTGCGATCTCGGCTCACTGCAACCTCTGCCTCCCAGGTTCAAGCATTCCTCCTGCCTCAGCCTCCCAAGTAGCTGGGATTACAGGTGCATGCCACCACACCCAGCTGATTTTTGTATTTTTAGTAGAGATGAGGTTTCACCATGTTGCGCAGGCTGGTCTGGAACTCCTGACCTCAGGTGATCCACCTGCCTCGGCCTCCCAAAGTGCTGGGATTACAGGCATGAGCCACCACGCCCGGCCTCAATCCCTGCTTTACTGCTGGCATAAGTATCACCAAGACAGTGTTTAGCGCTCTTGAGAAATGCATAAGACGGTGGCCCAAACTGCCTCAGGAGAAGGGGAGTGTGGGAAAAGTCTCCTTAAGGAAATGACATTGAAGTTAGGACCTGAGAGCTAAGGAAGCTGATCTTCAAAACCATGTTATCACATAAAACTATGGAAGAGCAATGAGTAGGCACCACACACTTACAAGACACACGTGAGCCGAACGCCTGCCGGGCAAGGCGTCCTGCCCTACCTGTGGGGTGGAACTGAACAAACTCGAGGTCCTGGCAAGGAAGGCCTTCCCTGGTGATCATGGCCGTGCCATCGCCGCTGCTGGTGTGGGCAGATGTGCAGCTGAAGCAGGTGCACCCGCAGCCTCTGGAAACAACAGAAAGCAGTGACTGCACACAGCGGCCCACGTCCGGACATCCTGTCTAGCGAGATCAGAATCGACAGGGCAGCCCCCAGCACCGTCTTCTCAGTGCTGTGTGCACACAGCCCCCTACTCACGCACACCCCACACACATCACTGGGGGCCACACCAGTGGTGCTGCTACCCTGCGCAGGTAGGAGAGAAGCCTGGGATCAGAGAAGGGACTTCCATTTGTATTTTATTTTATTTATTTATTTTGAGATGGGGTCTAACTCTGTTGCCCAGGCTGGAGTACAGTGGCGCAATCTCGGCTAACGGCAACCTCCGGCTCCCAGGTTCAAGTGATTCTTCTGCCTCAGCCTCCCGAGTAGCTGGGATTACAGGTGTGCACCACCACGCCCAATTAATTTTTGTATTTTTAGTAGAGATTGGGTTTTGCCATGTTGGCCAGGCTGGTCTTGAACTCCTGACCTCAAGTGATCCTCCCACTTCAGCCTCCTAAAGTGCTGGGATTACAGGCATGAGCCACTGTGTGTCTGACCCTATTTGTATTTTAGCTTTGTGCTGTTCAGAAGGTTTCCCCAATAAGCATATACTACTTTTATAATGAAAATTTTAAAATTTTTATGGATTTTTTCCCCCAGATTTACTGAGGTATGATTGATGAATTAAACAAAAAACAAAACTATATATATTTAAGGTGTACAACGTGATGATTTATTTTGTGAACTGATGACACAATCAAGTTAATACACATGTATCACCTCATACAATTATCCTTTTTTTGGAGATACAGACGCCTAAGGTCTACTCTGTTCGCAAATTTCAAGTTATAATAACGATAGCCACCGTACTGTATAATATTAACTCTAGCCACCATGCTGTATAATGTTAACTCTGGCCAACATTGCTGTATACTATTAACTCTAGCCACCATGTTGTATATTAGACCTTCAGAACTTCACCTTGTAACGGGAAGTTACGCCTTTAATCAGCATTGCCACAGTCTGCATTTCCCCAACCCCTGGCAACCACTGTCCTACTCTGTTTCTGTGAGTTGTGACTATTTTAGATCCACATATGAGTGACATGTAGTATCTGTCTTTCTGTGCCCGGCTCGTTTCACTTAACATAATGACTGTGGGTTCATCCACGTTGTCACACATGACAGGATTTTCTTCGTTTTCATAGCGGAATAATATTCAGTTGTGTATACACACCACATTGTCATTAAACACCAACAAATATTTAGGTTGTTTCCATATCCCAGGTATTGTCAATAATGCTACAATGAACATGGGGGTCCAGGTGACTCTTTGAGCTTCTGATTTCATGCCCTTTAGATATACACCCAGAAATGGGGTTGCTGGAGCACATGGTAGTCCTGTGAATTTTGAGGAACCTCCAGAGTTTTCTGTAATAGTTGTATTAATTTACATTCCCACCAACAGCACACAGGGTTCCCTTTTCTCCACATCCTCACCAACACTTACTATCTTTTGTCCTCTTGGTAAAAGCCATTCTAACTGGAGCGTGATGAGATGATACTCATTGGGGTTTTAATATGCATTTCTCTGGTGCTTAGTGATGTTGAGCATTTTTTCATACATCAATTGGCCATTTGCATGTCTTCTCTGGAAAAATATCTATTCAAGTCCTTTGCCCATTTTTAGTAGGGTTGTTTTTTAGTAGGGTTTAGTAGGTTGTTTTTAGTAGGTTTTTTTTTTTTTTTTTTTGCTATTTTAGATACTAAGATATCATTAGAGATATGGTTTGGAAAATATTTTTTCCCAACCTGTAGTTCTGCTGATTTTTTTTCTTGGCTGTACTGACACTTTTTAACTTTTAAAGTGGTTAAAGTAACTGACAGAATATAAAATTAAAGTTACTTATTTTCATTATGTGGAGAAGACAGACTTATCTATCCCCAGGAATCAGTATAAACACAGAACCCAATAAAACAAGAGAGATTTTGCCAGAAAACCCCATGTGACTCTTCAGGCCACAGTTTCCTCACCTAAAATCCGGAGAGGTAAGCTGTGAACCTGATGGCAGCCACTACCGACTACTGAGGGCCATGCTTTCTCACCCCCTGAGGCAGGTGCTGCTGTCCTCACCCTTTACAGGTGAGGAACCACGGCTGGGAAAGGCCATCACCCTCACACGGTTATATCAAGGCCTGTGTCTGAACCGTTATTCTACAATGCCTCTATTTTCCTTAAAATAAACAAACTCTAAATGAAATTTATTGATTTTTACAAAGGAAATAAAGTAGAAATTAGATTCCTACCCTGTGGCAACAACAGTGTTCTTTGCTCTTATGCGATGGATGGACCCGTCCTCTATGCACAGTGCGATGACACCACATCACTCCCCATTCTCCATCAGGAGATCCAAGGCAAAATACTCCACAAAACAGCTGGTATCACATCAAAGAGACTAAAAGAAAGAAAAAAAAAAGGGCAAGAAGTGTTAAGCCAACCTTTAAGGTTTTAAGGTGGTATCCGCTCATGCGAACAGGTGAAAGAACTGATCTAAATGGACCAGGTGAATCCAAGGAGATCAGCAACAGTGTCAACGACACTGTCGGAGCCTGAGAGGCATTCCACGCTGAGCAGTCCAAACAAGGCAGATGTGCTAGAGAAAGCAGCAGCAACAGCTCCTATTTTGGTGACACATTTCCTACTTCTACACAACCCGAAGAGGCACTCCACACTGTCCAGTGGCTGCATGCAGCTCCACTCAGAGTCTGGTGCCAGAGTGAGGTCCACAGACCATGGGGTCACAGCCCAGATGGGAGCTACTGGCAACACATAACCACTTAATTAATTAAAATCAAACAAAACATTCAGTTCTTCAGCTACATCAGCCACATTAGCAACAGCCCCACGTGCCTGGCAGCTACCAAAGCGGACGGTTGCAGACGAGCAGATTCCAGCGCCGCAGAAAGATAGGCACCGGACAACCCTGCCCGCCTGGACCTGCTGTTCCCTCAGCCAGAGCAAGTTGCTCTCGTAAGCCTGGGCCAGCTCCCCACGTGACAGCTCCTGCTCCGGACGGAGCCACTGTCCCCTCCCACCACACACTTCTCGATGCACTCAGCCACAGAAAAGTCACTGGTGTTCTAACAACCTGCAAATTAATGACCCATCCCCATTCATCAGAAAACAACAAAGTTCAGAATACTGATTACTCTGAATCAATACTGCTCAGAATATTATTTGGTCATGCCAAAGTGGACCCTGATTACCCAGTAACTACTGTCACCTCGAGTCTTTGTCCAGTGATAAGTTAATATTAAAACAATCCATGGCCGGGTGTGGTGGCTCATGCCTATAATCCCAGCACTTCGGGAGGCTGAGGCGGGTGGAGTGCCTGAGCTCAGGAGCTCAGGACAACATGGGAAACATGGGAAACCCTGTCTCTACTAAAATACAAAAAATCAGCAAGGCGTGGCGGCATGCACCTGTAGTCCCAGCTACTCTGGAGGCTGAGACAGGAGAATAGCTTGAACACAGGAGGCACAGGTTGCAGTGAGCAGAGATCGCGCCACTGCACTCCAGCCTGGGTGTCAGAGTGAGACTCCATCTCAAAAACAAAGCAAAACAAAACAAAACAAACAAAACCAATCCATTCAGGAACTCAGAGGTGGTAAAAGAGCCTTAAAATACTTGTTCTTTTTCTTTTTTTGAGACAGGTCTCCTGTTGCCCAGGCTGGAGTGCAGTGCTATAAACATGGCTCACTGTCTCAAGTGATCCTCCTGACTCAGCCTCCTGAGGAACGGGGATTACAAGCATGTACCACCATGTTCAGCTGCTCTTTAAACTTTTTGTAGAGACAGGGCCTTGCTGTGTTCTCCAGACTGGCCTCAAACTTCTGGTCTCAAGTGATCCTCCTCCCTTAGCCTCCTAAAGTGCTGGAATTACAGACGTGGGCCACTGTGCCTGGCCTGCTTGCTCTGTTCTTATATGCTGAGTGTCACATATCCCAAGTTAAAACCTGGTATATAAGATTATCAATTCAACTTTCCAAAATAGATGCAAGAAGTCACACATTGCCTTAGGGGCAGCTCCTCAAGGCACATGTCTGGTCCTGTCACATCAACAGTCGCTGCATGTGCCGCACACTGCTGTTCTCTATTGCTTTTTATGTAATCTCTAGCTGACTCACTGGGCACGCTAACCCATTCCCTGCTGTCACCATAAGCCCCAGCACTACATGTCCTGTCTCAGGTGGACCGGCGGTGGCCTTACCCTCCCATATAAGGTGTGCAATATTGAGTGGCCGGTCCGATCAGCCAAACAGCAGCACCGATGGGCCTGCCCGCCCTTTCCAAACCTGAGGCTCTGTCCACCAAATGCATGCTGATAAATCTTCCCATCTTCAGTGCTGTTAAACGGCATGCCATAATTTTCTAGCTCTGAAAGATAAAAACAAACAAAAATCTTATTACCTTAAAGGACTCAAGATATTCACAGCTAATCTACACTAAACAACTTTAATACAAATCTGCAAACCCAAAGTAACCTATTTTATGAACATGTCAACACTTCATCAAAGAGAAGTTTTTCTTGTTACATGTAATGCATAGTTCATGACGGACAAAGACTTCTCTTGTGAGCTTTTCTCATCACCATTCTTTCGGCTGCCACATCTGCCTCCATTGCTTACATTTTTTCCAGGACTCTTGTACTAGAAACAGACCACGAGAGCACCCACAGCCTCCCGCCCATCACCTCGACCATGGCAGTGGGGGCCTGCTCCGTCATGTATTGGATGGCATCCTGGTCCCCCAGCCAGTCGGAGCCCTTCACGGTGTCGTAGAAATGCCATCTCCAGTTGTCCCCCTCCATGTTCCCCAGAGCAGCATTGATTCCAACCTGGAAACACCAACCACTCCTTACAAGCCACAAACAGGAGCCCCAACTTTGTCTTCCAGGCCCAAATCCACCCGCTGGGGGATTCAGAGAAAGCCAACTACTCACGCAGTGACTCCCAGTGAGGGCTGACCTCAGCAGAGGAGCAGCAAGGCCTGACAGATTCCAGATCACAACCCCTCCACGACTCACCCAGTGATTCCATCCCTTAGCCTCAGTCTCCTCATCTGTGTGGTAGAGACAGAGGGAACTCCAGGAAGGGCTGACTGGAGCAGTGAGTGAGAGGCTACCTGTAATATGCTTATTACCTAACATATCTGGCACAGAAAAGGTACTCCACAAATCTTTCCAGATAATTTTATTAACAAATCTTCCCAACGGCACTTACGGGCATGTGTTAAAGATTACAAGTGCTTCCTGCCAAGTAATAAACTCCATACTCAGAGTCGCACTCCCCTGTACCCCTACTTCCTTTTGGCTGTGTGTGCCCATTGCCGTCTTACCCCTCAGAGAGTCCCAGAAGACAGCAGCACAGGGACAAATGAAACCCTTACCCTTTTCTTCCCCAGCCTAACTTCTGATTCCTTCTTTTTAGATGATCTCCTTTCCTTAAGGTGTTGGGGCGGCGGGGGTGGGTGGGGAGGCAGGGGTGGGTGGGGAGGCAGGGGTGGGTGGGGAGGGTACCAGGCGAGATGGTCAGAGAAAGTGTTGGGGAGGGAGGGGTGGGTGGGGAGGGTAGCAGGCGAGATGGTCAGAGAAAACCCAAGTGTGACTGGAGTCTCAATTAAGACCGACAACAAGGCTCCCGCCCTTCAAAGTCCTCAGGGAAGAGGCTCCAGGGAGAGACCCCTGAGAGGGTGAGCTGAGTGAGTAAGGCACAGCAAGAGGCCATGTGGCTGGAGCACGGGGAGGAGGCAGGAGGCTGCCCAGGTAGAAAGTGTGAGGCTGTGCAGGACCTGCACGGAGTGGGAGCACAGTGGGGCACCTTTCTCTTACCTGCGCTGCAACAGTGTGTGACCTGGTAGGAAACAGCTTTGTAACACATGCCGTATTAAACCCTGCCTCAGAAAGGCCAAATGCAGCTCGCAAGCCTGCCCCTCCAGCGCCTACCACCGCTGCATCAAATTCATGATCCACTACTGGATACTGAGCAGAAATCTGGAAAAGAAAAATTCACCTGTCAATCACATGTTCCACTATGACAAACATGAAGACTCTTGTGACAGTGAAAGAGCTTGACAAAGATAAAACAAGCAACTGCTGGGCACACAGGGCCTCCATCCTGTCCTGGGGCTGAGCCCTGAACAGTGCGGGGAGAAGTGGGCACATTCGCACCTGGAGAAGGGACTGACAATCAGATTCTATGAATGGTAGAGGGTCTATTCCATGGGATCAGACTGAGGACACAACTCTACTTCAGGGCCTTGCCTATGCTTATGCCTGAGAAGGTGTCAAGGAGTATTCAGTCGCTATTGTGAGCTTATGAGAAAAGAACTTCGCAGCAAGTTTCGGTTTTCCAACAGAGAGAGAACAGGCACACTCAATACCAAGGAACCCACACCGGAAGGGCCCCATGGTCCTATTTTCAGTAGGATTTTATCATCTATCACAGCACATACTGTTCATTTTAATTTATTGCTTTACTTGACCTAAATTTAAATCTAGTTTATAGATACATAAGAGATACAAGTAAAAATGTTCACATCTATGTTTATATTTGGACTTGCAATTAAGTAGTATTACACTGAAAATAATTTCAGCATGCATTGGATACCTATGAGAAATTGTTCTCTTATGTCTATGACTGACATGAAAACAAACTGTATAGATCCTTACCCCCAAGCCAAAAAAATCATTTATAATGAAACAAAAAGCATGAACTTATGGAATCTGAAACTTTAGCAGATGCCCTCGTGTTCCTTCAACAGTGAAGTGAAAACCTCGGGTTCCTGTTTGCAACACTGTTGGCCACTGGAGACACAGAAGACACAGATCCAGAGGGTTAGTGTCCTGAAGGAACAAATGCTGTAGGGGACAGTAATTCAAATTTCCCCTTGCAAACTGTTCCCCTTCTGATGTATCCAGGTGCTCCTGTGCATCCAGAGAGCTCAGCTGGGACCCTCTACTTAACCCTGAAGGGCAGCCCAAGGGGCAAGGAACGACTGAGCCCCCAGGTCCTCCTTTCCACCCTGACTTGGCACTCTAGAAAACCAGGATGAAGCTTGTTTCCAAACAGGATACTCACTGACTCAGATGCGAAATGAAAAAGGCACACTTCCTCTGTGAAGTCTTAATTTATGCTACTTAGTGGAGAAGGGGAAAGACATCTAGATCGTATTACTGTATGTGGTATTTTGCAAATAATGAAGCATTTTAACTGGCTCCATCAGAGCTCTTTCCACATTACACTTCCAATCGTCCATGAGGGCTTGCGGTCAGTTCAAAAGGCACTGGACACTGAATCAGGACATTTGTATCCTGGAACAGTAAAAGCTGACAGCCCAGAGGGAAGACGTGTCATCCCTTCATCACACAGGAGGATGTCAGATGCACACTCTCCCCTGCCTGGCTGCTGCTGGCTTTTCCCTGGCCAACGTCTACAACTTGATATATCTCGCTGCTTAAATTTTCCATCTTAGAAACCTTTACTCAAGAAAACTGGTTTTAGTGTTTAGTTTTTAGTGGCTCTGTGTGAGAGAGGTGACACTGTCCCATATGCTAAGATTGGCCAGCCATTTAGGGGATACGTTTTCCATTCTCCTGGCGGCCTTTTAGAAGACCACTGAATAGTCTCAGAAATATCATAAAGAATAGTTTTAGGGGCTGGGCGCGGTGGCTCACGCCTGTAATCCCAGCATTTTGGGAGGCCAAGGTGGGCGGATCACCTGAAGTCAGGAGTTCGAGACCAGTCTGGCCAACATGGCGAAACCCCCCTCTACTAAAAATTAGCTGGGTGTGGTGGCGGGCACCTGTAATCCCAGCTACTTGGGAAGCTGAGGCAGGAGAATTCCTTGAACCCGTGAGGCGGAGGTTGCAGTGAGCCTAGACTGTGCCACTGTACTCCAGCCTGAGCGACAGAGCGAGACAATGTCTCCAAAAAACAAAAGAGAAGAAAAAAAAGCTTTAGGAAATTATACACTCAGCAGTCAGAAGAGGGGACGTGAGGGATGTCTTCAAGTATTTAGAAATACTTGCAATTCAGAAATTACTTATGTGGGATAAAAAATTATTCTTCATTTCTCCAATTTCTAGTCTCTGTTTTTATTGACATAAGCTAATTTTTTCTTTTTTCAGAAAACGAGAAAGAACGAATATTCTTCTACCTCAGTATAATTTTTTACACGGTAAGATCATATTTTAAGAAACAAGTCTTTGAAATAATTTTAATACAAACGTTCTTGAAAATTTTGTAAAGTGCCCTATTAACATAGGTAATAGCACCTATAAAAACTATATATTATACCAAACGTAAGTAGAAACAGTGAGATCACTAAATGTTTATTTGTTCTTTCTAGGATGTTGATGTGGAATACACACTGCCCACCCCTCACCACACACACACACAGAGCTAGCTTAAAAGGGGCAGCTACTATAACACAATCTTGAACAAATTATCACGCCATCCCCCTGGGGAAAAGGACACTAACCCTCTGCATCTAAATCTAATCTGGGGCAGATTTCTGAATTTGGAAAGCCCAACTTTAAGCCAATGTCAGTCTTTAGATAAAACTCAAAACTAGTTTTGACACAAAACTAGTCTTGTGCCAATTATTAATTTTTTTAGGAGAAACTATCAAACATTTCCTCTAAGAAAAAAAATGGGGAACATATAACTAAAAGGAATACTTCGACCTTGCTTAACAATACAGAATTTCAGATGACAGGATTAGGAGGTGGAGGGGGAAAAGGAAGAAGTGCAGCGACATTAATATACGAAATCTAGCAAAGTAAGGGGTCCTCATCGAATAAAATGCACCTACAAATCATCAGCAAGAAACTAATCTGCATGTACAACCTACACAATCACAAAGGCAGCCAACGAAGAACCTAAAAACGCACGACTTTCTGTAGGAAAAACTACGTTCATCAAGATTTTTTTGTAAAAAAGACTTTTACAAAACCCAAGACTAAATTTTGGTTCCGTTTTGCTATCTTGCCATCTTATCTGAGGTGCCTGGGGTCTTAGTCTGCAGAAGGAACACTGGACACCATCTGGGTTGAGGACAGAGGAACTAGCTCTATCTAACTTTTCTCCAATCACAAGCTACCATTTCCCCTAAAAAGTCCCACTGACCATGGGCTTTACTTTCTGCTTGTGGACGCCCTCCTAGCAGCTCCTAAGAGCCCAAGATGCGGCGGGGGTCTCTGCTCAGTCAGCACCAACCACAGCAACACACTAGAACAGTTTACACGCTTTCTAATGTTGACAGGATGGCTGTATGACTAATCCTCACATTTAATTCAAAAAGATTTTTAATAACTATTTCAAAAAGGAGAAAATTGCACAATCACAGGCATAATACAAGTCAATATTGCTGAATGCCTTGGTTCCTATTGAGATTTTTACTCTGCAATTTAAAATTACTTTGTAATTAAGGATGTGGGTGGGTAAGTTCATTTAAAAGAACCAAGCAACTAAACCTATCCAATTTAGCTTGATTAAATAAAATCCCAGAAGGCCGATTCTGAAGATGCAATCGTAGAGGGCACATTCAGACAAACTCAGAGAGCAAGGGCTCAGGGAAGTATAACCCTGACCATCGTCCTGGACTAAGCGGAGCCCGGCCCTCGAGGTACTCAGCGCACAGGCAAGCACAGGTCCTGGAGTCCTCGCTCGGTCAGTGCCCTGAGCTCTCCGTCTCATTTTTAAAAACTGGCACAGCTGCTTTTAAACACTGGCACGTTTTTGGTGGCACAAGGGCCACCAAACAGGACCCAAAGTAGAGGCCCTTAGCTTACAAGGTCCCGAAGTGGACATGCACAGATTTGCGCTTTCTGGAAACGGGAACTGCAAGCCCAAGCTCGGGCGCGCCGCGCTTCCCACCGGAAGCCCACGCGGCCGAGCCCGGCCACTCCTCGCATCCACCCGGGCAGCTTCACCCGCCCCGCCGGCCCCACCCACCGGATGCGGGCGGCCCCTCAGGACAACCCGCACAGAGGGCGGCAGAGGCCCGGCCCAGCCAGGGCTCCACCCCGGTGACCTTCGGCAGACACGACTCCTCCCCGAGTCCACCCGCCAGGCGCTGAGGCGAGGGGCTACCTCAGCCCGCGAAGTCGCCGGACCCCAGGCCCGGACCAAAGCAGCGGAGGGGACGCCCAGCAAGCCCGCGGGGTCGTGACCTTCACCGGGACGCGGACTACCTGCTAAGGACCGAGCTCCCCAGGCCCCCGAGTACACCACGCGGCTCCCCCTCGCACCGGCCCGGGCTCTCCCAGCCCCTTCCCGATCCCCGGGCAGGGGGCGCGGGGACCTGGCGCCCGCTCCGCTCGGACCCGCTGGGGACCGTCCCGCTCCTACCGCCGCCTTGCCCCCGCCTGCCCTGCCGCGGTTCGCGGCAGGGACTCATCGCCTTGGCCAGCGCCAGGCGCCGAGCGCTTAGCAGTCGCGACAGGCCCCGGACCCCCGAAATGTCTGTAATCGCCGCCGCGCAGTCCTGCCAGTCCCTGCGCAGACTGCGCCTGCGCACCACACCGGGGTAGAGCTGGGGGGAAACCGGACCCGCGCACCACTCCCGGGTCAAAGGGAGACGGTAGTTGGGGACATCGCGCCTGCGCACCACGCCACGCCCGGACTGGGGTCTAAAGGGCGGGGGCGCCGCGCCTGCGCAAAACGGACCGGCGGACGGTGCCGCTGAGTGGACAGGACGTCCCGCGCTCCCCGACCCAGATAGGGCGGGCCCTATTTCGGGGACGTGTTGGGCACCAACATTTTTTAAAGCCCCGTGGGTGGTTCTCCAGAATCTCCCAGACCGAGAGGGCCTGAACGTCCAGACCGCAGGGAATGGGGTCGAAGGGGCGGCGCTCGTCCGCGGAGGTGGCGGGAGCGGCCCGGGGCCTCCGGCCTCTAGTGAGCGGGAGTGACCCTCGGTTTCCGGCCTCCGAGGGAGGGGGGAGCGATCCTTAGCCATGTCCCCAGCCTCTGGCTTCCGGCTGATTTTTAAATTTTTAGTAGAGGCGGGATCTTGCTCTGTTGCCCAGGCTGGTCTCGAACTTGTTGCCTCAAGCGATCCTCCCTCCTCGGCCTCCCCAAGTGCAGGGATTACAGACATAGCCACTGCGCACGGCCGTGGCAGCTTTGAAAGCTGGGTAGAGCCCTTTGGCTTATACGCCTTTCTGCTAGCTTACCCTGATTTTGCTTCTGGTTCAGATAGTATTTTAATATTTCTAGTGTGTCTTTTTGTAAGATATCTGAAACCTTTTTGTGGAATGAAGTGGCATGAAAAATAAACCAATAATCATTAGTAATTATGTTTCCTGTCTTTTCACTTTAAATTATTAAAAATCTTCATCTTGTGCATAATGTTTAACAATTTTGAGTTATTTTAGTAAATTTGCAAGGGTTCAGTCCAATTTTATTAATATTTGGGTTGTTTCCCATTTTTGCTCTTAATAACACCGTACACAACATATTTGTGACCATAACTTTATCTTTAGGATTTTTTCTTAGATGTATGCCCCAGACATGGCCTCTATTGGCTTGCAGGGAATGAACATAATACCTCCTAGACTTTTTTTTTTTTTAAGTTACGCTGTTTTAGTCCTCGGTTAGTTATCTAATTTTGTTTGGTTTGAGACGGAGTTTCGCTCTTGTTGCCCAGGCTGGAGTGGAATGGCGCGATCTCGGCTCACTGCAACCTCTGCCTCCAGGGTTCAAGAGATTCTCCCGCGGAGCTGACAGTGAGCGGAGATGGCGCCACTGCACTCCAGCCTGGGCAACAGAGCAAGACTACATTTACTCTGCCGGCTATCTGGAGAAATGCAACCTCATCAGCAGAAATTATTTCCACCCTGCTGCTTTTTAAATGTTATTTCCTATAGCCAGGTACTGAGCCCTTCAACTAAGGTCTAAACCCTCCACCCTCTCCCTCCGGGATTGCCAAGCCTGTGGTTTCAGTTCCGTGCTCCCAGGTAGATCATGGCAACTCAAAGTCAATGTGCTTATGAAATACTTTTTGTGCTTTTTTCTTAATTTTAAGAGTTTTTTTTTTAATATGTTTTTGTTTCATGGAGGTGACACCCTCTGTCTTTGAGTTGTGGGAGCCTTCCTCCTTCAGTCTGCATGTACTGAAGCCAGTGTTTGCTGTACAGCCCCTCAGCCGCAGCAGCCCACATTGAGGTGCAGGTGCTCACGCCATCGCCCCAGAGAGCTCCTCCATTTGCCCCTCCACCCGTAGCCCCTCGAAACCACTGCCCTGCTCCCCAACACGGTACACTGTCTTCTCCAAGATGTCATGTGTTGGCATCCTTTGGCCTGTGCCCACCGAAACTAGCTTCCTTCACCGGGCATGTGGCCTGGGAGACCTGGGGCATTTGGGTGCATCTTTCCACTGCTGGTTGGTGCCCCCTAGGTGGAAGCATCCGCGTTGGTTCATGCCTACTCCTGCTCCTGCCGATGGACATTTTGTTTTCTTCCAGTTATTGGCAATGAGGAATGAAGCCTAAACACTTGTGTGCAGGTTTGTGTGTGCACGTTTAAGTTTTCTCTTGGGGGACATTTCAGGAGCGGGGTTGCTGGATGATGTGGTAAGGATGTGCTTAACTTCATAAGAAACTCCTGGACCACTCTGCAGCATGGCGGGACCCCTCCCATTCCCACTGCAGCTTATGAGGGTCCCAATTCCTCTGCATCATCACTAGAACCTGGGTTGGCCCATGGTTTTTGTCTGTTTTTACCCATTTTAGTAGATTTGCAGAGGTACTGTTGACTGGCATTTCTCCAGCATCTCTATGATGTTGAGCCTCTTTCTCGTGCAATATGCCCTCCTTATACCTTCTTTGATGAGGCCTCCATTCAAATACTTGCCCTCTCTTTAATACTGGGGTTTTTACTTTCTTACAGTTAAGTTTTGATGGTTCTTCATATGTTCTGCGTGCCAGTACGTTGTGAGATGTGTGATTCACAAATGTTTTTTTCTAGACCATAGTTTGTGTTTCATTCTCTTTAGATTTTTATATTGCTTTATAGAATTATAATTTTAAATTTATGACTAAATTGAATTTGTCAATCTTTTATGAATCATGCTTTTGGTGTCATGTCTAAGAACTTTTCGTCTAACCCCAGGCCATACAAATTTTCCCGTGTTTTTACCTAAGGGTTTGATAGCGTTATGTTCTCCATTTAGGCCTTTAATAAATGTTGAGTAACATTTTGTGTCAGCCATGGCCATACCTTTCTCCATCTCTCACAGTATCGTGGGCGTTTACAGCTCCAAGTGCCCCATGCTGTTCCCATCTTCTTGGTCCGCTCTTCCTGTGAGTTTCAGGGCATGTCTTAGTGCTGGCGCTGTCCTGGTCCATCAGGGGGTCCCATGAGCTTGTCCGTGTGGGAAGGTCAGGACTGTGATGTTGACGGGATGCCCTGTGAGTCAGGAGGAGGTGCTGAAGGGTGTTTCCATGTAGGAGAGAGAGGTGTTTGGTTTTCCAGATGGGGCAGACTTGAGAGGGGACTAACTTGAGAAATGCCACCAATGAGAAGCCCAGGCAGAGCAGGTCTCGGGGCCACCCAGCCACGTGGGAGCCAAACGTGGATGTGTCAGTGGCCATGCCAGGAGGTAAACCCTCAACCAAGGGCCTCTGGGTGTCCAAGGCCAAGTCTTGTTCAAGAGGTGCGTTCAGCTGAGCCAACCATGGCAGAAATGCATAAGGGAGATCCCACGGTTCCTCTGTTCAAATCCCCTGCTAATCCCACCCGACTCAGAGAAGGAGCCAAGTCCTCACAGCAGCCTGCAACCCCCGCCTGACTTGGCCTCCTCCTGGCTCTGATTCTCTGCACCCTTCTATCCCTCTCTATCTCTTCTCCCATCAGAGAGGAGATCCAGCACGTTTATCCTGGTGGATTCAAACCCATCTTTGCCACACATATAGTCACCGGAATGAATAGGTATAATCTAGAAAGAGTCCTTTTGAAAAAGAAAAAGGCACGCCGGGCATGGTGGCTCATGCCTATAATCCTAGCACTTTGGGAGGCTGAGGTGGGAGAATCACCTGAGGTCAGGCATTTCAGACCAGCCTGGACAACATGGTGAAACCCCATCTCTAGTAAAAATATAAAAATTAGCTGGGCATGGTGGTGCGTGCCTGTAATCCCAGCCACTTGGGAGGCTGAGGCAGGAGAATCATTTGAACCCAGAAGATGGAGGTTGCAGTGAGCTGAGATTGCGCCACTGCACTCCAGCCTGGGTGACAGAGTGAGACTCTGTCTCAAAAACATAGAAATACGAATAATAAAGGAAAAGTGCAAAAATTTAAACAACTTAACAGAAACTGGGCAAAAGAGCTGTACCGGCCCTCCACAGAAGAGGAAATGTGGAGGAATGGCTAATGAAAACATGAAAAGGGGCTCAGCCTAACAGGGGGACATATCACGTGACACCCACCAGACGGGCAAAAATCCCACAATGCAATCCATGTCATTGTTGGGGAGAATGGAGAGAAGCAGGAACACCAGGCACTGCTAAGAATGGTTGTGAAGTGTATTTCTGTTATGCTTGTATATGAAAGAGTGTGTGTTGTGGGTTATGAGGAAAATTACATTTCTTACCTTGGATGAAATTTTAAAATTTGAAAGCTACTGACCAGAAGAAACTTGCACTTGTGTACAAAAGAAATGCTCAAGAACGTTCCCAACAAAACACAGTCCTCAGGGCTCCCACCTGGCCAAACACTCATCCACAGGAAGATGAAGACATTTCCCATGTTCCCCTCAGACGACGGGAGATCACGCAGCAATGAAAATGAACCATGTCAGTGTGGGTGGGTCTCAGGGAGGGAATGGAGGACAAAACTAGATATAGAGCAGATGCTCAGAGCCTTGCAGTGTAGGAGCAGTCACACAGGAGAATTTCCTCACATCAAAGTTCAAAACTACAGCCAAGGCAACAGAGCAAGACCCTGCCTCAAAAACAAAACAAAGTTCCAAAATGAAATGGCATATTTTTCAGGGATGTACACATCACGGTGAAAGAAACTTACTATGAAGGAAAGTGTGGGAATAATAAAGACTAAAGCAGGAAGTGATTCCCTCCATAGGAGAAGGGAAGGGACTGGGACTCAGGCAGGGCCTTCAGGGAGCATCCAAAGTTATGTCTCTTCAGTTTCTACTCCCTAAACCTGGTGGAGGTCCTGTGTGTCCAATGTGTCAATATTCTTAATACCTTACCCATACTGTACAAATGCTTTATTTCTATTCAATATTTGGAAGACAGTTATAAACAAGATGCATTAAATAGCAAGGTGGCAGATGAACATCAGGAAGGAACATCCATGAGCTTCCATCCACGGAACCTCACCATGGATACGCTTGTGATCAAGGGCCTGGTCTCCCCTCAAGACACGGTCACAGATCAGAGGCCACACCATCATAGCAGTGGAGCAGGACCAGGTGGGACAGGGTCCTTCTGTGACACCTGCTGCATCACCAGGCTGTGGGAACGGACTCAATTGCCAGAACTCACAGAATAGCAGTATCAGCACCAAAACCTCACAGGAAAAGTGGTAAGTTCTAAGTTTCTCCATTAATACTAACTCTGAGATTAATCTCTGTCATCCATCACTTCTCCAAGAAATAACTTTTTAGGGTGACGTGCCAGGCGCCATGTTGGAGGGCTGGTGGTAGCGGCTTGGGGGAGGTGCTCGCTCTGTCGGTCTCCCTCTCTCACACGTTTCCCTGGCTCCCTTCGTTCCCCCCCACCCCACTTGGCCTGCGAGCTGGAGTGTGTGGGAGGGAGTGGGAGGACGTGGGGGGGTAGGGGGAAGAGTTCCGGTCCCCAAGAGACCCGCGGAGGGAGGCGGAGGCTGTGAGGGACTCCAGGAAGCCATGGAGGTCAAGAGGCTCCAGGAGGCGCTGGAAGACTTTGAGAAGAGGGGGAAAAAGAAAGTTTGTCCTGTCCTGGATCGGTTTCTTTGTCATGTAGCCAAGACTGGAGAAACAGATTCAGTGGTCCCAATTTAAAGGCTATTTTATTTTCAAACTGGAGAAAGTGATGGACGATTTCAGAACTTCAGCTCCTGAGCCAAGAGGTCCTCCCAACCCTAATGTGGAATATATTCCCTTTGATGAAACAAAGGAAAGAATACTGAAAATTGTCACTGGATTTAACGGTATCCCTTTTACTATTCAGCGACTATGTAAATTGTTAACAGATCCAAGGAGAAACTATACAGGAACAGACAAATTTCTCAGAGGAGTAGAAAAGAACGTGATGGTTGTTAGCTGTGTTTATCCTTCTTCAGAAAAAAACAATCCGAATAGTATAAATCGAATGAATGGTGTTATGTTTCCTGGAAATGCATCAAGCTATACTGAGAGGTCTAATATAAATGGGCCTGGGACACCCAGGCCACTTAATCGACCAAAGGTTTCTTTGTCAGCCCCCATGACAACAAATGGGTCGCCTGAGAGCACAGACAGCAAAGAGGCACATTTGCAGCAAAATGAAGAGAAAAATCACAGTGACTCTTCAACATCTGAATCAGAAGTCTCCTCAGTGAGCCCTTTGAAAAATAAACATCCAGATGAAGATGCTGTGGAAACTGAGGGGCATGAGGTAAAAAGACTCAGGTTTGACAAAAAAGACGAAGTCAGAGAAACAGCCAGTCAATGGACTTGCAGCGAAGTTTCCTCAGTTATGGTAGAAGAAACAGAAGCATCATCTTCATCTCAGGATAAAGATAAAGAAAGTCGTTGTACCGGGCAGCGCGTACGGAAGAGGATGAAGAAGAGGATGAAGAGGAAGAAGAAGGTATTGAGAGACCATCCGTAAAAGGGAGGAGTAAGGAGATCCTCAAATTCTTGCATTCATTGTTTTCATGAAAGAATTGTACATCACGGAACTCCTTGTAATGCCGACGCTGGGCTTCTCTCCCACCTGTATGTAGCTGCCGCTGAATTTCAGGGGATGTGATTTGAACTATAGAACATCCGAATTCATGAAACTTAACTGTGGAGGAATTTTGAAAATAAAATTTAAGTACAACATTTGCTTATTTTTAGAGTCTTTTATGACATCAAGAGAAATGATCCCAGAAAGAAAAAATCAAGAAAAAGAATCTGATGATGCCTCAACTGTGAATGAAGAGACTTCTGAGGAAAATAATCAGATGGAGGAATCTGATGTGTCTCAAGCTCGGAAAGATTTACTACATTCTGAAGGTAATGAAAACGAAGGCCCTGAAAGTAGTGGTTCTTCTGACTGCTGTGAAACAGAAGAATTAGCAGGATCCAATTCCAGTGAAACTGGAGAGATTCTTTCAGAATCATCCATGGAAAATGATGACGAACCCGCAGAAGTCACCGATGAACCAATGGAACAAGATTATTTAGAAACATTTAGATGCAGTATTTTACATACAGTTCTGGTTTTAACACCGTATAAAACTTTTATGTAAAAAAGTAGACCTTCAGTTTTACAAGAAAAGCAGGTTGTAAAATAAAGTACTTTATGAATAATTCCTGAAAGAGTTGTACATGTAAGAACTGTGAATATCAGCTCCTCTGGGTCCTGCTTACCTTACTGCTGATTTTTCTTTCTTTCTTTCTTTTTTTGTTCTGGGCAAATCAGTGGTTTGTGTATAGATTCTTTTTTTTTAATTTAGGATTGAAGTTTTTAAACTGGAAAGTAATTATAATTTTGAACAGTTTTTTGAGATTATCACATTTAATTTATACATATGCAAGAAGCTTTTTGTCTTGTGTCTTTCTGATAGCTCTAGCAGTTTTCATATTTTGGTCATAGTTTCAGCATTTTAACATGTGAATAATGGGGTTTCATGCTGGTTTCCAGATTTTATTGTTCGGCTACATACAATGGAACTTTAAGTTATATATATATACATTATTCTAAGGGGGGAAATGTTATATTTTTCTGTTTCAATAAGAGATGAATACAGTGGATACTTTTTCTATTGGTAATGATTAGTTCACCTCATTCAGAAGACATTTTCTTTCTCTTCTAAGTAACTGAAATAAAATCTGGCCTTTGTGAAACCCTGGAAATACCACGACTCTCAACTAGAAACACCAATACCAGCTCCTCCGCGAGTTTCCAGCTCCACAACCAAAGACATCAGAGGCGGCATTGGCTCCTCACATAGATTCCAGCTCCAGGACCCTCATATTTGAACCGCAGGACCATCTCATCCCTGGATCTCCAGCTGCACCACACTCAAATTAGAACAACATCAGCTCCTCCCCAGGTCTCCAGGTGCACAGCCCTCTAACGGGAACGTCAGCTCCTCCCCGGGTCTCCAGCTACACGGCCCTAAAACTAGGACATCAGCTCCCGCCTGGGTCACCAGCTGCACCACGCTCAAACTGGAACATCAGATCCCCATGGGTCTCCAGATGCAGGGCCCTCAAACTGGAACATCAGCTCCCCACCAGATCTCCAGCTGCACGGCCCTCAAACTGGAACATCAGCTCCCCGCTGGGTCTCCAGCTGCACGGCCTGCAAACTGGAACATGAGCTCCCCACCGGGTCTCCAGCTGCATGGCCCTCAAACTGGAACATCAGCTCCCCACCAAATCTCCAGCTGCACGGCCCTCAAACTGGAATATCAGCTCCACCCCGGGCTCCAGGTGCACAGCCCTCAAACTGCAACTTCAGCTCCCAGCCAGGTATCCAGCTGCATGGCCCTCAAACTGCAACATCAGTTCCACCCCGGGTCTCCAGCTTCACAGCCCTCAAACTGGAACATCAGCTCCCCGCCCAGGTCTCCAGCTCCACGGCCCTCAACCTGCGACATCAGCTCCCAACCAGGTCTCCAGATGCATGGCCCTCAAACTGAAACATCGGCTCCCCACCGGGTCTCCAGCTGGATGGCCTTAAACTGGAACATCAGCTCCCAGGCCCTCAAACAGGAACATCAGCTCCCCACAGGGTCTCCAGCGGCACGGCCCTCAAATTGCAACATCAGCTCCCCACCAGGTCTCCAGCTGCATGGCCCTCAAACTGGAACATCAGCTGCCTGCCGGGTATCGAGCTGCACGGCCCTCAAATTCAGACATGACCTCCTTCCCCAGGTCTCCAGCTGCATGGCCCTCAAACCAGAACATCAGCTCCCCGCCAGGTCTCCAGCTGCATGGCCCTCAAACTGGAACATCAGCTCCCCGCCAGATCTCCAGCTGCATGGCTCTCAAACAGTAACATCAGCTCCCCACAGGGTCTCCAGCTGCACGGCCCTCAAACTGGAACATCAGCTCCCCACCGGGTATCCAACTGCATGGCCCTCAAACGGGAACATCAGCTCCCCACCAGGTATCCAGCTGCATGGCACTCGAATTCGGACATGACCTCCTTCCCCGGGTCTCCAGCTGCACGGCCCTCAAACTGGAACATCGGCTCCCCGCCGGGTATCCAGCTGCACGGCCCTCAAACTGGAACATCAGCTCCCCACCAGATCTCCAGCTGCACGGCTCTCAAACAAGAACATCAGCTCCCCACAGGGTATCCAGCTGCACAGCCCTCAAACTGCAACATCAGTTCCCCCCTGGGTCTCCAGCTGCACCGCCTCAACCTGGAACATCAGCTCCTCCCCGGGTCTCCAGCTCCATGGCCGTCAACCTGCAACACCATCTCCCCACTGGGTCCCCAGATGCACGGCCTTCAAACTGGAACATCAACTCCCCACCGGGTATCCAGCTGCACAGGCCTCAAACTGGAACATTGGCTCCCTGCCAGGTCTCCAGGTGCACAGCCCTCAAACTGGAACATCAGCTCCCCGCCAGGTCACCAGCTGCATAGCCCTCAAACTGGAACATCAGCTCCCCACTGGGTCTCCAGCTGCATGGCCCTCAAATTGCAACATCGGCTCCCAGCAGAGTCTCCAGCTGCACGGCCATCAAACTGGAACATCAGCTCCCCCGTGAGTCTCCAGCTGCACAGACCTCAAACTTGAACATCAGCTCCCCGCCAGACCATCAACTGCACGGCCCTCAAACTGGAACATTAGCTCCACCCCTGGGTCTCCAGCAGCATGGCCCTATAACTGGAACATCAGCTTCCCCCCGGGTGTCCAGCTGCACAGCCCTCAAATGGGAACATCAGCTCTCTGCCGGGTCTCCAGCTGCACGGCCCTCAAACTAGAACATCAGCTCCCCGCTGGGTTCAAACTGTTCCAGTTTGAGGGCCATGCAGCTGGAGACCCGGTGGGGACCTGATGTTCCAGTCTGAGGGCCGTGAAGCTGCATACCCGGTGGGGAGCTGAAGTTCCAGTTTGAGGGCCGTGCAGCTGGATACCCGGTGGGGAGCTGAAGTTCCAGTTTGAGGGCCGTGAAGCTGGAGACCCGGTGGGGAGCTGATGTTCCAGTTTGAGGGCCGTGCAGCTGGAGACTTGGGGGTAGCCGATGGTGCAGTTTGAGGGCCATGCAGCTGGAGACCCGGGTGGGAACAGATGTTCCAGTTTGGGAGCCATGCAGCTGGAGGCACTGCGGGGAGCAGATGTTCCAGTTTCATGTCCCTCCCTGGGTCTCCAGGTGCACGGCCATCAAACTGGAAAATCAGCTCCCCAGCACACAAACCGGAACATCAGCTCCCCGCCAGATCTCCAGCTGCACAGCCCTCAACATCATCTCCTCCTCGAGTCCTGAACTTCACGACCCTCAAACTAAAACATCAGATCCTCCCCGAGTCTTCAGCTGCATGATCCTCAATCTAGAACATCAGCTCCTCACGGGGTCTGCAGCTGCAAGAACCTAAAACTAGAACATTACCTCCTCTCTAGGTCTGAAGCTGGAAGATCCACTAACTAGAACATCAGCTCCTGTCCTGGTCCCCAGCTCCATGTCCGTCAATCAAGATTATCATCTCCCCCTGAGTCTCCATCTGAAAGACCCTCAAGGCCAACAACATCAGCTCCTCCCCGAGTCCTCAACTACATGAACCTCTAACTACAACACCAGCTCCTCCCCGAGTCTTCAGCTGCACGACCCTCCATCTACAATATCAGCTCCTCTCCGGGTCTGCAGCTGGAAGATCCACTACCTAGAACATCCGCTCCTGTCCGGCTCTCCAGCTCCATGACCCTCAATCAAGAATATCAGCTCCTCCCTGAGTCTCTAGGTGAAAGACTCTCCACGTGAACAACATCAACTCCTCCCTGAGTCCTCAACTGCACGACCCTCAAACTACAACATCAGTAACTCCTCGAGTCTTAAGCTGCATGACCCTCAATCTAGAAGATCACCTCCTTTTTGGGTCTGCAGCTGCAAGAACCAAACAGTAGAACATCAGCTCCACCGTGGGTCTGCAGCTGGAAGATCCACTGACTAGAACATCAGCTCCTGTCTGGGTCTCCAGCTCCATGACCCTCAATCAAGATTATCAGCTCCTCCCTGAGTCTCCAGCTGAAAGGCCCTCAACGCCAACAACATCAGCTCCTCCCTGAGTCCTCAACTGCACAACCCTCAAAATACAACATCAGCTCCTCCCCAAGTCTTCAGCTGCATGACCCTCAATCTAGAACATCAGCTCCTCTGCGGGTGGGCAGCTGAAAGAACCTAACAGTAGAACATCAGATCCTCCTTAGGTCCGCAGCTGGAAGATCCACTGACTAGAACATCAGCTCCTCCTTAGGTCCGCAGCTGGAAGATCCACTGACTAGAATATCAGCTCCTGTCCGGGTCTCCAGCTCCATGAACTTCAATCAAGATTATCAGCTCCTCTCTGAGTCTCCAGCTGAAAGACCCTCAACGCCAACAACATCAGCTCCTCCCTGAGTCCTCAACTGTACGACACTCAAATTACAACATCAGCTCCTCCTTGTCTTCAGCTGCACGACCATCAATCAAAAACATCAGCTCCTCTCTGGGTCTGCAGCTGCAAGAACCTAAAACTAGACCATCAGCTCCTCTCTGGGTCTGCAGCTGGAAGATCCACTAACTAGAACATCAGCTCCTGTCCAGGTCTGCAGCTCCATGTCGGTCAATCAAGATTATCATCTCCCCGAGTCTCCATCTGAAAGACCCTCAACGTCAACAACATCAGCTCCTCCCCGAGTCCTCAACTGCACGAACCTCTAACTACAACACCAGCTCCTCCCTGAGTCTTCAGCTGCACGACCCTCAATCTAGAACATCAGCTCCTCTCCGGGTATGCAGCTGCAAGAACCTAACAGTAGGACACCAGCTCCTCCCCAAGTCTTCAGCTGCATAACCCTCAATCTACAATATCAGCTCCTCTCCGGGTCTGCAGCTGGAAGATCCACTACCTAGAACATCAGCTCCTGTCCGGCTCTCCAGCTCCATGACCCTCAATCAAGAATATCAGCTCCTCCTTGAGTCTCTAGGTGAAAGACTCTCAACGCGAACAACATCAACTCCTCCCCGAGTCCTCAACTGCACGACCCTCAAACTACAACATCAGTAACTCCTCGAGTCTTAAGCTGCATGACCCTCAATCTAGAAGATCACCTCCTCTTCGGGTCTGCAGCTGCAAGAACCAAACAGTAGAACATCAGCTCCACTGTGGGTCTGCAGCTGGAAGATCCACTGACTAGAACATCAGCTCCTGTCCGGCTCTCCAGCTCCATGACCCTCACTCAAGATTATCAGCTCCTCCCTGAGTCTCCAGCTGAAAGACCCTCAACACCAACAACATCAGCTCCTCCCTGAGTCCTCAACTGCACGACCCTCAAAATACAACATCAGCTCCTCCCCAAGTCTTCAGCTGCATGACCCTCAATCTAGAACATCAGCTCCTCTGCGGGTGGGCAGCTGAAAGAACCTAACAGCAGAACATCAGATCCTCCTTAGGTCCGCAGCTGGAAGATCCACTGACTAGAACATCAGCTCCTGTCCGGGTCTCCAGCTCCATGAACTTCAATCAAGATTATCAGCTCCTCTCTGGGTCTCCAGCTGAAAGACCCTCAACGCCAACAACATCAGCTCCTCCCCGAGTCCTCAACTGTATGACACTCAAACTACAAAATCAGCTCCTCCTTGTCTTCAGCTGCACGACCATCAATCAAGAACATCAGCTCCTCTCTGGGTCTGCAGCTGCAAGAACCTAAAACTAGACCATCAGCTCCTCTCTGGGTCTGCAGCTGGAAGATCCACTAACTAGAACATCAGCTCCTGTCCAGGTCTGCAGCTCCATGTCGGTCAATCAAGATTATCATCTCCCCCTGAGTCTCCATCTGAAAGACCCTCTATGTCAACAACATCAGCTCCTCCCTGAGTCCTCAACTGCATGAACCTCTAACTACAACACCAGCTCCTCCCCGAGACTTCAGCTGCACGACCCTCAATCTACAATATCAGCTCCTCTCCAGGTCTGCAGTTGGAAGATCCACTACCTAGAACATCAGCTCCTCTCCGGCTCTCCAGCTCCGTGACCCTCAATCAAGAATATCGCTCCTCCCTGAGTCTCCAGCTGAAAGACCCTCAACGCGAACAACATCAGCTCCTCCCCGAGTCCTCAGCTGCAGGACCCTCAAACTACAACATCAGCTCCTCCCTGAGTCCCCAGCTGAAAGACCCTCAACGCGAACAACATCAGCTCCTCCTCGAGTCCTCAACTGCAGGACTCTCAAACTACAACATCAGCTCCTCCCTGAGTCTTCAGCTGCATGACCCTCAATCTAGAACATCAGCTCCTCTCCGGGTATGCAGCTGTAAGAACCTAACAGTAGAACATCAGATCCTCCCTGGGTCTGCAATTGGAAGATCCACTGACTAGAACATCAGCTCCTGTCCGGGTCTCCAGCTCCATGACCCTCAATGAATATTATCAGCTCCTCCCTGACTCTCCAGCTGAAAAACCCTCAACGTGAAGAATATCACTTCCTCCCTGAATCCACAACAGCATGAACATCTAACTACAACATCAGCTCCTCCCCGAGTATTCATCTGCAAGACCCTCAATCTAGAACATCAGCTCCTTTCCGGGTCTGCAGCTGCAAGAACCTAATAGAACAACATCAGCTCCTCCCTCGGTGAGCAGCTGGAAGATCCACCAACTAGAAGATCAGCTCCTGTCCGGGTCTCCAGCTCCATGACCCTCAATCAAGATTATCAGCTCCTCCCTGAGTCTCCTGTTGACAGACCCTCTAAGGGAACAACATCAGCTCCTCCCCGAGTCATCAAATGCACGAATCACTAAATACAACTTCAGTTCCTCCCTGAGTCCACAACTGCACGAACCTCTAACTACAAGATCAGCTCCTCCCCGAATCTTCAGCTGCATGACCCTCAATCTAGAACATTAGCTCCTCTCTGGGTCTTTAGTTGAAAGAACCTAACAGTAGAACATCAGCTCCTCCTTAGGTCTGCAGCTGGAAGATCCACTGACCAGAAGGTCAGCTCCTGTCTGGGTCTCCAACTCAATGACCCTCAATCAAGATTATTAACTCCTCCCTGAGTCTCAAGCTGAAAAACCCTCAACGCGATCAACATCAGCTCCTCCTCGAGTCCTCAACTGCATGAACCTCTAACAACAACATCAGCTCCTCCCCAAGTTTTCAGCAGCATCACCCTCAATCTAGAACATCAGCTCCTCTGCGGGTGGGCAGCTGAAAAAACCTAACAGTAGAACATCAGATCCTCCTTAGGTCCGCAGCTGGAAGATCCACTGACTAGAACATCAGCTCCTGTCCAAGTCTCCAGCTACATGACCCTCAATCAAGATTATCAGCTCCTCCTTGAGTCTCCAGCTAAAAGACCCTCAACGAGAACAACATCAGCTCCTCCACGAGTCCTCAACTGCACGAACCTCTAACCACAATATCAGCTCCTCCCCGAGTCTTCAGCTGCATGACCCTCAATCTAGAACATCAGCTCCTCTCTGGGTCTGCAGCTGCAAGAACCTAACAGTAGAACATCAGCTCCTCCCTGGCTCTGCAGCTGGAAGATCCACTGACTAGAACATCAGCTCCTGTCCGGGTTTCCAGCTCCATGACCCTCAATCAAGATTATCAGCTCCTCCCTGAGTCTCCTGCTGACAGACCCTCTAAGGGAACAAAATCAGCTCCTCCCCGAGTCCTCAAATGCACGAATCACTAACTACAACATCAGGTCCTCTCCGAGTCCACAACTGCACGAACCTCTAACTACAAGATCAGCTCCTCCCCGAATCTTCAGCTGCATGACCCTCAATCTAGAACATTAGCTCCTCTCCAGGTCTTCAGTTGAAAGAATCTAACAGTAGAACATCAGCTCCTCCTTGGGTCTGCAGCTGGAAGATCCACTGACAAGAAGGTCAGCGCCTGTCCGGGTCTCCATCTTGATGACCCTCAATCAAGATTATCAGCTCCTCCTTGAGTCTCCAGCTGAAAGACCCTCAACGAGAACAACATCAGCTCCTCCGCGAGTCCTCAACTGCACGAACCTCTAACCACAACATCAGCTCCTCCCTGAGTCTTCAGCTGCATGACCCTCAATCTAGAACATCAGCTCCTCTGCAGGTGGGCAGCTGAAAGAACCTAACAGTAGAATATCAGCTCCTCCTTAGCTCTGCAGCTGGAAGATCCACTGACTAGAACATCAGCTCCTGTCCGGGTCTCCAGCTCCATGACCTTCAATCAAGATTACCAGCTCCTCCCTGAGTCTCCAGCTGAAACATCCACAAGGCGAACCACATCAGCTCCTCCCTGAGTCCTCAACTGCATGAACCTCTGACTACAACATCTGCTCCTCCTGGAGTCTTCAGCTGCATGACCCTCAATCTAGAACATCAGCTCCTCTCCAGGTCTGCAGCTGTAAGAACCTAACACTAGAACATCAGCTCCTCCCTGGGTCTGCAGCTGGAAGATCCACTGACTAGAACATCAGCTCCTGTCCGGGTTTCCAGCTCCATGACCCTAAATCAAGCTTATCAGCTCCTCCCTGAGTCTCCAGCTGAAAGACCCTCTATGCGAACAACATCAACTCCTCCACGAGTCCTCAACAGCACAAAACTCTAACTAGAACATCAGCCCCTCCCCGAGCCTTCAGCTGCATGACCCTCAATCTAGAACATCAGCTCCTCTCCGAGTCTGCAACTGCAAGAACCTAACAGTAGAACCTCAGCTCCTCCTGGGGTCTGCAGCTGGAAGATCCACTGACTAGAATATCAGCTCCTGTCTGGCTCTCCAGCTCCATGACACTCAATCAAGATCATCAGCTCCTCCCTGAGTCTCCAGCTGAAAGACCATCAACTCGAGCAACATCAACTCCTCCCAGAGTCCTCAACTGCAGGAACCTCTAACTACAACATCAGCTCCTCCACGAGTCTTCAGCTGCATGAACCTCAATCTAGAACATTAGCTCCTCTCCGGGTCTGCAGCTGCAAGAACCTAACAGTAGAACATCAGCTCCTCCCTGGGTCTGCAGCTGGAAGATCCACTGACTAGAACATCAGCTCCTGTCCGGGTCTCCAGCTCCAGACCCTCAATCAACTTTATCAGCTCCTCCCTGAGTCTCCAACTGAAAGACCCTCAACGGGAACAACATCAGCTCCTCCCAAAGTCCTTAACTGCATGAACATCTAAATACAACATCAGTTCCTCCCTGAATCTTCAGCTGCATGACCCTCAATCTACAACATCACCTCCTCTCCGGGTCTGCAGCTGCAAGAACCTAACAGTAGAACATCAGCTCCTCCCTGGGTCTGCAGCTGGAAGATCCACTGACTAGAACATCAGCTCCTGTCCAGGTCTCCAGCTCCATGACCCTCAATCAAGATTATCAGCTCCTCCTTGAGTCTCCAGCTGAAAGACCCTCAACGCGAACTACATGAGCTCCTCCCGAGTCCTCAACTGCTGGACTCTCAAAGTACAACATCAGCTCCTCCCCGAGTCTTCAGCTGCATGACCCTCAATGTAGATCCTCAGCTCCTCTCCAGGTCTGCGGCTGCAAAAACCTAACAGTAGAACATCAGCTCCTCCCTGGCTCTGCAGCTGGAAGATCCAGTAACTAGAACATCAGCTCCTGTACGCTTCTACAGCTCCATCACTCTCAATCAAGATTATCAGCTCCTCCCTGAGTCTAAGAGCTGAAAGACCCTCAACGCGAACATTAGCTCCTCCCTGAGTCCTCAACTGCATGACCCTCAAACTACAACATCAGCTCCTCTGAGTCTTCAGCTACATGACTCTCAATCTAGAACATCCTCTCCTCTCCGGGTCTGCAGCTGCAAGAACCTAACAGTAGAACATCAGCTCCTCCCTGGGTCTGCAGCTGGAAGATCCACTAACTAGAACATCATCTCCTGTCCAGGTCTCCAGCTCCATGACCCTCAATCAATATTATCAGCTCCTCCCTGAGTCTCCACCTGAAAGACCCTCAACGCGAACATCAGCTCCTTCCCAAGTCTTCAGCTGCACGACTCTGAATGTAGAACATCAGCTCCCTTCCAGGTCTGCAGCAGCACGACCCTCAAATTAGAACATCAGCTCCTCTCCAGCTCTGCAGCTGCAAGACCCTCAAACTAGAACATCAGCTCCTTTCTGGGTCTGCAGCTGCAAGACTCTAAAACTAGAACATCACCTTCTCTCCAGGTCTCCAGTTCTGTGACCCTAAATGTAGAACATCAGCTCCTCCCTGAGTGTCCAAGTGAAAGACCCTCAAAGCGAACAACATCAGCTCCTCCTCAAGTCTTCAGCTGCAAGACCCTCAATCTAGAACATCAGCTCCTCTCCAGGTCTGCAGCTGCATGACCCTCAAACAAGAACATCAGCTCCTCTCCAGGTATGCAGCTGCAAAACCTTCAATCTAGTACATCAGTTCCTCTCCAGGTCTGCAGCTGCTCGACCCTCAAACTAGAACATCAGCTCCTCTCCAGGTCTGCAGTTGCAAGACCCTCAAACTAGAACATAAGCTCCTCTCCAGCTCTCCAGCTGCACGACCCTCAATCTAGAACATCAGCTCCTCCTCAAGTCTTCAGGTGCAAGACCCTCAATCTAGAACATCAGCTCCTCTCCGGGTCTGCAGCTGCAGGGCCCTCAAGGTAGAACATCAGCTCCTCCCCGAGCTAGAACACCTCTCCCACCTGGATCTCCAGCTCCACGACTCTCACAGAACAGCCACACTGGCTCCTTCATTGTCTTCAGCTCCACAACCTAAGACATCAGTGGGAGCACCGGCTCCTTCCTGGACGTCCACCTCAATGACTCTCATAGACTTAAAAGCAGCACCTGCTCCTCCCCAAGGCTCCATCTCCACCACCCTCAGATTTGAACAGCGGTAGCACCAGCTCCTCTCCAGGTCTTCAGCCCCACGACCCTCCCTGAACAATCCCTTCTCATGAAATTCAGCAGTCAAGAAATCTGCAGCGGAAGTAAATGAATAAATGTTTTGTTTTCAAATCCATATCTCTTTTATGTTCAGGAGTTAACTTTTCTACTTTCCATTAGCCTTGCAATCTACTTATGTCCAATGTGAAACAGAAACACACCATTTGAAATCACGTTTTAAATCTTAGTAATATTTTTAAATAAAATAATCACACAGCTGTAGTCACGATCTTATTTCTCTCTGCCTTTGCAGAAATCTTATGAAAATTCCAACTATGAATTTGCTTTGTTGAGATTCCCAGAATACACATTCATCCCAACTCTTACTCCCCTCCTTAAAATCTTTTCACATATTCCCATCACCTGAGCATAAATGCCAGCTCCCATCCACAGCCTGAAGTGCCCAGCATGGCCCTGCCCTCTGCCCTGGTCTATGGTCTCCCCTCTTAAATGCCAGCACCATCCATAGCCCACAGTGCCCAGCACAGCCCTGCCCTCTGCCCTGCCCTCAGCTCTGGCCTAAGGTCTCTCCCCTGTGCCGTTCCCTTCCTGCCGGACAGGCCTCTGTCTGTTCCTCAAAACACACAGGCTCAGGCCTGACTCCAGGCCTTTGCCCTGCTGTGCCCTCTGCCTGGGGTGCCTTTCCCAGGCTCTGCATCCTCCTGTCAACCCGCTGAGCTCCAGCCTGCTGGTCGCCCCTCAGGTGGATGAACACACGGTGTCCTCTCGCCCCGCCAGCTTTTGCACAGCCTCTTCTCTGTGACAGACACACACCTTCTCTATCGGGGTTTGCTCTCTGAATACCATTCATCCTTGGAGTCTCCACTGAAATATCGCTCCCTGCCCACACCCCTCACTTGGACTTCACCTTGGTTAGGTTGCCAACCCCCGTCTCCTGACTCCGGGAAGCTAGATGCTCTCCTAGCACTCGGAACTCGCCCATCGCCACATTTTGCACAGCCGTGGTTACTGTGTTAGCTTGGTGCACAAGTCATCGCGGTTTTTGCCATTACTATTAATGAACTGCAGCATCGGCTCCTCCCCGTTTCTTTTTTTTTTTTTTTTTGCCATTACTTTTAATGACTGCTGCACCAACCTATTAGAATCATTTATAGTTATTATCCATCATCTGCCCTCCCCTCTAGAAAGGAAGCGTCATGAGAATAGAGGCCAAATCTACTCAAATCTCTCCACCTTCCCAGCACATGGTTTGTCAATAATCATTTACCAACTGACTGATAGAGAAATGCCTTCTCTGTTGCTGGCATGAGGCACATGACACGCCCCTTTGAAAGTCAATTCCATAGACAGTTAGCATTTGCTCTTCACTCCTGCACCCGTGGCGTGGCTGCGCTTAGGCTGATCTAGTCTGACCTTGACTCCAGGCTTAGGATGGGAACCATGTCTGCTCCACACGCCTCTCATCATGCAGCCAGAGCCGCCATTCCCTGGGGCATGCACATCTCATGGGGAAAATCAAGAGCCTCAGAGGGTAGGCCTGGCAGTGCCCACACATTCCAGGCTTCTGCTTGTGCCATGTCTGTGAAAACCTCGTTGGCAGAAGAAAGTCACCCAACCACGAGCATCACCTATGGGATGGATAAGTCCATCCACCCTCCCTCGGGTCCTGGCAAGGTTGTGGCTATGTCATACTCTTACGGCGGGAGTGAAAAATTGAGGCCCAACATTAAATCACCCACGCAAGAAATGTCAGCCTCTGTCCCCACGCTGGAATCATTCTTCACCAGCGGGTTTGCCTGAATTCCCTTTGCAATGGTGTCTGCAGGTTTAGGCCAGTGCTGTTCCCCGTGGAGGACAGAGAAGCCTCCATGGGCCTCCGTCTGTTGGGAAAAACAAGATATTAGGTTGGTGCAAAACCACCGCAAGCCCCAGGGGGCCCTTGCACCATGAGACAGGAGAGGGGCAGAGAACTGTGGGAACTCAGGAAAGCTTGCATCCCCAGCCCCTCCCGTGCATCCCCAGCCCCTCCCCTGTGACCCCAGCACCAGCCCTCTCTCCTGCTTGCCCCATCTCTGCTTTCTTTTTTTCATGTTCTTTCGTTTTTTTTGAGACAGGGTCTGGCTCTGTCACCCTGGCTGGAGTGCAATGGCACGATCTCGGCTTACTGCAACCTTCACCACCTGGGCTGAAGCAATTCTCCCTCCTCAGCCTCCCCAGTGGCTGGGACTATAGGTGCATGCCACCATACCCAGCTAATTTTTTTTTTTTTTTTGGTAGAGACAGGATTTGCCATGTTGCCCAGGCTGGTCTCATATTTCTGAGCTCAAGTAATCCTCCCACCTCAGCCTTCCAAAGTGCTGGGATTACAGGCGTGAGCCACCGAGTCCAACCTACTTTATTTTTCTCTACAGTACTTGGAACCTTCTAATGTACTAAGGACACGTGTATTTTCTTTCTTTTTTGTCTTCGCTAAAACAGGAGCTTAATGTGGACAGGTATTTTTGTTGATCTCATTTATCACCCTATCCCCAGTGCCTGGAACAGGGTCTGGCACATGAATGGTGTGTTCTAAATAAATATTTTTAATAGATAAATAAATGAAATATCCTACAAGAGAAAGCTAGTATCTGGAACTCACCCATCAACAGAACCTAACAGCCAAAGACCTTTAGCCTGTCTCCGCCTCTGAACACACCCAACCCCGGAGGAGCCAGCAGAGGAAAAACAGGAACAAAGGTGGGGAAGTGAGCGGGTGGTGCCCACCAAGTAAGGAACCCTGAGGCTTAGGCCGAACCTGAGCTGGAGAAGGGACTAATCTAGGAACTGGGTGTGAGATTAAAGTTTAGATTTGTCTGGCCTGGATTTTGTAACAGCTAAACAAGACTTATTCTTTTTTTTTTTTTTTTTGAGATGGAGTCTCACTGACCCCCAGGCTGGAGTGCAGTGGCGCTATCTCAGCTCACTGCAACCTCTGCCTTCCAGGTTGAAGTGATTCTCATGCCTCAGCCTCCCAAGTAGCTGGGATTACAGGCACACACCACCATTCCCGGTTAATTTTGTATTTTTAGTAGAGATAGGGTTTCACCATGTTGGCCTCCTGGCTCATGCCTCTAATCCCAGCACTTTGGGAGGCTGAGGTGGGCGGATCACGATGTCAGGACTTTGAGACCATCCTGGCAAACACGGTGAAACCCTGTCTCTACTAAAAATACAAAAAATTAGCTGGGCATGGTGGCAGGTGTCTGTCGTCCCAGCTACTCTGGAGGCTGAGGCAGAAGAATCACTTGAACTCCAGATGCAGAGGTTGCAGTGAGCCAAGATCAATGCCACTGCACCCCAGCCTGGGTGACAGAGTGAGCCTCCATCTCAAAAACAAACAAACAAAAAACCTTCAAACAAATGTAAGAATTATTATTTTTTAAAGTACAGCTTTAAAAATGCCCCTTACAAATACATCAGTGTTATATTAAGGCAAACCCGCTTCAGAAGCACAAAGTTAATTTCTTATAATTCCAAGAAATATGTGAATGTTAAAAAAAATCCAAACACCCAAAAAGGGATCAAACTCAAGATACTTTGTAACATTTTATTGCAAAAAGAAGGGCAGAGAACAGCCTTCTTCTTCATACCTGTTCACCGCAGTAATTTTTAGCAGCTCTCCTGTGCAAAGAAGTCTAATCAATGAATCAGCATACCGGCCACAAATACCATCTCAGTGCGGTTTCACCTAGAATACAAGCACTCACAACCACAAATTTAACTGAAGTGACAAACCAGGCCATTTTGTAGCTTCAGGTTTTCTACCAGTAATATATTAATTTCTTGAAATAGCCTAATAATTTAGTTCTACTATCAAAACAGAAGCCAATCTGGGAGAACATTATAGAAGTCAAACTAATTTGAATCATATTAGTATAGGAATTCATATTAGTATAGGCCAATAATTCATATTAGCAGAGGGGGGAGGATCGCTTGAGGCTAGGAGTTTGAGACCAGCCTGGGCAAGACAGTGAGACTCCATCTCTAATTTTTTTTTTAAATAAAGAAATTCAGAGAGGAGAAGGAAGCGGATTGATATGTGTCTATCCAAGGACAAATTTTGTGTGCCTGTACAGACAACACAACTATGAACCTTCCTTCATGCAGCTCATAATCTAGCAGCAAGAGGAAACTATGAAAACATGAGCCCCCACGGCGAGGAAAAAGGCACACATCAGAGAAAAGAAAAATGCTGCGATGATCCAATGGCAGGAGCAGCGCACATCCACTTTCTTTGTTTTTTTGAGACGGGGTTTCGCTCTGTCTCCCAGGCTGGAGTGCAGTGGCTTGATCTCAGCTCAATGCAGCCTCAATCTCTCAGGCTCAAGTGATCTTCCCATCTCAGCCTCCCAAGTAGCTGGGACTACAGGCGTGCACCACCACACTTGTTTAGTTTCTGTAGCAACAGGGTCTCACAATGTTGCCAAGGCTGGCATCCTGAAGGGTGGGTGCGGCTTCATCCTACAGAGATGAAAGGCAGAAGAAGCTCAGAGCCCAAAGCAAAGGGGTGGAGGACAAGGGCATCTTCAGAACAGAGTGGCTCGGCTGAGACATCCAGTAGGATGCCACCAGACAGAGGTGTGGTGCAAAAACACAGGGCCACAGGGTGAATGCTCACATGTGAGGAGCAAGCCACCACAGAACATGACAGAAACACGGTGTACTAAATCAGGCTTCAAATCACAGCCCTGCAACTTCGGAGCTACCACAGGTAACCCAGAAAGGGAGCACGGACAGCACCGCCCACTGCCTGAGGCTATGAGATAGACCAGAAACCTGTGCATACTAACAACCTGCCTTATCCCAGAAGGAATTCAGGAAACACAAAGACACTCACAGTACAGCAAAATAAAGTAAATGTGAATCATGATGGCTGAGGAGAAAGTGAAGAGTCTAAGACTATGTCATAGAGTTTACCTCTACTCTAAACTCTCATTACTGGTGAGCCACCAATCTGACTTTAAGTTTTCTAGCAGCTAAATTGAAGAGGAAAATGTAATCAGGTAAAGGTTTATAAGATGCAAACAAAACAGAACAGCCACCACAGTTGCTGAGAACACGCACAGCTCCAGCTCCAGGAGAACCAGGGTGGCCATCTCCTGGGGCTGCCCCACAGCAGGCGTGTGAGCCCCAAAGCCAGCATCTCTCAGGGTGAACGGTGACTATGGGCTTCATGGGGCCACATGCCTCCAGCACAAGCTGAGGAAATCTCCCAGGGCAATTCAAGGAACAGGGTCTCACAATGTTGCCCAGGCTGGTCTCAAACTCCTGGGCTCAAGCAATCCCCCTGCCTCGGCCTCCCAAAGTGTTGGGAGGTCAGATGTGAGCCACTGCATCTGGCCCTGCACGCACTTTATAGAGGAGGGCTTTGCATCCTGAAGGGCAGGTGGGGCTTCATCCTGCAGAGATGAAAGGCAGAGGAAGCTCACAGCCCAAGGTAAAGTGGGGCGCCTAAGAAAAGTGACTCCATTGGGACCACGGTGAGAGGGTCCCGATACACAGCTTGGGTTAAGCCAGACACTGATTTCAAAGTATCTCAGGAATGGTGGACTCGTCACCTGTCAGGCAATTCTGTCTCTCAAGCAGGCTCCTGGTAGATATTTAGTAGCAGTTGAAATCAAGATTATGTTCTGACTGACACTTGCTGATGGTTAAAGAGCTATATATGCTTTGAGGACCAGCTGAACTGGGGCAGGACTAACGCCCTCTGGTGAAAATACGGGAACCCAAACACACAAGTCAGAGCGGGAGGTGTCTCCCCCATCCCCAAACAATAACGCTGACCTTGGATTTGGGTTAAGTGCCTAGCCCAGCGTGTGAGCGTTCAGTAAGTGGAAACCATCATCACCGTCGTCAGGTAATGGAAAACCATCAAAGCTTTGAGCTGGCTTGTTAGCCAACAACAGTAGTAGTGTATCAGCTACTACTAATATTCACAGCTGACAATTACTGAGCACTTGCTCTGTGCCAGGAATCACGGGAAACACCTCACATGCATTTCCTCAATACTCCCTCCCAGTAATGGCGAGGACACAAAACTGGTAGAGCCAGGACTGGAATCCAGGCGGGCCCCAAAGCACTCCAGTGGAGCCTGCCAAGGTGGGCAGGCTATCATGCTAATGAGGTCCAGTATTTGACCACCACTCCTAGTTCAGCAAGTTTAACAGAAAACCTAAAACTAAACCTAAAATCTAAAAATTTCAGCAAATGCATAAAAAGCAGGCTGTTAAAATCAATCATAAACCTTGCATCGCTCACTGGAAACCCACTCAAAATAAACATCTCTGAGACATGGCCTCTGAGGAGGGCACTCCGTGTGGCTCGTATCACCCTGGTGACAAACCACTTGCACCTGGGTGGTCATCTGACCATATTTAACAGATGATGCACGGAGCCATTTGCATCCACTGTGGTCAACATTTAGGAAGTTTTAAGCTAAGATTTGCCAAATTGTAGCCTACTGGATTCCGGGTTCTCTTGACATCTCTCTCTAGTAGCCGTGTCTTGCACTTCCCGATCATAAATGAACTGAGATTCAAATAAAAAAAGGAGGATTTAAGAATAATGAAGAGAGAAAAATCAAGAAAGCACAATCACTAGTGTAGAGGTAACAGAATTTCTGAATTCCCTGAAAACAATCTATATAAATGCATGTGAAATAATACACCAGCATCTGTGGCCCACACGTCACATATTAGGAACTGATGTCATAATATAAGGTAAACATGTTACTCTGAAAACACAAATCCTCACAAATCATTAGGCAGTAAGGCTGAATCCAGCACCCCCCACCCACAGTGCAGTGAGATAGTGTCTAGCAGCCATAGTGCTCCCCGCACCACAGTTCAGTCTCTGGCAACATCAGATACTTCCCACTAATAATGAGGAGCCTTTCAATATTTTCACAACATCTCAAAACTGACCCCTTTTCTAGCTTAAATGGCACGGATCTGGAAAGGCAAACTATACACAGCATCAGAAAAGATGACTGCCCCTGAGGGATTACAGAAAAAGCAGCAGTCAGGTGTTCAATGAAGTAAAATGTATCCAATGACAGCTCAGGGGAGGGGGATCAGTTGAGCTGAAACTGGCAAGAACGTAACTCCAGGGAGCTCACAACACGCCAGGACCCGGATTTCCCGCTGCCTGAACGCCAAGTATTCGCACACTGGTAAGAACACCTCCCCATAACTCCCCTGCCAGCGCCTCCAACACCCCCAGTCCTTTCCCCAGGAACCCAGTCCCAGTTTCTGCAGTTCCTGTAACAGCCACGTTCCCACACAAGTGCTGCCTGAGCTCCCCAACCCCTCCAACAATCACCCCTCAGTGCCCTCGAAGGTCCATTCAGAGAAGTCACCAAGATGCAGTCACCGAGGAAATTCAAGGACGTCCAACTTACCAAAAGGCTTTCGGCTGTACAGAGCTAACCTTCCTATTCCCCTCCTAAACCTACAACCTAGTTTTCATTTCTCAAGAAGCCTTTCCCTGTGCTCACGCACGCAGTTGTTAGCTGGCTCGGTGAGGCACTCCAAGCAGTAACAGCGGTAGCCACAAAATAAACCAGAAGCATCTCCTCCATGAACCAGTAATAATAATTTGTCCTAATGATTCCTTTGTCTTTGGAAAATCAACTTCAGAAAGAAAGTTATCCACTGTGAGCAGGGCAGACTAGCGGCTTCTTGGTCCCGAGGCCCAGGTCCCACTGGCCCACTCACCGTGGAGACAGCTTGCTGAAGCTCGGTGTCTGATATCACTCCACTCCTGTCTTTATCAACCCTACAACATCAAGAAGACCAAATAAGCTGGCGATCGAAACTTCAGGAAAAGCAAAACAAACGTCTCCTGTCAACCCTGCACCGACTCTGGAAGGCTCCCTCCTGGAACCTCCGCCTCTCCCATCCCGCTGAGGAGTACAGGGGAATCAAGGAAGTGCCCCAGGAGCCGACGTCCAAGTGTGGTCTTCCCCTAAGAGGACAATCATCTTTCTCTCTTCTCACACCTCAATCCTTCCCTTCCTTCCCTCCTGGACTGTCTGAATTCGCATTTGCACCAGTTTCCCTTTCTCACAAACAAGAAAATATTCCCTCAGATAACTAAGCCATTCCCTGGCCATGAGTTACTACAGTTTTGGTCATTCATTCAGTGGAAAAGCGATCAGGGACAGAAGGCGCCGCCATAAAGGTCACCTGGCCCGACCAGACGCCAGGTCGCTGCTTGTTCCTTGGCTGCTGACATTTTAACAGCCGTCCGGGCATTCTGTTTCCGCTTTCCCCAAACAAGCACCCTGGAGACCCTCCCCCTGACGGAGCCTAGCCCAGAAGCCGGTGGCGCGACCTCGGGTCTGCAGTGGCGCACTCTGCACCTTGGGAAGGGCCCGACACAGGACAGGGACCCGGCAGGAGGCAGAGGCGGCCACAGGAGACCGGGCAGGGGACGGGGGAGACCGCGAGGGGCCCGGCAGGGGATGGGGGCGGCCGCGTCCGTCGGGGCAGGGGTCAGGGGCCGCCGCGGGGGTCGGGGCAGGGGTCGGGGGAGGCCGTGGGGGTCGGGGCAGGGGTCGGGGGCGGCCGCGGGGATCGGGGCAGGGGATGGGGGCGGCCGCGGGGGTCGGGGCAGTGAACGGGGTGGGGGGGGCCCTCTGGGGACCCGGCAGGTGATGGGAGAGGCCGCGGGGCAACCAGCAGAGGATGGGGGAGGCCGCGGGGCAACCGGCAGCGAACGGGGGCGGCCGCGTGGGTCGGGGCAGGGGTCGGGGGCGGCTGCGGCGGAGGCGGGAGGTGCCTGGGCGGTGCCAGCCCGCCCCTCTGGAAGACGTTCCACAGGAAGCTCTGGTCGGGCAGCGCCCCGCCCGCAGCAGGCCCCGGGCCGCCCAGGGCCGGGGCGGTAGCAATGGGCGGCCAAAGGCCAAGGCGCGCGGCTGGCCCGAGGCGCCTGCGGCGACTGGAGATCTCTCAGGGCGACTGCGCTTCCTCCTCTGCGGGGGGCAGGGCCTGGCGTCGCCGCCACTTCCGGGGGCGCAGGAAATGCGCGTTGCCCCGGATCCTCCAGCGCAGGCCACCTGCGTGCGGGCGGGAAGGCGCTTGGAGAAAATGTCCTGCGCCGCCACCCGGGGCAGGCAGTGATGGAGCAGGGATTTAGTTTGCCTTTTAGTTCTTGTATAAAAAGAAGTTTTGACGTGAATATGATTCACGCTAACAGTCGGAAACTCCGGGCGGGGCGCGGTAGCTCACACCTGTGATCCCTGCGCTTTGGGAGGCGGAGGCAGGCGGAGCTCTTGAGCCCAGCAGTTCGGACCAGCCTGGGCAGGGTGGCTAGACCCCATCCCTACAAAAATTACAAAAAGTAGTCGGGCGTGGTGGCGGCCTCCTGTGGTCCCATCTACTCTGTGGGCTGAGGCGGGAGGATCGCCTGAGCCTGGGAGCTCGAGGCTGCAGGGAGCCCAGATCATTGCAACTCCAGCCCGGTGGACAGCCAGACTCTGCAAAAAAAAAAAAAAAAAAGCAGGCCAGGTGCGGTGGCCCACGCCTGTAATCCCAGCACTTTGGGAGGCCGAGGCCGGTGGATCACCTGAAGTCGGGAGTTCGAGACCAACCTGGCCAATATGGAGAAACCCTATATCTACTAAAAATACAAAATTAGGCGGGTGTGGTGGCGCACACCTGTAATCCCAGCTACTTAAGAGGCTGAGGCAGGAGAATTGCTTGAACCCGGGAGGCGGAGGTTGCAATGAGCCGAGATCAGGCCGTTGCACTCCAGACCTGGGAAACAGCAAAACTCCATCTCAAAAAAAAAAAAAAAAAAAAAGGCAAAACACAATTCGGGTGGGAAGGGCCGTGTGCAGCGTTCTCCGTTGTCTGTTCTGCCCCGAAAAGCTTCCCTCCTTTAGGTTTAACCTGCGCCCCCACGCTCTGCATCAGCGCCGCCCGCGACCCCGTGCAGTTGGAAACACTGGGCGCCTCCCTGCGGGTCCCCTTCCCACCCCAGTAGTGGTGCAGCCCTGCCTCCCCCGAGACAGCACTGCCTTGGTGCTGGACACAGTTCTACCGTGGAGCCTGGAGTGCCTGTAGCACTATCCCCAGAATTGGGAAGTGCCCAGCTTTGGGCCACTGTGATCCCTGGGTCTTTCCTGTGCGCGTAGTCTCCTGCCGCCTTCCACCCAGTCCTGTGTCCTGTACCCCAGTTCAGGATACTACAGTTATTATTTCATGGGGTTATTCCAGCTTTCCAGGTTCTTCAGTGCCTCATTCCATGAATGCTAACTTTTTTCATCCTCATAGTTCCTAGGGTTGTCTCTGAATTTTCACCCAGTTGCCTACCAAGATGTCTGTGTCTACTGCAGGGGATGATGCTGGTCTGAATATCTTACAGCTCACCTTTTTGGTGCCTTTGATCTGTGTTAGGAATTATCCACATCTTCTCTCTGGGAAATATTCTACTTTTTATATTGACCCAATTATTTTACTTCTTCGGTTTGTCCTTTCTCCTGACACATAGGGGTTCACTTTGAAACCTTGAAACCCACATTTACAAAAACATTTTCAATATGAAAGATTGTTCCATGACTCATTACTGGAGTACCATAAACATTTACATTTCCAGACCACCCACTGCCCAGTGGTTTTCTTGGTCTCAGTATTCATGAAAATGGTCTGAAGGTTTGTTTTGGGTTCCTAAGTAGTAGACACACACACAACACTGCCTGTCAGTTATTTCTTGGAAACTAAATCAGCCCTTCTGTTGCCAACTTATCATGCTTCAGGGGTGCCTGTGCTAATTTTTAATTCTTTGTCCTAACACTTAAATGTTTGCTCAAATGCCCACATTAATACTTCCTCTTAGTTTACAAAAGGATTTACTTTCTTAATGGTTGGGATGAAGCTGCCTGAGGTTGCCACCTGTTATTTTTCCTCATTTATTGGACTATGTCATCCCATTACATGTCTGCCATGGAGGTTTTCAAGCTGTGGTCCCTGGACACGTTAGAAATGCAAATTCTCAGGCCGAACCAGGACTGAATAGGAAGATCTGGGGTAGGGTCCCTCCAGGACTGAATCGGAAGATCTGGGTTAGGGTCCCCCCAGGACTGAATTGGAAGATCTGGGGTGGGGTCCCCCAGAACTGAATCAGAAGATCATGGGTGGGGTCCCCCAGGACTGAATCAGAAGATTGGGGGTGGGGTCCCCCCAGGACTGAATCAGAAGATCGGGGTGGGGTCCCCCAGGACTGAATTGGAAGATGGGGTGGGTTCCCCCCAGGACTGAATCGGAAGATCTGGGGTGGGGTCCCCCTAGGACTGAATCGGAAGATCTGGTGTGGGGTCCCCCAGGACTGAATCGGAAGGTCTTGGGTGGGGTCCCCCCAGGACTGAATCGGAAGATCATGGGTGGGGTCCCCCAGGACTGAATCTGAAGATCTGGGGTAGGGTCCCCCAGGACTGAATCGGAAGATCATGGGTGGGGTCCCCCCGGACTGAATCGGAAGATCTGGGGTATGGTCCCCCCAGGACTGAATCAGAAGATCTGGGGTATGGTCCCCCCAGGACTGAATCGGAAGATCTGGGGTGGGGTCCCCCAGGACCGAATCGAAAGATCGGGGGTAGCGTCCCCCCAGGACTGAATCGAAAGATCTGGGGTAGCGTCCACCCAGGACTGAATCAAAAGATCTGGGGTGGGGTCCCCCAGGACTGAATCAGAAGATCTGGGGTAGGGTCCCTCCAGGACAAAATCAGAAGATCTGGGGTAGGGTACCCCAGGACTGAATCGGAAGATCTGGGGTAGGGTCCCCCCAGGACTGAATTGGAAGATCTGGGGTGGGGTCCCCCAGGACTGAAATGGAAGATCTGGGGTGGGGCCCCCCAGGACTGAATCGGAAGGTGTGGGGTGGGGTCCCCCCAGGACTGAAACGGAAGGTCTGGGGTGGGTTCCCCAAGGACTGAATCAGAAATCTGGAGTGGGGTCCCCCAGGACTGAATCGGAAGATCTAGGGTGGGGTTCCCCAGGACTGAATCAGAAGGTCTGGGGTAGGGTCCCTCCAGGTGATCCTGTTACACAGATTAGAGAACCACGGCATTGGGGGTGGCAATTTGACAATTCTTTTTTTTTTTTTCTGAGACAGAGTCTCACTCTTGTTGCCCAGGCTGGGGTGCAGTGGTGAACTGCATTAGAGACCACTTTCTAGGTGCTTGATGTGTCTACTGCTACTGGGGCAGAGCTAGGAAATGTGTCTATGGTGAAAGAACAACAAATGAGTTCACGCTTATATTTCTATTTCAAATTTAGTATATGGTTTTACACCTTTTTCTCAGAAAAATCTTGTTTTATTTTTTGAGATAGAGTTTTGTTCCTGTTGCCCAGGCTGGAGTGCCATGGCACAATCTCAGCTCACTACAATCTCCGCCTCCTGGTTCAAGCAATTCTCCTGCCTCAGCCTCCTGAATAGCTGGGATTACAGGCACCTGCCACCATGCCCAGCTAATTTTTGAATTTTAGTAGAGATAGGGTTTCACCATGTTGGCCAGGCTGGTCTCAAACTCCTGGCCTCAGGTGATCTGCCCGCCTTGGCCTCCCAAAGTGCTGGGATTACAGGCATGAGCCACTGTACCTGGCCAGGAAAATCTTAGTTTTAGCATTAACATAATTAGTTATTAGCTTTAACTCCCACCTCACATAATTTCAAAGAATTAATACCAATAAGACAAGTAACAATGAGATGATTGATAGAAATTTAGGATTTCAGTGGCTCTACTTGTCTTTAGACTGTGGCACACTAAATCTGCACACTTGAAGTGCTGTGTTTCAGCGATGCTGTGATGACACATGAAGTAATAGGCTGAGTGACTGTCACCAGCCTGATGTGCAGCTGGGCTGCAGAAACCCGTGATGCTGCCTAGCCCAGCCAGCCCCAGGTCACTCCTCAGACTTGAACTCGATTCTGACACCACCAGCACCCAGGTCTCCAGTATTTTATTATACTTAAAGTATAATAAAAAAATTAAAAACACACAGAGTCAATAATAGTTAATACAATCTTGAGGAAGAGCAAAGTCAGAGGACTCTCACTATTGGGTATTGTGCCTTCATTTAAAGTTACAGTAAATAACACAAGGTGGGACTCTTGAAAGAAACATGGACCAATGGAACAAATAGAGGCTCCAGAAACTTACACAGATAAGTTTGATTTATGCCAAAATTAGGAACTTCTGTTCTGCACTAGCATGGCTAAGATGAGAAAGGCAGAAATATCAAATCATGGCCTGTGGAGCAGCAGGAGCTGGGGTGCATGTGAGGGGGTCCTGCAGGTGGACACAGGGAACTCAGGGAGGCAGTGACCCAGCGATGCAGCCCATAGCACATGCCCAACAGAAATGTGTACGTAAATTCACCCAAGATGAGCATCTGAATGTTCACAGCAGGTGTATTCATCGCCCCAAACTGAAGACGGTCCAAATGCCCATTGACAACAGAATGGATGAATAAACCATGGTGTGTTCACAGGACAGAATCCAACAAGGCAGCAACAGTAAACAAGCTTCAGGTGCAGCCACAACAGGGTGAGGCTGGCGTGATGCTGGCGTGATGCTGGCGTGATGCTGGCGGGAGGCTGGCATGATGCTGGCTGGAGACTGGTGTGATGTCGGTGTGATGCTGGTGTGATGCTGGCGTGATGCGGGTGTGATGCTGGCATGATGCTGGCGGGAGGCTGGCATGATGCTGGCTGGAGACTGGTGTGATGTGGGTGTGATGCTGGCGTGATGCGGGTGTGATGCTGGCATGATGCTGGTGGGAGGCTGGCGGGAGGCTGGCGGGAGGCTGGTGGGAGGCTGGCGTGATGTGGGTGTGATGTGGCATGATGCTGGCATGATGCTGGGAGGAAGGAGGGTACCGGTGCCTCCTGCCAGGGCCACGTGCATGGAATTCAGAACTGGGCAGTGCCAATTGGCATCCGGGTCAGGATAGTGGTCCCCGCAGGGGTCGGGTAACAGCTCCACAAAGGAAGTTGCCAGGGTCCTGTTTTTGATCTCAGTCCTGGTTACATAGCCAGAAACCAGAAAGCATCTGAGACAGGGCTCCATTAGTTTAGAAATTTATTTTGCCAAAGGTAAGGACATTTCCGGAGAAGAGGAACACAAAACCACAGGAACAATCTGTTGTCCCTGCCTCTATTCAAAGACAATTTTGAGGGCTCTGAACTGTAAAGAGGAAAAGTGGGTTGGAGGGGAAAGGGGGAGGGTGTGGCCCCGTTATGGAATCCAGTCCCTGCCTTTATCCAAAGACAATTTTGAGGGCTCTGAATTGTAAAGGGGAAAAGTGGGCTGGAGGGGAAAGAAGGAGGGTGTGGCCCCGTTATGGAATCGTGTTGCAAGAGAAAGAGAGCAGGCGGGGGGTTGGCCCATGATGTGTCCCTTTTGAGCTCATTACCTTGGCACTTTATGGAGAGCAGCTACCGGTGGAGATGCTTTTATCCATAGCCCTCTGCTTAGGAACAAAAGGAAAGGCCACTTCTTGCAGGATTCAGCCTCCAGTTTAAGTTTTTACTTTTGGCAGAGTGCACTGGGGTCCCAAGATTTTATCATCCTTTCACATAGCTTTGTTCACAAAACTTACTGAGTTACATACTATTTGTCACAAGCCATGAAAGTTTTCTTAAAACACAACGATGTTATAAAAACAGTCCCGGCCGGGCACAGTGGCATACGCCTGTAATCCCAGAACTTTGGGAGGCCAAGGCAGGAGGATCATTTGAGGTCCAGAGTTTGAGACCAGCCTGGACCACATGGCAAAACTCTGCCCAAAATACAGAAATTAGCAGAATGTGGTGGTGCATGCCTGTAATCCCAGCTACATGGGAGGTTGAGGCACAAGAATCGCTTGAACCTGGGAGGCGGAGGTTTTTGTGAGCCAAGATCACATCCCTGCACTCCAGCCTAGGTGACAGTGTGAGACTCTGTCTTAAAAAACAAAAAAAAAAAGCAAAAAAACTCCCACTGAAATGCACTCATGACACCTAAATAAGCAGTTTAAAACCAACAATTATTTAAAAATCACTCTGCTTTTAAAGACATCTCAGTGGAAGTAAACCTGTTTCAGTTGATGGCATTATTTGCTAAACTCTGGATGACTGTTTTCTCTCTGCTTGGACAAGCTCCCGGGTGTCGAAGGGCAGATGGGTTGATGAGATTGCATTTGGCACACATTGTCTCACACACGCACAGCCCGATGGTGTTTGCTTACACGGAGGCCCTCCATTCCCTTGCGGAGCAGGGAAGATGGTCAGAGTGGGACCAACTCCCCGGGAGAATGGCCTGCAGTGCCCCAGCCGCAGCAACCTTTCTGGATTTTTTGTCAGCTTCATCCTCATTCTCTACAGAACACAAAAGTATCCAGAGTTCCACAGAAAACAGCTGGGGACGGGCTTCCTCCTCTCTGTCCCCCGCCACACTCTGTTGCAGGCTCACCATGAGATGGCTTTGCCATGGTGCAGGTGGAGGATGGAGGAGTCCTGTGCTCAGGTCACCATGGTCCTGAACCAGAACTGTGTAATGAGTGGGAAAAATACACCAGAAGAATGTTCCCACAGAATTTGTGTTTTTCTGTTATAATTAGACATGAAAGGCAGAGAGCGCTTGAACAACCGTGTGTTCACGTGGGTCCTGTCCTGACAAACGTGTAGCCCTGTCGCCAGCTCCTGGTGCTGGGTGGAGGGCTGTGAGCCTCTTTTATCCTGGCTGGAGAGAAAGCAGTTTCACCTGCACATGCATGTGGGGTCACTGCCTTATCACGAAGCAGAGTGACCCCTTGTTCCCGTTACTCTGAAGGAGCAAAAATGCGTCTCCGGAAACCCTCAGAAGGTTTTCTCTGGAGTCATCCACACTCATGGGGTGCATTTGATGAAGCCTTGTGAGTGACGCCTGAGTGACCTGAAAGGGGGTAAGAAGGTGAGACCCAGCGCAACCCTCTGATCCCGACAACCGCGGGGTTTCAGAAGCTTGATTGTACCACCTCTTTCTGGGGATCAGCCTCTACGCCTGTGTTTCCCTGGCATGAGTGATTTGTGCACTGTCTGGGTCAGGTCCTAGTACTTGTTTTTGACTCATGGGTTTGCTTTACCCCACCCCCAGCACTTCATCCATGAGGTTGTTTGTGGACATGATGGTTTTGGTAAGCGTTGAAGTAAATACGTAGCTGTAAAAACAATGCATATGCATGTGCTGCCTAAAGCTTCTTGGGAAGCCAGGGCCAGGTCACCCCAGTTTGGGACAAATCCTCACCTGCTCTATAAGACCAAGAATTCTGGTCCTCTGCAGGCACTGTCAGTATTCTGGTCCTCTGCAGGAACTGGGGGAGATTCTGGTCCTCTGCAGGCACTGGGGGTATTCTGGTCCTCTGCAGGAACTGGGGGAGATTCTGGTCCTCTGCAGGCACTGGGGGTATTCTGGTCCTCTGCAGGCACTGGGGGAGATTCTGGTCCTCTGCAGGCACTGGGGGAATTCTGGTCCTCTGCAGGCACTGTCAGTATTCTGGTCCTCTGCAGGCACTGGGGGTATTCTGGTCCTCTGCAAGCACTGGGGGAGATTCTGGTCCTCTGCAGGCACTGGGGAATTCTGGTCCTCTGCAGACACTGGGGGAAATGGCCTCTGGGTGAGAACCTGTGAGTGGAGCATAGAGGGCTCTGGGGTCAGCAGCATAAGGGCCCCCTGCGAAGGCGTCCACACCAGAGCCCTGAACCCGCCTCAGGAAGCACATGCAGGGTCTCCTGCAGGTTTCGTCTGCAGGTTTAGCTGCTATGTCTTCCCAACAACCAGGAGACATTGGCTAAAACCAGACTCTTAAAAGAGTTTTTCTACAAGACCATGGCAGTGCGGGTGATCAGCCTGCTCTGGCCAAGTGGCCAGGGTGCACATGGCTGCAGCTGCTGTGTGGGTGACCTGCCACCATCTGTCCAAATGCCAAGTGCACTTGCCTGGGATCCCGCACTCCTACAGCCTACTCACGCACAGAGACTGGTGCAAGAGTGCAGAAATGGGCAGCCTTCAAGTTCAAGGCCGTCTGTTAGCACCGTGGCCCTGGTCCCTAAGTCTTCAACATCAGACCGGCTAAGTCCACCGTGGCTCCCTGGGAGCCAGAGCATCCGCTGCTGTCCAGAGCCAGGGGTGGCTCCAGTGTATGGCTGAGGAGGCAGCTCCCAGGTGCACCAGGTGTGAGCCAGGACCAGGCTGGTGCCCTGTGTGTGGGCTCTTGCGCCCTGCATGTGGGTGCCCGTGCCCCGTGTGTGGGCTCTTGTGCCCTGTGTGGGTGCCCATGCCCTGTGTGTGGGCTCTAGTGCCCTATGTGGGTGCCCATGTACTGTGTGTGGGTGCCCATGTCCTGTGTGTGGTGTGCCCGTGTCCTGTGTGTGTGGGTGCCCATGTCCTGTGTGTGGGTGCCCGTACCCTGTGTGTGTGGGCTGTTGTGCCGTTTGTGTGGGTGCCTGTGTCCTGTGTGTGTGAGTGCCTTTGCCTTGTGTGTGAAAACTTGTGTGCTTGCTTTGCTCCCAGCAGAGGGAGGCTCCCTCTGTGCCATCTGCTCTGCCCACGCATTTCTCTGGTGCTGCTTTCCATGAACACGGCCGGGGACTGACACTGGCTTGTCCACTCCCAGGGCCTGGGGATCTGCTGAGTCATGGATAAAATCACTGATTGGAAAACTTACCATCAAACTGCTGGGGCTTCCAGGGAAGCTAGGGAAGCCCATAGTACTCTTGTGCACCTGCAAACCCAACACCATTCCCACACTGCCAAGACTCAGAGGTTGGCACTGTGTGGTGGATGCCAGTTGTGGCAAGGCACGGGCAGGAGCCCCTGAAGAGACTGTGGGCTTCCCATGCAGGAGAATCCACCCTTTCCTGGCAGTGAGATTTGCCCCTGAGGAACCTGCCTACGTGCACTTAGGCAGGGCCCGAGCTCCTGGCCTCCTGGTTCCGCCTGCCATGAGATCATCCCACCCAGCGCCTGCCCCTCCTGGCCTCCTGGTTCTGCCTGCCATGAGATCGTCCCACCCAGTGCCTGCCCCTCTTGGCCTGCAGGGGCCTCTGTCTCAGCCCTTTTCCTCCTCACAGGCAGGGGAAGGGTCGCAGGCAGTGAGGACATAGTGGCTGGGCCCGCTAGATATGCAGGGGTGTCCACATGAAAATGTTGGCACGTGGTCTGGTGAGTTTTAACCTCTGGCCTTCTGTTTCCTGAGTGAGTTCCACCTAAGGAGGTTGTGTGTGCTGAGGCCAGGCAGCCACTGGAGGCTATGGAATGCCAGTCTCTTGGGTGCTCCAGTGAGCCTGTTCCAGGGGCCTCTGCATCCCCTCCCTTGCTGCTCTGAGCTTATTGTCCCTGGGAACAGGGCAGGGAGCACTCAGGCAGGTGACGGCCAGAGATGCACTCGGACACTGTTTAAGGGGACATTTCCCTCAACACAGGCAAATCCGCCAGGGACACGCCCTTTGATCCTCCTTCCATTTCAGCATTACAGACCAGACATGGCAAGAGGGATGGGATCAGCCCTGATTTGGGCAACCGGCACAGCCTGGTCACTGATTCAGCACACGCCAGCGTGTCCTAGGTGCTGGGCTAGTGCGGGGGCAGCTGGGGTTGGCTGTTGTGAGCTGCCACCCTGGAGGACACAGCTGCCCCGTGGCTGCTGCAGCAGCTAGCTCTGCAACCTTGATCATCAGCGTGCAGGTCCCAGGGCTGGGAGGGTCTGGTGCCATGCACCCCGACATCCCCTCACTACCCCACCACCTCTCCCTGCCCTGTGGTCACCACAGCCACCGCCTGTGCAACCTTGACCACCAGAGCGCAGGTCCCAGGGCTCAGGGGTCTCCCAACCCGTGCAGGCTCCCTGTCCCCTCCAGCTCAGCAAACACACAGCGCATCCAGGAGCCACGTGGGACCACACTGTCCCATGGCCGGTCCGCCAGTTCCCTTGGATGTCTCACCCTGGTGAGCCCCTCGCTCCAGCTCCCTCCAGGAAGCCCCCATCTCCCCATACAGAAGGGATCTCTTCCCTCCTGAGCCATCGGTGCCCGACCCTCCCTCTCCTCTGTCGCCCCATTTGTGGCAGGTCAGCCACACCCGTGAGCCCCGGAGCTCTGCGAAGGCCGTCACGGCTTCTTATGACGGTGCCCAAACAGTGCAGGCGGCTGGAAGCTGTTTTTCCCTGATGAAAGAAAGAAGAGGAAAGGAAGAGGGAGGGAAGAAGGCCTTTTCTTGTCCCAAGAGACTTCTGTAGGAATTTTTGGGTGATACTGAGCCTGGTAGACCCAGGTCATCTTTCCATGAGAGGAGCCAGAGTACAGCAGGCTCAGCCACGGTCCGGGGCTCAGGGCCCCAGGGAAGCATTTGCATGGGCTGCCCTCACGAGCCGCCTTTGCCACCAAGACCGGCTCTTCCAGCCAGGCCTTGGGCCGGCCCTGCTTTCCCTTCGGACAAGGTCTTCAGTCCATGGAGAGGATGGCCCACCTCCTGCCCCTGGGTCAGTGCGCAGCCCCAGGGAGGAGCTGTGTGAACCTGGGAGGTGCTGGGGAGCAAGGGTGCTCCACCAAGGAAGGCAGGAGGCCAGAGACCTGCCCAGCCCAGGAGGAGCCTGGCCAGGAGTCCCACCAAAGCCACTGGACCCGGGGAGCCTCCAGTGACCCAGCCTTGGAGGGTCAGCACTGTCCCTAGGATGGATTCTGCTTCACACACAGGTCTCGCTGTCTGTGGAGGCTGCAGACCCCGATGCCTGGACACACGGACTGACGGCAACCCTCGGGGTGGGAGGCCCCAGATGGGACTTCCTGGCCTGCCTGGGGTGGTGGGGGGGTGGGAGAGGACAGAGTGTCTGTGCGCACGTGTGAGAGCCTCAAGGATGGCATGTCTGTGAAGATGGCTTCTCCCAGCCGCGGCTGCTTTCTGTGTGTGGGCAGTGGTGGTGGAGCCATGACTGCACGGGACAGCCTTTGCCATGTGGTGTTCCCACCTCTGATCCCTTTCCTGGGCTGAGGAGCCTGGCTCTGGGGCTCAAGGTGTGGGGTTCACCAGCACCAGCTCCTGCCATAGATATCCTGGTGGCCCTGGCACAGGCACATCCTCCAGCATGGTTCCTAGACCCCCCACGTGGGACCCTAGGCCCCTGAGAGTCAGCAGGAGTGAGGCAGGCAGTCACAAACTGCCCTTGGGTGAGCCTGGTGACCAGGGGTGGACCCAGCAGGTGCAGGCCGGGCCACCCCCAGCATCTGCCCGAGCCCATGTCTTTCCCACCGCACAGCACAGCCAGGACATGGGGGTCAGGCCATTACTTGAGCTTCTAGTCCCTACATCACCCACAACTCACCGCTAACCTGTGCCTGGCTGTGGCACCTGCAGCCTGGGCTCCACATAAACACAGGCCAGGAAGTCCCATCTGGAGCCTCCCACCCCAAAGGTTTCCGGCAGTCCGGGCTCCCCAGGCACCGGCCCTGTAGCCCCCACAGACTGGGAGACCTGTGTGTGAAGTGGAATCCATTTGATGGATGGTCAGGCTGTGCTGACCCTCCAGGGCTGGGTCACTGGAGGCTCCAGTGGCTTTGATGGGACTCCTGGCCAGGCTTCTCCTGGACTGGGCCTGGGCTGGGCCTGGGCTGGTCTCCGGCCTCCTGCCTCCCTTGGTGCAGGGCCCTTGCTCCCCAGCTTCCCTGGGAAATCTGATGCCATCTGATCCCGCACGCATCCAGCACCCCTGACGCCAGCGGAGTTGCCTTTCTTCGTATATAACTCCTAACAGGGCAGCACAGCCGTTCTGAAACCTCGCACGTCCTCACTGGGGTGGCTAAGGCTGGGCCACTGGGTGTTCACCTCCTGACCCTGGAACTGTGCACAGAACCTCTCTTCAGATAGGAGGCGTGTCTTTGTGGCCATGATTAAGTGAAAGAGCTTGAGATAAGGAGGTCATTCTGGATTAACCCGTTGGCCCTAAATGCATGGCAAGTGTCCTTACACAGAGGATAAGGAGGTCATTCTGGATTAACCCATTGGCCCTAAACGCATGGCAAGTGTCCTTACACAGAGGCAGAGGGAGGTTAGATGCAGACAGAGGAGGAGGCCTCCTGGAGACTGAGGCAGAGGTGCAGCAATGCAGCCGCGGCCCAGGGATGCCTGGAGCCACAGAAGCTGGCGGAGGTGGGAGGGTCCTCCCCTGGAGCCTCTGGAGGGAGCACGGCCCATGGACTCCTTGATTTCAGACCCCTCCCTGCTGAGCGGGGAGAGAATGAGCCCCTGTTGTTTCGAGTTGCCCAGGCTGTGGGGATCTGCCATGGCAGTTCCAGGACCCTCGGACCCTCGGCTCAGAGCCCCTCCAGCACTGAGCAAGAAGACCACTCAGGGCCGCCCCTCCCCGCCCAGCTGGCATGTGCCTTGCTGCTCACCCGACCACACTGCCCTCAGTTACAGATGCCTGCCCGGGATGCGTGGGACGGGGGCTGCGGCTTCCCTGGGGATGGGGTGCGTGGAGCCTGCCTGCGGCCATGCTCCTGTTTAGGTGCCGAGTGAAGCTGGACGTGGGTGGGATGGGGCATTCTGTCCAAGGGTCTCTTGGGGGTCCACGAGGACTCTGTTCTGATGATACTGCCCTCCTTCCTGAGGCTGCCCGTGGGGCTCCACGGAGGCCATGGGGTGATGAGGACAGAAGAACACCTAGGCTGGGCTCCTGGGACCCCAGCAGCAGCTGAAGGCACTTGGAGCAAGCACCACAATTCCCACCCACGGGCCAGGCAAGGCCAGAACCGTCCCCAAAGAAGGGAGCAAGGAGACAGGGCCTTTTAGTGATAATATCATAACCAAAAAGTTCTTTAAACATTTTTTCATTTTTTTCTGTCACTCAGTATTTTTTAAATTACATGTCCATTTATTATTTTGCCCATCTAATCATTGCCATCTATACCAAACAAAAAAATCTATGCACCAGTGTTCACAAAGCATTTAAGATGCCTATGAAATGTAATAAGAACTAACTGCAGCCGCACAATATTCCCTCGTATGCACGTTACCATCATGCTGACGCTGGGCACGCAGAGTATTTACAGGTTTTCTTTATTATAATGAATTCTGCAATGAACATCTTTCTATATAAATTTTTGTGAGTACTTTGCATTATTTCCTAAAATAAATTAGAAGAAAGAATGATGAATCGGAGAATGTAAACATTTGGGGCTTTTGAAACACAGTTTTTATAAATTAGAGCCTGTAGTTTTAATTCAGGGAGATTGTTGTGTCTCGGAAGATTTTTCATGGTGAAGTCTCACCTGACGGCACTTCCTCGTCCTCCACAGAGCCGTGTGTGTAGGGCCCGGGGTGCTGACCGGGCAGTTCTTCAACACAGTGAGTTGTAGCGGGAGTCCCGAAGGTTCTCAGGCCTTGTCTCCATGGAGGGCGTTTTGTGGCCTCTCCCGGGGCAGCCGGCAGGAGCCGGGCGAGAACAGATGCGTCTGTAGCAGGAGGGCATTGATGCCTCTGAGGTTGTAGCGAGGTTGGTATTTACCTTTTCCTCCTGGTCCATTCTGAAGCTCCAAAGAACGGTCAGTTTAATACAGAGACACAATTACAGCAAGCATCTAGTGTGAGACTAGCCACGCATTTTGGCTGGAATTACTCAGGGCGTTGGAAAATCACAAACCTTTTCAAGTAAACTTGCAAATTGCTAGCATTCTCTCTGCAAGACAAGAAATGCCGTCTGTCCCCTGACCCCCGACTCCACACCCAGCTTGTTCTGCCCCTTTCTGATTGTTCTAAGTAACTGACATACTTAGAGCAGTTTGGAGCCACGTCGTGGCCTTTTGAGACCGGCGAGCTGTGATATTTTCCTAGAGAGCACGGTCACCTCCAGAGGTGAGAGAGACACAGAATTCTACTCTGAGAATTCCTGGGACGCACACCACGGTGGCTGTGAGTATGAAGGCAGATGCTGCGGAACAGCCCGGAAAGGGTGTGGGGTCCGTGGCCCCTGGCAGTGCCCAGAGCTGAGCAGCCACCTTCCTGGAGGAGAAGGCCTGGGCTGGATGCTTGAGAATGACAGACACAGGCCCAGCTGTTCTTCAGAGATACAGAGCGACCCACCGTCTGCTTTGCTGGGACTGTCCAGTGTTAGCAGGGAAAGTCCTGCATCTGGCACGCTGGGGAAGTGGCTGCACCAGCTGAGAACCAGTCTCTGATTTTAGGGGTGAGGAAAGTAGAGGTGGGTGCTCTACCTGAATGCTCACCAGCTCGGGGGTGCGCCTGAGCAGTGGACATCAGTCAGACATCTCTGTGAAGTGTTAGCGGGAAGAGTATCATGGAACCATTAGCAGCTGCTTGAGATTAGGCCCAAACCAGTGGGGACCATCGCATCCAAACACTTGGGGCCACCTGCCGTCATCGGGGTGGCCCACCTTTCTTCTGAGCAGGGATTCTCTTCCTGCCTGGAGGGAGCAGTTTCCTCATCAGGGGTGGCCCACCTTTCCTCTGAGTGGGGCATTCTCCAGCAAATGAAAACGTCTACATGAGAATGCAGACGCAGCGCCCTCAGATGCCGGCTGCAGAAAGCACTGGAGACCCAGAGAATGAACACATCCACACGAGAACGCAGACACAGCGCCCTCAGATGCTGGATGCAGAGAGCCCTGGAGACACTGCAAATGAAAACATCTACACGAGAACGCAGACACAGCACCCTCAGATGCTGGATGCAGAGAGCACTGGAGACACTGCAAATGAAAACATCCACACGAGAACGCAGACGCAGCGCCCTCAGACGCCGGCTGCAGAAAGCACTGGAGACCCAGAGAATGAAAACATCCACACGAGAACGCAGACACAGCAACCTCAGACGCCGGCTGCAGAAAGGACTGGAGACCCAGAGAATGAACACATCCACACGAGAACGCAGACGCAGCGCCCTCAGACGCCGGCTGCAGAGAGCGCTGGAGACCCAGAGAATGAACACATCTACACGAGAACGCAGACACAGCACCCTCAGACGCTGGCTGCAGAAAGCACTGGAGACCCAGAAAATGAAAACATCCACACGAGAATGCAGACACAGCACCCTCAGATGCCGGCTGCAGACAGCGCTGGAGACCCAGAGAATGAACACATCTACACGACAACGCAGACGCAGCACCCTCAGACGCCGGCTGCAGACAGCGCTGGAGACATTGTGCATGAGAAGAAAAAGACAAGGTCAAGAACTTCCGTGGAGAAATAAAAATTACACAAAAAGGAAAGATTTGTATTTTTTTGTTGTTGTTGGCTGATTGTATTCTTCCTATTCTCCCTCCACTTTCTTTCTAGAACTCCAACTTTTCTCATTGCGTTCTCTATTTTCTCATTGCAGTCTCTATCTCTATGCCTATTTGTAAATGCAATACAAAAATGATTGCCTGGAAAAAATACAAGCCACGTTTCAGAACTCAGTAAGTGGGTTTAAAAATAGTTTAGATATCACTGAACAATAATGAATAACTAGAAAGTAGATCAGAAGAAAATTCTCAGAATGAAGGATAGAAGCGTAAGGAGGAAAACAGAGAAGAGCAAGTGTGAGGGACTGAACCGCGTCCTCCCAGAATGCACATGTGGAAGCCTGGCTTAGTTCTGGCTGCCACAACAAAATGCCATAGACTGGGGGCTTAGAAACAACAATGCATTTCTCACATCTTTGAAGGCTGGGGAGTCTCAGATCAAGGTACCGGCAGATTCCGTGTGGTGAGGACCGGCTTCCCTGGAGTGTCACTGCGTCCTCACATGGGGGATGGGGGAGGGGCGCTCTGGGGCCTCTTTTATGAGGACACCGATCCCATGATCAGCGGTCCACCTTCAGGACCCCATCCCCTACCACAGGCCCCATCTCCTAACACCATCGCCTTGCGGGTGAGGATTTCAACAGATGAATTTCGGGGAACACGGACATTCAAACCCTCACAAAGCCCCACCCACCGAGGTGACTCTGTCTGGAGAGGAGACATTAGGGAGGTAATTAAGGTGAAGTGCAGCCATCAGGGTGGGGCCCTGATCTGATAGGACTGGAGTCCTTATTGAGAAGAGGAAGAGATACCAAATTGTGTGCATGTGTGCGTGTGTGTGCGTGTGTGCGTGTGTGTGCGCGTACACATGTGTGTGCGCATGTGTGCACGTGTGTGCGTGCGCGTGTGCGTGGGTGCATGTGTGTGCACGTGTGTGCGTGCATGCATGTGTGTGCACGTGTGTGTGCATGTGCGTGTGCATGTGTGTGCATGTGTGTGCACACGTGTGTGTGTGCTTGTGTGTGTGTGCACATGCGTGTGCACAGAGAAAAGGCCTTGTGCACACAGGGAGCAGGCGGCCCTCCACAAGCCAGGAAGAGAGGCCTCACTAGACTAACCCTGTCCCTACGTCGGTCTTGAACTTGCAGCCACCAGGGTTGTGGAGCCCCTGGTCTGTGGTGCTGGGTTATGGCAACCCTACTGCCCCAGTGAGATGGGAAGAGACAGCAGACACAATGAGAAGACACCACACATGAGTAACTGGAGTTCTGGGAAAGAGAGAAAGAATAGGCAAAATCAGTATTTAAAGTGGTAATGGCTGAAAATGTTCCCCAACTGACGCGAGACACCCCGGCCCCGCTGGGCTGCTTCTGACCCTGTGACCTGGGGCTGTCACCGCAGGAGCCTCCCTGGCCTCCTGGCTATTTGATGTCACCACGGCAGGCCTGCTGGGGCTGCCTCCCCTCTGCAGATGCCACCGGATGCCCTGGGGAGCGGTAGCCACTTCCTTTCCCGCACTTAAGATGCCCACATTTTGAAAACCCGAAGGGGCGCATTGGATTCTCCAACTACACATTTTCAAAAACCAAATGGAATCACCCTGGGTGCCTATCAATGGATGGATGGATACAGAACACGTGGTATCCGTACGCGATGGAATACTCCGCAGCCACACACACGAATGAAATCATGTCGTTGGCAACAACATGGATGGAGTTGAAGGCTGACACGTGAAGGGAAGTAAGCCAGGGGTAGAAAGGCGGATGTACCACATTCTCGCTCATTTGTGGGCACTGAAAGAGTGGCTGTCACAGAGGCAGAGAGTTGGCTGGTGGTTCCCAGAGGCTGGGCAGGGCGTGTGGGTGAGAGGCAGACAGAAAGTGAGGCTGGTTACGGGGCACAAACATGCAGTCAGGTGAAGGAGTAAGTTCCAGTGTTCCATAGCACAGTTCACAGACCAAAGGCAACAACCATTTACTGTGTATTTCTGCCTCCCCGTCCCCGGGAAGCGGCTGGCCAGTGCATCTGGGAACACAGGTCTCTTTCCTCTGTCTTCCTCCATCAGGCTCCGGAAAAGCTTTCCCCAGAAAAGACGCCCGACAGCAGGGGCTGCCTCCTGTGGCTTTTGTGACCCAGCCTGTTTCTCCATCCAAGCTGCATCCTCTGGGTGGGGGTGTCTGCACCTGGGGTGTGTGTGAGAGTGAGTGAGGGCGCGTGCCTGTGCCTGTGTGCGTGCATCTGTGCTCCTGCGGGCTGTGCCTCTCTGTGCACGTGTGTGCAGCCATGCATGCGTGTTCACACGTGTGGAGTGTGTGCGTGTGTCCGTGCCTGGGTGTTGCAGGTGGTGAGGCTGGCAGAGCGTCCTGACCCCTCGGGCCCCAGGCCTTGTCCCTCTTCTCCGTGTCCCAATCTTCCTTCAACCGCCCGCGCCGCCCCTGCCTTTGGTGGCCTGGAGTCCCCAACCAGCTCTGGGTACTAGGGCGCCGGGCAGGGCGGGAAGTAACGGGCAGAGTCTGTCGGGTCACGATGACTGAAAACAGGCCCTGTCTTCAGTTTAGGCTCAGGCGGAAACCCCCCGGGAGCCTCCGGGGGCTGCGGTCGGTGCCAGAGGTCCCGGGCAGCTGCCTGAACGCGCCCAGCGGCTCCTGCCCCGCAGCCTCCGCCCCGCGCCCGCGTCCTCGGGCCGGCAGCGCCCCCTGGTGCCGCCTCGGGTCTGTGCAGGGCCGGGCGGGCTGCGCTGAGCACCTGCAGGCGCCTCCATGGGTGACAGAAGACAGAGGGGCTGACCAGGTCTTCTACAGGTCAATGGGCGATCAACAGCTGGACGCGTAGCAGGGGGCATCCGGGTGGCCTAAGAGAATTCAGCAAGGCCGGCTGCAGGCCGAGAGTCACCGGGAACTCACCTGGAAGGAGTGGATGTGGCCGCCCCAGGACCACTCTGTTCCAGGTGCCCGGCCCTGGCCATGGAGCCCTTGGACGTATGTGTTTCTTTAGCTGCAGCGAGCTGGGTCCCGGTGCTGAGCAGAAGACCCTGTGCTGCGGTCCCTGTGCTCCCTGGCAGCTGTGGGGGGAACTCTGACCTTTGGGGCCCCTGGGCACTTACCCTGTTGGTTCCTGCTCTGGGCTGCCGAGGGCTGGGTGCTGTGCTGCGTAAAAGGCCATATGGACAGGGCTTCTGTGTCCCCTGAGTCAGGCACTGCACCCTTATGCTCCCCTCAGGGGCCACATCACCTGCAGTCCCTGGAGAGCAGGGGAAAGGTCCCCCTGGGCCAGATGGGGGCAACTGGTGGGCATCCTGCCCACCGACTGGTTGGGGGGCCTGGCTCTGCAGGAACGGGGGAGGGGGGGTTGCCAGGGGCTTTCCCTCCAAGAGTGGTAACAGATCAAAGAACATCTACCCCAAACCAGACCAGATTCAGCACACACCTTACCCAGGGCTCCAAAGACACCAGAGTGGGGAGTAAAGAGAGAAAGAGACAGACAGAGACAGAGAGAGGGAGAGATTCAGAGCAAGGCGGGGCGGGGCACGGGGGAGGGGAGGAGAGACCCCAGCCCTTCTCACCTCACAGACCTCTGGGCTAACTTGGCCCCACCCCCACCATCCACCCTCCAACCCCAGCCCCACCCGCCCCCAGGGCTGAGCAGAGACCTCTAGGACATGGTCATGCACACACAGAACCTGTCCCAGAAGGCAGGACCCCGTCCCTGCCCCAGCTTCCGGCTGGCAGGGCTGTGTCAATGACTTCTGGCCAAGCGACCCCAGGAAATGGCATTCCGTGGGGTCAGGTGGCTCCTCAGTGCCTTTTCCTGGCTTTTTATGTAAAAGCATGGCAGGCGGCATCAGGCAGTGTCCCACACCCCTACAAGCTCAGGGGAAGGCCACCTTTACCCACAGGGCCAAAATGTGGGTGCAGGCTCCCCTCTGGAGTGGACACGCTGAGGGCACACCCAGGCCCTGGCCCGCTCAGCCGCATCAGAGCAGCACACAGGGCCGGGTGAAGGTGGCCTCCACCCCTCCACCACACCAGGCACGGCTCGGAGCCAGGCCAGAGGGAAGGTGTCAGCTCTGCAATGCATCCAGTAGTTTCCACCCTTGGCTGTGAAGAGCGGCGTTCCCTGACAGAAGTTTCTAGCACATGTGTGCTGGCGAGGATGCAGTCGTCTACTTGCTGGGCACACACTGTGCCAGGCTGAGTGGAGGCCCCCAAAGATGTGCAGCCCTCAAACCTGTGAGTGCCGCCTGAGACTGCAACATGATGACAGGTCTGGAGCAGGGAGAGTCTCCCGGGTCACCCACCTGCACCCTGTGCTGGGCCAGGTAGTGCCTCCCACCCCACCAAGATTCACATCCCTTCTCCGGGGAAGACGTGCGCGATGTGACAGCCCGTGAGTCCGTCCATTCTGGGGACAGTATGGGGGTCACTGCGGGGGGCGGGTAAACAGAGGTGCTTCAGCCCACACAAAAAAGTTAATTGAGTTTTTCTGTTTGTTTGGTTTTGAGCGAAAACGTGAACATTTTATCCAGCTGCTTGTTAGATTCAAGAGCAGGAGCAGCCAGCGCTGCTAAGGCAGTCACACGCACACAGCTTCACGGAGCAAGTACCCAGCCAGGGCCTTGCTGACTATGGCTGCTAATAAAACAGCAGCAATTTATTTTCATAAAATTGCTAATAGTTTTCTTAAAATGCCATTGCACTTAAACATACACAGGGACACCCCCATCGTCTCTGCCCTCCAGCGGGAGGATATGAAGCTGGAGACTGGAGACTAGCCAGGGACAGAGGCAACTACTCCCTGAAATGATGTCACCCTGTGCAAGCACCTTCCCCAGGCCAGGCCAGGCCTCAACACCCCCAAGCATCTTCCCCAGGCCAGGCTTCAACACCCCCAAGCACCTTCCCCAGGCCAGGCTTCAACACCCCCAAGCACCTTCCCCAGGCCAGGCCTCAACACCTCCCAAGCACCTTCCCTAGGCCAGGCCTCACCCCCAAGCACCTTCCCCAGGCCAGGCCTCAGCACCCCCATCTGAAAATGAGATGGGATTTCTGAGCCCCCTTTCAGTGCTGATAGCCCCTGGTTCTCCCAGAACAGGAATAAGTTGGCAAGCTTATCAGAGAAACAAAGGAATAACGCATCCTGTTTTCTGTATAGGGCAGGACAGTGGCCACACCCCAAACACAACAGAAACTGCTGTTTTACTTGAGTCTGGGACCAAGCAAGAGCTTCTCCCAGAATCCAGGCTAAGCCAGCTCTCTCCCGGAGCAGTGGGTGAAATCCCTCAGAACTACTGTATGTTGGGGAGTTGGGGTAGGAGGTGCAGGGAGGCAAGCCCTGACTATGCAATTAAGGAAAACCTATAATTTTTATTATACAAGCACCGTATGTTTATTGCAGAAACTTTAGGAAACACAAACTTAACAAAAAGAAAAGAGGAAAAAAACCCTGTAATCCCAATCCCCAGAGAGACAACAATATTTCGTACGTATCCTTCTGAACTTTCTTTTATGCCTAGGAACCTTCACACATCGATTTTTTCTTGAAGGATCAAATCATTCCTAATGTTGGATAACCTGCTCGTTAAACAATTGTGAAGAGATTGTCTCATATATTGTGTCCATATTCCCATTCGACATATTATAATGGTATGTTTTAATATAGTGTCACATTTTTAAATACATTATAATAATCATTAGCATTTTTTGAGTGCTTACTGTGTGTCAGGCAGTGTACTGAGTACTGTGGACACATTATCTCATTTAAATCTCACAGCAGCATAAGTGCTATTATGATCATTTCCTTTTAAAGATAAGGAAACTGAAGCTGAAAGAGTGAAGGAATGTTCCCTGAATTACACATCTAGTTACTAGTAGAGTTTCAGTTTCCACCCAGGTCTGGCCACCTTCAAAGCATGTGCTCTTCAGGAAAGCATTTTCCATAGGAAACTTTTTCCCATAGGAAACTTTTTCCGTAGGAATCTTTTCCCATAGGAACCTTTTTCCATAGGAAACTTTTTCCATAGGAACTTTTTTCCCTAGGAAACTTTTTCCATAGGAACCACCATCCCTTGGTAAGGATGTGCAGTAGTTTATTTAACCAGACCCTACTTATGAAACGTTGTTACTATTATCCACCACGCTGATATGAATGTCCAGGGGCATATGTATCTGTGTACTTCTCTAATTATTTATTATTTAATTATTTAATAATTATAATTAAAGGAGGAGAGCAAAAGAGATACCCCAAGATGGAGTGCCCCAGACTCTCTCCCAGGACCCCTCCCTGCCTGCCTGTCCATCAATTTCACAAACGTCATAAAGAATCAATGTACAGTGTGTTTTCCTGTCTGGTGGCTGTCCCCACCGCCTGTGTTTCATGGAAGAGGGATTAAACCATTTCAGCTCCCTTTCCAAGAACCAACTCAAGAAACATGCCACCACCCCACCCTTAGATCTGGAGGATCCAAGCCCTAATATACCTTCTCTGTCCTTTCCCGGACCCCAGATGGAGTCTTCTGAGGTTCTCCATCCCACAGCCCTTCACCTCTACCCTGCCTCCACTTGTCCCCAGAAACCTGATCAGCTTCCACATAATGCCAGGAAATGCATCCAGCAGGCTCCACTTCCATGGGGTCCCAGCCCGTCAGAGAGCAGCAGCTTGGGCCTGATGCCTGCCTGCTGCTCCTCTGTGTGGCTATGGCTGGAATTGAAGCTTCCAGAGCTGCTCAACAGTGACCTTCATAGAAGGTCAGAGCTGGACAGGACTTCAGTGCCCATTCCAACCCTCTCCAACTGAAGGTGGGGAAACTGAGGTCCAGAGCGGGAGAGGGACTTGCCCAAGGTCATTTGGGTTGTTAGAGGCAGAGCAGACAACTACGGGTGGAGAAACTGAGGCCCAGAGAGGGATAGGGACTTGCCCAAGGTCACTCGGGTTGTTAGAGGCAGAGCGGACAACTACAGGTGGAGAAACTGAGGCCCAAAGAGGGACAGGGACTTGCCCAAGGTCACTTGGGTTGTTAGAGGCAGAGCCGAGACCGCAAACCATTTCTCCGGACTTCCATCTCCACCTCTTTCCATACACAACCCTCCATCTGCCTTTTCCTGATTTCGCCAAGAACCACCAGAAGATCATAGAGAGGCAACATCAGGAGTAGGCTCTGAATAGGCTCCAGATCCTTCCTCTCCACTCCTCAAGTGAGGAGACCTCCTGGAAACTCCGCATCCCAAATCCCTGAAGATCACCAGCTGGAGCCACTTACCTGCACTCACATCTGTGGTTGGCCTCGTCCGAGCAGTGGTGGGCGTGGCTGTTGGGGGCTTCATGGGGGTCTTTGCTGAGGTTGTGGTCTTGGCTAAGGTGCTGTTCGTCCCTCGGCTGCTGTTGGTTGTAGTCGGAGGGACAGAAGGAAGAGGGTCCCTGCTGGTGGGGAAGGGCCCCTGGGTTGTGATGTCCGTGGTCGGTGTCTCTGAAGGGGTGAAATTCTTGAGGGCGGCTTCCGAGGGGCTGTAGGAGGAAGCAGAGCTCCCAGCAAAGGAAGTAGTTTTGCCCACTGCTGACCCAGCCTCTATGGAGACCAGAGCTGCTCCTGAGACTTTGACGTAACTTGGTGTCTCAACAGAGAGGGCTGAGGTTTCTTCCAGGGGATTCCCACTAACTGTGGCCAGAGCTCCACTGAGGGTCGTGGCCCTGGGTGCTGTCACTTCGCTTTCTGTGGTGCTGTTGGTGGGGAGTGGGGTCCCAACCGTGGCATCAGGTGCAGCTGACTCTGTGGTGCCGGCTGTGGACAGGGTCTCGGCAGAGGCTGTGGCCTCAGTGATGTGTGGTTTTGCGTCAGTGGAGTCAGGCAGAGCTGGTGGATCGGAGGTGGACGAGGCCTTCACCCCTTCCGTGGGGACGTGATCTCTGTCTGAGGCCCCAGGGACCCTGGAAGTCAGTGTTTCTATTTCTGTGATTCTGCAATTGATAACCTCGATGTGGGTGACGGTCACCAGGGCTTCAGTGAGGAGAGTGACGTCAGATCCCGGGGACCATGAGGGGGTGATGACTGGATGGGAGCCATCGGAAGAGGCACTGCTCTCTGAGGCCCATGACGGGGTGATGACTGGATGGGGGCTGTCAGAAGAGGTGCTGCTCTCTGAGGCCAGTGAGGGGGTGATGACTGGATGGGGGCTGTCGGAAGAGGCGCTGCTCTCTGAGGCCCATGACGGGGTGATGACTGGTTGGGGGCCATCGGTAGAGGCGCTGCTGTCTGAGGACAGCACCTTAGCTTCTGTGGAGGTGTGAGCCAATGTCAATATGTCCATTGTGAGTGTCTTTGCCTCTTCAGAGCTGTCATCGGTGCAAAGGGTGTCAAAGATGGCTTCCTCTGGATCACTGCCTGTGACAGTCTGAACTGTGGTCATTCCAGCTCCCTCGGGGCTGCCACTGGCGGCTGATGTCTCCACAGAGGTGGCGATCAGCACCCTGAAGTCGGGAGGTGTTTTTGTGAAAGTCCTGGTCTCTCTTGCAGGGGAAATTCTCTTGGTTCCTCTGGTCTCTGCTTCTGGAATGGGGCCGGCTGGGGTTGAGGCCCTAGAAGAGGTCTCAGCGCTCAGCGTTTGAGTTTCCAGAGAGGCGTGGCCTGGTGCTGGAGTCATAGCGGGCACTTCTGTGTCCTCCGTTGTTATCGCAGTGTCTGCTCTGCGGGTGCTGGGGCCTGTGTTGGTTAAGACTGACTTGGTGAGCCTGGGTTCCAGTGGACTTCACACAAGCTATTGTGTTTACACCCTGGGCACTTCTGGGAGGAGGGTGGGGAGGGGGAGTGCCATTACCTCATTTTTCATCTACATAAGTGAATAAGAAGGAGGGAGTCCTGGGAAGCCCAGGCCCGTGTGGCAGCCACGGAGCTGGGGTTGCCATGACTGGCGTCCTCTGAAGCCCCGACAGCTCACTTGGGGCCAGCAAGCCCCGGGATCTGCTGGCTGTCGGCCTGCATCTTTAAGAGGGGATGTGTGGGGCCAGCGTCCACCTTCCAGGGTGAGCCAAGAAGGCAGACCAGCGTCCAGGACTCACAGAGCTTTCTGAACCTGTGTCCCCTTCCTCAGATACTTTTCTCATCCAACACATGCTTCCCTATGGAAGTAAAAACCCTTGAAAGATGAGAAAGGCCTATGATTTGCCTTTCGGGGTAGCTGGGTGGATTGAGGGGAAGGAACCTCCTGAGACAGGGTGGGCAGTGCTGCTGCCAAAACGAGGGAGCTGGCAGAGTCCTTGGGGCTCCGGCAAGGGAAAGAGGGCACTCCCCACCCTGCCGAGGCCCCTGCTGATGAGGGCTGAGGACTGCAGGGTTGGAGCCTGGGAACCATAGAAACCGTGGCCAGGCATTTTCCACAGGACACAGGGAGCCAGCTCAGGCAAAACCTAGCTTTTCAGAGAGCGGCTGCTGGCACTTCTGCCTAGAGCAGAGGCCTGTTCCCTTAACTGGCCCTGAGGTGGGAGGAACGGGAGTCCCTGAGGGAGGCTACGGTATGATATTTTCCCCAGAGACAGGGTCTTGCTCTGTTGCCCAGGCAGGTCTTGAATTCCTGGGCTCAGGCGATCCTCCTGCCTCAGCCTCTTGAGTAGTTTACTACAAGATCTTTTCCGGCCTGAAAAAGGGGGCCTCCCCTGTCTAGAGGGAGATCGGGCTCTCCCTGTGAGTAGGCCAAGGAGCCTCTTGGAGAGGGTTTCTAGATTCAGCAAATAAAAATACAGGGTACTTGGTTAAATTTGAACTTGCATTTCAGATAAATGATGAATAACTTTTTAGCATGAGTATTTCTCATGCAATATTGGCTACATACTTACACTTAAAAAAAATTGTTACCTGAAATTCAAATGTAACTGGATGCCCTGTGTTTTATCTGGTAATCCCAGTCTTGGAAGGAAAAGGATCAGATATGAACCCCCTAATTCTCTGAGCCTTCTTGGTCCAGCCCACACAGCTGGAAGCCCGAAGGTGGCGCTCTTGGAGTCTGACCTCCCCTGGCACACGGTTTGAGATGGTCTTTACCCGGCTCCACTGGCCCAAAAGTAGCCCATAGACCCAAAAGAGGCCTAGCACCTCTCCCCAGGGCGTCAAGATGGGGCCCCTGGTCACCGGCTGGTTGTCCTGTGGACCTCAGGGAATGACGAGGCAGGAGTCAAGAGCCTCGGTTGCAGCTCCCGCTGTGCCGCCCACTACCGGCTCTGGGGTCAGATGATCTGCTGGTTCAAATCCTGGCTCAGCCTCCTACTAGCCAGGCCAGTCTCTAGACCCCTCCCAGCCTCCATGTCCTTACCTGAGAAAACAGGGTTACAATACCTGCCTTGCCAAGGTGGTGAGGACCAGCGGAGAAGGTGAAAGGGCTTATATTCCAAAGCCCACAAGGTAAGCATCCCTCCCCCTGGAGTCCTCTCCCAAGCCACTGGAAGGCACGCACAGTCGATTTGACTGTAGTGAGGAGTGCGGGCTGCACCCCCAGGCAGTGTAGGCGAGTCCCGGGCACCCACTCTCATCCCTGGTCTGGTGCGGCCCAGCTGCACACACAAATCTCACTTTTGCAGGAACTGTTCGTCTGCCTTCATAATACAGTTTCTTCTCCCCACTTCAAGGCCTGAGATCATTTCTCTGAGCCTTCTTGGTCCAGCCCACACAGCTAGAAGCCCAGAGTGGTGCCCTTGGAGCCTGACTTCCCCTGGCACATTTTCCGGCTTGTCCAGGAGCCATGGGGTGTCCTTTCTGCTGTGAAACCTCCTCATGTTCCCCAAGCCCACAGCCTCTCGGGTCCAGGGGGGTCTTCTCAAATACAGCAAAGCCTGACCCAGTCCCTCGTTAGCTCTGGAACACTGCGGCTCTCCTGGTACAATCTTCAAATCTGGTGGAGAGGAAAGCGTGTGGACTTGGGACCCTGAGGTGGAGAATCTGCTGTCTGCCCTGTGACCCTGGCCAAGTCTCTCAGCTCCAAGCCTGCATTTCCGCACCTGCAAAGTGGAGCTCACGGGACACGTGCAGCGCAAACCAGGCCACGGCGAGCACAGGCAGGAGGCCGCGGGGTGCAGTGCTCAGGCCTGTGTGGAGTCAGATCCTGGCTCCGAGGAGTTGTTACTGGATCCCCAGAAGCACAGTGGCCCCGTCCTTAAAGCAGTGGAGGTGGGGGGTGGTAAGAACAGGGCTGATCTTGTGGGGCCATCGTGAGGATTAAAAATATAATGTATGATAATGATGTGTCAAAGTAGATTCCTCAGTCCTAACGAATATGCCACTCTGGTGGGGACATTGGTGATGGGGGAGGCTGTGAGCGGTGGGGATGGGAATTCCATACTCTCCACTCCAGTTTTTTTTTTTTTTTTTTGAAACAGAGTTTCACTTTTGTTGCCCAGGCTGCAGTGCAGTGGTGCAATGTCAGCTCACTGCACCCTCCACCTCCCGGGTTCAAGCAATTCTCCTGCCTCAGCCTCCCGAGTAGCTGGGATTACAGGTGTGCACCACCATGCCCGGCTAATTTTTGCATTTTTAGTAGAGACGGGGTTTCACCATGTTGGCCAGGCTGGTCTCGAACTCCTGACCTCAGGTGATCCACCTGCCTTGGCCTCCCAAAGTGCTGGGATGACAGGCGTGAGCCACTGTGCCCGGCCAAATCACTTCCACAGTGACCTTGACCCTCCGTCTTGTGCTGGGAAAGCCACAGGAGGTCACGTTTCACCACCACCCTCTCCCATGCCTGGAGCTTGGGCTTCGAGTCAGACCCGGGTTTCATTCCTGGTCCTGGGCATGATTAGCTCTATCACCGAGGGCAAATTTCAGAGCCAGTCTGAACCTTCACTTCCTGCTCTGTAAATGGATAAACCATACCTCGCTGGGCTGTTGTCGTGAGGTTCACATGTGATAGTAAAGCTCTTACACATTGCCTGCTACGCAGTTGATGCTCATCAAAAATATATACATCTTAGGTGCTCAGTAAATGAGCGAGAACCCTGACATCCATTCTGATCCTCAAGTGCTGGGGAGAAGAGACGGCTCCCCAGTGTGGGACAACTCTAATGCTAACAACCTTCCATCTTCATCATCCTGTGATTCTGCATCCCAGTCAAAGCCAGGAACACTGGCCAGGCTGAAGGCACGGGGCTGGGGAAGAGACTAGCTGGGAAGAGAGAAAAGGTGAGGGCGCTTATCTGAGTCTTGGGGCCTAGGAAGAGAGGACGCGTGAGGGTGAGGACTCAGCCAAGCTAGAGATTCAGCCATGAGAAGGGACATGCAGTTACCGAATATATTTCCAAACGCCCTAGAGAAGAATCTTACTCCCTCCATGTGTCACGGATGTGAACTGTTATGGCCACTGGCCAGTGACCAGACAAGGTAGCTTGGGAATTTCAGGGCAGGAGCGCTGATGAAGGCAGCTTTTGGGTAGAAGAAAGCCTGCTGGATCCTCATCAGGGAATCACAACATCTCAGAGCTGGAAAGAACTTTAAAAGCAGGCTGGGTGCAGTGGCTCATGCCTGTAACCCCAGCACTTTGAGAGGCCAAGGTGGGCAGATCACTGGAGGCCAGGAGTTCGACAACAGCCTGACCAACATGGCAAAACCCCATCTCTACTAAAAATACAAAAACTAGCTTGGTGTGGTGGTGCACGCCTGTAATCCTTGCTACTCGGGAGGCTGAGGTGGGAGAATTGCTTCAACCAGGGAGGTGAAGGTTGCAGTTAGCTGAGATTGCTCCACTGCACTCCAGCCTGGGCGACAGAGCAAGACTCTGTCTGAAGAAAGAAAAGAAAAAGAAAATCAGAAGGTCCAGGTTCCATTTCCAGCTCTCTCCTTAACACTGACCCAGGAGCTGTCTGAACGTACAAGTCATCTGCCCTCTCTGGGCCTCTGTCAACATAATCTACAAGGTCCTTTTGGCCCCGTGGTCTGGGATTCTGCATTGGGTGTGTGACATTGTCTTCCAGAAATTTACTCTGCTCTGGGCTGTGCTGCTGGGAAGAAGGAGGGAATGGGAGGGAATAGGAGGAGGAAGACTCCCCAGAAGAGTTTGAGGGGGGTCCATAGGGGAGAAAATCCAGCACTTGGGGTGGGGATCTTGGACACCATTGATCTGTAGGCTGAGTCCCTTCCATCCTCCACTCAGCCTCAGCTCTTTGCTTATCAAATGAGACAAGGACCCCCCCCACTGGGAGAAGTCAGGTAGGGAGAGGAGGCCAGGGTCACAGCAGGGATTGTATTCTCTTAGACCCATCTAGTAGCTGCGATCCACTGTGAGGCTTAGCCCAAGGGAAGATGGAGAAGAGACTAAGCAACAATGCAGCTCCTCTCAGCCACCCCAGCCCTCCTCCAGCCCCACCTCCGCAGGGATAGGGGCTTCCTCATTCCAGCAGCAGGTGAGTCCACCCCAGCCCCTTGCAGATGAGGAAGTGAGGAATCCCTGGAAAGGAAGCCTGGCTGAAAGCTTCCCTGGGTTTGCTGAATTTTGGGCCATTTTCCTTGGTATCTGGGAAATTTACAAGCCTGGGCAGATGACTGTTAGCCCTAGGGGCCATAACAGTCTTATGCAGAAAGTTCCTGGGCCATATTTTAGCCGAACTCAGCTCTCACCTTGAATGAGCATAGGAGGCTAGTTCATTAATTTAACGCACGTAGGCAATTCCTTCTATATGCCAGACATCGCTCCAGGCACTTGGAATACGTCACTCAGTAAAAGAGATCCCGGCCTTCACAGAACAACTCTCCTAGTGAAGAGAGACAGCAAACTGTGAACCCCGAATATCTGAGACAGGTCTCAGTTCATTTAGAAAGTTTATTTTGTGAAGGTTGAGGACTCGTGTCCATGACACAGCCTCAGAAGGTCCTGGTGACATGTGCCAAAGTTGTCAGAGCAGAGTTTGGTTTCACACGTTTTAGGAGACATGAGACATCAATCAACATATGTAAGATGAACATTGGTTCAGTCTGGAAAGGTGGGACAACTCAAGCAGGGAGGGGGCTTCCAGGTCACAGGTGGGTGAGAGACAAATGGTTGCATTCTTTTGAGTTTCTGATGAGCCTCTCCAAAGGAGACAATTAGATATGCATCTATCTCAGTGAGCAGAGGGGTGACTTTGAATAGAAGAGGAGACAGGTTTGCCCTAAGCCGTTCCCAGCTTGACTTTTCCCTTTAGCTGAGTGATTTTGGGGGGCCCAAGATAGTTTCCTTTCACATTTCCCCTTTTCTTTTTAAAAATCTTTTGGAGAAAGCATTTTAGAAGAAAACCAGTCTCTGGTCTTAGGTTTCATCGGGTCTCTCATGGCTAGGATAGTTTATTCCTAGATAGGTAGGTCCCGATATCTACCCTAGATAGGTAGCTCATTATTAGCAGGTTGAGAATCCTCAGGTCCTATGAAGAGAAAATACGGGGAGGAAGAGAGGAAAACAACAACAAAATAACGATCCTAGAAAATTGATATAGGCCACATTACTCTGAAGTCCATACATCAGTAGGCAGGTATGAAAGTAGCTTATATATGTAAATAGGTTGCTGTTATTTTCTTCTGAAGTTTAAGTTGTCTAGATTCAGTTCACAGGGCTTCAAAAAGCACAGCTAAGCTTTCAGTGACTCCAAATTAGGAAAAATGGGAAAAAAGAAAGGGAAAAAATTGAAAACATTATTTTGAAGACTTGTAGCCAAGAAAAATTAGAATTTGGTCCAAACTGTAGAAAATAATAAAAATGGAAAAACATTAGGCAAGACTAGAATCTAACAACAGGTGTACTATAGTTTTTAAAACCTAGTTTTTCTCTCTCTAGTTTCTCATTTTTACTAAAGACAAATCATGGTAGGACTGATTTCCTTTAGGATACTTGGCCTGATTATTTGTATACAAACAATCAGTGCAGCAAGAATAATTATTTTTTTACACAGGCTTTTAAATTGGCTTTGATGGAACTTTGTTCCATAGAAGGAATCTCAGAAAAGACTTGTTTAAAGCTGAGCCCTGGCATGGATTTGTACCATCAAATACCTATGAGTTGCATGAATTCCTCTCCTCTTGAGGTTCCAAGATAAAACTTGGGGCTCCTGGGCCTGTTGGAAAGTGACATTCTTTATTTACCACAGATCAGGAACCCTGTTCAGGGACTGTGTAGACAGGGCATGTGGCTTTTACTGGCTCCATAAAACAAGTTTAATTCCTTAAAGGAAAGCACACCATTCCAGTCAAAGCCGTGGTAGAATAACCAGTTTCTCCAATTGTGTCCTGTTACAAATAAAAACAGATTATTATTGCACTTATGCAAATAAGTATATTGTGATAAGTTAAGAATACTCACAAATAGTTTCCAAATTCTGGAGAAATCAGGTAGAGAGAAACAAATGTGCTCCAAATTTTGTTCATAGGAGTATAATAACTTGTAAAAGCTGTCAATAGCTCAAAAGAAAAGTTTTCTTGACTCTGAAAAAAACAAAACAAAGGATCAACAACGTTTTAAGCAAAAAGTCAAAAAGATTACTACAGTCCATGTAGTTAATTCCTGTTCTGCTTGATATTCATGAACATTTCAGCTCTCCATGAGTCCTGAAAGTTTTTCCTCTATTCTAATGTCACAATCTCCAAAGTTATCAGAAACCTGCATTCAAGAGCACTTTACAGAGTTTTATAGCTGATTATAAAACCACCTTCTTTTTTTTTTTTTGAGACAGAGTCTCAGTCTTGCACAGGCTGGAGTGCAGCGGTGTGATCTCAGTGCCCTGCAACCTCTGCCACCTGGGTTCAAATGATTCTCCTGCCTCAGCCTACCAAGTAGCTGGGATTACAGGTATGTGCCACCATACCACACCATTATGTATATTGCCTGTGTACAATGCCCACTGTCTGGCTGATGGGATCACTCATACCACAAACCTAGCATCACACAACATACCCATATAGCAAGCCTGCACATATACCCCCTGAATCTAAAATAAAAGTTAAAGATATTTTTTTAAAATAATATAAATAAATAAATAAATGAAATTGCTAAAAGAGTGGCTCATGCCTGTAATCCCAGCTACTCAGGAGGCTGAGGCAAGAGAATCACTCGAACCCAGCAGGTGGTGATGAGCCAAGATCGTGCCATTGTGCTCCAGCCTAGGCAACAGAGTGAGACGCCATCTCAAAAAAAAAAAAGAAAAAAGAAAAGAGTAGATTTTAAATGTTCTCACAACAACAAAAAATGCTAAGTATGTAAGATTCTTAACCACAGTTGATGTACGTCACAGGAAGAGCTTCTCTTTCAAGATGTGTAGCTGCCCCATGGGTTCTTCCTGCCCACTGCACAAAAAACTCAGTTCATGGAGACCATGGCGTTGCAGCAAAGAAAGAGGTTAATTGACGTGACACCAGCCACATCATGTGGGAGGCAGAGTTATTACTCAAATCAAACTCATCTAAGGCTTGGAGGTTAGGGATTTTTCAAAGGTAATTTGGTAGGTAGTGGGCTAGGGTATGGGGAGTGCTGATTGGTTGGGTCAGAGATGAAATCATAGGGCATCGAAGCTGTCCTCTTTCTCTGAGTCACTTCTGGGTGGGGACACAGAAGCCATTAGCTGGTCCCGGTGGAGCCATCAGTCATCAGACATGCAAAATCCTGAGAAGATATCTCAGAAGGCCAATCCTAGGTTCTACAAAAGTAACATTACTACAGGGGGAACTGAGGAAGTTGCATATCTTGTGGCTTCTGGAATAATGCCTCACAATTGTTTATGTCTACACATTAGCAGAATTTAGGTTCATCTCCTCCTCCTAGCTTGGTGGTCTCTCAGTGTTACAAGGCTGGTTAAGCTTGAGGGAAGGGTTACTATCATTTAAACTATAAACTAAATGACTCCCACATGTAGCTTGGCTTAAACCCAGGAATACTTAAAAGCAGCTTGAAGGCTAAAAGCAAGAGGCAGGTTGGCCAGATCAGATCTCTTTCACTGCCATTATTTTCTCACTGTGATAAATTTTGCAAATGCAGTTTCAGATGTGATTGGATTTTTGGATACTGTGAACCCTGAATATCTAAGACTGGTCTCAGTTAATTTAGAAAGTTTATTTTGCCAAGGTTGAGGCTGCATGACTGTAGCACAGCCTCAAGAGGTCCTGACGACATGTGCCCAAGGTAGTCAGGGCACAGCTTGGTTTTATACATTTTAGGGAGACATGAGACATCAATCAATATATGTAAGATGAACATTGGTTCCATCCAGAAAAGCAGGACAACTCAAGCAGAGAAGGAGCTTCCAGGTCACAGGTAGGTGAGAGTCAAATGGTTGCATTATTTTGAGTTTCTGAGTAGCCTTTCCAAAGGAGGCAATTAGATACGCATTTATCTCAGTGAATGGAGGGATGACTGCATAGAATGGGAGGCAGGTTTGCCCTAAGCCATTCCCAGCTTGACTTTTCCCTTTAGCTTCATGATTTTGGGGGCCCCAAGATTTCTCTTCCTTTCACATTTCCCCCCTAGGAATCTAATATCTTACAGGATTAACTAGGTCAGTAAAAGACATAGTTTATAATTTGACTTTGGAAACTTTGTCAAATATCAAAGGTTTAAAACACTTGATATCACAAAATAGGATCACAGGTTATTGTAAAATAAATCATTCATTTAACCAGAGTGATAACTCAAGAACTTCAAAAAAAAAGGTGAAAACCTTCATTCTTTGAGATAGGAGACTTAATTTTCCAAACAATAAGCCCTAATAAAAACAGCATGAAGCCAATCAAATTTGACTTCCAAAATTTCATGAACGATCTATAAAGTTTTAATCTTGACCATAAGCTATAACTTCCATAGGCCTTTTATAACCTTTATAGCCTTTATTTGGGAGTCAGTTAATGCTTCAAGAAAATGTTAATCTGACACAGGCACACATATGCTGGTCTTGCCTTAGTGTGCCTTTGACATCAATGGTTAATTTATAGAGAAACTGAACTTATTTTATCACTCAACATTGGCCCTTACAATCTCACACACACCCCTCTTCTGTGATAGTCCCTGGCCTTTGAGGAATTGAACAGCTTTAATTTCTGGCCCTGTGTTTGCAAAATAAAATGCAAATAAATGCAGTTTATTTTGATTGGCATCTTTTACTGAGCCTGAAGATGAGGCTTTAATTACTGCCAGTATTTAAGATTTAGCAGGACTTGGTGTCCTTTTTAGACCCAGGACTCAAAGCCCTGTACTCTATATCACAAGGACTTTAAAAGCACATACAGAAAGATACATGGATGTAATAACCTTGATTTAAAAAAAAATGTTTTAATCTCAGTTATTTTCTAAGCAAACCAAAACTTAACAATAATGGCATAGGGATTATTTTGATAAAAGACAAAATCTGTTAAGCCAGTTACCAAGAGACAAAAGAAGAGAACTTCTGCAGTGCACAGAATATTATGTTGGAAGAAAACATTTCCTTTAGACTTTTAAGAAAACATTGTTAGCATCAGGCCACAACAAACAGAAGTTGAGGGAAAAAAAACTTATATGAGCCGAAAATGAGTTGAAGGAGAGCGTGACTATTTCATGCCTTTTAAAAGGGGAGCAAAAACTGAAAACAGCAAGATGCAATAAAAGTTGAACTTTGGGTTTAAAAAAATTAAAATCTCCTATAATTTACTAAGAGTAAATCAATCCCTTAAGAAAATTTTATTGCTCTAATCAACTATTTAGTATGTAAGTGTATTTTTTACATCAAACCCAATCTCTATAAAGACCATTATAATTTCTCTTTAGTTATAGACAACTCGATCATATAAAAGTTTTGTTGGCCGGGCACAGTGGCTCATGCCTGTAATCCCAGCACTTTGGGAGGCCAGGGTGGGCGGATCACGAGGTCAGGAGATCGAGACCATCCTGGCCCACACGGTGAAACCCCGTCTCTACTAAAAATACAAAAAATTAGCCGGGCATGGTGGCGGGCACCTGTAGTCCCAGCTACTCAGGAGGCTGAGGCAGGAGAATGGCGTGAACCCGGGAGGTGGAGCTTGCAGTGAGCCAAGATCGCGCCACTGCACTCCAGCCTGGGCGACAGAGTGAGACTCCATCTCAAAAAAAAGTTTTGTTTTGTTTTAAATAAATCCTCTTATTGTGATTTACATAGACCATTCATGACATGCTTGGACTTTCTGTTTTTTCCTGAACATCCTTCTTTCTTAAACAACCAGTCATTTTATTCTCAGACTAAATTTACCATACAAGATTCTTTTTCATATAACATTATTTCTCTTTAAGCTTTCTTACAAAAAAAAACTCCTTATTTCTATAACTTTCTTTACATCTCTCTTATTTCCCAGTTCCTTTTATCTTGTTTTATACATAACCTTTAAGTGAACTTTGAATTAGATGAAAATTGTTCACCTTTTTACAAAGGCCATTTTTTTTTAGAAAGAATGTTTTCCTACAATTTTTTTTTGGAAAATACCCAAATAATGAAATATCTATTATTTAATTTAACTTTAGATTCTAAATTATCAGAAGTTTGTCTATAAGTATTTATCCCATGACATTTATCTAATTATTTTATTTTAATCATTTACCTAGATTATGAAAACTGCGATAGTCATCATTTAAAGTTACGAAACCCATCATTGCAAGATTCTAACTAAGACAACGAAAAAGATTTGCCCTAACTGACTCCATCTTGCTTCTAACCTCCAAGCTGTCCTTGTTCATTCCTGGACTTTTGGAGGAACTTAGTTTATAGTTTACTTTGAAACGTTGATAACTGTCCTTTCCCAAAACAAATCTCCTTATTGCTTGTGGACAAGACTGCCTAAAGCCATGAGATTAGAAGTTATGATAATTTTACTAAATAATTCAAGAAGTAGCTATCTTCATTAAACCAATATCAATGTCTTACTTATTTAAAAATGACACAAGCAAAGATCATTCTGTTTTGAGCTGGGTTTACAGTTTGATAACCCCCATGCCAAATTTTGACACCTTATAGTATTTGGCAGGGATCAGTTTGAAATTGCATGATCAATAAATGCAAACAAAAATGTATGCTGGCAATTCTTAAGACATTTTTAATATTACTTTACCAATACTTTTAAAGCTAGCTTATTTATTAAAGATTTTACTTAAGTCACAGAAACTAGAAAAAGCATTTAACTAGTCTTTCCTTTTTTTGATAAAGTACTTGATATAAGTGCTTTTATTTTTCTTTAAGCCAATTAATTAGTGCTCTTTTATATATTTTTAGTAGTGAAACATTGTGTACACAACACATAAATACATAGATGTATTAAGCATACCAATAGAAGCACATATTATAGATCCCTAAAACCTCCCTTTTTTCCTATCATAGACTTGCAAACTCTTGATAACCTATTTCAGCTAAATACCCCTAAATTTGCAATTGAAGGAAACAACTCTTGGATGAAAAATCAGATAGCAAAATTTTCTTCTCAAGGTACAGAGAGAGAAAGTCTGGTGTTGCTGGAGGAATATTCAAGATGGATGCCAAATCAAACATAAAATTATGCAACTCTATCATAGAATTGTACGAGGAGACCAATTTTATTTAGATAGGGCCTACCTGTCTTTTAACTGGGTCTCTGAGCTCTGGGCAGAGCCCACACTGAGCCCTGGGTCTCCACAAAGGCAGAATTACTGTGAGGCTAGACCACATGATGCTTTCACAGTGCACTGAAAAAAATGTTTTTGGCCAGGCCTGGTGGCTCATGCCTGTAATCCCAACACTTTGGGAGGCTGAGGAGGGTAGGTCACCTGAGGTCAGAAGTTCAAGACCAGCCTGGTCAACATGGTGAAACCCCGTCTCTACTAAATATACAAAAATTAGCTGGGCATGGTGGTGTGCACCTGTAATCCCAGCTACTCGGGAGGCTGCATGCAGGAGAATCGCTTGAACCCAGGAGGTGGAGGTTGCAGTGAGCCGAGATTGCGCCATTGTGCTCCAGCCTGGGCAACAAATGCAAAACTTCGTCTCAAAAAAAAATTTTTTTTTTAAACGAAGACATTTCATAGTGTCTAAACTACACTCTTCCTTTAAAACCCAAGAGCAGCCTATGTTGCAATAACTATTTTCATCAATAAATCAGGTAACAGTACAAAGGCAAGCAGTTTAAGAGCCGAGATGAACTTGTCTGTTTACACTCTTGGGGTTCCATAAGGTAAAACAGGTTTGTGCCCCAAAGGGAATCTTGTGCATTCTCCATTTCCTTTAAGGAACCCCAGGCTATTATAAAGTATTTTAGGTCCATCATGCAGTAGCGTGTGCAAGAGAAAGGAGAGAAAGAGACAGGAGAAGTAAATGAAGAAAACAGAATTCGGTCAACTGAGAAGAAAAACATTTTTGCTCAAAAAAACAGACAAGGTCCTAGGAGAAAGAAAAAACAACAACATGAAGGCCTTTTAAATAAACACACACACACAAACACACACTCACACATACACAAACACACACACATCATGGATGTTGGCTTTTAATTAAGCTGACTTTTAACCATTGAGCTCCTTTTAAAACATCTTTTAAAATCTATTACCATATTTCAGCTAGAAAAAAAATGCTGTTCTTTCAGAAGTACCAAGTACCAAAGCAGAAGGGGCTTGATTTAGGAACCAAACCCAGGCTGTTGTGATAGAGAAAAAGAAGGTAGACCCTTTGCTATGGAACTGCAGCACAGGGCAACAGCCATTGCTCTTTCAGCTTGGCCTCGCTATCAAAAAGGGGCCTCATTATGTAAATAAAGCCCCTTGAGTAGTCAAAAATCTTTCCTGTTTTTATTTTTGGTTTTTGTTTTTTTCCTTTTTCTGGCTGTTTTTCTCCCCACATCACACCACCCTTTTTTTGATGGAGTCTCGCTCTGTCGCCCAGGCTGGAGTGCAGTGGTGCAATCTTGGCTCACTGCAAGCTCAGCCTCCTGGGTTCACGCCATTCTCCCCCCTCAGCCTCCTGAGTAGCTGGGACTACAGGTGCCTGCCACCATGCCTGGCTAATTTTTTTTTTTTTGTATTTTTAGTAGAGATGGGGTTTCACCTTGTTAGCCAGGATGGTCTCCATCTCCTGACCTCGTGATCTGCCTGCCTTAGCCTCCCAAAGTGCTGGGATTACAGGCATGAGCCACCGTGCCCGGGCTTGCTTTCTTTTTTTTTTTTTTTCTTGTGGGAATTTAGCCACTTCAGAGGCCTTGTTCCCCATAATTTGGAACTTTCCTTCAGATTTGACCAAGTCAGATAGAGTTGATCAAACTCAATGGGGAAAAGACCAAAACAACAACAAAAACAGAAACAAACAAAAAACAACAACAAAAAAACCAGTTAAGCAAAACAAATGATGGCACAACTTATATGATCACTGAGTGCTCTAATGGTAAGGAGAAATTAAGACCAGTTGGTTGTTAATCTTAACTTTAGCCAAGACAAACCCCAATTCAGTTACTTACCTAGGGATGGGACTCAGGCTGAAGACTGCTCTCCATCCTAGAAACAGGAGAAATCTAAAATTTGTTTTCCCTGTTGGAAGTGAGTTCAAACTCCATAAAGGAGTTACCTGCCTTCCATCTTCATGGCAGCAGGAGAAACTTACCTTCCTTGTGTTGGAAGCAAGTAAAACTCCAAAAAAAAAAAATAAAAGGAGTTGTACAGCAAAATAAACTTTAGATCATGACTGAATTTTGGCAGATCAGGAATTCTCTGGAGAAGGTCCTGGAGAGGGACCTTCTCTGGAAGAGAGGTCCTTCCAGGCCTCAGCAAATTGTCGTGTTGATTTGAGCCATAAAGATAGCTCAAGCTGGTACCAAGCACCAATTGGAGATTTGGCAAAGGTCAGAAGCACCTCCACTCAGAATCCCTCTGTGGTTACCAAAATGTGAACTCCAAATATCTGAGACAGGTCTCAGTTAATTTAGAAAGTTTATTTTGCAAAGGTTGAAGCCACAGGCCACACACTCGTAACACAGTCTCAGGAGGTCCTGACAACACGTGCCCAAGGTGGTCAGGGCATAGCTTGGTTTTATACATTTGAGAGAGACATGAGACATCAGTCAATATATGTAAGATGCACATACATATATTGACTGATATATGTATGTCAGAAACATATGTCAGAAAGGTGGGACAACTCAAACAGGGAGGGGGCTTCCAGGTCACAGGTGGGTGAGAGACAAATGGTTACATTCTGTTGAGTTTCTGATGAGCCTCTCCAAAGGAGGCAATCAGATATGCATTTATCTCAGTGAGCAGAGGGGTGACTTTGAAAAGAATGGGAGGCAGGTTTGCCTTAAGCAGTTCCCAGCTTCACTTTTCCCTTTAGCTTAATGATTTTGGGGCCCCAAGATTTATTTTCCTTTCACAATACAGATAAGTGTCTTTCCTTTTCTTCCACACTCTTTGAAGAAGCCCTAAATTCAAGGCCAAACCAAAAAGGTACAATCTCACAAAACTAACATTTCTTTTCCTTAATTATTTTCCCTCCTTATTAGTAGTCTTTTTTACACCTCTGCCAATAATTAGGGCTGGAGGAAACTTATAAAATTTAGTTCACCAAAGTCTAGAATGATCTCAATCTTCCATAACCACTATGATAATTAATTTTATGTGTCAACTTGTATCAGAGGCGTTTAAACCAGAGTGACTCCATCTAGAATAAGGGCTGAGTAAAACAAGGCTGAGATCTACTGGGCTGCATTCCCAGGAGGTTCGGCATTCTAAGTCACATAATGAGGTAGGAGATCAGCACAGATACAGGTCACAAAGACCTTGCTGATAAAACAGGTTGTGGTAAAGAAGCCAGCCAAAACCAAGATGGCTACAAAAATGATCTCTGATCATCCTCACTGCTCATTGTATGCTAATTACAATGCATTAGCATGCTAAAAGACACTCCCACAAGCACCACAACAGCTTACAAATGCCATGGCAATGTCAGGAAGTTACCCTATATGGTCTAAAAGGGAGAGAAACCCTCAGTTCTGGGAATTGCCCACCCCTTTCCCAGAAAACCCGTGAATAATCCACCCCTTGTTTAGCATATAATCAAGAAATAATCATAAAAATAGCCAACCAGCAGCCCTTGGGGCCACTCTGTCTATGGGGTAGCCATTCTTTATTCCTTTAGTTTCTTAGTAAGCTTGCTTTTACTTTATGGATTCACCTTGAATTCTTTCTTGCGTGAGATCCAAGAGCCCTTTCTTGGGGTCTGGATCGGGACCCCTTTCCAGTAACACTTGGGCTAAGAAATGCCCAGATTGCCACTAAGAATTTATTTCTGGGCGTGTCTGTGAGGGTGTTTCTGGAAAAGATTTGCATTGGAATCATTTGATTGAGTAAAGAAAATCACCCTCACCAATGTAGACAGGTATCACCCAATCCATGGAGGGCCCAAAGGAGCAAAAGGGTGGAGGAAGGGTGAATTCTGTCTCTCCTCTTGAGCTGGGATGCCCAACTTCCCCTGCCCTTCAACATCAGAGCTCCTGGTTCTTGGGCCTTCAGGCCTGGAATGAATTATAGCACTGGCTTTCCTGGTTCTCCATCGTGTCCTTTTGAGTTTTGGTCACAACATTACCAGAAGATGAGGACATTCACCTCTGATCTCCTCCTTTCTAGTTTTTTTTGTTGTTGTTGTTGTTGTTTTGTTTTTTTTTTTATATAAAGTCTCACTCTGTCACCCAGGCTGGAGTGCAGTGGCGGGATCTCAGCTCACTGCAACCTCCACCTCCTGGGTTCAGGCCATTCTGCCTCAGCCTCCCAAGTAGCTGGGATTACAGGCATGCACCACCACACCCAGCTAATTTTGTATTTTTAGTAGAGACAGGGTTTCACCATGTTGGCCAGGCTGGTCTCAAACTCCTGACCTCAGGTGATCTGCCCGCCTCGGCCTCCCAAAGTGTTGGGATTACAGGCATGAGCCACCATGCTCAGCCTGATCTCCTCCTTTCTATGCACCTGTATTAGTAACTGGTGGTTCTGCCTGAGGGACAGATGGATCCAAAGGTTTAGTGATAGATCCATGGTTCCTCTGTTTTGCTTTATTCTCAAAAAGGCTGTTACCTGAAATGTGGTCCCTAGAAGTTCTGGGTGGACATGGTCCTTCATGCTAGTGACCTAAGGAAGAAAAAGAGAGTATTCCCTGAAAGATTCAGCAAACATCCAAGGGAAGATTGACCACTCTGGATGCAGGGTCGTGCCTGAGGGATTGCTCTAAGGGTCCAGGCTGGGTCATGCCCCTGCCCTCTGCAGTGGTGGTAGAGGATAAAGCCAGCCAGTCTCATCCAACCATACGGACTGGGCAGATGGCTATAAAATAGAGAAAGAAAAGCTTCCCAAAGGAAGGGAATGTGGAGTCAATAAGAGGCAAGGTCACTTTTGTCCCCAAGTTACAACTCTGGTCTTCCTCTGCTTCTTCTCTTTTCTCAGGACTCTTTCTTATTTCGTCCCCAAGTTCAGCTTGTTCAGCCCTGCAAGGGCTGATGGGTGGGAGTCAGGTGTGGGGCAGGATCACTGCCCTCCTCCATTATTTTCACCCAGGCAAAAATGGGTGAAATGAGCCTCAAGGGCCGTGTCGGAGAGAGGTGTGAGGGGTGGAGACAGAGGGAGAGTCAGAAATGGACCCTCACTGCCCTAGAAGCACGTGGAGGAGAGAGGACCAGCCTCCTTCTGAGGGAAGTGTTCTGATAGGAACACTGTGTGTGTGTGCCTGAGTTCCAGGTCTGGTTGGTACTGCATGAGAGAGTCATCTCATTTTCCCACAAAAATAGCTTCAAAATCGTCCAGACCCTTCTTTCTTCCCTCTTGATATTGGTCTCAGACCTGTCGCTAAAACCCCAAGGCTGGCTCTGATCCCACCATGAGAAGCTTTCAGAAAAGGGTGCTTTTCTCCCGGAACTCAAGGGCTTCAGCTCTTGGCTGATCAGTACCACACCCCCAAACACGCACACACATACACACACACACACACAGAGTAATTAGTTATGGAATTTGGTGGAAGAATCAATCAGACCATTTGGATCATGGAATAAACTATTCTATGGACTCATGAAATGTTCCATGGAATAATGTCCCAGTTATTTTGTGCTAGGGAGACAGACATTTATATCCAACAAATGTCCTCTAGATTGAGTGCTGAACAGGCTTGTGTGGATAAGACTGAGAACAACACACGGAGGAAATTCTTCTGGTTTCAAGACAAACTCCATGAAGACAAGATGCACTTGGAGTTTGAGTCCGTCTCTTCTGCTCTGTGGTGGGTTACTCCAGTTCATCTGCAAAATTGTTTGGAATTTGCAAAACCTCCAAATCCTCCCTCAGGGGTCTGTGCCTCTTGGCTTCCTTACAGCTCCTTTGTGACCGTAAGATAGGTTTAATAATCACACTCTAGGTTGCACAACTATTATGATTCCCATCAGAGACACATAGTGCAGAAAAATAGAATCTGTGTTTTGCATTTCCTGTTTCAGATAAACAGTTTCATCTAAGGAAAATAGCAGATGCTATTTACCCAGGAGAGTGGTCTTCCCCTGGTACTGAGGCTAGGGGGCCTGCAGCAGTTTCAAAATAGAAGCATCTTCCCCAACTGCACTCTGCATGTGGCCTCCTTCCTCAGGCCATGCTCTGTCTCTCTGGCTGTGCTTCCCCATGGTGAGTGCAGTGAGTGCATGTGCAGAAAAGAAATGGGGACCCAGTGAGTCTTGGTGCTTCCAGGAGGCCCTCAGGCCCTGGTGAGAGCTGATGGTTTGGAAGATGGAAAGCAGCCAGTGGACGTCAAACATTTAAAGATACAAGCAGAGTTATTAGGGGTCCAAGGGTTTGAATGGTTCCCAGGCTAATACGACCCTCCCCTAACTTTCCATGCTGACTCCATCTCTTCCTCGACCTTGCTAGGGCCCTGTCTTCCTCCTGTTCTAGGTACTGCAATACAGTCACAGGATGCGAAAGTAGCGAGAAAGAGATAAAGCTTGGATCCTGGCAAAGGGGATGCATTGCCAAGGCCAGAGGCAAGTTGATGACTTAAGCTGGGCCTAGAGCCCTCATGTCTTGGCTCACAGACCTGCGCTCTTTCCATAAGCCCTGACTTGAAGAGGATTCCTTAACTGAACTGTTACGAGATTCTCACTGATTCAGTCTCTTGGTGTAGATAATAATGACCTATCAAGATACCAAAAGTGAAATAAGACAAAACAGGATATATCTTAGTTGGTTATAACATCGTCAAGAGAAGCCTGCAAAGTGCCTCATTCCCAAGAGTCTCAGGGGATCTGGGTAGGGTCTTGCAACATAGAGGGTGGGTTCAGTCTGTGAGTTCTTCCTTCCCCTGCTGTCCACCCAGTGACATTCACAGCACGGTTTGTCCCTAATAGTGTTCAGCTCTGGATCTCTATTAAATCACAGATGCTCAGAAACATAAAGGGCCCTAAAGAGCATGTAGTCTATCCAACGCTCTACATGCAAGTGAGATCATATATGTTAGAAGTAGACACAGATCTCAGGCAGCCTCCTGACAGTGAAACCTACAGCTGTGTCCATGGATCCCAGTGAGACCCGGAGATTTGGCAGTTGTCCAGTTGGTTGATATAGTTGGAAGTTGAGCTGTGTAATTTTTTTTTTTTTTTTTTGAGATGGAATCTTGCTGTGTTGCCAGGCTGGAGTGCAGTGGCGTGATCTCAGCTCACTGCAACCTCTGACTGTGGGGTTCAAGAGATTCCCCTGCCTCAGCCTCCTGAGTAGCTGGGACTTCAGGCATGCACCACCACAACTGGCTAATTTTTTGTATTTTAGTAGAGACAGGGTTTCACCATGTTGGCCAGGATGGTCTCGATCTCCTGACCTCGTGATCCGCCTGCCTCGGCCTTCCAAAGTGCTGGGATTACAGGCATGAGCCACCATGCCCGGCCAGAAGTTGAGCTGTATAATTTCAGGTGGAATGTTCACTATGCCACGTGAATTAGTCTACTTGCCAGTCTACATGGCAGGGTTCCGTTAGTAGAAGTGGAAAGCACCCTCTGCTCCTCTGATTTCCAAATCTAAAGCCTGTGGCTCTCCCTGTTCTGCAGGATGTCCTAATGTGGTCATTTATCCCCTGGGCCTCTTCCTAGTCCTACGCTGTCCCTGGACCAGAGAGGTGTTTCCTCCAAGCCCATCACAAATGCTTTGGAAGGCCTGGGACAGTGACCTGGGCTGGGCTGACCCTACCATTCCATCTGCATCTGCTCACAGGGACAGTGCTTCCTTTGTACCATTGTTTGGGGGGTTTTTTTTTTTTTGTATTTTTGGTTGGGTTTGTTTATTTTTTACTTTTCCTTCTCCTCCTTTTCAAACCCAGTCCCTCAGAGCATCAGTTGAAGCCAGCCCACCCAAGCACATCCCTTGGGTGGGATTATTACAACAGAACTTGTAACAATTCCCTAAGCAGTCCATGAACATCTTCCCAAACAGCCCTCCTACAGCAGAGGGTTCTGGGAAACCTAGTCACTTCCCCTCACATGGAGGCACCTGCCTCTGAGGACTTCCACAGCCCTGATCCTTGGATAGGAGAATGAAGACACAGGGCTGGTTGGGGGGGTTGGGGAGTGGGTTATGTTGATATCTAAATCTTCAGGCCACTCATCAGCTGGGTCCTTCTGAGTGAGTTAGGGTAACTCTCAAGAAAGTGAAATTATCAGCCTGGAATTTATGACAACATGACCATCTCAGACCAAATTAAGGAGAAAAATGTCAAAGTGTGTGTTCACTCCTTAGGGCTGTGAAAGGCCCAGGAGCCATTCTTCAGATGAGCCTCTTGGCCCTTAAAATCGTAAGCCTTCTATTCATGATCGAACTTTTCCTATTTGAAGCACATTCACTGAGCCAAATCTTTCTGTCATATATTTTGCTTTTAAAAGTTGAGTTTGTTTGATTTCCTAAATTTTTGTTATTTCTAACTATATCAAAGCAGCCCAGTTCAAAGAAACAAAGTATACCAGGGAAGCAGACATTCGATCATTAAAGGCAAAATGAATCTAAGTCGTGTCTGCTTGAGGGCTCATGACACCAAAAACAGAAAGATCCGTGTCCTGCCTTAAGTCCATAGGCTTTTTGTCCTGGAGACCAGGGTCCCTCTGTGGTCTCAAGGTACCCAGGGTGGTATGCTGCATGGCTGAGCTGGGCACCTAAGATGTCAAGAGTCCCTAACCTTTGTCCTTCTCTTGAGTGGAGGTGGCCAAAGGAGGGGAGTACATAAGAGACCACTTACTGCCCCTGGATGGGCAGAACAGAGTTGCCCAGCGCCTGTCAGGACAGGATGCAGAATTCCTGACTCTTGGGGAGTTTGTCTGGTTAATGGCCATGTCCAACTTCTGGTATAAAGACCACTTGGCAATCCCCTGCTCCTGGAGAGAGAGGGATCATTACTGAGGCTACAGGCAGGAGACTGGAGAAACTATTCAGAGGGAAAAGGAGCTACCATAGCAAACTCCACAAGGGCAAGGTATTATTTCGTACCCCACATCTTCTGGGTATCTAGCAAAATGCCTGGTCCTTAGGAAGTACTCAGTAAATGTTAAACTAATAAAAGATTAATTTCTGAGAACATGTCAGACATTTAGGCCTGGCAGTGGGAGACACAGAAAGAAGTATCCAGAGAATCTCAGTCAGTCTCAAAATCATGGCTCAACAGAGAAATTCCCTTCAATCCAAGACCCAGGTCCTAACGTAGCTCCCTCGAAGGCTGTGACATGTGTGGTGAGCTTAGTGGATCTCATACCTCCTCGTGTCAAATTAGATTGTGGCCTGAGCTCACGCATTGCCACTGGGGCAGGAGAGAGGGGACAGAGTAGAAATACTGGAGTCTGGATGGACAGAATGTGGAAACTGACAGTATGTGGGTACTGAAGGAAGTGAATCAGAGATGAGCATAATAGAGGGCGACCCTCTTCCCAGCGTTGCTGTAAGGAGTAGTAAATGAACACACAGTGCTTCATGCCATACGGTAGGTTCTTTTTTGGGGGGTGGGGGGCAACAGAGTCTCACTCTGTCATCCAGGCTGGAGTGCAATAGTGCAGTCTCAGCTCACTGCAACCTCCACCTCCCGGGTCCAAGTGATTCTCCTATCTCAGCCTCCCAAGTAGCTGAGATTACAGGCGCCCACCACCACACCCGGCTAATTTTTGTATTTTTAGTAGAGACGGGGTTTTACCATGTTGGCCAGGCTGGTCTTAAACTCTTGACCTCAGGTGATCCGCCCACTCCAGCCTCCCAAAGTGCTGGGATTACAGGCCTGAGCCACAGCGCCCAGCCTGTAAGTTCTTAATGGAATCTGCTTTCCTCCTGCTCCTCCTCTTCTCTTTCCATTTTCATTAAAGGTCAAACTCTCCCACCTGGAAACATTAGAGTGCCTGCCCAAAGAGACTCCTCCACCAGTGTCTTTATACGAACCTCACCCTTGAAAACCGTGGACATGCTTCTATCTCTGCTGGTCCCCACCAAGCAGATAGCAATCAAAGTGTCTTCTCTCTAGTGCTGTGTCAGGAATACCCTGACAACGATTCTCTCATGACCAGAATTGTTTTCTTTGTTCATCTGAGACAAAATGAACATCTCTTTGGGGGACAAACAGGCAGCCTGACTCATAAGCTGAGCAGACGCTATGGGCTGGGCCAGGTGATAGCTGCACAATGGTAGCTGGGGCTGCAGCTCGTGAGGCTTCAATGCTTGTGGCATAGACTGTGACAACACACAAGAGATGTTTTTAAAGCTGAACAAGTCTATTTCTTTCTTTCTTTTTTTTTTTTTTTGAGACAGAGTCTTGCTCTGTCACCCAGGCTGGAGTGCAGTGGCATGATCTCCGCTCACTGCAACCTCCGCCTCCTGGGTTCAAGCGATTCTCCTGCCCCAGTCTCCCGAGTAGCAGGGTTTACAGGCATGCACTACCATGCCTGGCTAATTTTGTGTGTGTGTGTGTGACAGAGTCTCACTCTGTCACCAGGCTGGAGTGCAGTGGTGCAATCTCGGCTCACTGCAAACTCCACATTCTGGGTTCAAGAGATTCTCCTGCCTCAGCCTCCCGAGTAGCTGGGATTACAGGTGCACTCCACCACACCCGGCTAATTTTTGTATTTTTAGTAGAGACAGGGTTTCACTATATTGGCCAGGCTGGTCTTGAACTCCTGACCTCGTGATCCGCCCACCTCAGCCTCCCAAAGTGCTGGGATTACAGATGTAAGCCACCGTGCCCGGCCCTAGAATCAGTACTGTTAAGAGAATTAATTGAGAGGTCACTAGGCTGAGATGGCTCCAGAGCCTTGAGTTCCTATGTAATCAACTGAAACCCAACTCAGAAGGAATGGTTTTAACCTAGGAAAACAAAATTGAAGATTAACCAATTAGGAACCACAAACTAACCTCTAACGAGGGACTTTCCACATTAACCAATCAAATATTTTCTTTGTCTTGCTTCTATAAGCACCTTATAAAAGATTTTCCCTTGCACCCCTTCGCTGGAGCCCTGAACCACTTGTTGTCTTGTTGGTCGATTCATGAATCACTGCTCAAGTAAACTCTTTAAAATGTTCATGTGCCTAAGTTTATCATTTAATGTTAAGTATTTGTAGCCAGAGTGAAGGACCACTGGTCTGAGGAAGGGTCACTAACACAAGTGTGGAAAAGAAAAGCACAAAGATTACTATTAATATCTCACTTGACCAATAATTCTGGAAATGGGCTCTCAGTCCCTAGACAAGGTCTATGGGATCCAGAGGTGCACTGCTCTATTCTAGAATATGTAGTGGGTCCACTCTACTTCTTAGCCCCCCTCCAAATCTGGAAAGCAGTGAAATCTGTGGTTCTTAGTCATCTCCTCTCCCTTGTACCCACCCACTTGCCCCTCTAAGAGATGTAGCCCGTGAAAAACCACATGCCATTTTTAATGGAGGGCGCTGTGATTCTCAAACCCAGTAATACTCTTTACATAGCCCTGATGAGGAGCCACTGGTAAATACTAATTCCAGAAAACTTAAAAGAAGCCTTCCAGGCCACACACAAACTCTAGACACAGTACAATACCACTTTTGACAAAGTGAATCATGAATACATACATACATACATACATAAAACATGGTCATTTTCTTACAGACTTCAGTGAAGACATAGAAATGCTGTTCTTTGCATCTGGACATGGCTCAGTCCGAGAGGGAGAGGGATGGCCGACACTGGGCTGAGAGGCCGGCCAGTAGCTCCCATTCACAGACAGTGCACGCGGAAGAGCTTTGTCAGTGTTTAACAAACCAAGAAACACACCTTTTGGAGCCAGACAGATCCAGGTGTGAATCTCGGTTAGGCCACTCACTGTGCCGTGTGGGGCAAGCTCGTTGACCTCTGTGAGCCTGTTATCTCCCCCAGAAGATGGCTATCATCATACGTACCTTACATGGTTTCTACTGGTACAAGACAGAAACACACATAAACTGCCTAGCACAATGAGTGTCCACATCTGATACTGGCTGATCACTCAGTGATACCTCTCTGAACCAGAACTTATCCTAACGTCACACTTTATGATCAGAAACTGTGTTGTAGGAGTGGAAATGATGCGAGAGACAGGAGGATGGTCCAGGTCACAGTTCCTCTCCTGCTCCCACCCTCTCCCTCCCTCCCCCTCCTTTCTCTCTTGAGGCAGCACATGGCTTCCAAGACATCTCAGGATGCAGCCTGCTCCTGCCTCTCAGGAGTGGTCCCCAACTCCACTTACGAGTGTGTGGATGCGACAGCCCGGCTACCCAGATGATGACAGCATGTGAGGCCCAAGAGCCTGGGTGTCTCCCTCCAGGGGCCTGGGCCCCAGCCCACTTGCGATGGTTCCATTGCCTCTTGTTTATTGACCCCTCTGACCCAGCATTGAGAAACTTCCCTTAACTCCTCCACACCCAGATGGACCTGGTTGAGAGAATCCCAATCCCAGAAGGGACACTAATGGAAACGACACAATGTTGAGTCAAGCTGGGACCCCACAGATCTTCTGGCAGCATTTCAACCCTTTCTGTGCCGTGTGCCCCTTTGACAGCTTGGCAAAAAAATATCCATAAATACATAAAATAAAAGACATGAGATCACAAAGGAATTCAGTTATCTTGAAAAACAATTCTACCCAATTTCCTACGGACATTCATGGATTTCAGATGATCAACACCTGACAGCCAAACCTCTTGCTGAAAACTTAGGAAACTCTCCAAGGTCACCCAGCTAAGAAGTGAGAGGCCTCGGACAGGAACCCCATCTCCTTATTCCTGCACCTGTGCTTTTGTGTTTTTTACTAATTTAATATTTCAGGAAACTAAGAAAAACAAAACAGAAATCTTGCTGCCTCTGCTTTGAAAATTCCTGAATTTTGTCCATGTGGGAAGGTGTGGAGGAAGCCCTGCTGGCCCTCAGGGTATTCATAAGAACTGACCTTGCTTTATCCAGGATTGCAACACCAGACAAATATTATTTCTTGGTAAACATCTGGAAAAGCTTAAGGCCACAGTAACTTGGCAGAGGATTTGGCCAGGGCACTGGTGACTGGTTGAGATGTCCAACTCCTAAATGTGATGGGCAGCACTGTTGGATTGTGGACTGAGCAGATGGGTCAATTCCTCTGCTTTCGGGTGCTCAGGGTCAGGGAGTCTGGAACACTGGCCTCTGAGCCTGCCACCAACATCTCGGCCCTCAACCCTTGTTAGGAATTAGTGAGCAGTTGGTTCCCCCTTGTTCTGCTGGGAAGACTGGCAGGTATTTAACCTGACAGCATTAATCCCTGGCCCATCTCCCAGCTGAGCCCTTTCACTCCTTTCTCTCCCTGCTGGGGTAGGAGAACGTAATGGATAAAAGCATGAGTTTGGTCAGGGTTTAAATTCTCACTCCATCACTTCAGAAAAGTTGCATGGCCATCTCCCCCTCCCCTCTGTTTGTTTATTTGTTTGTTTCTTTTTGAACTGGAGTCTCATTCTGTCGCTCGGGCTGGAGTGTAGTGGCACCATCTCGGCTCACTGCAACCTCCGCCTCCCGGGTTCAAGTGATTCTCCTGCCTCAGTCTCCCGAGTAGCTGAGATTACAGGTGCCCGCCATCACCCCCTGCTAATTTTTGTATTTTTAGTAGAGACGGAGTTTCGTCATGTTGGCCAGGCTGGTCTGGAACTCCTGACCTCAAGTGATCCACCTGCCTCGGCCTCCCAAAGTGCTGCGATTATAGGCGTGAGCCACTGCACCTGGCCCTCTCTGTGTTTTCATCCCTCTAATGGGAATAGTAGTCATACCTGCCTTTTAGGGTGTAGCGACAATTAGAGCTAAGGTACAGAAAGCACCTACACAGGACCTGATGCGTTGCATTCTGTGGTTAGGAGTCATTATTCTAATGAGCTCTGGGTTGCACCTTCCACGCTGTTGCGGGAAGTCAGGGACCCTGAACGGAGGGACCGGCTGGAGCCGCAGCAGAGGAACATAAATTGTGAAGATTTCATGGACATTTATCAGTTCCCAAATAATACTTTTAAATTTCTTATGCCTGTCTTTACTTTAATCTCTTAATCCTGTTATCTTCATAAGCTGAGGATATACGTCACCTCTGTGATAATTCTGTTAACTGTACAAATTGATTGTAAAACATATGTGTTTGAAAAATATGAAATCAGTGCACCTTGAAAAAGAACAGAATAACAGTGATTTTTAGGGAAAAGGGAAGACAGCCATAAGGTCTGACTGCCTGCGGGGTTGGGCAAAAAGAGTCATATTTTTCTTCTTGCAGAGAGCCTATAAACAGATGTGCAAGTAAGACAGATATCGCTGAATTCTTTTCCTAGCAAGGAATATTAATATTAATACCCTGGGAAAGGAATGCATTCCTGGGGGGAGATCTATAAACGGCCACTCTGGGAATGTCTGTCTTATGCAGTTGAGATAAAGACTGAGATATGCCCTGGACTCCTGCAGTACCCTCAGGCTTATTAGAGTGGGGAGAAACTCCACCTTGGTAACTTTGTGGTCAGACCGGTTCTCTGCTCTCAAACCCTGTTTTCTGTTGTTTAAAAGATGTTTATCAAGACAATATGTGCACTGCTGAAAATAGGCCCTTATCAGTGGTTCTGCTTTTGCCCTTTGTCCTGTTCCCTCAGAAGCATGTGATATTTGCTAGACCCTTATTAGTAGTTCTGCTTTTTGCCTTTTGAAGCATGTGATCTTTGTACCTACTCCCTGTTTTACACCCCCTCCCCTTTTGAAACCCTTAATAAAAAACTTGCTGGTTTGAGGCTCAGGTGGGCATCACAGTCCTACCAATATGTGATATCACCCCCAGTGGCCCAGCTGTAAAATTCCTCTCTTTGTACTCTTTCTCTTTATTTCTCAGCTGGCTGACACTTATGGAAAATAGAAAGAACCTACATTGAAATATTGGGGGCGGGTTCCCCCGATACCACACTGTGTCCCTTATGAATAAAGCAGGTGCTAAGGCAGGTGTTGTTAGCCAAGTGGATGTGTTCAGAGAAGACCCTCCACCATTATCAGAGCAGACCTATTTCTCCCACACATGTCAGCAAAGTACATGACTTGACCACAGCCACGCAAAGAGAAAATCCTGTCTCAGCTTCTTCCCGATCTACACAGCTCCTTCATCTGGGTGTTTACTCTCTGCCTTCCTCTTGTTTCTACAGACACAGAACCTTCCTTTCTCTCCAAAGCCAGCACCTCTGCCTGCACTCTGGATCCCTTCCCTCTCTCCTGCAGATTTCTCCTCTACTAGATCGTCCCTCTGTGCATGCTCTAAGCATATCCCTTAACCTGCAGGTCTCTGTTCAACTACTATTTCTCTACTTTCCTTCACAGGTAAAGAGCATTGCTGCCTCCTCTTTCCCTCCTCAACCCACTCAAACTGGACTTCTGCCCTCCCTGCTCCCCCTGCCTCTTTTCTTGGCTCCTTCTCCTCTGCTCAGTCTCTGAAGGTTAGAGGGTACCAGGGATCTGTCCTGGGCATCCTTTTCTTCCATTTCTAAATGTTCTCCCTTAGTGTTTCCATCCAGTCTCATGGCTTTGAAGACCACGTATGTTCTGATGACTTCCCAATCTCTATCTCCAGCCCTGATTTTCCCCCAAACTTCAGTTGAATATCTAATTGCTTTCTTAACATTTTCACTTAGATGTCTAATGGGGCAACTCAAACATAGCTTATCCGTAAAGACCTTGAGTTCTTCTCCCAGACTCACCCTCCAGGCTTCCCATCTGTAGCAGCTGGCAGGCACGTTCACCCAATTTTTCAACCTTTACATCTAAGAGCCAGTCTCAATTCCTGGCTTTCCTCATCTTCCACCTGTGGCCCATCAGCAAGTCTTTGTCCACTTTATCTCCAAAGCACACTCCAAATTTGCCTACTTCTCTCCATCTGTATGCTAATCACTCTAGCCCAAACCACCATCAAACTATTTCCCAAATGACCGCAAGGGTTCCTCAGCTGATCTATCTGTAACCATTTTATTCTCCATTCTTGACAGTCAAGCCCAAATGACCATGTCATGCTCTTGCCTAAAACCTTCCCATGACTCCTACTGTACTTGAAATAAAATTCGAGGTCCTCAAAGCAAGATATATTCTGGTTTCTGCCTACCTCTCCACACTCACTTCCTCCTCACCTCTGCTCCAGCCACACTGGTCTCTCCGTTTCTTAAAAACTTGAAGTCTGTTCCCCCCTTAGGACCCCTGCACTGGCAGTTCTTCCTGGAACACTCATCCCTTTGATGTTTGAATGACTGGTTCCCTTTCATCACTCACATCTCAGCTGGAATGTCAGTATTCAAAGAGGCTCTTCCTGACCACCAGACCGAAGTGGGCACCCTTCACTTCCTATCACATCATCCTATTCTCTTTTCTTACCTCCCAGAAGACAGTCACACAGATAGACAGGAAAAATAGGTATTTTCCCTCCTCAACCCACTCAAATTAGGTATTTTTCCTGTCTGTCTGTCTGTCTATCTTACCTCTGGGAGGTAAGTCCCACAAGGGCTGAGACATTGTCTTTCTTCTTCACCACTATATCTGCAGGACTCAGAACAGGGCCCCGCACCCCCGTGTGTGTGTGTGTGTGTGTGTGTGTGTATACATACAGCAACATAGTGTTGCTATATGTTGTTGAAAGCGGGAATGAATGGATAAATAAATTAGTAACAGAGCTAGAACCAGAACCCAGGCCTCCTGCCCCCAGTCCAGTGTTCTTCCCTGTATGCTGTATCAAGCTGCTGTTTTCACCGGATTGATTGCTGTCTGTCTTCCTGTTGACCACATACTTGGCACCATTGAACTTTCAACAGTTCCAGAGCCCACTGAGAAGGGAAATGGCCAGCAGGGCACAGGAGGGAGAGGAAAGAGGGCCTCTGAATGAATGATGAGGTCTATAACAAGCCCAGCAAGGACTGAGAATCTAGCATATACTATTATTCATTCCATCATTCACGGAATAATATTTAGTAAACACTTATGTGTCAGGCATCATGTAAGGTGCCAGGGATAAAAAGACAAACCTACATGGGTGGATCTGACCGTCTCCAGAAGGAGATGGAGGCATAAGCATGGTGTAATGAGTGAGGACAGGGTGACACATGCCACGAAAACACAAAGCAGACAGGAGAACGCTGTGTGGGGTGGGCTAGGAATCCTGAAGATGACCCAGGGAAGGGAACATTTGAGCCAAGTCTTAAAGAGTGAAGGTGCACTATTGAAACCTCTCAGTCTGCATTTTCACAGGAAAAGTACATTTGTGCGTCTCCTTTATTCTAACTGACAAAAGAAAAATCACTTTAGAAAGGCATACAGGATGACTCTGGTAGTTGAAAAAACCACTTATTAAGAAATAAAGAATTCTTCATCCAGAAACATGTTTTTTTTAGGAGATAAGACAGTTCTCTATTTCTCACCACAAAGAGTCCATTCAAATAACTGCATCTTCCCTGCAGGTCTTAGAGTGAAACCACTGAGGCAATCACCTACATGATGAAAGATCATCACCCAACAAAGAACTGCTTTCTGGAAAAACCACAGACCACAGACTGTCTCTTCAAGAAATGCACTCTCGCCTGTAATCCCAGCACTTTGGGAGGCCGAGGCGGGCAGATCACGAGGTCAGGAGATCAAGAACATCCTGGATAACTCGGTGAAACCCCGCCTCTACTAAAAAAAATAAATAAATAAAAATTAGCCGGGCATGGTGGCGGGGTGGCAGGCGCCGGTAGTCCCAGCTACTCAGGAGGCTGAGGCAGGAGAATGGTGTGAACCTGGGAGGCGGAGTTTGCAGTGAGCCGAGATCACGCCACTGCACTCCAGCTTAGGCGAGAGTGAGACTCCGTCTCAAAAAAAAAAAAAAAAGGAAAAAAAGAAATGTGCTCTCAGGTAAAAGCAAGATTTTGCATCAGGTGAAAGAATGAGGTAGATCTATGTGTATTGATATAGAGAGATAGATACATTGTTACATTAAAAAACAAGTTTCTTGGCTGGGCGCAGTGGCTCACACCTGTAATCCCAACACTTTGGGAGGCCGAGGGGGGGTTGGATCACCTGAGGTCAGGAGTTCGAGACCAGTCTGGCCAACATGGTGAAACTCCGTCTCTACTAAAAATACAAAAATCAGTTGGGTGTGATGGCGGGCGCCTGTAATCCCAGCTACTCAGGAGGCAGAGGCAGGAGAATCACTTGAACCAGGGAGGCAGAGGTTGCAGTGAACCGAGATTGCACCACTGCACTCCAGCCTGGGTGACAGAGTGAGAGAGAGTCGGTCTCAAAAAAAGAAAAAGTTTCAGAACATTGAATATTGTTATTATTACGTAGGGATCTGTATAGAAAGATCTAGAGGAATAATTACAAACAAAATAATGCTTATCTCTGAGGTGTGGGATTATGAGGTGCTTACATTTCCTGAGTCCTGCATTTTGGTACTATTTTAATTGTTTTGAACAAATGTGTATTTATTTTGGGACTTAAAAATAAACACTTGTTTAGAAGATAGGTCTGATTTGTTTTATGTTGCTTAAGAATTTGTTACTGGCTATACATTCCAGAAACATGTGAAGAGAGGATTTCCCTAAGATATATCATTTACCAATATTTACAGAAAAAATAAACTGAGACCTAGGAAGATCGTGTGGCTTTTCTCCCGCTGTGTCTCCTAGACCTGGACCATCAGCTCCAGGGTTGCCGACTTCAGTGCTGAGGGCTAAAATACATAGAGATCTCCAACTCCAACATACATATTTGGAAACTTAGGCAACATTGCTTTGTGGAAAACTGTGCAACTGCTTAGAGGAGAATTTTTTTGTATTAGGCTGAAAAGAGGCTAATTGTGTATTTCTTCAATGACAGGCAATTCTTGGTGGCAAATGTGATACAGGTGAAGAAGACAGAAACATACAGGCTAGTGCTTTTCCAGAAATACAATTGAAATCAAAATCGCATGAATATTACCTCTGGTGCCTTTCGTATATCTTAGAAACTCATTAAGTTCTTTGGATAGCAACCGTTTAATTTATAAGTATTTACTGAGCACTTAGTATGTGCTTAGCCACTGGGGTACAACACAGAGTCAAAGAGACAAATTCCTGGCACCCCTCGAGCTCCTATCCTCCTGGGGAAAACATACTAAGCAGGATAATGTATAAATAAAGGAGAAAATTTCGGGTAAAGATATAATGAAGCGGGGAAAGGGACGGTGACAAGAGTGCTATTTTTGAAAGGTCAGGAAGCTTTTTAGGGAAAAGTGTCATCTGAGCAGGGACCTGGAGTGACGAAGGGAGCTACGCAGAGCTCTTAGGGGAGGGCAGCACAGGAGGTCCGCAAGAGGCAGGCCCTGGGCGGGAATAAGAATTTCTTATGTTTCTGAAAAGGCGAAGAACATCTTAAAGAAAGAGCTCACAACGTTTGGGATGTTAAGGATCTGTGTTGTTGTTTTCATGTTTATAGACTCAGTGCTGTAAATGTATCTCTGTTGCTTACATATTTTAGAATGAATTTTATTTAGGAGTCTAAGTCTACTACGAAGTCACTGCCTTATCTAAATGTCTCTAAACATACCTCCTGCCTCTCACAAAGACATAGAATCTCACTCACAAGAGTCAAAGTTGTTCATTCCACCAGGAGAGATAAGGCTGGACCAAAAGCACCCCTGGGTTTAAGTCCACACTCCCCATCCCCCCACCCCCACCCCCAAGCAGTGACAGACTGTCTTGAACATGTGGCTGGAAGGGTCATAAAAAGGACAGAGAACAGAGTGACAGAAGATGTCTTCCGCGTTCTCAACTTTTAGCCCCAGTTGTTAGAGAACTGGTATCTCCCCTACACATCTGGCTCTGGTGGAGAAAGAATGACAGCCCCTACTTACAACGAGGAGACTGTGGCTCAGAGAAGTTAGGGGGCTGCCCAGGATCATGCAGAAAGCCAGCTTTGACTCATAACCCTCGCTCCATTACCTGACTCCCATTAGTGGAGTCAGGAACTCCATGTTCCACTTCAGGAAATGAGCTTGTTGATTTTTCATTTACACAAAAATGAAAAATAAATACCAGATGTTTGAAAACATGTTGCAACACGTCCTGCTGGAACTTAAAAGTGCATTCTGACCAAAAAAAATTAAATTAGAAAATCCACATAGCAAAAAAAAAAGTTTTAGATGAAAATATACTTTGTCTTTCTCTCACACATACTCTCTCTCTCTCTTTCTTGCACACACCCACACACACACCCACACACACACACACGAAAACAATATCTCATTTCTTCTTCAGGGAGCAGCTGTGAAGGAAATTGGGGGAGGAGGATGGACACAACATCCCATCTTTGTGTTTCGATACAGGCTAAGCTTTTAGGCCAGCCCTCCTGACTGGATGGGGGCGGGGGGCGTGGCATACATGAAAAGTAAACATCAGAGACCTGAAGAAGCTTATAAAATAGCTTGGGAGAGACCAGTCACCAAGACAGGCATCTCAAATCGGCTGATTCTGCATCTGGAAACTGCCTTCATCTTGAAAGAAAAGGTATGTACTGTAGTTTTAAGCTTTTCATTTATGACAATAATGTCTAAAATAGAAACGGTCTAGACTCTCCATTGCCCCATTTCAGCTACATATAATTACCACTGATTGAGAGCTTGTGCCGGTAGCTTTAGACTTGTTCTCATTTTTCCTCAAACAAATGTACAAGGTAGGTATTATCAGAGCCATTTTTCCAGTGATAAAGCTGAGGTTCAGATACACTAGCAACATGCCTAAGATAAAACCAAACCCAGTGTGAACTCATCCCAGCGTCTTTTGCTTACCCCTCCAAACTGGACAATGAGGAATTTTTCCCTGCACAAACACCGTACTAGGTGAATTCTCAGCGAGCTGTCCAACTGTGCATCGCAGTAAAATAATCTGGAAACTGGAATTAATGGTGTGAATAGAAAATGCATTTAACAATATGGCATAAAATATTGTGTTTGGGAGATACGTGTCTTGTTATATTTAATGGCTAAATGAGTCTTTGAGACCTAATGACTTATTGGAACCTATTTTATTTTATGAGGTGAAATTTCAAAATCTAGTCCTTCACGTTCTGCAGATCTTTGAGGTCAGGGGCTGTGTCCCCAGGCAGTAAGAGCGCGGCCTTGTGGGAGACCTAGGCTTACATTCTAGCCTGTCCCCAGGCCTAGGCTTACATTGTGGCTTCGTAGTTTACCAGGAAGTAACCCGAGCAAATTCACCTTGTAGGTAGGAAGAGAGTGTCAGCAGAGGTCGCCTCCAGAGGAGGTGCTGTGGAGACTGAGTGCATATAGTACCCTTAAAATCCGGAGACTGGGGCTTCTCCACGGGTAAGCTTAATGCTAGTGGAGCAGTGATTTCCAGCTAGTGCCAGGCCCAAGGTGGATGCACTGTAACCTTAGTAGGATTGCTTTTTAATTACCTCATATTCTGTTAAAAATAATATATTTTTTTTTTTGAGACGGAGTCTCACTCTGTCACCCAGGCTGGAGTGCACTGGCGCGATCTCGGCTCACTACAGCCTCCGCCTCCCAGGTTCGAGCCATTCTTGTGTCTCAGCCTCCCAAGTAGCTGGGATTACAGGACTGCACCACCATGCCCAGCTAATTTTAGTATTTTTTGTTTGTTTGTTTGTTTGAGATGGAGTTTTTGCTCTGTTGCCCAAGCTAGAGTGCAATGGTGCGATCTTGGCTTACTGCAACCTCTGCCTCCCACGTTCAAGCAATTATCCTGCATCAGCCTCCCGAGTAGCTGTGATTACAGGTACTTGCCACCACACCTGGCTAATTTTTTGTATTTTTAGTAGAGTCGGGATTTCACCATGTTGGCCAGGCTGGTCTCAAAATCTTGACTTCAGGTGATCCACCCACTTCATTCTCCCAAAGTGCTGCGATTACAGGCATGAGCCACCACGCCTGGCATAATTTTTGTATTTTTAGTAGAGATGGGGTTTCACCCTGTTGGCCAGGCTGGTCTCAAACTCCTAACCTCAAGTGATCCTCCCGCCTCAGCTTCCCAAAGTGTTGGGATTATAGGCGTTAGCCATCATGCCTGGCCAAAAATAATATTTAAATTATACTTATTTTGTAAAGTATTTAAACTCCTCATTAGAACAATCTTCCTATTGGTATCAGAAGAAGATGCAAAAATATATGTCGTATATAATCCATATGTTACCCAAGGTCTTAAGTACACATTAATAACATGCTCAATAAGTAATGAGTAAATTAGAATGAAAGGACATTGAAAACTATGATGGATGCTGTCCGCCCTTTCTCTCACAAGGAGTTTGTTGTTGTTGTTGTTGTTGTTGTCTTGTTTGTTTTGAGACAGAGTTTTGCTCTTGTTGCCCAGACTGGAGTGCAATGGTGCAATCTCGGCTCACCACAACCTCCACCTCCCAGGTTCAAGCAATTCTCCTGCCTCAGCCTCCCAATTACAGGCGTGCATGTAATTACAGGAAGCATGGGATTACAGGCATGCACCACCATGCCCGGCTAATTTTTTTATTTTTAGTAGAGACAGGGTTTCTCCATGTTGGTCAGGCTGGTCTCGAACTCCCGACCTCAGGTGATCCACCTGCCTCAGCCTCCCAAAGTGCTGGGATTACAGGCTTGAGCCACCGCGCCTGGCCTCACAAGGAGTTTTAACCACAGGAATAAAACTAATGTAACCAAGAGGCATCTTTGGAAGAGAGGCAGTCAAAAGGGTTGTTCTGAAATCCTCCTACTGAGGTAAAGAATCTGTTTCAGCTCACAAGAGAATATTTCATCAGAGTAAGATGTAGAACTGACTTTTGTTGTAAGTGTCATGTTGTGGTGAGACTCATCAGGTCACAGAGGCGGGGGGTTATTGAAAGGCCCTATGGCGGTGCAAGAAGAAGAAGGTTCAGGGTGCTGCGGACAGGAGATGGGGAGATGGAGCCCGAGTCCCAGCTCTCTGCCCCTTCCAGGCACCAGCTTCCCCATCTGTACACCTTGGAAGTAGGGCTAGAGAGATGACCTCTAAGGTCCTATCCAGTGTGGGGACCTTGTGGAATGTGCATACTGTGTGGCCAGTCTTTGAGGTTTGATCCTCTGGGCCAGGCTTTCAGCTTGGGCCTACTAAGTAGAATTAAAGATCTCTTTAAAATGGATGCAAATTTGTGTGGGTTTAGGCTGCATTTCTATAAATTCATCATCCCCCAAAAGGTTAAAAGACAGGTTTTGTTTACACAGTGGTGGAGCTGATGAGAAACGGAGCCTCAAAGACCAAGGAAAGTGGCCCCGTTGCAGACTTGCTCAAAGGGGCCTCAGCAACCATCTCCCCCTGCAGCAACCCTAGCTGGCAAGCTTCCGCTCATTACATAACTGTTCTTTTGAAAACCAGGCAACAAAACCTCCAGGGAAAAAAAAGCTATTGATTATTAAAGGGTATTTAGAGGTTTAGAGACTCATAATAAAGCAGTTATAATTATTCCTGCAATGACACATCCTTTGAAATGCTCAGATCTGAGAACATTTTGCTTGCATTGCATCAGTCATCATCATTACAGGGAGAAATGCAGAGAGCTGGAAATAGCTCGTGTGCAAGCTACAGGCAAGGAGTCACAAGGAAAGGAGCAAATTGACAGCGAGTCAGTGAAGGAAACGGGGGAGCTTCAAATGCCCAGAACCTGCACACAGTTCTGCAGCCTCTGTCTCCCTGCCTTGCTGCCCCCCTTCAAAGCCAGCTTCTGCTGCCAAAGGACTCTTGGGGTTGAAATGCTTGTTGCACAGTTACACATCAGCTGACAGTCCTTCTCTGATTTAATGAACTTCATCTATGAAAAATACCCTCAACAGGCCGTTGCGGTGGCTCAGGCCTGTAATCCCAGCACTTTGGGAGGCCAAGGTGGGTGGATCCCCTGAGGTCAGGAGTTTGAGACCAGCATGGCCAACATGGTGAAACCCCATCTCTACTAAAAATACAAAAATTAGCTGGGAGTCGTGGTGGACACCTGTAATCCCAGCTACTCAGGAGGCTGAGGCAGGGGAATCACTTGAACCCAGGAGACAGAGGTTGCAATGAGCCGAGATCGTGCCACTGCACTCCAGCCTGGGTGACAGAGTGAGACTCCATCTCAAAACAAGACAAAACAAAACAAAAACCCTCAACAGAATGTCAAAAAAAAAAAAAAAGAAAGAAAGAAAGAAAGAAGAAACCTGGGAAATACCTAGGAAATACCATCATCTTTCTGCTTTTGATAATAACTAGCATTTATTGAGCATTTACTCTGTATCAGACACTCCTCTAAGTACTCTCTGTATATTATCTCATTTAATTCTCACAAAAATTCATGAGCTAGGAATGATAATTATTCCCATTTACTAGACAAAGAAGCTAAGGCATAAATTGGACACAGTTATACTTAGCACAGGGCAGAGTCACAGTTTGAACCTGGCTGGGATGACCCTGGAGCCCCCAGCAGGCTGCTCCCTGTTAAGGTTTCCAAGCGCACTCTTGGGCTGGTAGAACAGCCAGCAAGACGAGGGCAGGGGGAGGGGTGATGTCAGAGAGGCATCTCCCCGAAGTATCTCAGAGGACAGTAAGTGTTGGGCAACGTTTCGTTTGGTTTTGTGTCTTTCGTGGTTCGCTTGGAGGCTTTAATCCCCCACTTTACATAGCCCCCTCCACGTCCCCCACTTTACATAGCCCTCTCCACATTGTTTCTGTTCATTTGACAAGTATGTACTGAGCCGACACTTTGAGGTCCGTGGGTGATTCTGAGGAGAACTAGACACAGTGCCCATCCTGGGAGATGCATAATTAGGTGAGAGAGGGGTGCAAAATCAATCCAACAAACCAGAATACCAGGCAGAGAGCGCCCTCGTGGAGGTGCAGAGGCTCTGAGGAAGGCCTCACAGCAACACGGACAGGCAGGTGTTCCCCTGCAGGATGAGGGTTCACATGGGCTGGGGAGAGAAGAGGAGAGATCGCCCACAGAGGGGCCCATGGGCACAGCACTCTTGCTTCATGATTGCGTGGCCTTAGAAGGCTCAGAATGACAACCCCAGCTGCTTTGCGTTCCCGCAACTCCAGGTCCCTTCTCCAGCCACCCAGCCCCAAGATGGTGATGCTGCTGCTGCTGCTTTCCACACTGGCTGGCCTCTTCGGTGCGGCAAAGGGACAAGCATTTCATCTTGGGAAGTGCCCCAAGCCTCCGGTGCAGGAGAATTTTGACGTGAATAAGGTAAAAGGCGAACCTCCCGTTTGTTTTGCTGCCTCCACTGTGAATAAGCATTCTACAAGGTTCAATTTAATTATGCTGCTTTAATTTCCACTGCACACCTTGGGACAAGTATTTATCTTATTTGGGGTTTCCCCAAAGCAGACATCTGCTGAGACAAAGACTGCAGGCAGAGAGGTTTGGGATGATCCCAGGACGCACGAGAGCAGGTGGGAAGGTGAGTTGGAGACAGCACAGAAGCAATAAAGGGTGCGTTCCTGAGCTGTCACCCTGGGCTGTCAGGGTCAGTCATACTGGGCACCCTCTGAGGACAGGTGGAGCATGCCGCTCCGATTGTCCCACAGCTGCTGCCAGCAGGCCATGGGAGCATCCATGGCTCTAGCTGAGCCCCCTGGCAGAGGAGAGACACAGGGTCTCAGGTGGGAGGCTGGCGGTGTCTGGGAATTGCTTACCATGGCTGCGTTGAACTCAGAGGTGGGCTGAGGGGATACAGGACCAGGGAACCACAATAGCTGCTACAGAGCTATTATCCCTGTTCTACAAATGGAGCATCGGAATCTCCCTCCCCAGCTCACGCAGCTGGTAAATGCAAGTAGCATTCAAAACCAGGCTTCTCAGCAGTGCAGGGCACGCAAAGGTCACTCAAACAGGGCCCAGGAAAGCCCAAAATTCCCCAGGGGGCTTTCTTGGTACCTGCTCTAAAATGTCATCAATACAACGAGCTCCTCCATAGATGGTCTTTCTTCCTGGGGTGTAGGGGGAGGGGAAGGAAGAGGGCGGCAGAAAGAGGCAGCTATTGGAGGACAGAACTCACAGGCTCCCACTGTTGCTACTCAAGCCTGGAATCTCACCCTTAAGACTTCCTCTCCTTAGGAGAAGGTTTGGATCTCTTTTAAGAATGGCAACAGTAACATTGAAGTTGTTATCATACACTCGCTCCTCAAGGTGAATGAGTGTTGGGGCCTCTGAGGGGATGCTGGGTGGGAGAAGGAGCACCATCCATGGGATCAGGAGATACAGGTGTGGGAGGAGGAGGCCATAGAGTACACTGACGTCTGCACTGACTTGCTCCACTTACAGGCTGATCCCTTTATTCAGGTAACTCTGATAGACCACAGGGAGGCTTTAAAGAAAAGATCCAAGGAATCTGAGTTATATTTTCGCTTTTGGATACAAATCCCAAAGCACTTTGGAAATGATAACTGATGTGTATTTATAAAAGTCCTTTGAGAATTAAAGCAGGATTTAAAAAATGGCAACTTTATTGAGATATAATTTGTATACCACGTAATTCACTTGTTTAAAGTAGCTTTTCACTTTCGATTGTTGTTAGTATCATCACAGAGTTACGCAACCATCACCACTACAATCGATTTAGAACATTTCACTGTTCCGAAAAGAAACCTCGTACCCATTCACAGAGTCTCCATCTCCCCTCCAACCCTTCCAGCCCCAGGCAACCACTAATCTACTTTCTGTCTCCAAATTTGCCTATTCTGCACATTTGATAAAAATGAAATCATACTATATGTGGTCTTTCATGACTGGTTTACTGAACGTTTTCAAGGTTCATCCACATTGTTGCATGTATCAATACTATATCCCCTTTTATTGCCAAATAATATTCTTGTAGGAAATCCTTATAGGAAATCAATTGACTGTATATGTGAGAGTTTATTTTTGCTCTCTCAGTTCTATTGATCCATATGTCTATACTTATTCCAGTACCACACAGTCTTGATTACTATAGCTTTGTAGTAATCAAAGCCTTGAGGTAAGCTTTGAAATAAGAACACATGAGTCCTCCAACTTTGTTCTTCTGGCTATTCTGTGTCCCTTACATTTTCATATGAATTTTAGGATCAGCATGTCAATTTCTGCAAATAATCCAATTGGAATTTGATACAGATTGCATTAAATCTGAAGATCAATTTGGGGAGTATTGCCATCTTAACAATATTAAGTCTTCTAACTTGTCAACATAGTGTATCTTTCCATTGAATTAGGTCATCTTTAATTTCTTTCAACAATACTTCGTAGTTTTCAGAGTATAAGTTGTTTTACGTTTCTTTGGTCAAATTAATTCCCAAATATTTTATTCTTTTGATGTTATTGTAAATGGAATTTTCTTCTTTTTCTTTCTTTTTTTTTTTTTTTTTTTGAGACAGAGTCTCACTTTGTCACCCAGGGTGGAGTGCAGTGTCACCATCTTGGCTCACTGCAACCTCCGCCTCCCGGGTTCAAGCAATTCTCCTGCCTCAGCCTCCCAAGTAGCTGGGACTACAGGCACACACTGCCACACCTGGCGAAGTTTTTTTGTATTTTAGTAGAGACGGGGTTTCACCGTGTTGCCCAGGCTGGTCTCGAACTCCTGAGCTCAGGCAATCCGTCCGCCTCGGCCTCCCATAGTGCTAGGATTACAGGCGTGAGCAAGCCACTGTGCCCGGCCTTTTAAATGGAATTTTCTTAATTTCATCTGCAAATTGTTCATTGCAAGTAGAGAAATATATTTATATATGTATATATTTTTTTGTGTGTGTGACAGAGTCTTGCTCTGTCACCCAGGCTGGAGTGTAGTGGCACCATATCAGCTCACTGCAACCTCTGCCTCCCAGGTTCAAGAGATTATCCTGCCTCAGCCTCCTGAGTAGCTGGTATTACAGGTGCGTGCCACCATGCCCGGCTAATTTTTAAATTTTTTATAGAGATGGGGTCTCGCGATGTTGGCTATGCTGCTCTTGAACTCCTGACCTCAAGTGATCCACCCGCCTCGGCCTCCCAAAGTCCTGGGATTACAGGCATGAGCCACTGCGTCCGGCCGAGAAATACATTTGATTTTTGAATATTCATCTTGTATCTTGTAACCTTGCTGAACTCATTAGATCCAGTAGTTTTTGGTTTTGTCTCTGTTTTAGATTTCTTAGGATATTTTATATGTCATCTGCAAATAGATAGAGTTTTACCTCTTCTTTTCTAGGATTCTTTTTCAATACTGACCAGAGATCTGAAAAGATTAAGAAGCCTTTGCAAAAATAATATGAGATCATAAGGAAGCTCTGAGTTTCCTCTTTTCTGAAAAATCATGCTTCCTTGGTTTTTACTGTGGGGCACTAAACTCACTTTAACAGAAACAGAACAGATTTGAATGCACTATAGAAAATGGAGCTGCTTCTGAGAATGTCTATGAAACCAGTTAACCTCTAACCTTATTCTTTGGTACTTTAAGTGAATGTTAAGTTCAGTGGCTTTAATTGAAAGCTGTGCTTGAATAAGTGAGTAGAACTTTATGGTCATGAATGTGGCGTATATTTGAGCGGAAAGCTGAAGCAATACTCACCTGTGTGCAGCATCCTCTCAAGTTCTGACTCTGAAGGTGAGCACATCTCTTTTTGTTTTTAAATTTCTAAAATAGGCCGGGCACGGTGGCTCATGCCTGTAATCCCAGCACTTTCGGAGGCCGAGGCGGGCGGATCACGAGGTCAGGAGATCGAGACCATCCTGACCAACAGGGTGAAACCCCGTCTCTAGTAAAAATACAAAAATTAGCCGGGCTTGGTGGCACGTGCCTGCAATCCCAGCTACTCGGGAGGCTGAGGCAGGAGAATTGCTTGCACCCGGGAGGCAGAGATTGCAGTGAGCCCAGATTGCACCACTGCACTCCACTCTGGTGACATAGTGAGATTCCATCTCAAAAAAAAAAAAAAAAATTCTAATTAGTATTTTAACTAGGTAAATATATTTACATTGTTCAAAATCCTAAAGGTGTAAAAGAATACACCACATAAAGTTTCCCTCCCACCTCTGTACCTCAGTTTCCCTCCACAGTAGCAACTAGTAAAAACCATGTATTATGTAATTTTACAGATAATATTTACATATACAAGCAAACACATAATAACTGTGGTAAGCAGAAGAGTGGCTTCCAAAGGTGTCCACGCCCTAACTTTGTGAATTTTACTTTGCATGGGAAAACGGATTTTGCAAATGTGATCGAAGTTATGAGCCTTGAGATGGCCAGATTAGCCTTGATAATCCAGGGGAACTCAATCTAATCACATAAATCCTTAAAAGCAGAGAATCTTTCCCAGCTGTGGTCAGAGAGAGAGGTTTGATGATGGCATAAGAGTCAGAGAGATGCAATGTGAGAAGGATCTGACTTCCTTTTGCTGGCTTTGAAAATAGAGGAAGCCCCAAGCCAAGGAATGTAGGCAGCCTGTAGAACTTGGAAAAGGCAAGGAAACTGATCCTCCTCTAGAGCTCCCAGAGGGAAACACAGCCAACACTTTGAGTTCAGCCCAGTGAGACCTGTCAGACTTCTGACTTACACAACTGCAGGATAATAAATCTGTGCTGTTTGAAGCTTGTGGTAATTTATTATAGCAGCAACAGAAAACCAACGTAATAACCATTTTCTCCATTTTTACACAAAAGGTACCTTAATATATACACTACTTTGTACCTGACTCTTTTGTCATTAAATATTAGAAATCACTGCATATCACTCTTTTGAAAGGAGGAAGTAAAATTCCATTGTCTGGATATGCCATCGTTTACTCAGCCAGCCCCCTACTAATGCTCACATAGGCTGTTTCCTATCTTGTATTATTACAAACGGTACTGTAATGAACAACTTTACACATACATCATTTCTTATATCAGGAGGATGCATTCCCAGAAGTGAAACTGCTGGGCCAAAGAGTATAATATGTATTTTTAGCTTTGCTAGATATTGCCAAACTGCCCTCCGCAGAGGTTGTAAACTGGTATGGTCTCCCTGCAACGCGTGCCCGGCAGCCTACGAGGGCCTGGTTCCCTCGACCTTCCCCACACAGTGGCAGCTTCCTTTAAAGCTAACTGTATACACTTGAAGTCTGGACTGAGCGCAGGCCCCTAGAGAAAGCACGATACAGATCTTTCAAATCCCCACCACCTCTCCAAAGCCTTGGTGACCAAATCCCTCCTCAGGGTCAGATGAGGAAAGTTCCGTGCGCTCTGGAGTCCTAGCTCCCCACAGCGAACACATCTGACTTTGCACAAGATTCAAAGATGACTTGTAGAATTGTGCACTGTTTCAGATGAAAGGTATTTCCCATCATCCCCTTTTTTTACAGAGTCTAGAATGTCACAGCGATTCTGGCTGAAGTGGGCACCGAGAAGAGCCCTTTACTCAGCATTCACCCCCCGCCCACACATCCCATCCTAGTCAGGGATTCTCATTGCAATCAATCTCTTGCCCAGTTGCCACTGGGAACAATGAGGCCCATTTTGTCTGTCTTCCCCAGGACAGGGCTCTGCGTCTGCACGACAATGGGGAAGAGGTTGCAGGTCCCCAGAGAATCACAGGGTTTTGCTCTGCTTGTTGTCTCTGCAGTATCTCGGAAGATGGTACGAAATTGAGAAGATCCCAACAACCTTTGAGAACGGACGCTGCATCCAGGCCAACTACTCACTAATGGAAAACGGAAAGATCAAAGTGTTAAACCAGGAGTTGAGGTGAGTGGCTGTGGGCGCCCGGGACCAGGCCTGCGGAGTACTGACCCAGAGTGACTGGGTGTCCGGCAGCCTGGGTCAGGGATGGGAAACTTGCTGGGTCGGGACTGCCTGCTCCTAGCAGGAATTGAGAGGAAAGCTTTTGGCAGGCAAGGACGGCAAGGACTAGGATCCATTACCACCTGCGGGGCACAAACTGACAGGGCTCCTGCCCTCACTGCAAAATAGATACTCTGGTAGCAAAGAACATCAAGACCGTCTCCTCTGACCTCCAGTCTGGGAGAGAAGCCGCTTCGACACCATCTGCTGACAGAAGCATCCAGCTTTGTTCAAACACTTCCAGGAACTGGGAGCTCATCGCCTTCCAGGACAGTTCATCCCATCTCTGGGCAGCTTAATCTATCAGAAAGCTCCTTTTCTTATTAAGCAAGAATCACATACACAATATTCACACTCTAGGTTATGTAAACAGGATATCCTTTAGAAGTGTACACTTCTATTACTGAAGGCTTCTAACACAATAATTAATCCAAAAAGTTACGCTTTGGAACGCAAATATAAACTTAAAAAGAGCCCCAGGAAGAGCTCCTTCCTACCCACCTTCCACTCTTGAAAATACAAATGCAGTTTTTCCATGAACGTGTTGTGACTTCATGGTCAGAGACTGGTGTCCTGAAAACCGTTCTGGAGCCAAATGCAATTGACGGTGAAAAGGGCAGTCTGTTGGGAGGAGACTGGTTTCTTGCTAAGTTAACGTATGCAGATAGAAACAGACCATCTTCCCCAGCTGTCTGAGATCCAGATGAGAGAGGAGGGCACGGTCTCCAGCTTTACATGGTGATAAACAGAGAATGTACTTGGGAACATCAGAGCACAGTTCCCAGAATCCCTGGCCTGTTGCTCATTGTCCTGTTTCTAGGACATCCGTCACCACTAACCATAGCATTAACCTACTGACTTTTTTTTTTTAATTGTATTTTGGTAGAGACGGGGTTTCACCACGTTAGCCAGGCTGGTCTTGATCTCCTGACCTCGTGGTCCGCCCCCCCCATTAGCATCCCAAAGTGCTGGGATTACAGGCGTGAGCCACCACGCCCGGCCAACCTACTGACTTTCTAACACATACGACTGCTCTAATTTCAGTTGGCCTCCCTGCTCTGCCTTGAGGATTGATAAACAGACATCCTCTCCTCTGTTGGCTTCCTAGGAAGAGCACCCTGATGCCTTAGCACCCTCCCTTTGGTGCCTCCATTTCCACACCTTTCCCCTTCTCCCACGTTCATGGGGCCGTTGGGAGTCATCTAGAAAGCAGGCTCATTCAAAGAGGTGAAAGTATTGCATCCAATCTAAGCCCCCAGCTTTTAAGACACGCCACTGCGTTATATGCCACTAAGAAAGGAATGACACTGCTAATTGTCAGGTGGCATCAATTGTGAGATATGTATTTCTTCACTTTTAATGTCTCCAAAATCTGGGCATACCTGAGAATCACTGAGATAAAGTAAATGTTTCTTCACTGCCTCCTTTTACTTGGCCTACATTGAAATCCCCCACACTCACTCAGAGGCTTGCTGAACTGGAGGGAGACTCCGGACTCAGACCCCTTGATGGGACAGGCGATGTCACGTGATATCACTGAGGCCCAAAGAAGGGAAACGCTTTTGTGTCTCCCTGTTTTGCATTATTTTCAGTGATCAAGTCCATCCTCATCTGTTCCTTTGGCCCTTCTCGTTTTAAAAGAAGTGAATCTGCCAGGCGCGGTGGCTCATGCCTGTAATCCCAGCACTTTGGGAAGCTGAGGCAGGTAGATTGCCTGAGGTCAGGAGTTCGAGACCTGCCTGGCTAACATGGTGAAACCCCGTCTCTACTAAAGATACAAAAAATTAGCCAGGCATGGTGGTACATGCCTGTAATCTCAGCTCCTGGGGAGGCTGAGGGAGGAGAATTGCTTGAACCCAGGAGGTAGAGGTTGCAGTGAGCCGAGATTGCACCACTGCACTCCAGCCTGAGGGACAGAGCAAGACTCCATCTCCAAAAAAAAAAGTGAACCTTCTTTGTGTGTTGGGTTGTTTTGTTTGTTTTTCCATTGTCTTTTCTCCCTTTCTGTGGAGCCTGGGAGCAGGAATTGGTCTTTCAGGCCGTTGCAGATAGTCAGAGATAGTGTTGAAGTGAAGGGCCCAACATACTGTCCCATCCTGGAGCTTGTCAATTGCGGCTTCTTATCACCCGCTGTTCTCTTCCCCTGCTCGGCCTCACAGACAGTCACAAGGGAAAGGGCAGGCCATGGAGCTGGGTCTAGCCTGCCTTTGAGAGTCTCTCTTCCCAGAAATCACGGTGTTGGCTGCCACGGTCCTCAGTGGCACACATCTTGCCTTTTGTTGCTTATTGGCTTTCAATGAGTTGTTTTTCTTTTCTCTTTTCTTGTTTTTTGTATTTTTTCTTTTTTTTACTCACTGCAGAGCTGATGGAACTGTGAATCAAATTGAAGGTGAAGCCACCCCAGTTAACCTCACAGAGGCTGCCAAGCTGGAAGTTAGGTTTTCCCGGTGTAAGTATCCACTTTTCCCAGGAGGATCCAGGGACAGGAAATATGCAAACTGAAGGCTAGCGCCCCGGCTTGGAGAATTCCTGAGACACCTGAGTGGCATCTATAATCACTCAGCACATAATTATCTGTCAAACACTTACTACATGTCACGCACTAGGGTTGCCATGATGAGCCAGACAGAGCTGGCCTTGGTACTTATGGAGCTCACGTCCCAGTGTGGATACATACTGACACATGACCCCGCAATTTACTATAACTAGCTAGCGTTTCAATAGGTGAAACACAAGTAGGTGCACACAGGGTGTGGGCTGTAGAAGACACAACCCAGTCTTGTTTCCCAAAGGAAACTGGAGCCCGAAAAATTAGCAGATATTAGCAGAACAACCTGCACGGTGCAGAAACTAGGAAGCAAGAGATGACAAGAGTGACGGCAAGTTTGAATCCTGCTTCTGCCACTTTCCAGTCACATTGTTGGGGATCCTGTGAGATATCTAATGACAGGCATTTGCCTCTGGGTTCTGAGCTAACTGAGGAAGGGACACAGGCAATAGAGAAAGCACCAAATATTAGTTTTATTTCCGATAAGATACACTAGAGAGTTCAACCCAGAACCGTGAGGCTTTCTAACACGAAGAGTGCTTGAAAGCCCCTTTCCCACCTGCAGGGCAGACACTGAAGTCATCAGCTACAAAAATTACTCCCTGCACTTGCCACTTCTCACCCCTACCACTCCCCCACCCCACACCAGTCAAGTTCCTAGAGGGGGGCGGAGAGGAAGTTCTAATTTTATAGACCAAAAAAAGGAATGCTGGGAGGAGAAAACAGTTCTTCTCACACATATGAATATGGACAACTAACTTCACATGTACAAGCCAGAAATAACTGCCCAGTGTCGTGAAAATAAACCAGATATACACGCTCTGTAAACTGTAAAGGGCTTTATACACAGTTTCTCTTGTTATTTTTATCAAGAAGGAAGCTAAAGTGCAGGCAGGCTGAGTGATGTAGGCCGTCACTGAACTCATTAGAAGTAGAACTGGGACCTAAACCTAGGTCTCCAAACTCTCAACTGAGTATTTTTCCCATAGGGATCAGGGACGGGGATTGGAGTGAAAGCTAACTATTACATGCATAACAAGGATTAGATGTTTGCGTTAGGCCTTGTAGGATTATGAGAGATTATGGAAAAGGATTTCCAAGTGAAGGGAACTGGAACATAGAAGAAGGCCTGAATACAGGCATATCACGAAGTCAGGAGTTCAAGACCAGCCTGGCCAACATGGTGAAACCCTGTCTGTACTAAAGATACAAAAAATTAGCTGGGCATGGTGGCGCGTGCCTGTAATCCCAGCTACTCAGGATGCTGAGGCAGGAGAATCGTTTGAACCCAGGAGGTGGAGGTTGCAGTGAGCTAAGATCGCGCCATTGCACTCCAGCCTGGGCGACAAAAGCGAAACTCTATCTCAAAAAAAAAAAAGAAGAAGAAGAAGAAGGCCTGAATAAAGAGGCCTAGAGCCTGGGAGTGTACATGGAAAGGGGCATGAGGTTAGGAAGGGCCTTGAATGCCGCATTAGACGGCTTGAAGTTTCTTCCATAAACAATAGGAGACTGTCAAAGTTTTCAAATAAGGAGAGACACACGAAGTTTTCTGTATTGTATCTGGGTAAATTTATTCTTCAGAACTGGACCATGAGAGGAAAGCAGAATGTGCTGGCCTGGGTGAGTGCAGGTGGGCCATGATGCTGCTGCTGGCAGAGGTGGGAGACAGATTTTTGCAAAATCACTCTGGGCTTAAGAGTTCTCAGTCCGCCTGGGAATACACAGAGCAGCTGAAATGTGCAGATGAGTGATGACTATAACGCTGTCTCTCTCTCTCTGTCTCTCTCTCTGGGTGAGTGAGGCAGGCAGGCAGGTCACCAACAGTGCTAGAAAGGGTAAGTCAGAGACACTCAGTCTAGGCTTTCATCCAAACTTCTTTCCAGGGTCTTTCTGTTTCTGGATTGATAAACAAAATCAGAGGTGGGGGTGCTTGGTGGGTGGTTGTCTGGGCCAGCCTTCTTGTGTTGTCCTGAGATTTCTCTTGCCTTCTCCCTCCAATAATGCTGCCTCTCTCCGGTTCTCAGTTATGCCATCGGCACCGTACTGGGTCCTGGCCACCGACTATGAGAACTATGCCCTCGTGTATTCCTGTACCTCCATCATCCAACTTTTTCACGTGGATTTTGTTTGGATCTTGGCAAGAAACTCTTATCTCCCTCCAGAAACAGTGGACTTTCTAAAAAATATCCTGACTTCTAATAACATTGATGTCAAGAAAATGATGGTCACAGACCAGGTGAACTGCCCCGAGCTCTCGTAACCAGGTTCTACAGGGAGGCTGCACCCACTCCATGTTACTTCTTCTGCTTCGCTTTCCCCCACCCCACCCACCCCTCATAAAGACAAACTAATCAACCATGACAAAGGAAGTTGACCTGAATACGTAGCCATGCCCTACCCTGTTACCCTGCTAGCTGCAAAATAAACTTGTTGCTGACCTGCTGTGCTCGCAGTAGATTCCAAGTTGGATTAATTATTGTGGGTTTTTCATTATAAGCTTATGCTTAGAAATCCTTAAACAGGCTGGTTGTGGTGCCTCATGCCTGTAATCCCAGTACTTTGGGAGGCTGAGGCAGGAGGATCACCTGAGGCCAGGAGTTCAAGACCAGTCTGGGCAACATAGCAAGACCTCACCTCTACAAAAATGTTTTTAAAATTAGCTGGGTATGGTGGTGCACACCCGTGCTAGCTACTCAGGAGGTGGTGGCAGGAGGATCACTTGAGCCCAAGAATTCGAGGGTACAGTGAGCTATGATGGCACCACTGCACTCCAGCCTGGGCAACAGAGCAAGACCCTGCCTCTAAAAAGAAAAAAGAAAAAACAATCCTTAAGCAGTTATGTTGAAAAAAACCAAGCACTGAATTGTCCTCGTTTAAAGGTAACAATCCTGTTTCTGGAGTGGGGGAAGCTGATGGCGAAGTCATATTCTGGGTGACCTGAATCCAGATGCTCCCATTCTGGAGTAGATGCTCCTTTCAGGGTGAATTACTTGGGGGTTCGGAGTCCCTGTGGGGCAGTTTCTTTGAAGTGTTTACTTTCTCCTCGAATCTTCACAGCCAGGCTGAAGAATGAGCCCATCTAGAGGTTTATGTAAGGAAGAGGAGAATCTATGGGAAGAACATAGGGAGTTTCTTTTAAGGAAAAAAATACATATATATATGTTGTCATTCATTCAACCGATATTTACGGAAGCCCAATCGCATTCCAGGCATTGAAAAATACAGAATCCCTGTCCTCCCACAGAAGCTCACAGTCTAGTGAGGGAGAAACAAAGATGCAGTTATAATCCAAGGTGAAGAATGCAAAGGCAGAGGCACACAGAGGGTGCCAGGGAGCTCCAGGAAAGTCCCAACCCCTGCCAGACACAGGTAAGCAGTAGGGTTATGCAGCTACACCTATGAGCACTCCAATTTCCCAGGACCAACAGGTCTCAAGAACCTCTTTGTGGCCGGGCACAGTGGCTCATGCCTGTAATACCAGCACTTTGGGAGGCCAAGGCGGGTGGATCACCTGAGGTCAGGAGTTCAAGACCAGCCTGCCCAACATGGTGAAACCCTGTCTCTACTAAAAATACAAAACTTAGCCAGTTGTGGTGGCGGGCACCTTTAGTCCTAGCTACTCAGAAGGCCGAGGCAGGAGAATCGCTTGAACCCGGGAGGCGGAGTTTGCAGTGAGCCGAGATTGCGCCACTGCACTCCAGCGTGGATGACAGAGCGAGACTCCATCTCAAAAACAAAAAAAAACTCCTTGAGTTTGTTTTTTAACATTGTGACTTGTAAGACCAGAAAGACCTCAGAATGATCGCCCTGTGATTTAACTTAGCTCACATAACTGACAATTTACTAATGTTTTGGGAAATGAATAGAAAATTAAGCCATTTCATTAGATTTTTGCCTTTTTAGCATGAATATGAAATGTTCATTTTCTGGAGCACTCGAGTCTCTTTGATACTTTAATGATTACAAAAATCCCAAGGATTTTAATATATACAATTTTCATTTAACTAAATAAATACGACCTCAGAATGTAGCTTCCAATTCTAAATCCCAAAAGGCTGAAAGCTGTTAGCAAAAAGGCAGTGAGGAGGAGATGGGCGTGGAGGTGGGAGGGCCTCTCCTGGGTTCTGCCTGCGGCCGCACCCTACACTCTGGCACACTGGCCCCACCACCCCCCGCCAGAGGGCATTTGGCTCCTCTGCTGAAAGACAGTTATTCCTAGGTGTTGCACTGGGGAGCTGGCTTTTATCTCAGGGTACAAAATAAGTTGTGATTTCGTTCCTTTTAATAGCTGTCTAGTAACATCTAAAACAATGAATGTCACTATATTTTGCAACATTTTTCATGTCTTGACTGATACAGAGGCTCACTTTTTTTTTATGTGAATGAATTACTGAATAGGTAGATAGACAAATGGACTTGAGTTTTTAGGTAAGGAAGGAAAAGGAACCTATGAGGCAGGTGTCAGGGGTAACTGAACCTGAGAAAAATTTGGGGGAATCATAGGGCAGCATGTGAGTACCAAATGTCTAGAGGAAACATGGGGACTAACAACAAAAAAATCCAGAGGGGAGAGAAAGAAAGTAGGACATAACCACAAAACAGAGGCAATAGTGTATCATAAATCTCACGTACCCATCATCAGCTCCAGCAGTATATATAAAATATAAAATCATCTTAAATTCCATAGAGATTACATTCTCTGAGCACCTCCGGAACAGAAAACATAACCTTGCAATTTTTTGTTGTTGTTTAAAAAGTGTATTTGCTAGAGATTTCACCAATCTTGCTTCAGCTTTCATCACCCCCTAATTTTTTTCCTAGAGTGCTTTGAAGCAGATCCCACATATCACATCCTATTATTTTGCCCATAGCTACTTCAGTAGAACTCTCTAGCAAATACAGACATTTTTTAGACAACAAAAAAATATTGCAAGGTTATGTTTTCTGCTCTGGAGGTGCTCAGAGAATGTAATCTCTATGGAATTTAAAGATTATTTTATATAATCTGGAAGATGAAAAGGAAGATGTATGCCCAAAGATGTTCATAGTTTTATTGTAGCTGTCCCCAAGCTGAAAGGGGCGATAAACTAAAGCTAACAGCAGACGAAGGGTCATAAATCATGAAACAGCCACTTGATGTGATGTCATGTGTTCATGAACATTTGTAGTTGTAAGAACTACGAAGCCACACTCACTGCCGGAGGGGGGGGGTCCCAGCGCACGGCCTTGCTGCTCTGCAGAGCTAGAATCTAAAGCATGTGACTCCACCTCCCCAGCCATACCTCATTGGACCAATGTGTCCACCTGAGCTAGCAACAGCCAATCCACAGGCTGAACAGAAACCTCTGACTTTTATGGCCTCACTGGATGGAAATGATCAATTGAGACCATCAAATAACGGTTTGACTTTAAGCAATCTGGAAAGAGGATCATTGAAAGCTCTGGTACTGCAAGATCATGTGGTTTGTAATGGCCACTACTGGCCATGCGCTACTGGAGTGATGTGTGCGGAGCAGAAACGCAGGGTAAGCAGAGATTCCCCCCGCCCACCCAAGGCCCCCGACAGCAGCTTCAGTAGCTGTTGGCTCTCCCTGTCCTAGCACCAATCCCGGGGAGCTTAGCCAGCTTAGGCGCCTGTCCTTGGTTTCTGTAAGATTAGGCAGGTACACACAACTATGTTCTGAGACAATTTAACTTCCCTGAGTAAATGTTCCTTGCAACCAACATAGTCCTCAGACAAAAGCGTTCACAATATAATGTTGAGTGAAAGACACAATGCTGCATTTTAACTATGCTGTATTTATAGCCTTATGAAATGATGGCATAAAGTTAAGAACTAAAAGTGAACAGAGGAAATGAAGGCAATTAATGTGTTAGAGTGGTGGAATTATGGGTAATTTTTCCCCCTTTTATAGTTTTGCTGCTGCTACTTATAATGGAGGCCCTAAAACTTCAGACCCTAAAACCTCCTTCTAGTTCAGCCTGACCCTCTTGTAAGTCAGGTGTCCAGAGAAATAGGCTTCTTCCAGCAACTACCTCAGACTTTGAGACCTTTCTGGACTATTATCCTATCCCACCACATCCACAGAACAGCTGAGATGTACTAGTTTGTGAATATAGGATGTGCTGTAGTTTAAAATTTCTCTATTAAGGCGATCTTTATTTAGTACCAAAAAGGTTCTCTATACACTTTTCTAGGAGACATTAAGAAAGACATCAAGTAATTTAGAAAGTTTTTATTTTTATTTATTTTTATTTACTTATTTATTTATTTTTTTGAGACGGAGTTTCACTTTTGTTAAGCTCAGGCTGGAGTGCAGCAGCGTGATCTTGGCTCACTGCAACCTCCGCCTCCCAGGTTCAAGCGATTCTCCTGCGTCAGCGTCCTGAGTAGCTGGGATTACAGGCATGTGCTACCACGCCCAGCTAATTTTTATATTTTTAGTAGAGACAGGGTTTCACCATGTTGGCCAGGCTGATCTTGAACTCCTGACCTTAGGTGACCCACCTGCCTCGGCCTCCCAAAGTGCTGGGATTACAGATGTGAGCCACTGTGCTTGGCTGAAAGTTTTTATTTTTGTAGTTGTCTAAACATTGTTTTATTTTATAACAGATTTCCACCCCAAAAGCAATAATTTTCACCTTGGTAGTGAGAAACTACTACAATTTTTTATATTTGTTAAATATGGTCAACTTTCATGCTATAATCAATGTTTCGAGTAAACACAACATTCAAATAGACTCAAGAGTTCCCTAACATTTCCAGCAGAATAAGGTGATGTGAACTAATCATTGGACATGCTAAGGAGCAGTGTGGTGGGAGGTACTGGGAGTGGGCCCAGCGCTAGCGCTGACCCCACTCATTAGTCACTCACTCCACCAGATCTCTCTAACAACTCTTCTAGGTCAAACATTTAGTCTTATAGTTTTGTATATGACAAATAAGGTGAGATTTGCTGACAAAGAGGGAGTCTTATATCATTTTTAGGGACAATAAGCCACAGACTTATTTATAAGACCAACCCTGTAGATTGTTTTGTGTCTTTCTAAACCTTACCAATGTATATGTTATTTTGCAGTCAAATGTTCTACCCCCAAGCTATGCCCCCACTTAATTATTTTGATGTATATCTGGCTCCTTGGGGATACGTATATTTTACTCATATTCCATATTATAGTCTATAAATGCAAGAAAGTACTGTATTTTATTCTCTGGAGTTTTCCTAGTATGCTAATTATAATTAAAATATTAAAAAGCCAACCTTCAGCATCTTCAGTACACCCAGAGATCCAGGAGGAACAACAGCTCATTGAATTATAAAGTGACTCTCTCAGTGAACAAGGTTGGAAGACTTGAGAAAAGAGCTATCAAAGCTGAGCGTAATACATGTGGTTAAACTCTACCCCAGAGCTCTTCGTCTAAGGGTGCTGTAGCCCTAATGCTGCCTCTGGGTATCTGTAGAGGGGAAGGTGCTCAGCTTCTGCTTAGAGACTTTGTGTGACCCCTGATTGACATGCATCCTCCTGGCTGGGCATCTCAGTCCTCCCCACCCAACTTGCCTGCCTCTTCTCATGGCTCCTTCTCAGGCAGCCATTTTTGGTTTTCAACCAAAGCATATCACAATTACCTGGGGGGAAATATATTGGTTCCTTGGGAAGACATCCCAGGATGGGGAGACAGAGGGCAAAAGGTTGCAAAACATTCTCCAGGGTGATTCAAACCTGCTTCCTTGACTTGACTGAGAACCACTGCTTTTTCAAAGAAAACTAATGACCACTTCCCATGCCTCTGCTATCTGTACCTTTAGCACACATCACTCCTTCTGTTGAAATGTCCTGCTGCCAAAATCCAACCCACATCTGCTCTTTCGCAGAGCAATTTGGCAAAAACTAGAAAAGCTGAGGATGACCTAGTAATTCTCTTCTCTGGTAAATATCCTAGAAACACTTCTGCACATAAGCACAAGAAGACACATACGAAAATGTTCACTGCAGCACTGTTTGAAAGACAGAAAAACCAAAAACAACCTAAATGTTCATTAACAGAATAACTGATTTAAAAATTGTGGGCTGGGTACAGTGGCTCATGCCTGTAATCCCAGCACTTTGGGAGGCCGAGGTGGGCAGTTTACTTGAGGCCAGGAGATCGAGACCAGCCTGGCCAACATGGTGAAACCCCGTCTCTACTAAAAATACAAAAATTAGCTGGGCATGGTGGTGCACGCCTGTAATCCCAGCTACTCGGGAGGCTGAGGCATGAGAATCACTGGAATCTGGGAGGCGGAGGTTGCAGTGAGCCAAGATGGCGCCACTGCACTCCAGCCTGGGCGACAGAGGGAAACTCTGTCTCAAAAAAAAAAAAAAAATTATAGCATGCACACATATATACAGGTACGCATACATACCATAGAATACTATGCTGCAGAGAAAATTAGAGCTACATGTATCAACATATATAATCTATAAAATACGTTGGGCAAAAAGCAATATACAGGATACAGTATGAAATATATAAAATGACATTATTTCAGAACACATAAATATGCAATAAAGTATAATGAAATGCAGGAAATAAACACCAAATTCAAGGTCCTGGTTCCCTCCGGAGAGTGGAGAGAGAGGGTTGCAGTTGGGTAGAGGAACACCAGTGGCTTTCATTGCAAGGGTAACTGTATTAGTTTCTGTGGCTGCTGTAGCAAATGACAACAAACTCAGTGGTTTAAAGCACCTGAAATTTATTCTCTCATAGTTCTGGAGGCCAGAATTCCAAAATCAGTATCACTGGGCTGAAATGAAGGTGTGGGCAGGGCTCTGGACGCTCTAGGGGAGAATCTGTTCCTTACCTCTTCCAACTTCTGGTGTTTTGGTGGCTGCTGGCATTCCTTGGTTTGTGGCCACAACACTCCAATCTTCAAATCTGCTTGTCTTCACAGGGCCTGTGTGTGTGTGTGTGTGTGTGTGTGTGTGTGGTGTGTGAAATCTTCTGCCTGTCTCCAAAAGAATACATGTAATTAGATTTAGGGCCCACCTGGATAATCTAGGATAATCTCCCTACTTCAAAAGTCTAACTCGGCCGTGTGCGGTGGCTCACGCCTGTAATCCCAGAACTTTAGGAGTCTGAGGCAGGTGGATCACTTGAGGTCAGAAGTTTGAGACCAGCCTGGCCAACATGGTGAAACCCCATCTCTACTAAAAATACAAAAATTAGCTGGGCGTGGTGGCGCATGCCTGTAATCCTAGCTACTCAGGAGGCTGAGGCAGGAGAATTGCTTGAACCCAGGAGGCGGAGGTTGCAGTAAGCCACTGCATCACTGCACCACTACACTCCAGCCTGGGCATCAGAGTGAGACTCTGTCACAAAGGAAAAAAAAAAAAAGCCTTAACTCAATCATATCTGCTATGACATTTTTTCCAAACTGAACATTTCCAGGCTTCAGAGATGAGGACCTGGTAGCTTTGGAAGAGCATTTTTCAGCCTATCACAGTAATATTTTCTTAAACTGAAAGGTAGGTAATAGAAGATATAATGGCTTCCCACTTGGGCCCAGCAGAATGACTCCTGCAAAAAGGGTAGCCAGAAAAAGGGGGGTCATTCTGCCATCAATAAGGCAGTGACCTGAGGATACACCATCAATATTCACAGGTGCATCCATGGAGTGGGCTTCAAGAAGAATGCCCCTCAGGCACTCGAGAGATCCAGAAATCTGCCATGATGGAGATGGGGACTCCAGATGTACGCACTAATACTAGGCTCAACAAATGTCTGGGTGAAAGGAAGGGCCCTACCACATCCACGTTTATCGTGCAGAAAACATAATGAGGGTGAAGGTTCACCAAACAAACTCTATACTTTGGTTTAACTATGTACCTGTGACCACTTTCAAAAATCTATAGACAGTCAACGTGGATGAGAGCCAACCACTGATTGTCAAATAAAGTGATAATATCACACACACACAAATAGACACACAATCATGGCCTTTACCTTTTTTTTGAGACAGGGTCTCATTCTATTGCCCAGGCTGGTGTGTAGTGGTGCAATCATAGCTCACTGCATCTTCTGCCTCCTGGGGTCAAGTGATTCTCCCACCTCAGTCTTCTGAGTAGCTGGGACCACAGATGCGTGCCACCATGCCCAGCTAATTTTTGAAGTTTTTTGTATTTTGCCATGTTGCCCAGGCTGGTCCCAAACTCCTGGGCTCCAGCAATCCACCTGCCTCGGCCTCCCAAAGTGCTGGGATTACAAGCATGAGCCATGGCGTCCAACCTTATGGCCCCTTACTTTGAATAACAGTTGTCTATGACTATATCTTAAGGCAGATACAGACTGTGATCCTTCCATAGAAAAAGAGGTCTCCATACCCCTGAACCCAAAATAAAAGTTTTTTTTAAAAGAAAAAGAGGTCTCCAGAGGCTGAAGGGCAGTGTAATATGGGTAACTCAGTGGGATGGTTAGAAGACTATGTGTCATGCTCTAGAGTGTATGAATTTGTCATTTCAGAGGTGGGACAATTCTGGATAAAATGAGATCCAGGGCGTAACACCTATAACCTGACTTTTGCCATTTTGAGATTTTTTTTGTGAGTTTTTTAATATGTTAAATTATGTTTCTAAACAGTGGTATCCTCCTCCAAACATTCACATTAGCGAGCGAGCTGAAGGTCAAAAATCAAAAAAAACCTTTCAGAACCAAGTGGATTGGATACTAACTTCTAGCAGAATTCCAAGAATTGTAGACAGGTCAGTGGACAAAAATTCCCATCATATTACCTAGGCAGCCACCAGCTCCACCTGCTTTTAACCCAAGTCTTCTGTTTCCCATCCCTCCCAGGCCAAAATTACTGCCAGTGCTCTGTGAGTCAGCTCTGTTCCAGGAAGTGACAAATGGGCTCAGGAGCTGGCATGGACAGCACTGGAGGAAGCAAATGGCCACTCCTTTGTCATCACAGTTCATTAAGTAGGTGTTTGTTCTTTGCCTGCAGCCTGGTCCCAGCAGGACTGGTGAGAGCTCGTGTGTGCACCAGAGTCAGAGGACACCCTGTGTCCTCCCTCTCCAAACCAGGCAGTGGTTGGTAACGACAATGACCAACCTTACTGGAAGATGCTATGAAAATCCACAAAACTGAAGCTGACATCTGTTGCATTTTGCTTCAGGGCATTTTTTCAACAAAGCATACTGTGCACTAGAAACAGTCTAGGTGGGTTATTTGCACCTGTAAATTACTAATAAAAATAACGTCTCAAGCTTGGCAGGCTTAGAGGCTGAGATTGTTGGCACTTCGTCTGTCAAGTCTCAGCTCAGATGGCATGTCAGAGGCATCTGCCTAAAAGTGATTGCCCCAGTTACCTTCCATCCGGTCACACTTTTTATCTCTTTCTTACCATTTTTCATAATCTGCAATGATTTTGTGTATGTATTTGCTTATGTATTTGTGGTCCACTGGGAGGTAGGCTCTCTGAAAAAAAAAAAAAAAAAAAGATCCTGCTTTTTTGGTACCCTCTTATATCCTCAGACCTAGAACAGTTCCTGGCACATATTTAAGTACTCAATAAATATTTATTGAATAAATGAGTGGGTGAATGAACAAATGAATGTACAAATGCAGAGGCTGAATATAAATGTCCCAGGGCCCAGAAAGAATCAGTCACAGAAGGGAAAACAGGACCCAGATAAAAATGTCTTATATTCATGTGCCTCAACAGATGTGGCTACAATTGTTCCCAGTTTGCTATATCTGGTATGTTCCCACAACTTACACTGGAATATCATAGGCACATTCATTCATTTTCCAACTGGGGAGACTGAAGCCCAGCAGAATGAAACGACTTAAGTGAAACTATGTGGCTATTTACACTTATAACTTGAACTTGGACCCTGTCTTCCATCAGAAAAATAACTTACTCGTAGGATGATTTGGGTTTTTTACCTCATTTTGTTCATTTCCCCACAAACAAAACATATTCTATGAGAAAAGTGTTTTTGTCTCCATGAGACAAAAAAACATGGTATAAAGTCAGTGTTATATTTTGCAAGTCAATAAGCACTAACCTAGGGGATTCTATTCAAGGACTAATTATTAAGGAGGCAACTTTGGCCAGGCTTGGTAGGACTCACAGTAACAGAGATGAGTGAGATGAGGACATCCTGCTCCCAGGGCCACCAGGTACATGAGACCGTCAACATGAAAGTCCTGGACTCAGACCCTGGCTATTTTTAGAATGAGGGAGATATTGTTTCATATGGTTAAGGGGCAACTCTACCAGGAAGCAGGGAACTGAATGACTCCATGAGACACTCCCAGCTCCAAGGGGCCTTCTGGACAAGAACAGCACAGGCAGCAGGAAGAATAGGTGTTTTGAATAGACCCACTTCCCCTCCTCCCATGAGACTATGCTGCCTCCTTGTGATTGAAGAAGCAAATGCTGAATACAAGTACTTCATACATCAACTGAGAAACATTAAAATGTTCTTAATAAGCATGAAAGATTTATCTGCATCCAGTTCCCATTTCCCCTTTATACGTTCTAGAAAGTGTACTCCAGCTCATTCATTCATCCTTTCCTTCTCCCTGAAAATGACATGCGTTCCGAAACCTGTTTTGAATTATAACAGAAAAGCACCACTGTCTGTTATGGAAAGGAGAAAGAATTTTTCATTTCAAACAAATAGAAGCCCTGAAGGATTATATCTTCTCCTAAGTAGGTTCATTGTCAACCAACAGCAAACAAATTACCCACAGTAAGCAGTGACTCTGTGAAAACAAGTGATTTATCAAAGAATAACCTTAGAGAATCTTTCCTAGTTCTCAAACCTCTTTGTTAACTAATATTATTCATTAACTATGTCTAGTATTGTGGTTTTGTTTTGTTTTTTTTTTTCCGAGATGGAGTCTTGCTCTGTCGCCCAGGCCGGAGTGCAGTGGCACCATCTCAGCTCGCTGCAACCTCTGCCTCCCGAGTTCAAGCAATTCTTCTGCCTCAGCCTCCCGAGTAGCTGGGATTATAGGTGCCTACCACCACACCCGGCCAATTTTTGTATTTTTCATAGAGACGGGGTTTCACCATGTCAGCGAGGCTGGTCTCGAACTCCTGAACTTGTGATCCACCTGCCTCAACCTCCCAAAGTGCTGGGATTACAGGCATGAGCCACCACGCCCGGCCCTATGTCTAGTATTGTAGCAACCACTTCCACCACCATCTCATAGAAAAGCATCTCCTTGAAAATCACAAAAAGCAAATGATGGATGGCTTCCTAAGGGACAATTTTCCACACAAATAATGTTTAACAAAAAACTGAAAAAAAAAAATAAAAAGGACAAAGCAAAGCAACTTATAATGAAGAATAATTAGAATAATAAAAGAAAATTCAAAGGAAACTATTCAGGTAGTAAAGCAAGTCTCTAGAAACAGAATTCATAGGACACCCCAGAAAATGTCGCATACACAGCCACCAAATTCAATATCAGCAAGAAACAGTATGGCGGATTTCTGCCTGCGGGACAATGGTTGGTAACCTAAGCAAACCCATGTTTGCAGTTATCTCCTCTGAGGACTGGTTCGACTCATTATTTGATTTATGCCTAAGAACTCCGACCCTCACATGTGCGCTCTGGCAGAAAGGCAGTTAGTTCTTGTCCTTGGAATTACTGCCTCCAAAGATAAATCCAATATGTCAACTCAAAATCATTTACCTAAATTACCTCCTTGATTAACTGTCGGTTTGCCAGCCTGTCTCTCCCACTAGATGGTGACAGGAACCCTGTCTCATTCATCTTTGTATTCCTCACTTCTAGTACAGAGAAATGAAGTTACCAAAAACTGGTGTGGAGCTGGGCTTAAAAATCAATCCTTTTTTGAGTATTTCCTTGTTCCTATCTTTTTGGCATTTTAAGGAAGTTTAAAAATATTTTTAAGGCCAGGCACGGTGGCTCATGTCTGTAATCCCAGTACTTTGAATCACTTGAGGACAGGAGTTTGAGACCAGCCTGGGCAACATAAGGAGACTCTGTATCTGCAAAAAATAAAATGAGCCAGGTGTGGTGGTGTGTGCCTATAGTCCCAGGTACTCAGGAGGCTGAGGCGGGAGGATCTCTCGAGCCTGGGGACTTGAGGCTGCAATGAGCCATGATTGCATCCCTGTACTCCAGCCTGGGCAACAGAGTGAGACTCTGTCTCAAAAAAAAAAATTTTTTTTTTTTTTTTTTTTTTACCAAAAACACCTTAGGCTCCGTATTTCAAATTAGCTCGTAACAGATTCACAACATTTTATGAATGATGGTGTTGTTTAGTTCCCTTGGGGCTGTTACTATTCTGCTATTATTAATCAAGAGCTCAAAAATCGCAAAATAATATATTGAATTCTGAAATATTAATTATAAAACTTATAAATTACAAATCCTAATTTGTACCAAATATTACAGGTGACTGCAAGCAAGTTATCTCAAGCATTTACAGCTGGGATCCACCCAGAAACGATCATCATTAGAGTCTCCACGTGTAAGCTCAGCATCTCATCCACAGCAACGCCCCCAGCTGCCTGCTGATTGCTCCATCCCCACCTCAGCCTTTGTGGCTCAGCATCCATCATAGTACAAACACTATGCCTTTGGAGGGGAGTGCCTTCGAGTCCACAGCTAAAGTCTATAAAAATCTAGCAATTCTATCAAGAAAAAGCAAAATTAAAATGCCAAAAATCAGGCAAAAAGAAAAGAAAAAAAAAAAGCACAGGATACTCCCAACAGGTGCCAAAAGAGCAATGATTTAGGTACAGTGTTTTGGGGAGAACTGACCTGGAGCCTGCTGGAGTTGCTCAGAGTCTAGAGGGAAAGATAAACAAGAAAACCAACAATGTAGATGTGGAGATCAAATAAGATGAGAGGCTGTAATGGAGGGTAGAATGAGGGATTCTGGGAGAACAGAGGAGGGCCACCTGATGCTGCCCTGAAGAGGTGGAGAAGGCTTCATTCCAGAGCAAATCCTGAGCTGCGTTTGGAAAAACAAGCTGGAGGTAGTCAAAAATAGAAGGGGGAGGCTGGGCGCGGTGACTGACACCTGTAATCCCAGCACTTTGGGAGGCTGATGCGGGCAGATCACAGGGTCAGGAGTTTGCAACCAGCCTGGCCAACATGGTGAAACCCCATCTCTACTAAAAATACAAAAATTAGCCGGGCATGGTGGTGTACACCTGTAATCCCAGCTACTCGGGAGGCTGAGGCAGAAGAATCGCTTGAACCCAGGAGGTGGAGGTTGCAGTGAGCTGAGATCGCGCCATTGCACTCCAGCCTGAGCGACAAAGCAAGACTCTTGTCTCAAAAAAAAAAAAAAAGAAAGAAAAAAAATAGAAGGGGGAGGAGGCAGTATCCCAGGCAGAGGAAAGACTGCCACCAAGTAGGAACTCAAATAATTCCGTAGCACCTAGGGTCCGGGATCCTGTAGAGGAGAAGTAGAACAGGTGGCCAAAGGTCAGATCACTGACAGCTTTATAAACCGTGACATGGAGCTCAGATTACAATCTGCAGGTGAATTGATTCAAGGACTCAATTCTAGGAAACAATTTAACTTACATCTTAAAAATGAAATCCGAATACCAACTTGTTAATTCACGGTAGGAAAAAAGTCACTAAAGAGCAAATCGAGGCTAGAGTTCTCTGAAAGCAAATGCTCTGTCTTCAGGTTGGCTACAGAGAATGCCAGGATCTGATGAGGAAGGGGCTGGTAAAGCTCAGGCAGCTGACTAAAGCAGCGTCATTCATGACACTATGGGGATCCACATACCTCCTGCCCTAGGAGGGGTACCGTCCGCAGCACTGAGTGGTGGCTCTAGCAGGAGAGGAGAATGGAGAGGGGATACACAGGCCTGACACCAGGAGGACCTGTGAGATGGCCAGTGCTCCACTGTGTCATGACGAGGGCCTGAACTAGAAAGTAGAAGTAGAACGGAGAAGGCAGATTTAGGAGATTTTTATTTTCTTCTTATTATTATTATTAGAGTTATAATCCAATCTTTATTTAAAAATCTAATCTGCCAGTTTCGCGTTTTCCACCAACTCGGGGAGCTGAAACTTTCACAGGCTTCACAATCTTTTGCTTAGGTGCTGCCTTTGTAGGTGCCTTAGCAGCAGCCATTGCAGTCTTTTTAGATGCTTGCTTAGCCATTTTTTGCTTCCTTAGCAGCCCTGATAGCGTGTTCTCTTTGAGCCTTTCTAACTTCAGGTTTCTGATTCCTCTTGGTCATTACAGCAGCAAGAGATACACCGTAATGGTCTTCTGGAATTTGACTGCTCGGCGGGTTCTTTTCTTTTGAATTTATTCCGACTGTCCCTTTTTGTGCTTCCTTCTGTAGAGGACAGTCCAGTTTATCTGCCAAGGATTCCTCTTGGAAAGGAACGCCAACTCACATTTTGAATTAAGAAACTGGAAAACCCTCCCGTCAGTCCTGGCATAGCGCCTCCTGTGTCCAGGGTGGATCTTGTACCCACTGAAACTGCACAGGTCAACCTTCATGGCAGCAGCTCCACGGGAAGAGAAATGATGGCAAAAAGAACTATTATTATTATTTTTTGAGATGGTGTTTAGTTTTGCTCTTGTCACCCAGGCTGGAGTACTGAGGTGTGATCTTGGCTCACTGCAACCTCCACCGCCAGGTTCAAGAAATTCTCGCTACCTCAGCCTCTGGAGTAGCTGGGATTACAGGCACCCACCACCAGGCCAGGCTAATTTTTGTTTTTGTTGTTGGTTTTTGTTTGTTTGTTTGTTTATGAGATGGAGTCTCACTCTCTTGCCAGGCTGGAGTGCAGTGGCGTGATCTCGGCTCACTGCAAACTCCACCTCCCAGGTTCAAGCGATTCTTCTGCCTCAGCCTCCAGAGTAGCTGAGACTACAGGTGTGCACCATCACACCCAGCTAATTTTTGCATTTTTTTTAGTAGGGATGGAGTTTCACCATGTTGGCCAGGATGGTCTCGATCTCTTGACCTCATGCTCCACCCGCCTCAGCCTCCCAAAGTGCTGGGATTACAGGCGTGAGCCACCGCGCCTGACCTAATTTTTGTATTTTTAGTAGAGATGGGGTTTCACCATGTTGGCCAGGCTGGTCTCGAACTCCTAACCTCAGGTGATCCACCCACCTCAGCCTCCCAAAGTGTTGGGATTACAGGCATGGGCTACCATGCCCTGCCTGATTTAGGAGATTTTTAGGAGGCAGAATCAGGTGATTTGAGGGATCAACTGCGTGTGGGAAGTGAGGGGGAAGTAGGGGTTTGAGACGACTGGTTACTGTCGGCCAGAAAAGGGGAATAAAGGAGTGCAGGCACATTCGTGTGGGGAGACGATGAGATTCATGACCTGGCTCCTGCCAACTTGTAGGATTATCTTTTGCCACTACTGAGCATAGATCCTTTATGCCTGTCAGACTGAACACCTTGCAGTTCCCAAAAGTGTCACCCTCTCGGGCCCCAGTCTGTTTATATACATCATTCCAGACAACACAACACCCTTCTCCCTGCCCTGCTGACTCCTGTTTACCAGCTCGCCGAGCCTGTCTGGCCAGCCTTCTCTGGTCCTTCCCCTGCTCTCCTGACTATCCCACTGTTATAGGCTGAACTGTGTCCCCCAAAAAGATATGTTGAGGTCCTAACCCCCAGTACCTGGGAATGTGACCTTATTTGGAAATAGGGTCTTTGCATATTGAATTAAGATGAGCTCATTAGGGTAGACCCTAATACAATACGACTAATATCCTCGTAAGAAAAGGAAAATACCATGTGAAGACAGAAACACGTGGGGAGGACACAGGACGACAGCAGAGACTGGAGTGATGCAGCCAAAAATGGGGAACGCGGAGGATCACCGGCCAGCACTGGAAGCTAGGAGAAGGCAGGAAAAGATTCTGCCTGGAGTCTCGGTGGGAGGATGGCCCTGCTGTCACCTTGATTTCCGATGTCTAGCCTCCAGAACTGTAGGAGAATACATTTCTATTGTTTTAAGCCACAGGAAACTAGTACATCATCATTTCCATGTGTCCATGTTTCCATGTTTCTAAACACTGTATGTCCACTTAGGCATTTACCACCTAGACTGGTCATTCTTTGTTTTACATTTATTTATTAAACTATGAGTTTACAGCTGGGCGCGGTGGCTCACGCCTGTAATCCCAGCACTTTGGGAGGCCAAGACGGGCAGATCACCTGAGGTCAGGAGTTCGAGACCAGCCTGGCCAACATGGTGAAACCCCGTCTCTACTAAAAATACAAAAATGAGCTGGGCATGGTGGCATGTGCCTGTGATCCCAGCTACTCAGGAAGCTGAGGCAGGAGACTCACTGGAACCCGGGAGACAGAGGTTGTGGTGAGCCGAGATTGCACCATTGCACTCCAGCCTGGGCGACAGAGCAAGACTCCATCTCAAAAAAAAAAAAAAAAAAGACTAGCTTACCTTTAAGGACAAGAATCATGTTTTATACATCTCTGGACATACAGCAAGTTGTTTGGCACAGTGAATGCTTAAGAAATATTTCTTAAATGAGAAAAAAAATGGACCAAAGTTCCTGATGCCATTTAGAGATCAGCAAGAGCTTACTAGATGGCAGCCACTGGAAGGAGCACACAGGGGAATGTCATTGACATGAGCCTCAAGAAATTTTTACCCTGGGCCATGGGTCAGGGTGGAGGGGATGATGATAACAGCAGCAGCCATCTTGGGAGTCAAGCAGAAACCTAACTCCTGCCCAGCCCTGGGCTCCATGGCACAGAACTGCCTGCCACTATTTGTGAGTTGCCTGGGACAGAAAACCCAGCCTTCTGTTAAGGCGAGGAGTGCAGGCAACATTCTGGGAAGGCATCTGGGGTCTCAGACAGGCTGATGTGACAGGCAGGTGTGTACCAACACACAGCAGTTCTACTCTGTGCACGGCCACTCTTTTGAGCCTCCAGAATGTTCCCCCATCTCGTGACCACCCCTGGGGCTTCCCAGTGAGCCCAAAAACTAAAGGGGTAACACCTGGTAGCAGAGGCTTCTCTGAATTACACGGAGCCATGCCTGCGTGATAGCCATTTTCCTTTCTGCTTGGTTGGGGCCTGCCCACACCGTTTTGGTTCTCAAATATCCTGAGTATCACCCCGCACATAAGCAGTTTGTGAGGAACAGAGGCTGGCACGCGCAGCAGGCAGGGCTGCCGAGGAGAAGCTACACAGAGAGGCTGGAAGATGACAGTGGGGAAAGAGGCTGCACGTTCAGGGGCCCGAGGGTGACAGGGATGGGAGGCCTGGTGAGCAGACTGGCCTTGGGTGTGAAAGGACTTGTCCGCCATGCCATTTGACTCCCTGAGAAGTGGCTGGGCTTGCTTGGTTGGCCCTAAAGCAGCTGTCCCAGGAGGGAAGGCTTGGCCTAGTCCCAGAGCTGAAAAGATTGAAAGAAGAGTTCAGTACTTGTGAGGGGGAGGAAAAGACACTGTGCTTGGTTCTGCTTAGAGCTACTATAGCATTGACTTAATTGTATTTTATTTCTAATCCTTCAAGAAGCATACTGTCACATTTAATAAGCCTGCAGACTTGATTCACCAGAAGATTTTGTTCCTGCCCACTCTGTATAAATTTTCTTAATTTCTATTTTTTTTTTTTTAGACTGAGTCTCACTCTATTGCCAAGGCTGGAGGGCAGTGGCATAATCTTGGCTCACTGCAACCTCTGCCTCCTGGGTTCAAGCGATTCTCCAGCCTCAGCCTCCCAAGTAGCTGGGATTACAGGGGCGCACCACTACGCCTGGCTAATTTTTCTATTTTTAGTAGAGACGGGGTTTCACCATGTTAGCCAGGCTGGTCTCAAACTCCTGACTTCAGGTGATCCACCCACCTTGGCCTCCCAAAGTGTTGGGATTACAGGTGTGAGCAACCACATCCGGCAATTTTCTTAATTTCTCTGTCCCTCTATGGAGGGAGAGGAAACATGAAACAAAAGCAGTTAATGCTTTTATGCGTTCTCTTTGACCCTGCAGTCTTAATTTTTTCCGACTTGGCGGCATCTAGCAAGATCAAAGTGAGTTTCAGCTGTGTTCAGCCACAGAGCTCCACAGTCTTGCACTGCAGCCGTTGCTAGCACAGAGCCAAATGGGCTCTGTCTGGACTCTCTTCTGAAATGTAGCAAACACAATTGCCTTTGACAAGCACAGCTGAGCAGCATATTTAAGAATATCAGAATATTAGGGGTGGGAAAGACCTTCATAAAATTAAGATAAAATTTGTGTTGACTAGGGTCCAGTCTTGGACAGGGTTAAGCTTCCAAGTAGGTAAACCATGAATGACAGGCAGTTAAAAAGAACATTCTAGTTGGTACCTACAAGGTAACAGTATAGGTGCCACCATAAGAAAAACGAAAATTTTAAAATCTAGAGATAAAGCTAGTTTTACTTTGGTTTTATTTTTAATTCAATTCTGTTCAGGATGCTGGTTAGAAAACCTCCATATATGAGAAACAGTGAGAGGCAAACTCTTTTGTGCCGTAGAATGTTCTCGACATCAAAAAAGAGCACTGGAAGCCTTCAACATTTCCTGTTTATGTTGCACAGATCAGAGGTTCACACAGAAACCACCTGCCCACGTGGCCCCTGCTGGTGGTTTCCCAAGCCCCAGCTTTCCTCTGCAGTCCCGTCTCACACTGCTTTCTTCTGATGAAGTCTGGCGAAGTCCTTGGGAGAGAAACCAATGAGATAGCAGTTATCCTGTGAGAGCTTTGTGGTTCCTACTGAGGGATTGCCCCCACCTGCCTCAGCCACGGGAGAGCAAAGAGGGTCTTGAGTCCTACCTAGAGCGCCACTTGATAAAAACACCTGATAACACAGGTACACCTGATGAACACAGGAAGCTATGCCTTTGTGAAAACAGCAACAGCGTTCTCCTGGAGCCCAGAGCCAGAGCGGGGAGAGACACACGAAATGAGGGGTGGACGTGTGTGTGTATGTGTGTCTCTAATAACAAACTTTGTTTTGTTTTGTTTGAGACAGAGTTTCACTCTTGTCACCCAGGCTGGAGTGCAATGGCGTGATCTCAGCTTGCTGCAACCTCCACCTCCCAGGTTCAAGTGATTCTCTTGCCTCAGCTTCCCGAGTAGCTGGGATTACAGGTGCCTGTCACCATGCCTGGCTAATTTTTGTATCTTTAGTAGAGACAGGGTTTCGCCATGTTGGCCAGGCTGGTCTCGAACTCTTGACCTCAGGTGATCCACCTGCCTTGGCCTCCCAAAGTGCTAGGATTACAGGCATGAGCCACTGCACCCGGCCTAACAATGAACTTTTTAAAGAAAGGGTTCTGAACCTAAAATGAAAAGAGGAGGCCAGGCGTGGTGGCTCACACCTGTAATCCCAGCACTTTGGGAGGCCGAGGCAGGTGGATCACCTGAGGTGAGGAGTTCAAGACCAGCCTGGCCAACATGGTGAAACTCCATCTCTACTAAAAATACAAAAAGTAGCTGGGCATGGTGGCATGTGCCTATAATCCCAGCTATTTGGGAGGCTGAGGCAAGAGAATCTCTTGAACCCAGAAGGCAGACTTTGTGGTGAGCCGAGATCACGCCACTGTACTCCAGACTGGGCGACAGAGCGAGACTCCATCTCAAAAAAAAAATAAATTAAATTAAATTAAAATGAAAAGAGGAAATACAGTACCTGCTGTAGTTTATTTATGCAATAAACTAAGCAATCGACAATACCTAGAAAAGGACCTCAATAAAGATTTCTGACTGGTGACAGGACAATTTCCTCTTTTTAATGCATTCTTTATTGACTCAGCAGTCTTTCTTATTTCTATTATTTCCTTTCCAGCATTATAGCTGCTAATGCCTTCCTTAGCCATGCAGAACAAGATATATAGTCAAATTGCTTTCCAAGAAATTGATGTTGTTATGGGCACCATTACTGAGGAGGTCGAATTCAGGAACAGTTCACTCATTTATTCTCTGATTCAACTGTGAAAGGAAAATAAATCTTGGGACCCTAAACTCACTAAGCCAAAGGGGAAAAGTCCAGCTGGGAACTGGGTCTTGCACACCTGCCTCCCATTTTGTTCCTAAATAGAGAGCTACAAGATAAAAAAGCTACAGACCTCCCTCACAATTTGCCCACAGGGAAATTCCTGTGGGCTCCCAGATCTTTACTCTAAAACAGTTCTGTTGAATCTCACCCTGGCAATGTACATTGATAGCTTATCTTTGCAGGTATGGGGCAAAGGACAGAAATCAAAGATATCCCTCTGCTTACCTGAGACAAAGACATGTCTGATTGCTTCCTTTGCCCTATGTTTATGTTATGTAAAAAATGCAGACTCGTTGAATGTATAAGTGAATGTATAAGTGACTGTACCTCTACCACCCTCTCACGTGTAAATGGCTGATCAAAGACTCAAAAGAATGCAACTGCTTGCCTCTTATCCACCCACACCCTTTGTAAAAAAAACTTTCCTTCTGTTTCTCCAATATTCATTTTTTCCCTTTAAATATTGAGGTCCCCAGACCCTCTTTGGAAAAAGCATGTACCACAGTTCTTCCGGTGGATCTGTGTTCTTTCCTGAGCACATCCTTAACCTTGGCAAATAAACGTAAATGATTGAGACTCACCTTGGTCATTTTCTTTGATTTACATAACCAACATGTATCGAGGGCCTCTTACGGCACTGTTTTCATTAAGTTATGCTGTCAGGGGAGAAAGAGGAGGAAGACATGCACCTGCTCCCAAAGAGGCCACAGCAGAGGGACGGACACTTAAGAGAATGATGATATGATAAGATAGAGGAATGCAAACAGTTCCTTAGGATCTCAGTGAAGGTGAACACTAACTTGGCCTGCATGGAGTCAGAGAAGGAGATGACCTTTGAACTGGGGTAATTTAAGAGCAAGAATAGGGGATGGCATTTCACATAGATTAGTAAAGGCATGAAAAAGGGACACAATATGGGGTGCTCTGACACCCTGAGAAGGGCAGTGTGACTAGAGTGAAGAACATAGCGGAAAGCAAGTGGATGTAAAAAGAAAAGGAGACTAGAAAAACAGACAGGGCTGGATTGTGAAGGCCCAAGGGATTTGGACTTCATCCTAGACAATGAGCACACACGGCAGACTGAGTTCCTTGAGCAAAAAAAAAAAAGAAGGGCAAGTTCTTTTTTTTTTTTTTTTTTTGAGACGGAGTCTTGCTCTGTCACCAGGCTGGAATGCAGCGGTGCAATCTCACTGCAACCTCCGCCTCCCGGGTTCAAGCGATTCTCCTGCCTCAGCCTCCCAAATAGCTGGGACTACAGGCACGCGCCACCATGCCCGGCTAATTTTTGTATTTTTAGTAGAGACGGGGTTTCACCATCTTGGCCAGGATGGTCTCCATCTCTTGACCTCGTGATCTGCCCGCCTCGGCCTCCCAAAGTGCTGGGATCACAGGCAGGAGCCACCGCGCCTGGCCAAGAAGGGCAAGTTCTAATTGTTTGCCCAAGCCTAACACTGTGTGTGGCCAAGTGGAGTTGAATTTATAAACTAAGGATCATTGCATATCCCAATTTAAAAAAAAATATGACAGCAGTATGAAGATGAATGGGCAGTGAAGAAAGTGGAGTCCTCAGACCAATCTGGAGACAACAGTCAAATAAAATAATAAAATTACACATTTGAGACGTTTCAAACAAGAATGAGTGCTAACGAGCATAAGTACAATAGTAAAGTAAAAAAGTCTTCCAATGGTGACTTTTGACTATGTAGGCTTCAAAATATATTTAGGGTTTTCCATGAAGCATTTATAGCAACATCACATATGTTCTGAATCAAAGCCTATACTCCTTATCCCATTATGAGTTCATAAAATAACAAAACGCAAGATAATTTGGCAAAATTGACACAATTAAATTATAATACACGACATTGCTCCCTTACTTCTTGCAATAATAAACCAAACCAGTTAACACTTACAGAAAATTTACAGTCACAAAAGACTGAGTGATTTCTGGCAGGCACAAGGTAAATTCATAGCTTAGCCAAAAAACTAACTTATATTTCCTACTTACCATTCCAAGATTTGTTACACTGCATGTCCTGCCTTCTTCTTTCGTTTTTGCCTCATAGGTTCTGAAAGAATTGCCTAGAGTCTCTGAATTTAACCAGTTTTTAAAAGGATCAGGAAACATCTAGGGACTAATGAAATCTCTGTGTACCCTAAGGGGGCCTATGCTCTGTGAATCTTCTCAGAAAAGTATTTTGGCCACTTGGTTAAGGAATCCTTTCAGTAGATGTCTTTGAAGAGAAGAGAAACAGTGGAGCATTCCATGGTTGGAAATCAAAGCCATTTTTTTTTTAAGCAGAAAATGATTAATCTTTGTCCTTGGCTTTTTCTCTCTCTGAAACTTTCTGTTTTGTTTAAATGATCTTGCCCCTGCTACCATGAATTTCTACAACGTATTTAATACGACAAAATCTGTGATCTTCTCTTTCCGGGGAGGGATTACCTGAAAAGGAAAAGAACAATGTGCTATTCTTGGCAAGAAAAGAGTTGCTGCTGACTCAGTGGTCAAGAAGTCACAACTTTTGGGAATTTTTCCAGATGTTAGGCGGGGGCACTACCCACTTCTCTACTCTGTGGACCTAGCTGATGACTCAGGCAGGCTGGGTGAGCCAACCATGGAAGCCATGGTTGCTTTGGAATTCTGTCCTTGGTGGGAAACCCAATGGTGTTGTCCATAGCCATGTGTTCCAGTGAATGGAGAGCCAAATGACTCAGCCACGTGATGGGGTACAATAAAAGTGTCCCCTCTCCTCCTCCAAATATGTTGTGTTGGGTCAGGCAACCATGATAATGAAGTCTTCAAAAAGAGAGCAGAGATAAATGCCAGATTATCCTTAAATCATGTATATCTCTTTAAATATATGATTTGCCTTGAGCTCAATAGCTACTTCCAGAAACTGAAACCAGAATGAAAGATTCCACCTACAGTTCACCTCTTGGCAGCCAAACCCTCAACACACAGGAAATGTAACACCAATACAGCTAAATTCAGTGCTCGGGCTGTTTGGTCCAGATAACTTCCTACAGGAGCAAACCTCAGCAGAGGCACAGAAGGAAAGCTCTGTTTAGAGGCATTTGAAAATCTTATTTGGGCCACAATGAGGAATAAAGTAGTTCAACTATTCTGAAAGATAAGGAAAAGCAAGCCGTGTGTGGTGGCTCATGCCTATAATCCCAGCACTTTGGGAGGCTGAGGCAGGCAGATCACCTGAGGTCAGAAGTTTGAGACCAGCCTGGCCAACATGATGAAACCCCGTCTCTACTAAAAATACAAAAATTAGCTGGGTGTGGTGGCGGGCACCTGTAGTCCCAGCCACTCAGGAGGCTGAGGCAGGAGAATCACTTGAACCCAGGAGGCGGAGGTTGCAGTGAGCAGAGATTGTGCCATTGCATTCCAGCCTGGGCGACAGAGCAAGACTTTGTCTCAAAAAGAAAAAAAAAGCAGTACTGGCCCTCACAATTTTACAAACTATTTTTTTTTAGGTGCTACCAAAGTCATTTTCATCTGCATTCATTTGTTGTGGGTTTGGGAGTGGAAGAACCAGTACAGGAGACAAAAGTTTAACTCCTGATGAGGGAAATGCGTTTCCAAGGTTCTTCAAAGAACTCTTCATCACCTCCTGTTCCAATGTTTGTTAGTTAATTAACTGTAATAAAACACTTTATGTCATATGATCGCAGTGCCTTTTATTAGAGGGTCTGAAAGCAAGCTGTTGCTTAATTAAGGGCCTAGTCACAGTTGAGTTCAGGGATGCTGAACTCAGTGATGCTTCCCAGCCCAAGCAGGAACAAAGCAAATCTGCCCAATAATTTAGAACATACAGGGAAGTTTGTGTATTCCCTTGAAAACAGGATTGCCATCACTGACCTAGGCTCCTGCTGACAGGGCAAGAGACGCAACACAGGTGTTGAACACTGGGGTGGAAAGAACTCAGGAAGGGAAGGGAGGTGGCCATCCTGCTTCCCCTCGCTGAGAACCCTCTCTCTCTGCTCCATGGCTGGACAGGGCTGTCAGGGTGTAATGTTAGATCCACTGAGCAGTCCTGGCCTGGGAGGGAGAGACGGCACCAGTGGATATTTGACTGGGAACAAAGGTGGGGCCAGTGCCAACAGTGACTGTGCAGGCCCCTGGCTGAGGCAAATCCCTGGGGAACACATTCCACTCTGTGACCAGCAACCCTGTTTCCCTTTTCCCCTTCCAGCTCACTTCCCCTCCATTATCTCCATCCACATCCATTCCCACTGAGGCCCTGTTCTGTGCCAGGAACTCAGCTAGGAGCCAGGGGCTAGGGGCCAGGCGATAAAAACAATCGTTTTCAGAACCCTAGTCATCCCTGAGGGGCAGAGTCCTAAGGACACACAACAGGGTCATCCTCAAAAGGCACAGAGCCTGTGTTAAAGAAGATGAGACTGTGGTCCAGAGATGAGCCAGGGGAGTGAGACTGCTGCTATAGGGGCTAGATAGGGGAAAACGCTTCCTCTCACCCCCAACAGCAGTGGACAGACATTGCTGGGAGCCAGGTGTCAGCTCAATCTAAGAACTCCCTGAGTCAGAGCTGTCCAAAAATAAAATGAGTTGCACGGGGGTGTGGCAAGCTTCTAGCCCCTCGGGTTGTTGGAGAAACAGGCTGAATAGCCACCTTATGGGCCTGCTTGACAAGGTCCCTTCCAGGCCCAGTGGCCTGTGAATCCGCAGGGGCTGGTCCACCGGAGGGGCCAGTTCTGGGTGGCTCAGTCTGCTGTGCTCTAACCTGTGGTGAGGACGATAAAAAGCCCTGATCAAGAAAGAGTCATGGAAAAGAGCCTGGTGATGAGCGAGCTGCGGACTGGACTTGGGAGAGGGAGGGAAGGGAGTGTACAGGGCCCATAACAAATACCACACACTGGGTGGCTTTAAGCAATGGAAATGGGCTCTCCGTTCTGCAGGCTTCAAGTCCACATCAACCTGCGGTAGAGTTGGTTCCCTCTGTGGGGGGAACCTGTCGCGGCCTCTGCGGGCCCAGGGGGTCCTTGGCTGGGAGATGTGTCCCTGCCGCCCTCCCGTCTCCTGCGCTCTCTGCCTAGACGGGTTGTGCGACGGCGGGGGTAGCTGCCCGTCTGTCCGTCGGCTTCTCCAACGGTAAAAGGAGGTGAGGCGATTCCAATGCAGACATTCTATGATTTCATAATAGGCCTGTAAGGACCACTCCAATGCTGGCAGTCCATGCTTTTATAACAGGCAGTTCGGCTGTTTACACGGGCGAAATGGAAAGAGGAGATACCCGTTTTCTTCAAGTCAGCTAACCTCTCTGCGGAGTGACGTCACCTCGAGTCTCAGTCTGCTGATCTAAAAAATAAAAATAACACTACGGCCTCACAAGGTGGTGGGACGAGGGTGCTCGAGAGACGCGCGGGTCCGGGAAGCAGCAAGCCCGGGAGCTCTCCCGCAGGTTCTCAGAAACAGCTCCCGCCTCCCAGCGCCGCGTGGGGGCGGGGCGGGGTGAGCAGCCCGGGCGGGACGGAGGGGGCGGGGCGAGGAGGTCGGCTTTGTTCTCGCCCCGCCCTCTCCCCGCCTCCTCCCTAGATATCGCGAGAGGGCGGGTCCGCTTGGCTTCGGCGTCGGCGTCGCTCCCGCCCTGGAGCTTTAGGCCGGCGTCTCTCCGCGAGCCGCGGGTCAAGTGCCGGCGGCTAAGGGTGCGCGAGTAGACGCCACCCGTTCGGCGTTGGCTCTGGCGTCCGGGTCGTTGTGTCGTGACAACCGCTCCGGTAGCCGTTTCCGAGGCAGCAGGTGCGGCCGCTTTAGCCCTGAGCGGGCTCTGTGGCTGCCTGTGAGTCTGCTGTGCCGACCCTTCTCTTCCCGGACCCCACGCCAAGCAGCGACCCTGAGCCGACAGCCGGAGCGCCCGGCAATGGCGGCCTCGACGGCCTCGCACCGGCCCATCAAGGGGATCTTGAAGAACAAGACCTCTACCACTTCCTCTATGGTGGCGTCGGCCGAACAGCCCCGCGGGAATGTCGACGAGGAGCTGAGGTGAGCGCTGGGAGGGACGGCCTGGGAGCCCCTCCTTCCCGCCGGGCCCGTCACCTACCCAGACCCCAGGCGCGGGCGGGCGGCGTGGATGGGGCTTGGGTGCCGCTCGAGTCTCTTCTCCTGCCCGGCTAGCCGCGGGTGGGAGCGATCTTTAAGAAGGCTGGGCGATGACGTTTATCATGCCTCCTTTTTTTTTTTAAGCATATATAATATTTTTAAACAGCGTCTTTGAACTTTCTGTAATCGGGAACATCAAAGAATGAAATTGAAGCTTCAGATCTTCGACTGTTAAGCTTTTACCATTTCTTAACCTCATCTCTGAGGTATCTAAAATTCTTCGATAATTACAGTGTATATTCTTGCTTTGGGAACCCTTTAAGATCTAGTCTCAAGCTAATAGGCGATCCGTCAAAGAAGAGCCCATTTCCCCCATTAGCATCGTGCCACACTGTATTTCTGCATCTGCAACCAGAGTTTTGGGTGCTTTCTAGTTTTTGTTCCTGTTCAGAGATAGTTCAAAGCTCAAAACAGTTCAAAGAGGAGCAACTTGGAATGACCCAGTGATAATTTAGTTGCTCTTGCATTCGCTAAAGATACACATGTAAAAAGTTGTTGACCTGAGCATTGTATCTGATAATTATAATATAATTGGAAACGACCCGAAGTCCATTAGTAAGAACTGGTGAAATATTAATTACGGTACGTTTGTATAATGGAACAATATACTAGCCTTTAAAAAAAAAAGAGGTAGGCGTTTATGCACGGAGAAAATGTTGCAGTACAGTATCTGTAGTGGGTTAGAAGTGCAAGGGGGCTTGGGCGTTGCAAGATACTAAAAATGTAAGGACTCTACTTTCTGAAAATAAGGCTTAAGAAAAGTTACCATTGAAATTGGTAGTCAGAAGCTAAAATGAGGATGTTTGTGAAATCTCAGAATATAGGAACCTAGGGCATTCCTGGATAAAGGATCTTATTTAGGACCATAAAAGGAACTACTGCTTGGTGGTGGTAAATTTTAGGGATTTGTGTTACCTTGAAGAAAATATTGAGTAGGTTCACAGCTTAGAATCGTGGCCTTTTGGGGCTGGAAAGGACCTTAGTTTTGTCTAGCAATTCCCACTCTCATGGATGATTGAATCTTGCATTCTCTCACACACAATTTTCCAACCTCTTTGGGCTAAGCCACGTTAAATGGAGTGCTGGGGGAGTGTGATGTGTAGGTCATGGAATTAAGAAGACAAAATTTCACCAGAACATAACTGAAGCAGGAGAACCAAGTTAGTTAAAAGATAACATCCAGGCGTGGTGGCTCACGCCTGTAATCTCAGCACTTGGAGGCCGAGGTAGGAGGATTGCTTGATCCCAGGAGTTTGAGACCAGCCTGGGCAACATAATGAGACCTCATCTCTTAAAAAAAAAAAAAAAGAAAAGAAAAGAAAAAGAATTAAAAGATAAGTAACGTAACTACAGAAGGCTCAAATGTAGCTTCAGGGTTTTCAGCAGCAGGAATGTGGTCCTTACTGGCATTTATGTTATTTAGCTATTCTCCAGTGTGAGTTTCTTTTGGTCCGTTTACCAAGTGACTTACTCTTTATCTCTGCTTCTTTAGTTTCTGTTTATTCTCAACTTGGATCTGCTCTATTTCCCATGGTCCCAATCTATGGATTGGCCTCTTTCTTTCTGTAATTGGTTGGGATTTACATTCAGGTCTTTCTGCCTCAAAAGCCACTATACTAGACTGACTCAACTACATAGGGCTGCCTCTTCTGTAGTATCTGTGGCAGGGTAGATTCACTTAAAAGGGACTGACCTGTCTAGTTAAAGTTATAGTCCTGTCTTTAAAGAGAACTGTCAAACCTTAATTCATTGAAGTTCATGATGTTTGGTTCCAAGTGGTAAAAAGGATGGGTTTTTTAATGATCATTGTTATGTGACTGTAAAGCAAATAAATTAATTCTACTAGTGATACAATATTGTCTTAGTCTGTTTTCTGTTGGTCATAACAGAGTGTCTGAAATGATAATTTATAAGAAACTAAATTTATTTCTTACAGTTCTGGAGGCTTGGAAGTCCAAGGTCTTAAGGGTGCATCTGGTGAGAGCCGTTTTGCTGGTGGGGACTCTGTGGAGTTCCAAGGTGATGCAGGGCATCACGTGGCAAGGGAGCTGAGCGTGCCAGCTCAAGTCTCTCTTCCTCTTCTTATAAAGCCACCAGAACCACTCACTTGATAACCCATTAATCCATGAATAGATTAATCCATTCATCAGAGCACAGCCCTCATGACCCAGTCCTCTTTTAAAAGCTGCACCTCTCAACACTGCCACATTGGAGATCAAGTTTCAATGTGAGTTTCAGAGAGGAGAAACGTTCAAACTATACCAAATATACATTATTATTTGTCACAAGTCATGGAAACAGTATCATTAACTTTATGAGATCCTCTTTGAACAGAAACAATAAATATGCAGTTGGCCCCCTCCACAAATTCAGCCAATACCAAATAGCTCTTTACACTTGGGAGCCATTTTACACACCAGATTCACCAACAAAAATGCAGGAAAGTTAGCCCTAAATAGCCCACGTAAAGGACACTTGTTTACAGTACAAGAGCTGAAACAAGAAAGCAGAGCGTCACCTTGTTTGACGCCATCTGGGAACATGCTATCTCGGCTGTGAACGTGTGCACTGGGCAACTCAGAATCTGCTCTGCTCTGTGGCTGGCTGTGAGCAACTGCTAATGGACCTCAAATGCTAGTTTTGGGATTTCACATTTTAGCAAGTAGGTAAACTTGCAAAGAAAGAAGCAGAGAATAATGAGAATGAACCCTACCTTTTATCGGTGTCTTTGTTATGTAAAATGTGATGATAGTTTGACTCCTACCCATCCCCCAGTTGTGAGAGGATGTTATTTTATGTAAATATTACCAAGGAATTTTTAAAAATAAAATTCAAACACACTTCAGATATATATTTATAATTCATATATGTATGTACTACTATCATTAGATAATTCTCAAAACTCAATGTACACTTAAAGTGAGGTTTATATAAAGCCATATTCAGATAGTCTAGCATTTCTATTTTTTTATCCAATTGTCAGGACTGATCAAACCATCATTGAGGGGGGTTTTATTTTTTTAGATGACTCAGTGCTGCTATTTTCTTATTGTTTATACTTTGCATTAGTGCTTACGTCTTTTTTTGTTTGTTTTTGAGACAAGATCTCACTCTGCCACCTGGGCTGGAGTGCGGTGGCACGATCACAGCTCACTCAGCCTCCATCTCCTGCGCTCAAATGATTGTCCCACCTTGGGCCCCCACACCCAGCTAATTTTTGTATTTTTTGTAGAGATAGGGTTTTAATATATTGCTCAGGCTGGTCTCAAACTCCTGGGCCCAAGCGATCTGCCTGCCTCCCAGAGTGCTGGGATTACAGGTGAGAGCCACCATGCCCCACCAGTACTTAGGTCTTTAATGAGTGGTTTCTACAGGTACCATTTGTCAGATACCAATTTTTGAGAGTTAAATTAAAACTGGATAGAATCCATAAATCCACATAACTAAATATAGATAAATCTCAGTACATTGCACCACAGCATTCAGCTGGTTTAAACACCACTGTCATCTTCGATCATGTGGACTTCCCATTCTTTCAGGATACCTTGAATATAGGGCACAACTTACGAAGGTCTAATTTAGCAGGCCTAGTGAGTACATTTGTGTATCTTAATGAAAACAAGACACTGTTGATTCTAAGATGTACTATCCAGAAAGAAAAAATACTGCCAACTATGATTATAAGATGCCATCCTTTTAAGACATGTTCTTTTTCAGAGATGTGAAAATGTAAAAAATGTGTTTTGGGAATTATTGAAAATATGACAGTAAATATTGCTAAAGCCTATCATTGGAGAAGGATTATAGTTTAGTGGTTAATCTGGTGCCAGATTGCCTGGGTTTGAATCTTGTCTGCTGCTTATTAGCAAACTGTATTAGTTGTGATTTTCAGTGAATTATTCATTATATCTGTGCCTTAGTTTAAATATTAAATGAATTAATAAATGTAAAGTGTTTAACCCAGTGCCTTAGTCTCAAACGTTAGTCTTATTGTAATAGAAATAAATATAGAAATTCATTTTTTCCATATCTCAGTGGGTTTTTTACACAGACTGCTTTGGAGTTCACTATTCTGTTCAATTCAAATTCTGTGGTAGTCTTAGATAATGCAGGCAAATTCTGCTTGAAAAAATTATGCTTTAATTTCCTTTGATATAATTTAAGATATAAACAAGCTTCAACTTTGTCTTTTTCTGCCTATAAAGGGATGTGGAATATTATAGTCAAAGGTTTACTGAGTAAAATAAAAAGTTTGTTTTCTAAAAGTTACTTTTTGCTTACTTGTAATTGCTTTTATTGTTAAGTCTTAGTTTAATTGTTCAGTAACGATATCAGGCTTCGAAGTCTTATATTGTGTCAATCTATATAAGTTGAATCTTCATTTAAAGAAAGAACCGTTTCTTGAAATGTGCAATTAAAGTTAAATCACCTTGAAGCAAAATCTTGCTTCCCATTCCAGACACAGTCACAACTTATCAAATGAGCAAGTCACAAGCAACAAGAAGTTCAGTAGGTCTTTGAGGTAGCACCATATGAGCTAACAAAGTAAAAGTGAGAAACGGTGACTTTTTCAGCACCAGATTTAGGCTGTAGGAAAACCAGTCACCCAAGATGGAGGGGGAAAACTGAAACCAGCAGGTGCTTTCACCATCATGGCAGATCTGCCATGTAAGTGGTGGTGCCCCTATTTTTGTCTGCGGGGATACTGACCTCAAAGGAGGTCATACAGTTCATGATGGTATTGGGATTAAGCTCAGGCTCACTCCTTGGGTTTTGTTATTCCACAAGTAATGTTAATTCTGCCATCACTTTAGAGATGCCGACTTTCATATCCAGTGTCCCGTGCTGACAGTTTCTTCTACTTCACTAACTTTCCAAGATTTCCTAGCATTTTTGGAGTCTGTTTTGTAATACCCTTATTTAAATGCTTGTTTTTGCAAGATATTGTTGTCTTTTTTTGGATCTGAATAATTGTACTAATTTTTTTTTCTGTTAGTGTTCTGTTGAGAAAACAAGTTGAGTGAGACTTTGAATATTTAGAACTTAAAATTTCATTTACAGTAGAAAGTAAACTAAATGGCAAACAAACTGGGAAAAATTGAAGTTATATAAAATGTGGTTTATATAAATCTAAAGAGCTCAAATTTATGGGAAGATTTCTAACAGGCAAAGGACGTAAACATAATTCACACGAGGAAAGTAAAATAATAGACAAAGAAACAACAGTTTTAAAATACTGTTTTATACCTGCTGAAATGGAAACACACACACACACACACACACACACACACACACACACAATACCTAATCCTAGCAATGGTTTGGTAATTTACTGGGGACGTTACAAACAGTCCTCTTTTTTAAAAAAAAAAATCTATATGGCAACATGGAGTGAACTATAAAGTTCTTAATAAACTTTAATTCAGATTCTTACACTAGCACATTTTCTTTAAAACAGCATTGAATAGCATATATACAAATATGTTCATGTCTGCCTTATTTTAAACAGGAAAACTTATTTAGGTTATCAATCTAAATGAATCTTATACAGTCATTAAGGTAAAAAGAAAACACAAGCAACTTATAATATACTACATATACTTAAAACATATATCAGCATATGTATTTTATATATACTGTATGTATTGTTTTATATGTATAGTTATATATATTTTTATATGTTTTGATAGCTTATACATATTTATATGTATTATACAAAGGAAAGTATGCTGAAATCAAAATTATGAATGGCTTTGGGTGCTGGGATTGTGATTATTACATTTTATTTTTAATTTCAAGAAAACAGTTTCTGCTTGTGTTCTGTAGTTCTTTTTCTTCAATCCTTATCTTGCAAAAAATATTTACAGGATGTGGCGTGCTGTCTTTCCCAGTAGAGATACTTTTTAAACTCCAGAGGTCTTTCCTCATTCTTTTTTTATCCTAAGCAACGATGATCAGTTGTCGTTGTTGTCTTTTTTTCTTTTTGGAGACGGAGTTTCGCTCTTGTCGCCCAGGCTGGAGCACAGTGGTGCAATCTCAGTTCACTGCAACCTTTGCCTCCTGGATGCAAGCGATTCTTCAGCCTCAGCCCCCTGAGTAGCTGGGATTACAGGCATGCGCCATCAAGCATGGCTAATTTTTGTATTTTAGTAGAGACAGGGCTTCATCATGTTGGCCGGGCTGGTCTTGAACTCCTGACTTCAGGTGATCTGCCCACCTCCTAAATTGTCATTTTTAATTCAATATTGTTAACATCACTTAGGAAGTAACTTGTTTTACTTTGAGGTTAGGAGGCACCCCCAAACAACATTATTAATATGTGTTTATTTTTAAAATATTTTATTACAGTGTGATACACATACAGAAAAGCATATTAAGTATAAAGTGTCAGAAATTATTACTAAAGCACACACTGGCTGGGTGCGGTGTCTCACACCTATAATCCCAGCACTTTTTTTTTTTTTTTTTTTTTTTTTTCTTAAAGAGAAGGTCTCCGTATGTTGCCCAGGTTGATCTCCAACTCATGGGCTCAAGTGATCCTCCCACTTTGGCCTCCCAAAGTGTTGGGATTTATAGGCATGAGCCATTGTGCCCAGCCCCCCAAACCTTAACTACTAGTAGCCTCCTGTTGACTGAAAGCCTTACAGGTAACATAAACAATTGATTAACTACATGTTTTGTATGTTACAAGTATTATGTTACTACATTCTTATAATACAGTAAGCTAGAGAAAAGAAAATGTTAAAACCGTAAGGAAGTGGATCATCATAAAGATCTTTATCCTGGTGGTCTTTCACATTGAGTAGGCTGAGGAGGAGGAGGGGTTGGTCTCACTGTCTTGGGTGGTAAAGGAGATAGAAGGAGAGGCAGGCTCACTTGGTGTAACTTTATGAAAATACATCATAATTTATGCCTAACTTTTGTGCTTTTTCGTTTCTCTTAAGATGCTTCTATGTGGTACTAATAATCTTCCTTCTACTGTTTAGTTTCAGTGTCCATATCATAAAAGGGTCCATGTTGTAAAATAAGTCAAGCAGTCTCAAATAGAACTCTTTGTCAGATTGTCTAATGTCAATTTGTTTCCTGGCTTTGCTTCTTCTACATATTCTTCCGTATCCTCTGGCACTGATGCAGAAGCACTCATCTCTATCAAGTCATCTTCTGTTAATTCCTCTGGTGTGATGTCTATTAGCTCTTGAATTTCAGGATCCATATCTTGAAACCCTTCACCCACACCAAATAACTCACAATCTCATTAGTTCCTTGATTGGCACTGTCCTAAATCCCGCGAAGTCATGCCTAACATCTGGATACAGTTTTCTCCAGCAGGAATTCATTGTTTCAGACTTGACAGCTTTCTTAGCTTTTTCTGTAACAATGGCATACACAGTGGTGAAACCCTTCCAGACTTTCATGATGTTCTCCATGAGGGTTGACAGTCTTTTCCATAGAGCAAGGATCCCCACACCCTAGGCCACGTGGCAGGTGCCTGAGCTCCGCCTCCTGTCAGATCAGTGGTGGCATTAGATTCTCATAGGAGTGGAACCCTATCGTGAACTGTGCATGAGCGGGCTCTAGGTTGCCCACTCCTTACGAGAATCTAATGCCTGATGATCTGGGCAGAACAGTTTCATCCTGAAACCTTCCAACCCGACCTCACACCATGCAAAAATTGTCTTTCACGAAACCGGTCCCTGGTGCCAAAAAGGCTGGGGACCACTGCATAGAGTACCATGTGTACTGAATCTTAAAGGTCCTCTGTGACCCCCTGATCTAGAAGTTAAATTGGAGATGTTGTGTTTGAGGACGAGTAAACCACCTTGACACCTTCATAGGGTTGAACTCATAGGGTTCATAAGTGGCCAAAGAGAGACATTGTCCAGAATCAAAACAACTTTAAAAGGTACTTTACTGTCAGGCACGTGGCTTGCGCCTGCAGCCCTAGCTGCTCAGGTGGCTGACAGTCAGATCACTTAAGCCCAGGAGTTCGAGGCTGCAGTGAGCTATGATTGTGCCACTGCACTCCAGCCTGGGCGATGGAGTAATACCCTGTCTCTCTCTTTTTTTTTTTTTTTTAAAGCAGTTCTGTATTGGCAAGGTAATTCCTTACCTTGGGGACAGAACGTTGATGGAACCAAGAGGGTTCTCATTGTCCAGACCTTCTGCAACCACAAGACTGGCAGCTGGTGTTTATCTTTTCCCTTCAAGGCTCTGGGGTTAGCAGCTTTATAGTTAAGGACAGTTCTGATCATAAACCCTACTGCATTGGCACAAGACAGTAGAGTTAGCCTGTCCCTTCCTCCCTTAAATCCTGATGCTTGCTTCTCTTTTCTTACAAATAAATGTCCTTTGTGGCATTTTTTTTCCCAGAATCGGGCACTTTTATTCTCATTAAAAACCTGTACAGGCAGATCAGATGTCCTTTCTCCTTAATAATTTTTTCTTTTTCTGGACAGTCTCACTGCCACCCAGGCTGGATTACGGTGGCTGGATTGCAGATGGCCCACTGCAGCCCTCCTGGGCTCAGGTGATCCTCCTACTTCAGGCCACCCCCAAGTAGCTGGAACTGCAGATGTGTGTGCGCCATCATGCCTGGCTAATTTTAAAAATTTTTTGTAGAGATAGTGTCTCACTGTGGTTGCCCAGGCTGTTCTCAAACTCCTGGGCTCAAGAGATCCTCCTGCCTCAGCCTCCCAAAGTGTGGGATTACAGGTGTGAGCCATTGCACCTGGCCCTTTTTCATTAATGATTTTCTTAATGGCCTCTGGGAACTCGTCTGCAGCCTGTTGGTTGGCAGAAGCTGCTTCTGTGTTATCCTGTAATTTTAAAGCCAAACCTCTTTCTAAAATTATCAAACCATCGTTTGCTCGCATTAAATTCTCCAACTTTAGATTCTTCACCTTCTTTTTGCTTTAAGTTATCATATAGTGACATCATTTTTTCTCAAATCATATTAGAGTCTATAGTCTTGTAGCAATCCTGCACTCACATAAAAGATGCATCGGCAATACAAAAGGTATTTCACAAAATATGCAAGGTTTTCGTGCTGGTATCGCTACTACAGTGACAGCTTTGTGATTTCCTTTTATTTTATTTTATTTTTACAATGGTCTTTATGATGGATTCATGTTTAAATGACCGGCAACCACAGTTGCAGAGCTCCATCTAAGGTACTCATCAAGCAGTTCAACTTTTTCTTGTAATGCCACAACTTTGCTTCTTGGGAACGCTTCCAGCATCTCTAGTGGCATTTTGTATGGGTCCCATGGTGTTACTCGAGGTTTACAGTATTGCACTGAATAGGATAAAAAATACTCAAAAACCAAGAGAGATCACTTTTTATTGCAATAGGCAATTTACTGGAGCAACAAACTACTCACACTGAAACAACTAGCATCATAGAGCTTTTTTTTTTTTTTTCCTGAGGCAGAGTCTTACTCTGTTGCCCAGGTTGGAGTGCAGTGGCATGATCTCAGCTCACTGCAACCCCTGCCTCCCGGGTTCAAGCGATTCTCCTGCGTCAGCCTCCTGAGTAGCTAGGACTACAAGCGCAAGCCACCATGCCTAATTTTTTGTATTTTTGATAGAGACGGGGTTTCACCATGTTGGCTAGGCTGGTCTCAAACTCCTAACCTCAAGTGATCCACCCGCCTCGGCCTCCCAAAGTGGTGGGATTACAGACGTGCCTGGCCGCATCATAGAGCATTTTAAGCAAACTTGCAACACTTGAGGAGACTGCAGTAGCAACAGGAGATAGCTGTGAAACTGTGACATAGAATACTATGTACTGTAGTTAATTTTATGCAGTTATGATCCAACTGCAGAGGCACCATGTGTTCTATGTGCATGTTTTGATAAATTTTAACTTTACATTTTAACTAGGCTTGTGAATATTTTATGGTAGTAAATGATAAAGTAGACTATTCTCTACGTATAATGCACTTATGACATAACTAACTTTTAAGGTTTTTTTTAATATTTCTGGGCTATGTGGTTTATCTGAGTTTCTTCAAATTGTCACAAGCCTACAAAAAAATTTCCAGTAGATTCGTTGAAAAAAAATCTTCATATAAGTGGACCCACACGGTTCAAACTCATAATATTCGAGGGTCAACTATAAATAGAGTCCAAAAGAAGATGTTTTTTTGGCTTCTCTATAGTAAAGTGTAACTGAAACTTGAACCTTCAATGTCTGTCTCCCAGTTAAATTTGTTTTTTGTTTTCTGCCACAAGCTCAACTATAACTGTGATAGGCAGAAGCCTAGGTATCTAAGGAAATCGATATTGTTAAAGCAAGCTCTGTTTACCCAGTCTAGTTCAGTCCCAGAAGAGCGTGATGAGTTCCCTTAAAAATTACACAGTCCTACTCCTGGCAGGTGACTTTTTTCAAATACTAAGGACATATTAATTTGATTAGGGCCAGGTGTGGTGGCTCATACCTGTAATTCCAGCACTTTGGGAGGCTGAGGCAGGGGAGTTACTTGAGGCCAGGAGTTTGAGACCAGCCTGACGACATAGCAAGACTCTACCTGTTAAAAAAAAAATGAAAAATTAGCTGGGCATGGAGGTGCGTACCTGTGGTCCCACCTAGTCAGGAGGCTGAGGCAGGAGGATCACTTGAGTCCAGGAGTTCGAGACTGCAGTGAACTATGATCATGCCACTTTACTGTAGCCTAGGGTGACAGAGACCCGGTCTCTTAAAAAAAAGAGAGAAATTCTGACACATGCTACGATATGAATGAACCTTGAAGACATTATGCTTAGTGAGATACGCCAGTCACAAAAGGACAAATACTTGATGATTTCGCTTCTGTGAGGTACCTGGAGTGGTCACATTTCTAGAGAGAGAAGTAGAATGGTGGTTGCCAGGTCTAGGGGCTGGGGAGAGTCGGGAGTTAGTACTTAATGAGTACAGTTTCAGTTGGGGAAGATGAAAAAGTTCTGGAGATGAATGGTGGTGATGCTTGCACAGTGATGTGAATGTTCTTAATGCCATGCAATTGTACACTTCGTAATGGCTAGTGCTTGCTTCAAGAGCACATACGCTGAAATTGGAATGATACAGGGAAGATTAACCAAAAAACAAAAAGGTTAAAATGGTGAATTTTATGTTATGTATGTTTTACCACAATTTTAAAAAATGAAGAAAAAAAGTGCTTAGTCCGAAATGGGGACACTGTGGGTATATTAGGGTAGAAAGCAAAAGAATATGAAGTCACCTGCAAGAGTAGGCCTGTATAATTTTTAAGGTAACTCATCAAACCATTTTCAGAGTATGGAGAAGGGAATATGTTATTAAAATGTTGAGTATGTTATTCTTAAAGGGTATTTCAGGATCTGGGAAATTGAAAATACCTGCAGTAAAACCTTAACAATTTAGACCAAATGCAGAAAGGATTATTTAAATCAGTGTAACATTTACATTGATTCTTTTTAAGGCAGGTTTTTCCAAGTACATACTAAGTAACAAACTATATGTAACAAAATAATGTTGGCTTGTAGAAAGGTCTTTGAGGTCTTTTTTAAGGAGTATGTAAGCATTTAAAATGAAAGCATTTAATTATCGAGCACCTTAAGAGTTGTGCAAATACTTCATTCAATGAAATTTGACGGATGTTTCTGAAGTACTTACAGGACAGACACGGTGGCTCACGCCTGGAATCCCAGCAGTTTGGGAGGCCCAGGCAGGCAGATCACGTAAGGTCAGGAGTTCAAGCCCAGCCTGGCCAACATGATGAAACCCCGTCTCTACCAAAAATAGAAAAATTAGCCTGGTGTGGTGGCAGGCGCCTTTAATCCCAGCTACTCAGGAGACTGAGGCAGGAGAATCGCTTGAACCCAGGAGGCAGAGGTTGCAGTGAGCCGAGGTCGCGCCATTGCACTCCAGCCTGGGTGATGAGCAAAACTCTGTCTCAAAAAACAAAAATAATGGCCCGGCCTGGTGGCTCATGCCTGTAATCCCAGGACTTTGGGAGGCCAAGGCAGGCAGATCACGAGATCAGGAGTTCAAGACCAGCCTGGCCAACATGGTAAAACCCTGTCTCTACTAAAAATAAAAAAATTACCTGGGCGCAGTGGTGCGCGCCTGTCATCCCAGCTACTCAGGAGGCTGAGACGGGGGAAGCGCGCGAAGCGGGAAGGTGGAAGTTGCAGTGAGCCGAGATGGCGCCACTGCACTCCAGCCTGGGTAACAGAGTGAGACTCTGTCTCAAAACAAAACAAAAATAATAAAGTACTTAGAACTTCTATTGCTCTTCAAGTAAATCTGAATACACCATTTCTGAGCAAACCTTTATTTTTCTAGATTAGAAATAAACAGAGCTGTAATTTATTTGCAATCTAATGATTTAGTGGTATCTGAGTTTGATGAGGTTTTCTCTATAGTTTTATGCTTTGAATCTTTATGTTCTGAGTGTTAACAGATATCCCAGAAAGAAATTATGCCAAGGAAATACTCCTGTTGTGTTTTTTACCAGTTATTGGTATATAGATCAAAAATGCCTACTGACATCAGCGAATGTGTAGATTTTGACTTGCCAAACGAAGACTAAGCATGTCATAGTATAGTAATGTTCTGAATGCCTGATATAGATACTAAATATTGTGTTTTTAATATATGGGCGCTAGGTGTTCTATATTTACTGACATTTTATTGTAGTTACTTAATGATTTTTACCCTGAGTCAGCTTCTATTCTAAGAAAGTGTATGTGAAAATAAAGGTTAGCCATCAAATAGAAGTTGAAATGTTAAATTTGGACATTTGTGAATTTTGATGTTCAGGTTTATCTTTTTCTGCATTGGGAAAAAACGTTTTTTCTTTTTAATTTTAGCAAAAAGTCCCAGAAGTGGGATGAAATGAACATCTTGGCGACGTATCATCCGGCAGATAAAGACTATGGTTTAATGAAAATAGATGAACCAAGCACTCCTTACCATAGGTAATGTTATGTAGACATCACTCCTCTTGGGACTTACTTCCATTTTGCATTTCTTATGAACGTCTGGATAACAGCCTATTTGAATTTGTTTTATTGTAGATTTGTTACTGGAGCACTAGTGAAGTCAGTAGCCTGACTGCAGTTTGTTTAGTAACGGTTTAAGTGATGTGTAAGTTTAAAATTATGAAAGCCGTTTTGCACATTATAATGACAGTAGTAAATGTTTATTTGTTGCACCTCAGTGGTTGCTGGCTACTAATGGTGTGTATATTAGTTTTAACTTCCGTGAAAGGAAGATGAGATATGGGCTTGTTTCCTTCCCAAGTAGAAATCTGGGGTTTACTCAGTCTCTTTGCAGAGAAGCATAACTGTATGGATGGTAACCCACTGAAAGATAGGTGTCATTATTACTGTTTATGTCTTTACTTTTTAACTTAATGTAATATTGTTGTTCAGATCATTACATGTAATTTTTGACAATTTCAAGTCTCAGAATTTTCAAAATGAATTGTGAAATTACATTATGCAGCAGTAACCAGTATGAAGACAAAAATAATGCAATAAGCATTGTGAGAAGATGAAGATTCTAAATAAGTATAGATACCTAATTAAGATAATACCTTGGGCCAGGCGCTGTGGTCACGCCTGTAATCCCACCACTTTGGGAGGCCAAAGTGGGCGGATCACCTGAGGTGAGGTGTTCAAGACCAGCCTGGCCAACATGGTGAAACCCCATCTCTACTAAAAAAAAAAAAAAAAATACAAAAATTAGCCGGGCATGGTGGCGGGCACTGTAATCCCAGCTACTCGGGAGGCTGAGGCAGGAGAATTGCTTGAACCCAGGAGACGGAGGTTGCAGTAAGCCAAGATCGCACCATTGCACTCCAGCCTGGGCGACAAGAGCAAAATTCTGTCTCAAAAAAAAAAAAAAGATAATACCTTGGCTGGGCATGGTGACTCTTGCCTGTACTTCCAGCACTTTGAGATTACAGAGGCAGAGGTGGGAGTGTTGCTTCAGGCCAGGAGATCAAGACCAGCCTAAGCAACATAGACTCTTTCTCCGAAAAAAAAAAAAAAAAAAAAAAGTTATGCCCTACCTACCTTGTATTGAAAAAAATAAAAGATTTCCAAGATTAAAATATTTTGTCATTGAATTAAGACAGCATAAATCCAGAAGTTACCATTAAAATAGAGTTAACTGCAGTTTTCATTTGTTCTGTAGTGAAAGAAGAGTTAAGAACTACTGTATTTTAAGTCAGTGGGTGAAAACTTTGGAAGATAATTTGAAATAACCTGTTACTAACAAAAACAGTAAAAATAAAAAACATGAAGATATTAAAGATTGTGATGAGCATAAAAAGAAATAATGAAATAGGTACAGATGCTGAAACTCAATACTAATGAAATTTGAGTGAAGAAATACACAGTTTTTTGTGGTATGTATGTATGTATGTACCATGGAATATATATAAAAAGGAACAAAATAATGGCATTCACAGCAACCTGTATGGAGTTGGAGACCATTACTCAAGTGAAGTAACCCAGGAATGGAAAACCAGACCTTGTATGTTCTGACTTACAAGCGGGAGCTAAGCAAAGGCATAAGAATGATACAGTGGACTTTGGTGATGGGAGGGGTGAGAGGGGGTTGAGGGATAAAAGACTACACATTGGGTGCAGTGTACACTGCACAGGTGATGGGTGCACCAAAATCTCAGAAATCACCACTGAAGAACTTACCCATGTAACCAAACACCACTTGTTTCCCAAAAACCTATTGAAGTAAAAATAAATTGAGGGGAAGAAAAACAATAAAATTACAATTAGTTAAAAAAAAAAACGCATGTTAAAAAGAGGTTTATATTCTTATTTTCCTCCTAAATTGCAGGTATATACTTTAAAAATCTTAAAAAAAAAAAAAAAAAAAAGATACAAGATCTGGCTGTGTTGCCCAGTGCAGTGGCTATTGATGGCACAGTTATAGCACGCTACAGCCTGGAACTCCCGACTCAAGTGATCCTCCGTCCTCCACCTTCCAAGTAGCTGACTATGGGCACACACCACCATGCCCGACTTCTAAAATGTATATTAAAACCTTTATTGTACCAGAATCCAAAATCAGAGTGTTCTTTCTTTTTACTAAATGTAGTGGCCATCCCTCACTCACTTGTGTTAGTTGGGGATGAGTATCCTAAAAGAATTAAGATCAGACATGATTTAAAAAAATAGTTGAGGCCAGGTGCAGTGGCTCAACGCCTGTAATCTCAGCACTTTGGGAGCCCGAAGCAGGAGGATCGCTTAGCCTCCCAAAGAATGCTGGTATTTTTTGTTTTTTTTGTTTGTTTGTTTGTTTTGAGACGGAGTCTCACTCTGTCACCCGGGCTGGAGAGCAGTGGCACGATCTCGGCTCACTGCAAGCTCCGTGTCTTAGGTTCAAGAGATTCTCGTGCCTCAGCCTCCCAAGTAGCTGGGATTACAGGCACCCACTGCCACGCCCGGTTAATTTTTGTATTTTTAGTATTGACAGGGTTTCACCGTGTTAGCCAAGCTGGTCTCAAACTCCTGACCTCAAGTGATCCACCCGCCTCAGCCTCCCAAAGTGTGGGATTATAGGCGTGAGCCACTACACCCTTCCCCAGAGAACTCTTGCCCAGGAGTTCAAGACCAACCTGGGCAACAGTGAGACTCTATCTCCACAAAAAAAATTAAAGCAAATTTGGCTAGGTGCAGCGGCTCACGCCTGTAATCGCAGCACTTTGGGAGCCTGAGGCAGGTGGATCACCTAAGGACAGGAGTTCAAGACCAGCCTAGCCAACATGGTGAAACCCCGTCTCTACTGAAAATACATAAAAATTTCCAGACGTGGTGGGCGCCTGTAACCCCAGCTACTTGGGAGGCTGAGGCAGGAGAATCACTTGAACCTGGGAGGCAGAGGTTGCAGTGAGCTGAGATCGCGCCATTGCACTCCAGCCTGGGCAACCAGAGCGAAACTGTCTCAAATATAAAAAGTAAAATTATCCAGAGGTGATGGTGTGTACTTGTAGTCCCAGCTACCTAGGAGGCTGAGGCAGGAGGACTGTTTGAGCCCTGGAGGTTGTAGCTGCAGTTAGCCATGATCTCATCATTGCACTCCAGCCTGGATGACGGAGGGAGACCTTGTCTCTAAAGAAAAAGAAAAAAAGATTTTCAGAGTAGCTATGGCCATTATTTTTTGACTGTTTATAAATATAATTTGAGTGGTAGATATTTGCCATTCAAATAACCAGAAAAGTTATTTGGTCCCTAAGTAATTGAGGCTATGTGTATGCAGAGATACCTGTGTCCTGCTTTTATCAGCTCACTGCTCGGTTTTATCATTTCTTTCCATGACTTTCTTTTTTTCTTTTTGAGAGTTTTATTTGGCCAGCCGTGGTAGCTCACCCTTGTAATCCCTTTAGGATTAGCACTTTAGGAGGCTGAGGTGGGAGGATTGCTTGAGCTCAGGAATTGGAGATGAGCCTGGGCAACATAGAGAGACCCCATCTCTACAAAAAATAAAAAGAATTAAGCCAGGAATGGTAGCACATGACTGTAGTCCCAGCTACACAAGAGGCTTCGGTGGGAGTATCACTTGAGCCCGGGAAATTGAGGCTGTAGTGAGCCGTGATGGTGCCACTGTACTCCTGGGTGACAGAATGAGACCCTGTCTCAAAAAAAAAAAAAAAAAAAAAGTTTTATTTAAGTGAAGATGCTTTTTATAGAAACATCATATCTTATTACCTAAGAATCTCACAGTCTATAGAACAATTCTATCAATTAACAAAATGTTCATTTTACCTTACTTTGCTTAAACTCAATAACATAGATCAGTTTATTTCAACTTCCCTTAGAAAAAACAGCATCATCTAAACTATAGACTTACTTGTCACCTTAATTAACCAGGAAATGTATAAACTGGCAGTATTTTATAAATAGCTGAGTTCTGCTTTATATACTTTCCAGTGGCTTAAGAATTAAGGATGCCCATTTTTGCATTGAAGTGGGGAGCAAATTTTTCATTAGAGGGTAGAGTGAGAAAGCTAAATCACTTGTAAACTTCCGGAATTAGATCTTTGGGATCGAATTTTGTTATTTTACTCAGTCTTGTGTCTGCATAGATCTTTTGTCTGTATCTTAAGATTGATGTAGAAATACATGTTCTAAAACCAGACAGTGATTTACTTTGCATTAGTTGTTCCTTCCCACTGGATGGAATAATTGGCACTTTGTAGTATTTTTTTTTTTCCCAGATCATTTACGTTTTCAGTACAGTTGTTCCTCATTATCCATGGAGGTTTCAGGACCTCCCTCAGATACCAAAATCCTCAGACACTCAAGTCTCTGATATAAAATGGCATTGTAGATGTATATAATTATACACATCCTCCTGTGTATTTTAAATCATCTCTGTGTTACTTATATTACCTAATAAAATGTAAATACTATGCAAATAGTTGTTACACACTGTATCATTTAGGGAATAATGATAAGAAAAAAGTCTACATGTTTAGTACAGATGAAATTTTTCTTTTCTCTGGCTATTTTCAATCCACAGTTGAATTCATGGATGTGGATCCTATGGATATGGCAGGCAGACTGTATTTATGTTATTTTTTTTAAAATCATTTAGAGTCTTTTCTTGATTGGGTGCTATACTTTTAAGTATTTGTATTGAATAGGAACTATATAAAGTTAAACCTCAAAGATAACAACAGATCTATAAATATATTGATAAGTAGGTTGATAGAATTGTTTTTCTACCTTGTTTTTGTGGCTGAAAATTTATGTTTCAGGTATTAATTACAATGTGCTTGTCATACTAGTATGATGGGTGATGATGAAGACGCGTGTAGTGACACCGAGACCACTGAAGCCATGGCGCCAGACATCTTAGCCAAGAAGTAAGTACTAATGACTGGAGTACATTTTCACTTAGGCTGTTTATAATTGTGCAGTTAAAAGCATTCTACATTGCTTTCCCTGTATAAGCAGAAAGAAAAGGCTGTTTATCAACATTTTTTATGCCAACTTTTTTTTCCTTTTTTTCCCCTTTTTTCACCTTCTGAGTCACCAACTTTTATAGTCTTGTCTCTTGATTAAAATCAAGGTATGTAGGTGGCAGGAAGACCAGCATACCTGCACTTGGGATACTGAAATGTGTCACTTCCCTGTGGGGGTTTTTATTGTTTTTTGAGACAGAGTCTTTCTCTGTCACTCAGGGTGGAGTGCAGTGGTGTGATCTCAACTCACTGCAACCTCCACCTCCCAAGTTCAAGCAATTCTCGTGCCTCAGCCTCCCCAGTAGTAGCTGGGATTACAGGCCCATGCCACCAAGCCTGGCTAATTTTTGTATTTTTAGTAGAGACAGGGTTTTGCCATATTGGCCAGGCTGGTCTCGAACTCTTGACCTCAAGAGATCCGCTGGCTTCAGCCTCCTAAAGTTCTAGGATTACAGGGGTGAACCATCGCGCCTGGCCCCTGCCTCCTGTTTTTAAAGGTAACAGTGAGAAAGGCAAAAATAAGTTAATTCACAAAAGCACTCTTCCTTTGCTACTTATTGATTTCTAGCACCCATTCCACTGTTCTTGTCTATGCCCATTTCTACTCTTTTTATTCTTTTTTTTTTTTTTTTTTTTGAGACAGGGCCTTGTTCTGTCACTCAGGCTGGAGTGCAGAGGCGCAATCAAAGCTCATTGCAACCTCAAACTCCTGAGTTTAACCAGTGCTCCCACCTCGGCCTTCCAAGTAGCTGGGACCACAGGCGTGTACCACCATGCCCAGCCCATTTCTGCTCTCTTGCCTTTTATTTTCCTCATCAGGTTATAGCTAGCACATTAATGATCTTCAGATGTTCTTGTAAGAACCAACAGTTGAATAAGGTGCTTAAATAATATCAAAACATCACTGTTAATTTCTTTGTACATGATTGTTGCATAGATTAGCTGCTGCTGAAGGCTTGGAGCCAAAGTATCGGATTCAGGAACAGGAAAGCAGTGGAGAGGAGGATAGTGACCTCTCACCTGAAGAACGAGGTAGTTTATTTCCTTTACTGCTTTCATCATGATGCTAGTAATTTTTGCTAAGATAAATCCATTATTTGGAAGATGAGCAAATGGTTTTCATTTTGGGGACACACAGGGGAGGAAAATGAAAGCAACATCTTTGTAATTCAGATACTACTTGTGTGTTTAGTTGTGTCATAGTTTTTTACCCCCGATTTCAAGAATATGGGGAAGTATTATAGGCATGGGCAAGGACTTCATGTCTAAAACACCAAAAGCAATGGCAACAAAAGCCAAAATTGACAAATAGGATCTAATTAAACTCAAGAGCTTCTGCACAGCAAAAGAAACTACCATCAGAGTGAACAGGCAACCTACAAAATGGGAGAAAATTTTCGCAACCTACTCATTTGACAAAGGGCTAATATCCAGAATCTACAATGAACTCCAACAAATTTACAAGAAAAAAACAAACAACCCCATCAAAAAGTGGGCAAAGGATATGAACAGACACTTCTCAAAAGAAGACATTTATGCAGCCAAAAGACACATGAAAAAATGCTCATCATCACTGGCCATCAGAGAAATGCAAATCAAAACCACAATGAGATACCATCTCACACCAGTTAGAATGGCAATCACTAAAAAGTCAGGAAACAACAGGTGCTGGAGAGGATGTGGAGAAATAGGAACACTTTTACACTATTGGTGGGACTGTAAACTAGTTCAACCATTGTGTAAGTCAGTGTGGTGATTCCTCAGGGATCTAGAACTAGAAATATCATTTGACCCAGCCATCCCATTACTGGGTGTATACCCAAAGGACTATAAATCATGCTGCTATAAAAACACATGCACACGTATGTTTATTGCAGCACTATTCACAATAGCAAAGACTTGGAACCAACCCAAATGTCCAACAATGATAGACTGGATTAAGAAAATGTGGCATATATACACCATGGTATACTATGCAGCCATAAAAAATGATGAGTTCATGTCCTTTGTAGGGACATGGATGAAATTGGAAATCATCATCCTCAGTAAACTATCGCAAGGACAAAAACCCAAACACCGCATGTTCTCACTCATAGATGGGAATTGAATAATGAGAACACATGGACACAGGAAGGGGAACATCACACTCTGGGGACTGTTGTGGGGTGGGGGGAGGGGGGAGGGATAGCATTAGGAGATATACCTAATGCTAAATGACGAGTTAATGGGTGCAGCACACCAGCATGGCACGTGTATACATATGTAACTAACCTGCACATTGTGCACATGTACCCTAAAACTTAAAGTATAATAATAAAAAATAAATAAGTGATTATAAGTATTTTCTTTGTACTTTTTAGTGCAGAATAGATACTCGTAAATACTTTTTAAATTAATGCGTTTCAAGTCATTGAGCGTTTGGATGGTCTTAAAGTGGATAGCTGAAAGAGCTAATTTCCCAATTGCTTATGCTTTTTCTGTTGTTGGACAGTGGTGCAACTTAACAAATGAAACCAAGATGATCAGATGCAGAGTGAAGGTCTTTATTAGGTCCCATCAATCAAAAGGAGCAGTAGTGTCATAGGAAAGGAGATGGAGACAGCCCTCCCCTTCACAGGGATTGAAGAGGGTCTTGTAGGCCATTCAGCACATACACATTTAAGGCATTGCTGCCTGCTCATGCTTTCTGTTTCTTCAAGTAAAAGTGGTTACCTGTGGAGGCTGGGAGACAAGGAATATGTCTTATCTTGTTGCATTTTATACTTTTTGATTCATGTGAATGTATAATCTTCTCAGGAATTAAAAAGTTGTGTATAGTTTATTTGCAACTATTTTTAAAGGAAAATCCAAGCTTGTGGGTAGAGGGGAAAGATATAAGAAAAGCACTTACTCACAAAAAAGAGGAAGAAGGAAAATACGGTAGAAACCTACTTGAAGTGTTGTGGCGTAGGGACTACCTATACTGTGAAGAAGTTGAGAAACTTTAGAACGAAGGATCTTTGTCGTGTAGCTGCTAAGGTATCATTTACTAGTCTTCCCTATCTTCTTCAGAATATAGCCTGTTCAACAGAGCTATGATGGGCTGAGCCTAATACTTGTATGAGAGAAGTTTTTCATGTAGCATATTCTCAAGTTGTATTGTATCTCAACTTTCAGTGACTTCCAATTTATTTTCCCAAAATATACCCCAAAAGATCCTTGAAAAGTATTTCAAATAGAAATAATTTCTGGAGTTTGTTTCCTCATTACTCTCTAAAAACATGATCTGTTGAGAATAAGGAATTTTTTGTTAATGTCAGTTTTAATTGAGGGATCTTTTTCTCAAGTTGTGATTTCACGGGTCAGCCAGCAGGGGGAGCCATTTGACTAATTATAATTTCATTAATTCATTTTCCACTGGTGGGGTTGTTATTGAATTACATAGATGTTACATGGCTGAAAAATTGTTGTCTATTGACAGTAGATAGCTTAGGGAGAAAAATTGTAACTCACAGCATAGCAATTAAGATTATTGTCTAAGGAGACAGACAAACCTAAGTTTGTGCTCCAGGTATGCCACTTGGCTAATTTGCATAATTTCTCCGAGCCTCAGTTTTCTCATTTCTAAATTGGCAGCTGTGAAAATATTTTGGTGACTACTAAATGAGTTAAAGCATTTAAAGCACTTAGCACTGATCTTGGCATATTGTGAGCACTCACTAAATACTAACTTTTAACAACTTAATCAAGATATTCCCCCATAAAAAGTAAAAGTAGGTATAAAAAGAATAATTCACTTGTTGTGTTCATATAAATAGTCTACCTTAACCTTTTTAAATGTTAGTTATGACTTATTAAGAATCATGATGGCCGGGTTTGGTGGCTTATGCCTGTAATCCCAGCACTTTTGGAGGCTGAGACAGGAGGATCTCTTGAGGCCAGGAGTTTGAGAACAGCCTGGCCAACATGGCAAAACCCCATCTCTACTAAAAATACAAAAATTAGCCAGGCGTGGTGGTGTGTGCCTCTAATCCCAGCTACTCGGGAGGCTGGGGCACAAGAATTGCTTGAACCTGGGAGGTGGAGGTTGCAGTGAGCCGGTATCATGCCACTGCACTCCGGCCTGGGTGACAGAGTGAGACTTTGTCTTTAAAAAATAAATACATACATAAATAATCATGATGCACAGTTTGAAAAACACTGGCTCATACTGAGAAAATAATAGAACAAATGCACAATATATTATATATATATAGTCTTAAAAATATTGAAAATTGCTGATATACCTTCACAAAATAAAAACAAACCAAAAGAAACATTGAAAACATGAAGGAAATCAGAAATCTTTAACCAAGAATAGGGAATTAAATTATAACTCAATAACTTGTAACGATTTTAAAATTATATAAATCATTATGTACATGGCAGAATGTTTACTGTATGTTCATATACTTTATTGTCTAAACTGGGTAATTATTACAGTTTTTTTTGTTGTTGTTGTTGTTTTTTTTTTTTTTGAGACAGAGTCCTGCTCTGTTGCCCAGGCTGGAGTGCAGTGGCGCGATCTCCGCTGACTGCAGCCTCCACCTCCCAGGTTCAAGTGATTCTCCTGCCTCAGCCTCCTGAGTAGCTGGGATTACAGACGCACGCCACCACGCCCAGCAAGTTTTTTGTATTTTCAGTAGAGACAGGGTTTCACCATGTTAGCCAGGATGTTCTCAAACTCCTGACCTCGTGATCTGCCTGCCTTGGCCTCCCAAAGTGCTGGGATTACAGCCATGAGCACTGCGCCCAGACTTTAGTATAAGTTTTAAAAATATAAGTATAGATGTTGATAAAAGCTTAGGGAATTAAGAAAGTACTGGCCAGGTGCGGTGGCTTACACCTGTAATCCCAGTGCTTTGGGAGGCCGAGGCAGGTGGATCACTTGAGGTCAGGAGTTCAAGACCAGCCTGACCTACATGGTGAAACCCCATCTCTAGTAAAAAACAAACAAAGAGAAAGTACTTTGGAGGCCAGGTGTGGTGGCACACATCTGTAGTTCCAGCTACTTGGGAGGCTGAGGTAGGAGGACTGCTTGAGCCCAGAAGTTGGAAGCCAGCCTGGGCAACAGTGAGATCTCATCTCTAAAAATTAAAATTTAAAAAAAGAAAAAAGTACTGTAAATACCCTTATTGAGAGATGTCTCTGCTTTTTAAAAAATAAATAAATAAATTTTTGAGCTACGGTCTCGCTTGTCAACCCAGGCTGGAGTGCAGTGGCATAGTCGCGGCTCACTGCAGTCTCAGCCTTCTAAGCTTAGCCAATCCTCCCATCTCAGCCTTCCCAGTAGCTGGGACCACAGTCGTGTACCACCACACCCAGCTAATTTTTTGAAATTTTTTTGTAGAGATAGGGTCTTGCCATGTTGCCCAGGCTGGTCTTGAACTCCTGGGATTACAGGCATGGGCCCCAGCTTCCGGCCTCTGTGCGTTTTTGACATTGAAACATTTTAATGAAATTTTTAATAAAACAATGGTGAAGCCAGGCGCGGTCACTCATGCCTGTAATCCCAGCACTTTTGGAGGCCGAGGCAGGCAGATCACCTGAGGTCAGGAGTTCGAGACCAGCCTGGCCAACATGTTGAAACCCTGTCTCTACTAAAACTACAAAAATTAGCCAGGAGTGGTGGCACATGCCTGTGATCCCAACCACTTGGGAGGCTGAGGCAGGAGAATCGCTTAAACCTAAGAGGCTAAGGTTGCCATGAGCCAAGATTGTGCCATTGCACTCCAGCTTGGGCAATTAGAGTGAAACTCCATCTCGAAAAAAAGAAAAAAGAAAACAACGGTGAATGATTTTAATGCTGTTCATTGGTAAAATAGCTGGCAATTTTATATTGGCCACCCCCCCTTTTCTTTTTTTTTTTTTTTTTTTTTTTTAATTTTCTGATCTAAGGAAGTTAAAAACCTTAAAATTATGTATTCATAAATAGTTGCTCTAAGGTGATCATAAACATAAAGTTGCTGCCAGCTTTATGTTTCTATGGTGAAGACTAAAATGAAAGAATAATTTGGAGTCACTTCACCGTTACTTTATAATAGATTTTTCTTAAAATTACTCTGAAAATGAGGTTATGTTTTTAGCCAACAATGTCTTAAATCATGGCAGTTTCTTAACAGGTAAGAATTGTTTTAAAGGATTTTTTCTTAATTATAAAAATAGAAAATAATAAAATATTAAAACTACTTCATTGTTCCTTATTTTTCTCTGTGTGTGTGTATGTGACAGGCATTGTACATAATAAATATAGTATATGGTGTTGTAACTCGCTTTTTTGTAACCATTTAACTCTCTGGATAATTTTCCCATAGCTTTAATCTTTCTTCACAAATATAATTTCTAATGGCTGGATATATTGTTGTTCTTCCATTGAGATGAATGCCAGATAGTAAATATTTTAAATTTTGCAAGCCCAGTGGTCTCTATTAAGAACTACTCAACTCTGCCATTGAACACAAAAGCAGCCTTAAGCATGACAAAAACAAATGAGCATGACTGTTTCTATAAAATTTTATTTATAAAACAGGCATAGGCCAATCCTTGAGCTCAGACTTCCTAAGTTTACATTTTGCATCTTATAGAAAAAAAGCGACAATTTGAAATGAAAAGGAAGCTTCACTACAATGAAGGACTCAATATCAAACTAGCCAGACAATTAATTTCAAAAGACCTACATGATGATGATGAAGATGAAGAAATGTTAGAGACTGCAGATGGAGAAAGCATGAATACGGAAGAATCAAATCAAGGTTAGATGTTTGGAAAATGTCACTGAGACTCTTGTGATGCTCTGTGCCTAAGATAATATACTTTATTTTGCTTTAAACTTGTGAAAAAACAAAATTTTGCTGAGATTCACTTTATTATACCAAATGTTTCTAAAATTTTAACCCCTATGGCCAATTTCAGAATAATAAAGTTTTTATACCCAGAGTTGATTTGATTTTAGACCATATGTTTTATTATATGGCTTTCTTATGGTTTACTTGCCTTTAGGCAAGGATGTTTGTCTTCATATTAAGCTATATTTTGTTTTGAATATTTTAAGTCATGTTGTATTTGTCACAACGATCTAAAGTTTAAAATTTTTTAAATGAAACATGTTTTGTTTTTGTTTTTGAGACACAGTCTCGCTCTGTCGCCCAGGCTGGAGTGCAGTGGCCCGATGTCCGCTCACTGCAAGCTCTGCCTCCCGGGTTCCCGCCATTCTCCTGCCTCAGCCTCCCGAGTAGCTGGGACTACAGGCGCCCGCCACCACGCCTGGCTAATTTTTTGTATTTTTAGTAGAGATGGGGTTTCACCGTGTTAGCCAGGATGGTCTCAATCTCCTGACCTTGTGATCCGCCCGCCTCGGCCTCCCAAAGTGCTGGGATTTCAGGTGTGAGCCACCGTGCCCAGTCTGAAACATGTTTTTAGTATGGAAGATTTGTTTTTACATTCCTTTAGGTACAAAGTGTGTCATATCTTTCCAATACGGATTCTTTTGACTGTTGGATTGACAAGTTATTTAACTGTTTTTGTTTTTGTTTTTTTAAGTCTTAGACACCCAGCCCCTGCAGCCTAGCAACTCCTGATCTGTCATAGGAAATAGGTTTTATTTATTTTTTATGAACTGTTACTCTGGTATTTAATGAAGTGAATCTTCTGCACCACTAATGAAGATTTTTTGTGCCCACCACCTACTCCTTTTACTTACAAACTTCATACTTTTCAGTGGAGGCGTAACTGATTTTATTTGTGGTGCCCAGAATGTTTAAGTCTTAGGAAATTAAATAATTATTATATTACCATTTTGGTAAGCATAGTATGAAATATGAATAATTCCATGATACAGCCTGATGAGTTGCTGTTTCATAGTGTCAGGATTACAGTACTTTTTGTTATTCCATAATATGCTTCAGCCTTTTAGTCTATTTCATATAGCCTTTCATTTCCATTATATATCCCATAGTCTGTTTAACTTATATTTAACTTGAGCAAACTTCATGTTACGCAGTAGCTGTGGCATGTTTCTATTATCCATTTTTATTTTTATTTTATTTTTTATTTGTTATAGAGGCGGGGTTTTTTGTTTGTTTCAACGCCATTTCTTTTGAAAAATAACTATGGCATTTTATCTGTCTCTGCTTATAAGATATTACATTTCACACATTTAGTACATAAATATATTTTTTGTTCAAGTTTAATGGAGGATTAAAATTTTGTATTAGCTCAGTGCCTGATTTTTCTTCACTGGAGGTGAAGTACACCTTGCAAAGGAGTATATCCTGCTTAGCATTATAAAACCCACCAGAATAGGGTAAGACTAAGGGAAATAAGTAACTTATTTATCCCCTACCCTTTTTGGGCCCTTAACATTTTACCAGCTTTTAAGATCTCTAAGTTCTATAGAAACCATTAGTTTTTGGGCAGTGTCAGTCTCCTCCCTTCCCCCTTTCCTCCCCCATTCACACAATTCATTGGAGAAAAATGATATGTTTGGACTCTTAGGTGATATTTTATAACTTTGAGGTAATAAATATATATCTTTTTATAGCTCTGGATATTTGAGTTGTCATAAACTCTTAACTTTTCCACCTGTGACTTACAAAAATGTTCAATCTGAAACCTGTTTGTTTTATCAGCAAGTAGACACTTCTGTTCTTTAGCCTATTTAGGGGAGTGTATAGATTCTTCAGTTTCAGTCTAAATCAGCCTACATGAAATATACCTTATTTGTTTTTAAAATTTTTATATTTGCTTGTCATGCATGCTAATAGAAGGGAACTTTAGCCAGGGTTGACAATATGTAACAAATTATGTTGACTTTTTCTTTTATCTTTGCAGGATCTACTCCAAGTGACCAACAGCAAAACAAATTACGAAGTTCATAGAAGAGATTTGTTCAACACTGCAATTGTTTGTTAGATGTAAACCCTATGACTATAATACATTGCTTCTTGTTCTCCACAATTCATGACTTAAGTACCAAAATGCATACCAGTTATTATATATTGCCAAGAATTAAATGATAAACTTAGAGACTGATTAGACTGAAAATGCCTAATTGATATATATATTCTTGTGCCTAGTACTTTACCACAAATACAGTGTAATATCATCAGTCCAAAACTGCATTACTTTTGTAAAAACACTGGTTAATTTGTATAAGATATTATAGAGCTTTTTATGCTTTAGAAGTTAAACAATATCTTTGGGGGGGAACTAATTTATTTTCATCACTCGAAATGTGGTAGCTTACAAAGTTTGTTGATCTGTTTTTTTAAAAATCAAAAGCCAATTGAACAACAGGATATATAGACTGATAAATATTCAGGCTGAATAGTATTTTAACACTTGTCTTCAACTTGATTTGTCTGTTTAATTGAAAAGAATTATAAGAGTTACTGTTGCATTTTCTGACCTACTACCTTTAAAATTCCTGTTGAGTTTCTTTGTGTTTACAAGGAAAGGACTGAACTTTTTCTCATAAAAACTAGCTTTTTTCCCCACAAATAAATTATCAGGTTAAACTTTCACCAATGTCTGCTCTGTTTTTTGTTTTTTGGGGGGTTTTTTGTTTGTTTTTGTTTTTTAATGTTTTTGGTACACTGGGCAGACTTCAGAGCAATTTTTTTAAAAAATAAATATTCTAATGTAGCTATCTCGCCATTCCCTTTAAATACCTGTCTTAACCTCCTGCTTTTATTTCCTACTCCTTTCCACACATACGCACACAATCTTTTACCTTTTAAAGGATCATTAATATTGTCACGACATTAGGAATTCTTTCTGTCACTCTTCTGTCATTTGCTGCTATGTTGAAATTCTTATTTTGACCATCAATGCCTATGAATTCTTCCAATACGTGAAGAAAATAGATTGAGTAGCAGCAGTACTATAGGTGCTGAATTTCTATACCTCTCTGATTTACAGATTGCTAATTAAATGGCTATTATTAGTTTGGCTTAATTAGACTTAAGAAAACAACTAACTGAGGGGTTTTTTTGTTTTTTGAGGGTTTTCTTTGCATGAGAATTGTATGTAACCAGTGATATGATTATTCCTGAATGTACAGACAGAAGTAAGCCTGGACATTGTTTAATTTAAAAACTTTAAATAGTCCCTGCTTTAAGGGAATACGATAATGTAGACTATGACAAATGTACTTTATTCTTCTAACACAGTAAGAATTATGTGGAATTTTTTCCTTAAACGAAGTGCAGGAAAGCCCTGTGTGTCTTGGTTTAGTTATGGTTTCATTTCTAGCCATACAATTGATGAATTGTATACAATTTTTGTTAGTACCAAAATAATCTGTTATATGAACAGACTTCTCAAATAATGTCTGTATATTTTATATATAGATACATATATGAAAGAAGGCTTTTATTGAACAGCTTATCTTCCACTTGCAGGTTTATGGAAATAGCAGTATTTCAAAATAAATAAAAAGTGGGAGAATTCTTTGCTGTTAGAAGAATGTGGTTATTATTTTGATTTTTTAAATGAGATATATAATCAAAGTACTGCTGAACTATAAGTGCAGTATTCTAAACATTTCAGCTAGTAATACCACTGATTTAGAAACAAAACTGTTTATCTCTGGTTTCTGAATTGAGAATGTTGGGATTACCTGTTTAAATGTGTCTTGGGGGATATAGAGATTAAGTCTGTACATATGCGTGCACATATACTCATGCACCCTCTGATTTTGGTTTTCTTGTGTCTGAGTTCTTAGAAAGTGTCCACATACTCTTCTTCTTCTTCTTCTTTTGTAGAAGTAGCTGTCGTAGAGTGAAGAAAAGGATAAGACTTTAAACAGTTGATTCTTTTTGTGTTTTCTACAAACTATTTTTTGAAATTTAAATCAGAAGCAAACTCATTTTCTGGTTTTTAGAAAGTAGATGATGATTTCAGAGGAGTAAGGCATGCCAAGCAGCATGCTCAGTGGGGTTTTAGGCTGTCAAATGCAGCTGAGAAAAGGTATGTTCAAGTCAGAAGTAGCTAATTGATAGGATATGAACTAGTCAAAATATGAACCATTAGAGTTCAAGTTAGATCCTCCTCTGGAGAGACAGATCTGAATGTTCAGTTCTAGCCAAGGTAGATTTTACTTTCAACTTTTTAATCAGTATCACTTTCTGTGCTTAACTCTTTGGTGTTGGTACCTTGTCCATTTTCATTTGTCTAAAATTCTACAGAGATGACTAAAATTTGACATAATGGTATAAATGGATTGTTAAGGTAACTTTCAGTTGAAGATTAAAGCAAGATGCCATTTTCCCCATGACTTTGATTTTGTTTACATTTTTCCCTTTCAGTTAGTATACACTACACATACTGTAATAAAATACAATAATATGACAATTGCCTGTGTGTGGATTGTATTTTATTGCTACTTAGCTATCTCAAGACCTTAATCCATTGACCAAGTGCTCTGGATAGCAGGAGTGGATCATGGATTACGCTGTGGCAGAGTAGTTTTTTTAGTCATAGTAGCATTCTGCTCAGTCCCTTATATCTAATCCTCAAAACCGCCACACAAAGCAAGCATTCTTATCTACACTTTGTAAGTGAGGAAGATGCTCTTGGTCAACTTATTTATTAATAGTTTCAGTGCCTCACACATGCTAAATGACAGGATTTAAATCCAAACCTAACTAAATTTCATGGTCTTTATTCATACATTTTTTGATGTACAAAACATTTTAGAAATTGTACCTTACAAATAAATATATATGGATTATTGATACATAACTGTATGCTTTAGGAGTAGCATTTTTCAGGTGTTTGAGCTTCTGGGGTTTTTTAAAATCTGAAAAATTGCAAATAATTTAATTTTGTTTGCAGTTTGTGTACCATCTAGGAAAAATCGCTCAAAAGCACAAATAGCCAGTGGCTGGAGATGAATGCATGTCATTTGGTTGTGTTTTGCAAGTTTGTTTCTTAGCAGGCTGTTTCAAGCTCAGAACGTGATTTTTTTTCATAGAATCCGTCTCAACAAGTCAAGGACCATGCCAGCCTATAAAAACCAACATGTACCTAACCCAGGATTTGCCAGTGTGTTCCATGAAACCCTTATCCCACACAATGTTCCATGAAAATGATATGATAAACAAGCCTTGCACATACTATGTACTTTATTCCCCTGCCTCTTGGAGACTTATGTACATTATTATCATAACAAAGAGTCTGAGCAGTCCTGCTTATAGGAACCTATTTAAAACTTAGTTTTACCTTTTTCAAACATATTTCACTATGACCACCCCACTTTGTCCATCAAATAACATCCCAAGTAGGGCAATAGGCCAGGGTCTCTAATATATCAAACTTGGACTTTCTCCTAAAAAAGGAAGAGAATGGTTTATCAGTGAAAGAAAGAAGACATGGTAGCAATAACTGCAGAGTATTGATGGATTGGATAAAACTTGCCAAACATAAGATTTTAATTTTTGGTAACTTATGCAAGAAACTGCAAAATATATATTCAGGACAGATGAATGTGTAGTTGTGGTTGGTTATAAGCTGCAGTGGTTTTGTACTGATAGACTATTATTCCAAAGACCTGCTGCTCAAGCAGTCTTTTGGAATGTCTTATACTCGCTATCAACTCTGCATAGCTGGTTGGCAAGAGCACATCTAATACCCATCAAGAAAACAGAAGAGCAGATAACAAGTGTCTCTGGTCTGTAGCTCATACCCCCAAACTTGGGTACTCCAGCAAAGTGGTTTTGGGATTTGACTCATCTGGTTTTTGATTTGAGGAATTACTGGGGGAGGTAACGCTGAGAGTAGGTGAGTAAGGGTGGATTTGGCAAGTGTTTAGTCATGATTTTATCTCAACTGCCCAACCTGAAATTTTTTTCAGTAAAGTCTGCCAAGTGTTCAGCATTTCAGTTCTATTACCAATGGGAATTGTTGCAACTGGAAGATAACTCCTATAAATTGTTCCTATCTGTTTAATTGTGTGTGGATTGATGACAGTGTTGACTAGAACTAGAAGGGGATTCTGTAGGCTAATTTTTAATATCTTAATATCATTTGACCTCACTTATTAAGCAAAGGATTATAAGCAGCTTTTCAGTATGCCTTGTTCTAATGGTTCGGTCCGAAAAAGTGTTACCAATAATAGACGAATGAAATGAACATAGGAAGCAAAGTTTAGTTACATTCTCGTTTAGTTAGGCTCCTTGGTCTCAGAAGTATCCCTGTATAAGCAATTACTTAGCATCAGAATTCTATGTTTTTATCTTCCTATGTAAAAGACACTCTCAATTGAAAAATAAGCATTTTATCGTAGGGCACTGTGCCAAGCTAAATTGGGAAATATGAACATAAGATTATTTCCCTGCCTTTAAAGAGTTTCAAGCTTAGGTGTGCAGAGCAGACGGAGCACTGCTTTGCAAGAACAAGGCAGGAGTAAGAAGACACTCACCCTCTGCAGCCATTCTCAGGAGGCCTTTCTGGTAGGTGAGACTGAGAAGGGTAGGCTAGCAAGACACTGCTGTTTATCAGAGTTTTATGTGGATTTCCTTAATACCAAATTAAGATCTCTGATATGTTTGGTTTGGCTCTGTGTCCCCACCCAAATCTCACGTTGAATTGTAATCCCCATTGTTGGGGGAGGGACCCAATAGGAGGTGATTGGATCATGGGGGTAGATTTCCCCCTTGCTGTTCTTGTGCTAATGAGTGAGTTCTCAGGAGAGTTAGTTGTTTAAAAGTGTGTAGCACTTACTCCTTTTCTCTCTCTCTCCTGCCACTTGTGAAGATGTGCCTACTTCCCCTTTGCCTTCCACCATGATTGTAAGTTTCCTGAGGCCTCCCAGTCGTGCTTCTTGTTAAGCCTGTGGAACTGTGAGTTAATTCAACCTCTTTTTCAAATAAATTACCCAGTCTCAGGTAGTTCTTTATAGCCATGTGAGAACAGACTAATACAATGTCTCTAGTCACCTACCTCAAAATTTTTACTAAGCAAGATAGTTCTCACAAAAATCAGAAATGTCAAATGATTTTTTTTAACACAAAAGCCTAGTACAAATGTTAGATTTCAGAAGTTGAAGCAGATTTGTGGATTGTTGCCATTTAAGCTGCTGCTGCTGTTTTAATAATCCCTAAGTTGATTTACTGGGGGACAAGGGGCTGGGGAAGGAAAGGCTGGGTCAAAACCACAATATGGAAGTCCTGCTTTAGCTTGAAACTATCTTAGGAAATGTGCTTTGGTTCACTGCTAACTTTGAAAAGCAAACTGGTCCCTGCTTCCCCAAGTAGGAGTGTCTGAGTCTTTGTGTGTATTTTAGAGACAGAGGCTCACTGTGTTGCCCAGGCTGGACTCAACTCCTGGTTTCAAGTGATCCTCCCACCTCAAGCCTCCCCAGGAGCTGGGACTACAAGCACACACAGCTACACCCAGCATTTTTTTTTTTTTTTTTTTTTTTGAGAACAGTCTCACTCTGTTGCCCAGGCTAGAGCACAATGATGTGATTTCAGCTCACTGCAACCTCTGCCTCCCAGGTTCAAGTGATCCTTCCACCTTAAGCCTCACGCGTAGCTGGGACTACAGGCACGCACCACTGCCCAGCTAATTTATGGTATTTTTAGTAGAGATGGCGTTTCGCCATGTTGGCCAGACTGGTCTTGAACTTCTGGCCTCAAGTGATCCGCCTCCCAAAGTGCTGGGATTACAGGCATGAACCACCGCGCCTGGCCAATGCCCAGCTTTTTTTTTTTTTTTTTTTTTTTTTGAGACAGAGTCTTGCTCTGTCTCCCAGGCTGGAGTGCAGTGGTGCAATCTCGGCTCACTGCAAGCTCCGCCTCCCGGGTTCATGCCATTCTCCTGCCTCAGCCTCCTGAGTAGCTGGGACTACAGGCGCCCACCACCACGCCTGGCTAATTTTTTTTTTTTTTTTTTGTATTTTTAGTAGAGACGGTTTCACTGTGTTAGCCAGGATGGTCTCGATCTCCTGACCTTGTGATCCGCCCGCCTTGGCCTCCCAAAGTGCTGGGATTACAGGCGTGAGCCACCGCTCCCGTCCCTATGCCCAGCTTTTGAGAGTTAGTTTTTCATGGTAAATCACAACGTATATAATCCAATCTAGGACTCTTAAAAACAGTCCTGGGAGATCGGGTGGAATTGACCAGATTACTAAGTGAATTGAACCCAGAATAATATTCTCTATTACTCTAAGCTTCAAGCATTGTTCTGTAGACCTAGAGTCTGAAATTTTATGGACTCAATGAGGACACACTGATAAAGTTGAGAGGAAAAGATGTTTGTTTTTTAGAACATTATTAAATCTTTATTAAGCACCAAGTATGTGCTCAGGAGTTTTGCTGGGGAATGAATGCACATTGAAAAGGTAAATAAAAAATGGTTCTTAGAACAAAGGTATATAATCACTGTGACAAAAAGCAAAATATATATAAAAGAAGTAGAACAGAAGAATCACGATGTCTATTGCTTATATGTCTTATGTATATCATAAACATCATGTTCGAAACTGAGTTTTTTTCCGCCAAACTGTTTTTTTTGTTTTGTTTTGTTTTTTTTGTGAGACAGAGTCTTGCTCTGTTGCCCAGCCTGGAGTGCCGTGGCAGGATCTCGGCTCACTGCAACCTCCATCTCCCTGGTTCAAGCAATTCCCCTGCCTCAGCCTCCCAAGTAGCTGGAATCACAGTACATGCCACCACGCCCGGCTAATTTTTTTGTATTTTTTAGTAGTGACAGGGTTTCACCATGTTAGCCAGACTGGTCTCAAACTCCCGAGCTCAGGCAATCCGCCTGCCTCGGCCTCCCAAGTGCTGGGATTACAGGTGTGAGCCACCACGCCCGGCCCCTCCCAACTATTCTTAATAGCTCTATCCCCCACTCCAAATACTCTCCCAAAATCAATAACTGAGTACCACATTGTCTACCTTGATTCATTTCTTTCTCTCAAATACTCAAATCCAGTCCATACCTTCATCATGTATTAAATCTCTCACCATCTTCAATCTCTACTGTAGATACCTTAGTCAAGCCATCATACTTTTTAAAAAACATTTTTTTAAGAGGCAGAGTCTTGCTCGGTTGCTCGTGCTGGAGTACAGTGGCACATTTATAACTCACTGCATCCTAAAACTCGTGGACTCAATTGATCCTCCCACCTCAGCCTCACAAGTGGCTAGGACTATAGGGATGTGCCACTATGCCTAGCTAATTTTAAAACATTTTGTAGAGAGGGGGTTTTGCTAGGTTACCCAGGCTAGTCTTGAACTCCTAGCTTCAAGTGATCCTCCTGCGACAGCTTTCCAAAGTGCTGGGATTACAGGAATGAGCCACTGCACCCAGCTTTCCATTTTCCAGTCCTTTTTTTTTTTTTTTTTTTGAGACGGAATCTCGCTCTGTTGCCCAGGCTGGAGTGCAGTGGTGTGATCTCAGCTCACTGCAAGCTCTGCCTCCCGGGTTCACGCCATTCTCCTACCTCAGCCTCCCGAGTAGCTGGGACTACAGGCGCCCGGCTAATTTTTTTTTTTCTATTTTTAGTAGAGACGGGGTTTCACCATGTTAGCCAGGATGGTCTCGATCTCCTGACCTCATGATCCGCCCGCCTCGGCCTCCAAAGGTGCTGGGATTGCAGGCATGAGCCCCCACGCCTGGCCTCCAGTCCATTTTTTAAAAAGTAGTAAGTGTTGCTGTCCTACTTAAAGCCTTTCAGCAATTTCTCTACCATCCTTAAGAATGAGTCCAGGTTTCTTAGACTGACTGACAAAACTTTGTACTGGTTCCCACATACCTGTTCAAATTTTTGGTGCCACTCCTACTTAATTATTTCAGTCATTAGAAATTTTGTTTTGGTTTTTTATTCAGTTTGTACAGTTTACTAAGTTTCTCTCCTCTGTTAGGGCCGAGATACTAGCAAGCCCCTCTGCTGGAAATGCTCTTTACTAATTTTTCATACAACTTTTCCGCTCATTTTTAGGTTCAAACGTAACTCCCCCAGAGGTGCTATTTCCTGCCTATTCCATCTAAAAAAGATGTCTTTCCTATGATTCTCAGACTGTTTCCTCAACTTGTTGGTTTATTTGCTTGTTGCCTGGTTTCCTCACTAAATAAAAAGCTCCATGAAGGCAGGAGATCTTTTCCTTACTACAGTATTCTCAGAACTTGGTATGGGCCAGCTCAATAGAACTCTCAACAAGTATGGCCAGAGTGAATAAAAGGATGATACCTGCTCATAATGTGATTCACCTTTTCCTTCCTATTAATGTTTCTTCATGTTTCAAGTTTGAATATCAGAACCAGAAAGAAACCAAAAATCAGCTAATTTCCTTAGAAACCAGAAAGAAACCAGAAATAACTGATTTCCTAAATTTTTAGAGGCAAGCAAAGGGAAGTCAATATTACTCAACTGGTTCTTGGCAGAGGACAGACTAGAATCCAGTTACTCTGACTCTTCATTTTCACAATAAATCTCTCCTTGGACTGAACCACTGTGGCCCTGTCTTGCTTTGGTGGTTATCTTTTTTCCAGAGTGGAGAGTATTAAGAATTCACACATTCAGGATAATCTGAAAACAAGCTCTTACACTGAAGTAAAATTTCTCAAATCAGCTGAGGCCTTGTACCAAAACTCCAGCTTGTAAGCATTTTTGGAAATCTTGCTAGAGAGTGGTGCATTTTCCAATATTCAAACCATTGACTCCAGCTTGTTCTTATGATGAACATTGATTATTGTTATTTATATATATATATATAAATTTTTTTTTTTTTTTTTGAGACAGAGTCTCACTCTGTCGCCCAGGCTGGAGTGCAGTGGCACGATCTCAGCTCACTGCAGCCTCCACCTCCTGGGCTCAAGCGATCCTCTCGCCTCAGCCTCCCCCGTAGCTGAGACTACAGGAATGCGCCATCACGCCCAGCTAATTTTTTTTTTTATTATTTTTGGTGGGGACGGGGTTTCACCATGTTGCCCAGGCTGGTCTCAAACTCCTGAGCTCAAGCAATCTGCCCACCTTGGCCTCCGGCCTCCCAAAGTGCTAGGATTAGAGGCACAAGTCACCGTGCCTAACCCAGAACATTGATTATTATACTATCTGAAATACAGTCTTGTCCTTAAGAACCCATTGAAGGGATTCTTCCTGAGCTTTAACATTCTGGGCTTTTTCAACAGTAAGACATCTGAGGGTCATTACCAGCTTATGTGTTTGGGCTTTGTGACTGTTTTCCTTGATACCAGGAGGCTTGTTTTCATTTCGAGCCTCCTGTCTGTGTTTCCGGATGTTAGAAATTGCCAAAAATCTCTGACCAGGGTGAAGGGGTTGTTACTGAGATGTAATACCTCTTGAATGGTGACCAGCCCTGTTTCATGAAGTTATTTAACACTTTTGGAAAAGATAGCAGTTGTCCACTTTTGTGGTCCAACTAGAACATGAGTCAAAGAAAGTTTTGTGATTTTTTTAAAATAGGCTTCATTTTTTAGAGCAGTTTTAGCTTCACAGCAAAACTGAGAGAAAAGTACAGAGATTTCTTATGTACCATCTGCCCCCACACATACATAACATCCCCCATAACCAATATCCCCCACAAAGTGGTACTTTTGTTATAATCAATGAACCTGCAATGACACTGACCCAAAGTCCATAGTTTACATTTGGGCTCACTCTTGGTATAGTACATTCTATGGGTTTGAACAAATGCATAATGATGTATATGTACCACTGTGATGTCACACAGAGTAGCTTCGCTATATCTACCACTGTGATATCATACAGAGGAGCTTCCTTTATCTACCACTGTGATATCATAAAGAGCAGCTTCACTGTATCTACCACTGTGATATCATACAGAGCAGCTTCACTGTATCTACCACTGTGATATCATACAGAAGAGCTTCACTATATCTACCACTGTGATATCATACAGAGGAGCTCTGCTGTATCTACCACTGTGATATCATACAGAGGAGCTCCGCTGTATCTACCACTGTGATATCATACAGAGGAGCTCCGCTGTATCTACCACTGTGATATCATAAAGAGCAGCTTCACTGTATCTACCACTGTGATATCATACAGAGCAGCTTCACTGTATCTACCACTGTGATATCATACAGAAGAGCTTCACTATATCTACCACTGTGATATCATACAGAAGAGCTTCACTATATCTACCACTGTGATATCATACAGAGGAGCTCCGCTGTATCTACCACTGTGATATCATACAGAGGAGCTCCGCTGTATCTACCACTGTGATATCATACAGAGGAGCTCCGCTGTATCTACCACTGTGATATCATACAGAGGAGCTCCGCTGTATCTACCACTGTGATATCATACAGAAGAGCTTCACTGTATCTACCACTGTGATATCATACAGAGGAGCTCCGCTGTATCTACCACTGTGATATCATACAGAGGAGCTCCGCTGTATCTACCACTGTGATATCATACAGAAGAGCTTCACTATATCTACCACTGTGATATCATACAGAGGAGCTCCGCTGTATCTACCACTGTGATATCATACAGAGGAGCTCCGCTGTATCTACCACTGTGATATCATACAGAGGAGCTCCGCTGTATCTACCACTGTGATGTCATACAGAGGAGCTCCGCTGTATCTACCACTGTGATATCATACAGAGGAGCTCCGCTGTATCTACCACTGTGATATCATACAGAGGAGCTCCGCTCTATCTACCACTGTGATATCATACAGAGGAGCTCCGCTGTATCTACCACTGTGATGTCATACAGAGGAGCTCCGCTGTATCTACCACTGTGATATCATACAGAGGAGCTCCGCTGTATCTACCACTGTGATGTCATACAGAGGAGCTCCGCTGTATCTACCACTGTGATATCATACAGAGGAGCTCCGCTGTATCTACCACTGTGATATCATACAGAGGAGCTCCGCTGTATCTACCACTGTGATATCATACAGAGGAGCTCCGCTGTATCTACCACTGTGATATCATACAGAGGAGCTCCGCTGTATCTACCACTGTGATGTCATACAGAGGAGCTCCGCTGTATCTACCACTGTGATGTCATACAGAGGAGCTCCGCTGTATCTACCACTGTGATGTCATACAGAGGAGCTCCGCTGTATCTACCACTGTGATATCATACAGAGGAGCTCCGCTGTATCTACCACTGTGATGTCATACAGAGGAGCTCCGCTCTATCTACCACTGTGATATCATACAGAGGAGCTCCGCTCTGTCTACCACTGTGATATCATACAGAGGAGCTCCGCTGTATCTACCACTGTGATGTCATACAGAGGAGCTCCGCTGTATCTACCACTGTGATATCATACAGAGGAGCTCCGCTCTATCTACCACTGTGATATCATACAGAGGAGCTCCGCTGTATCTAACACTGTGATATCATACAGAGGAGTTCCACTGTATCTACCACTGTGATATCATACAGACGAGCTCCGCTGTATCTACCACTGTGATATCATACAGAGGAGCTCCGCTGTATCTACCACTGTGATATCATACAGAGGAGCTCCGCTGTATCTACCACTGTGATATCATACAGAGGAGCTCCGCTGTATCTACCACTGTGATATCATACAGAGGAGCTCCGCTGTATCTACCACTGTGATATCATACAGAGGAGCTCCGCTGTATCTACCACTGTGATATCATACAGAGGAGCTCCGCTCTATCTACCACTGTGATGTCATACAGAGGAGCTCCGCTGTATCTACCACTGTGATATCATACAGAGGAGCTCCGCTGTATCTACCACTGTGATATCATACAGAGGAGCTCCGCTGTATCTACCACTGTGATGTCATACAGAGGAGCTCCGCTGTATCTACCACTGTGATATCATACAGAGGAGCTCCGCTGTATCTACCACTGTGATATCATACAGAGGAGCTCCGCTGTATCTACCACTGTGATGTCATACAGAGGAGCTCCGCTGTATCTACCACTGTGATATCATACAGAGGAGCTCCGCTGTATCTACCACTGTGATGTCATACAGAGGAGCTCCGCTGTATCTACCACTGTGATATCATACAGAGGAGCTCCGCTGTATCTACCACTGTGATGTCATACAGAGGAGCTCCGCTGTATCTACCACTGTGATGTCATACAGAGGAGCTCCGCTGTATCTACCACTGTGATATCATACAGAGGAGCTCCGCTGTATCTACCACTGTGATATCATACAGAGGAGCTCCGCTCTATCTACCACTGTGATATCATACAGAGGAGCTCCGCTGTATCTACCACTGTGATATCATACAGAGGAGCTCTGCTGTATCTACCACTGTGATATCATACAGAGGAGCTCCGCTCTATCTACCACTGTGATATCATACAGAGGAGCTTCACTGCCCTAAAAATCCTCTCCACTGATTCATTCCTTCCTCCTCCCAACCCCTGGCAACCACTGGGCTTGTTGTTAGTTCCATAATTTTGCCTTTTCCAGAATGTCATATAGTTGGAATCATACAGTATATAGCCTTTTCAGATTGAGTTCTTTCACGTAGTAATATGCATTGAAGCTTCCTCCGTATCTTTTCACGGCTAGATAGCTCATTTCTTTTTAACACTGAATGTTATTCCATTTTCTGGATATACCACAGTTTATCCATTAATCCACTGGAGGACATCTTGGTTGCTTATAAGTTTTGGAAATTGTGAGTAAAGCTGCCACAAACATCTGTGTACAGGTTTTAACGTGTACAACTCCTTTGGTTAAATACGAAGGAGTGCAGTTGCTGGATCATACAGTAAGAGTTTATTTAGTTTTGTAAGAATCTGCCAAACTGTCTTCCAATGCAGCTGAACCATTTTCCCACCAGCAATATATGAGAGTTCCTATTGCTCCATATCCTTGTCAGTGTTTAGTGTTATAAGTGTTCTGGATTTTAGCCACACTAATGATTTGCATTTCCCAGATGATATGTGATGTGGAGCTTTTTTTTTTTTTAAGAAACAAGGTCTTGCTGTCATCCAGGCTGGAGTACAGTGGCACAATCACGGCTCACTGCACAGGCGCAACCTCCAGACTCAAGCAATCCTCCCACCTCAGCCTCCCAAGTAGCTGGAACTACAGGCATGCGCCACTGTGCTTGGCTAATTTTTGTTTTTCTTGTAGAGATGGGGTTTCACCATGTTGTCCAGGCTGGTCTCGAACTCCTGAGCTCAAGCAATCCTCCCACCTCAGCCTCCCAAAGTATTGGGATTACAAATGTGAGCCACCGCACCCAGCCAATTTTTAGATTTTTTTGTAGAGCCAAGGTCTCACTATGTTACCCAGGCTGGTCTCCAACTCCTGGGCTTAAGCAATCTTCACACCTCCCACAGTGCTGGGATCACAAGCATGAGCCACCATGCCCAGCCGGTTGTTTTATTATTGTTGAGCTTTAAGAGTTCTTTGTATATTTTGAATAACAGTCCTTTATCACATAAATCTTTTGCAAATATATTCTCCCAGTCTGTGACTTGTTTTCTTTCTCTTGAATGAATTTTGAGAACCATACTTTGAATACTTAGCTTTCTTTTTTGCCCAGACTCCAGAAAAATAATATTACGTATGTTGATGAGACTTTTCTGAAGAATTAAAAATAAGAGATAAATGTTGATGAGGATGTGGAGAAAAGAGAACCCTTGTAAACTGGGGAATATAAATTGGTACAACCATTATGGGAATCCATATGAAGTTTCCTCAAATAATTAAAAATAGAACTACTATATGATCCAGCAATTCCATTTCTGGTTATATATCCAAAGCAAATGAAACTGGTATGTTGAAGAGATGTAAGTGTCCACCAGCAGTTGAATGTATAAAGAAAATGTGGTGTATATACACAGTGGAATATTATTCAGCCTTAAAAAAGAAATGCTGTCATTTGCAAGAACATGGATGAATGTGGAGGACATGTGTTAAGTGAAATAAGCCAGGCACAGAAATACAAATACTGCATGACCTCACTTATGTGTGGAATCTAAAAAAGTCAAACTCAGAAGTAAAGAGTAGAATGGGCCAGACGCAGTGGCTCACGCCTATAATCCCAGCACTTTGGGAGGCCAAGGCGGGCAGATCATGAGATCAGGAGATCGAGACCATCCTGGCTAACATGGTGAAACCCTGTCTCTACTACAAATACAAAAAAAAATTAGCTGGGCGTGGCGGTGGGCACCTGTAGTCCCAGCTACTCTGGAGGCTGAGGCAGGAGAATGGCGTGAACCCGGGAGGCAGAACTTGCAGTGAGCCGAGATCACGCCACTGCACTCCAGTCTGGGCGACAGAGTGAGACCCTGTATCAAAAAAAAAAAAGCCTGGGCGACAGAGTGATACTCTGTCTCAAAAAAAAAAAAAAAAAAAAAAAAGAGTAGAATGATGGTTGCCAGTGGCTGGGGTTTGGGGTTGGAAAGATGTTGGTCAAAGGACATAAAGTTTCAGTTAGATGAAGGAATAACTTGGGGTAATCTATTGTTAAATATGGTGACTATAGTTATTAACAGTGTTTTGGCTGGGTGCAGTGGTTCACCCCTGTAGTCCCAGTACTTTGGAAGGCCGAGGTAGGAGGATCACTTGAGGCCAGGAATTCAAGACCAGCCTAAGTAACATGGTGAGACACTGTCTCTAAAATATAAAAAATAAAATGAGCTGGGTATGATGGTACATGCCTGTAGTTCCAGCAACCTGGGAGGCTGAAGTGGGAGGATTGCTTGAGCCTAGGAGGTCAAGGCTGAAGTGAGCTATGATTGTGCCACTGCACTCCAGCCTGGGGGACAGAGTGAGACCCTGTCTCTAAAAAATAAAAATAAAAAAATTAATAACAGTGTTTTATATACTTGAAAATTGCTGAAAGAGCAGGTTTTAAATGTTCTTAGGATGAAAAAATAAGTATATGAGGTGATGGATGTGTTAGTTTTATTTAACTATTCCACGATGTATGCACATAAATAAAAAATGTGTGTACACACCATAAATATATAACTTTTATTTGTTAATTTAAAAACTTAAAATAGAAGGGTGTATTCTTCTTTTCGAGATCTTCTAGATTTTTTATGTAAGTACAAGTGAGTGAAAATGTGATGACTTTTTTGTTGTTGTTTGTTGGTTTGTTTGAGATGGAGTTTTGCTCTTGTTGCCCAGGCTGGATTGCAATGGCGTGATCTCGGCTCACTACAACCTCTGCCTCCTGGGTTTGAGCTATTCTGCTGCCTTAGCCTCCCAAGTAGCTGGGATTACAGGTGCCTGCCACCATGCCCGGCGAATTTTTTAATATTTTTAGTAGAAACGGGGTTTCACCATGTTGGCCAGGCTGGTCTTAAACTCCTATCCTCAAGTGATCCACCCATCTCGGCATCCCAAAGTGCTGGGATTACAAGTATGAGCCACCCCGCCAGGTCTCTTTTTTTGAGACAGAGTCTCACTCTGTTGCCCAGCCTGGAGTGCAGTGGTGCAATCTGGGCTCACTGCAACCTGTGCCTCCCAAGTTCAAGTGATTCTCCTGCCTCGGCCTCCTGAGTAGCTGGGATTACAGGCATGCACCAAGACACCGGGCTAAATTTTCTATTTTGTATTTTTATTAGAAACGGGGTTTTGCCATATTGGCCAGGCTGGTCTTGAACTCCTGACCTTAAGTGATCCACCCACCTCAGCCTCCCAAAGTGCTGGTATTACAAGCTTCAGCCGCACCCGGTCGACTTTTCTTCCCTCCCCCTCCCCCTCTCCCTCTCCCTCTCTTCCTTCCTTCCTCTCTCCCTTCCTTCCCTCCTTTACTCCTCTTTCTTTCTCCTTCCTTCCTTCCTTTCCTTTCCTTCCTTCCTTCCCTCCCTCCTTCCCTTCCCCCCTCCCTTCTCTTTCTCTCTCTTTCTCTTTCTCTCTTTTTCAGGGTCTCGCTCTGTCTCCCAGCCTAGAATGCAGTGGTGCAATCACAGCTCACTGCAGCCTTAACCTCCCAGGCTCAGGTGATCCTCCTGCCTCAACCTCCAGAGTAGCTGGGACCACAGGTACACACCACCACGCCTAATTTCTAAAATTTTTTGTAGAGACGATGTCTCGCCATGTTGGCCAGGTTGGTCTCAAACTCCTGGCCTCAAGTGAACCTCCTGCCTCAGCCTCCCAAAGTGCTGGTATTATAGGCATGAACTACCTTGCGCAGCCTACTTCAGAATTTTTTAAATGACAAAAAGATCCACTTGCTGGATTTACCTATATTCAGAAGATGTGGATAGACCAATACAAGATATAAGTTTAGAATATATCTTGAACATTTCAGATACTCTACTAAGTGTATTACATGAATTAGTTCATTTAACCCTCAAAACAATAGAGGGTTAATCTAACATGAGAAAGACTTCGTTAGATTTAGGGTCACCTAGATCATTGGTGGTCTGTGAGAGTGTCCTCATTGGCCTTTTGAGGGCCAATGCAAGGGGCTGAGGAATGAGTGGAAGGTGTGGAAAGGGATACTGCATGTATAGGTAGCTTGTTTAAAAAGTTTAGTTGTGAAAGTGAAGACAGAGGCCGGGCACTGTAGCTCACGCCTGTAATCCCAGCACTTTGGAAGGCTGAGGGGGGTGGATCACATGAGGCCAGGAGTTCAAGACCAGCTACTCGGGAAGCTAAGCCACAAGAACCGCTTGAACCCGGGAGGTGGAGGTTGCGGTGAGCCGAGATTGCGCCACTGCACTCCAGCCTGGGCGACAGAGTGAGACACCGTCTCAAAAAAAAAAAAAAAGAAAAAAGAGAAAAAGAAAATGAAGACAGAGATAGAATAGACAAGATACGGCAGGGATTTGTATGTTTATATTTTAGAAATTATTTAGTATAGGATATGAGAAGTTTCACCTCTTATGTATAGGACGAGTGCTCACATTACTAGATACTGTTTAAAAATTAATCACCAGTAATAAGTTTGAAAAAAGAATTATGAAAGTACCCAACCAAGCCAGGCGCGGTGGCTCACACCTGTAATCCCAGCATTTTGGGAGGCTGAGGCAGGCGGATCACGAGGTCAGGAGATCAAGTCCATCCTGGCTAACACGGTGAAACCGCGTCTCTACTAAAAATACAAACATGTAGCCCGGGGTGGTGGCGGGCACCTGTAGTCCCAGCTACTCCAGAGGCTGAGGCAGGAGAATGGTGTGAACCCGGGAGGCGGAGCTTGCAGTGAGTAGAGGTCACACCACTGCACTCCAGCCTGGGTGACAGAGTGAAACTCCAGCAAAAAAAAAAAAAAAAAAAAAGAGGGAGGGAAGGAAGGCAGGCAACCAATCATCCTGCCTTCCTGTTCTTTGAATCAGCTACCTGCTTATCTGTGCATGTTATTTTTTCCCTATGCTTCTGTAGGCATTAAAGCTGTGCATATTATACTATGCACATAATGTTAAGTATTTGTTTTTCTTTTTTTTTTTCCGAGACGGAGTCTTTCTCTGTCGCCCAGGCTGGAGTGCAGTGGCGCAATCTCGGCTCACTGCAACCTCCGCCTCCCAGGTTCAAGCAAATTCTCCCTGCCTCAGCCCCCTGAGTAGCTGGAATTACAGACGCCCACCATCATGCCCGGCTAATTTTTGTATTTTTAGTAGAGACAGGGTTTCACCATGTTGGCCAGGCTGGTCTCGAACTCCTGACCTCATGATCTGCCCACCTTGGCCTCCCAAAGTGCTGGGATTACAGGCGTGAGCCACTGCACCCAGCCCCAGTGTTAAGCATTTCATAGTGGCATCTTCTCAGCCTGGTTTTTTCCTTAATGCAATGCCTAAAACTCATCACTGTTTTCTATGCTGTAGGTTTATGAGATCTATATTAATATTTTCCATTATTTTCATGTTATTTGCCTTCAAAAGTTCATCTATTTTTAAACCATTAATTAGTTTCCAAGCAGATGGCACAACAACTGAAATCTTTTTCAGAGTTAGAGGCTTTGGCATATATTGTTAGAACCCCAAACTTTATGGTTCTTTGTTCAGACATCTTATTAACAATAGGTATTGCATCCAAATTTTAGTTATAGTACAAATTAAAATAACTACTGGTGGCAAAAAAAAAAGCTACTAAAAAATTTTAAATCACCACTCCCTATTTTTTGTTAAATGAAATTTTGGACAGTAAAATGGCAGGTCTTGTAGGAAGGTGATATTCCAACGCCCCATAACAAAACACTTGAGCACAGAGCTAGACAGCTCAGAGCTAATTTTGGAGCTCAGCAGTCAAAGCAAAATTTTTCAAAAGGATATCTGAGAAAAAACAGGTCTTAGGTTTACATTCTTTTGTTTAAACTCCATGTGGACAAAACTAAACTCAAACTTTCCCCACCAAATAATGCCAAAACCGTGGAGGAGTGTCTTCCTGACACCCGTGCTATGCACCAGGTTACCAGGTCATCTTTGCTGTTTTTCTTACCCTCACGCCTACATCTTATAGGTTACTAAGCTCTGTCAATATTACCATCAAAATGACCCTTGAATCTGTCCTTGTCTAGCTGTTCAGTATCTACTCTTTCTTTGATCCTTTACTACTCACCCCCCAATTAGTCTTTTTCAGTCCCTCCTCTGTCACCCTCGCTAATCCTGGATATTATTATCCAGGATATTCCTGGATATTATTATCTTTTTAAAACAAATGTAATCATACACTAAAATATTCCCAGTTTTACCACTTGTGGCTCCCTGTAGATCGCAGGATAAAATCAAAACTTAATTTGCCCTTAGGTCCTTTATGCTGTGGCCCTGGTCCACAAGCACCTTTCCAAGCCATATTTCTTTCTGCCCTCTGTATGTCCCCTGGGTTTGAGTGAAGCTCAGCTGTTCTTTTTTTTCTAACACAGCTCTTGTTTTCTTACTTTCTTTTTCTTTTCTCTGAATACCAGCTCTCTAACGTGCTGGTATTTTCTGCCTTTCAGGTCAAATTCCACCTCCTACATTAAGCTTTTTTGTATGTGATTTTTTTCCTTTGAATCCCTATTATTATTTCATGTTTATTTCTCCTATATGGCATCTGCTGCTCTGCGTTGTAAAATTATGTATAGCTGTCCTCTCTTTCCCTGGACTAATCACATCTTTCTTATATATTTTCTAACTCATAGGAAGGTACATGATGAATGTTTAATTATTCTCGAGTCTTTAGGTGTAGTAACTAGTGAAGCATTAGTATGTGACTCCAATCTGTAATGAGGGAGCTCTATTGCTCATCTACAGCTGGATGTAAACGGACGGGCCAAGAAGTTTGCATAGATTCCAATGCCTTGAATTTTTTCTCGATTGGATGTAAGAAAACATTCCAGCTACGCTGCTCTTCCTCTCTTTTCTCTAGATCTGGACACGAAGCAAACTTGCTGGATTCTCAACGTACGCAAGGATGCAAGGTATATGTAGAGTCTAACAGATGGGATTCGGCCTACCACAGAAACTTCTATTCCATTTAGTTTGAGCTGAGTTTATCTACACTGTGGTCTTAGAATATTCAAAGGTGATGGGGATCAGTGCTAAATTGATGATACTTGGATCCTGTCTCAAGGAGGACTGGAACAGTTTGGTTTGAAGAGCCTCTGTTTCCAAATGCTGATTAGCAGGGAAACATGGTGATATTTTATATTTTTTACTGACATGTCGATCCATGGAGATACAAATGTTAATTTCAACAGATGTGTCAGTTTTGCCCAGTAAAAGGTGTCAGAACATTGTACCATCACCAAAAATAGCTTCTTGAAGGCACTGGGTCCCTGGATTTAGAAAGGTTAAAAATAGAACAAAAACATTTTTACATATTTTTCAAATGCTGGTAAAATATGCTCTACACAAGGACTTTATCAGTGTACTTATTATCGGGATAGTTTCTTGCATAACCCAAATGACAAATATCTCTGCCAAGTTTTTATAAACTCCCAGGGATTTTTCATCTGCTTTTTTCCTTTGAAGCTATTTATTGATACGGGAAGGCTTATTTAATAGAATTTTGTTATCCGTGTGCATCTTAATCCAGCTTTGAAGATAATTTGGTTTTGGCTGCTATTCAATTCCAAGACAACAATTTAAGGTAGGTGACTGGATAGCTGGTTGGCAGCTGGGGTTTAGAATAGCTTTGTTCTTAATTTGGTTTGCTTCAGTTGGACATTAATTTTCTTCTTACATTCAAACAGCAACAGCAAGATTTTACTAAGTATTGTGAAAGTAAAGGAGAACTTACAAAAATATGAAATAGGGTGAATTTGTGGATATGGAACCACATTACACCATTGAAAACAGAGGATGCCTTTTTATGATCCAAAGTTGGCCACAGTAGCACCGCCGTGTCACTACATGTATTAGGTTTTACTGTGACTATAATCATTTCCCCTGAAAGTTAACAAATAAATACAATTGGCCCTTTGTATTCCTGGGTTCCACATCCATGGATTCAACCAACCTTGGGTAAAAAATATTTGCAAAAAAAATTACATCTGTACTAAACATGTACAGACATTTGTTCTTATCATTATTCCCTCAACAATACACGATAACGACTATTCACACAGCATCACATTGTATTAAGTAGTATAAGTCATCTCAAGATTACTTATACTTCCCTCCTCAAGATGATTTAAAGTACATGGGAGCCAGGCACGGTGGCTCATGCCTGTAATCCAAGTGCTTTGGGAGGCCACGGCAGGAGGATCGCCTGAATCCAGGAGGTTGAGGCTGCAGTGAGCCATGATTGCATCACTGTACTCCAGCCTGGGTGACAGAGTGATGCCCTGTCATGGAAAATAAAATAAAAGTTAAAAATAAAGTATAAGGGAGGATGTGCATAGGTTATATACAAATACAGTGCTATGCCATGATTTTTTTTTTATCAGGAACTTGAACATCTGCAGATTTTGGTATCACAGGAGGTCCTGGAACCAATCCTCTGTGGACATGAGGAACAACTGTACAATGAAAACTTGATATGACATAGTGTATTAGTCCGTTTTCAAGCGCTAATAAAGACATACCCAAGACTGGGCAATATACAAAAGAAAGAGGTTTATTGGACTTACAGTTCCACGTGGCTGGGGAGAACTCACAATCATGGCAGAAGATGAAAGGCACATCTCACATGGCAGCAGACAAGAGAAGAGAGCTTGTGCAGGGAAACTCCCCTTTTTAAAACCATCAGATCTCCTGAGACTTATTCACTATCACAGGAACAGCACGAGAAAGACCTGCCCCCTGATTCAATTACCTCCCACGGGGTTCCTCCCACAACACATGGGAATTCAAGATGAGATTTGGGTGGGGACACAGCCAAACTATATCACACAGGTCATTTACAAGGTGCCTCCACTAGGTACTGGTGCATCCGAGATTCCAACCCAGGTAGCCTCTGGAGCCTGTGCTCTTGAAGCAGGTGTGCCAGTGTTGCCACCTAAGTCCATGTTACACCTCTTTCATCTGCTATTTGTTTGTATTGTTCTTTGCATATGTGTTTCTATTATCTTCTGGGATATGCATAAAATCCAAGGTCTCTACCATGGCCAGCAAAGGTCTGCATGATCGGGGCCGACCTGCATCTCCAGCATCATCCATCACTCTTTCCCTATGCTCACTCTTTGCCATTCCTCAGATAGCCCCAGCTCATTCCTACTGCAGGAGCTTAAAGCACTCTGTCTCTTCTGCCTGGATTGCCCTTTCCACAGATTACTATCACTTGCTCACTCAGTTTACTTATGTTTCTGTCCAGTGTTACCTCCTCCTTGATTACTCTATAACCCCCTACCCTGTTTTATTTTTCTTTGTAGCATTTATCACTCTTGAAATTATCTATTTGTTTATTCTTGTTTTTGTCAATCTCCCCTTCCACTAGAATGCAAACTCCATGGAGGTGAGGATTTTGTCTGTTAATTGAATCATGGGGTCAGATCTTTCCCGTGCTATTCTCATAATAGTGAACAAGTCTCAGGAGATCTGATGGTTTTCAAAAGGGGAGTTTCCCTGCACAAGCCCTCTGCTCTTGTCTGCTGCCATGTGAGACGTGCCTTTCATCTTCTGCCATGATTGTGAGGTTTCCCCCACTACGTGGAACTGTAAGTCCAATAAACTTCTTTCTTTTTCATCTGTTTTGTTCATGACATGACTCTGGTGTCAAAAGCAATGCCAGGTACATGATAGATGCTCTGTACTGATGGAACAAATCAATTTAGTTTCTCCCAAGAGTCTATGAGGTAGATAAGGCAGATAGTATCATATCCCTTTTAAAGCTGAGATGGTCTCAGAGAGATGAAGTCAATACCTCAAATGTATTGGCTAATAAGTGGCTGGGACTAAAGTGAGACTAAAGTCTCTCCTTCACTATCAGATCTGGGCATTTTTCACTGAACCAGCATGGTCTCTCTGATGTCATCTGTTTTTCTCTTCTTTGTCTCCAGTGTGGTTACAAAACGTTTCTGAAATTACTGCCTGCTTCACTCATTACATCAACCAAACCACAGGTAAGACTGACTACAGAGTTTGAAAATTCTGAGTTAGTGGCTCTAACTTTTGCTATTTCCTAACATGATTCTTCTATGACTAAAACTTTGACAGGTTTATAAATCTGTATCCTTTTCCCCATGTCCCATTTCATATGCAGTCAGAATATTTAGATAAACCCAAATTTTTGCTTAATTTGAATGAATTCATGTATTTAATGTGGATTCAATCTCAGTTCTTCTTCTATTTACTGTTATAAATCATTTAATCTCTCTGGGCCTCAGTATCCTCAATTAGTAAGTGGGGATAATAATAGTAACTACCTCATAAGGCTGTTCTGATTTGTTTTTTGTTTTTGAGATAGAGTCTTGACCTGTCGCCCAGGCTGGAGTGCAACGGCGCGATCTCGGCTCACTGTAACCTCCCCCTCCCAGGTTCAAGAGATTCTCCCACCTCAGCCCCCAGAGTAGCTGGGATTACAGGTGCATGCTATCACGCCCTGCTAATTTTTTATATCTTTAGTAGAGATGGGGTTTTACCATGTTGGCCAGGCTGGTCTCGAACTCCTGACCTCATCATCCACGCCCCTCAGCCTCCCAAAGTGCTGGGATTACAGGCGTGAGCCACTGCGTCTGGCCGGCTGTTCTGATTATTAAATAAGAGTACATAAAGTGCCCACCATATAATAATGGCTCAATAAGTAGTAGCTCTGCACCATTTTGCTATGTTCCATGCACTCATAGATGTGAGGATACAACAATGAGCAAGCTAGATTTGGGGCCTTCTCCATCAGAACTTTCGGTGTAATAAGGAAGACGCTTGAACAGTTGAATAAAGGAGACATCTGTCAAGTACTGTAAGAGGATGGAGGGTCAGTCTTGGAGTTATCCTTGACTCCTCTTCTCTCACACTCCACCTGCAGTCCCTCAGCAAATCCTGTCAGTTCTACCTTCAGAAAAAGGCCAGACCTTGATCATATCCTGCCACTTCTACTGGCACCTGGGTCTGGGCCTTGATCAACTCTTGAGAACCTGGATTACGCCAATAGTCTCCTAAATGGTCTGTCTCCCTGCCTCCACCCTTGTCCCCACAGAGCAGCCAAGGGTGATCCTGTTAAAACTCTTCAAATTATGTCAGTTACTATAGGCAGAATACTCCGTCCCCATCACCAAACATGGCCGTGTCCTAATCCCTGGGGCTTATGAATATGTTGCCTTACATGGCCAAAAAGATTTCACAGGCCAGGTACAGTGGCTCACGCCTGTAATCCCAGCACATTGGGAGGCTGAGGTGGGTAGATCACGAGGTCAGGTGTTCAAGACCAGCCTGACCAACATGGTGAAACCCTGCCTCTACTAAAAGTACAAAAATTAGCTGGGCGTGGTGGTGCGTGCCTGTAATCCCAGCTACTCAGGAGGCTGAGGCAGGAGAATCGCTCGAACCTGGGAGGCGGAGGTTGCGGTGAGCCCAGATCATGCCACTGCACTCCAGCCTGACGACAGAACAAGACTCCGTCTCAAAAATAAAATAAAATAAAATTTCACGATGTAATTAAGGACCTTGAGCTAGGGAAATTATTCTGCATTATTCAGGTGGGCTCAACCTAATCACATGAATTCTTAAAAGTGGATAACCTTTCCTGAGTGTGGTCTGAGGGAGACGTGACCACAGAACAGTCAGAGAAATGCAATGTTGCTGGCTTCGAAGATGGAAAAGGGGAACCTTTAGAAGCTGCAAAAGGCAAGGAAACATCCTCTCCCCAGAGCCTCCAGAAGGAATGCAGCCCTGCCAACATATCGATTTTATCCCAGTGAGATAACTTCTGACCTCCAGAACTGTAAGATAATACATTTGTGTTGTTTTAAGCCACCAAATTTTTTTTTCTTTTTTTTTTGAGACGTCTCGCTCTGTCACCCAGGCTGGAGTGCAGTGACGCGATCTCGGCTCACTGCAAGCTCCGCTTCCCGGGTTCACGCCATTCTCCTGCCTCAGCCTCCCGAGTAGCTGGGACTACAGGCGCCCGCCACCACGCCCAGCTAATTTTTTGTATTTTTTGTAGAGGTGGGGTTTCACTGTGTTAGCCAGGATGGTCTCGATCTCCTGACCTCGTGATCCGCCAGCCTCGACCTCCCAAAGTGCTGGGATTACAGGCATGAGCCACTGCGCCCGGCCAAGCCACTAAATTTGTGGTAATTTGTTACAGCAGGAATAGAAAACTAATACATCACTCTTCTGCTCAGAATCCCCCAGCGGCTCCCCAGCTCACACAGGGTAAAAGACAAAGTGACCTCCAAGGCCCTAAGCCATCTGGAGCCCAGTATCTTGCGGAACTCACTTGCTCCAGGTCCCCTTGGCTTACTCTGCTCCAGCCACACGGCCATTCCTGGACCATCCAAGCATTCTTTCCACACAGGGTCTTTGCACCAGCTGTTCTCTCTTTCTGGACTACTCCTCCCCCAGAAGTCCACAAGGCTGTCTCCTACTTCCTTGGGTCCTTGCTGGGATGTCGCCTCCTCCATGAGCCCCTCTTCAACCTCCCAACATGAAATAGGCATGTGTCCAGCCCACCTGACCCTGCCTTTTCTCATTAACACTTATCACCACTTGACATATTATTTAATCGTTTATTATCTCCATACTCCCCCTTTGGAAAATATGAGCTCACAAGGGCAGGGACTTTGTCTTCGTGGCTTCTATATCTCCTTGCATGGGGTAAGTGCTCAGTAAATAATTTATTATCAAATAAATTGAATGGATGGGCCGGGCACGGTGGCTCACGCCTGTAATCCCAGCACTTTGGGAGGCCAAGGCGGGCGGATCACGAGGTCAGGAGATTGAGACCATCCTGGCCAACATGGTGGAACCCCATCTCTACTGAAAATACAAAAATTAGCCAGGTGTGGCGGCATGTGCCTGTAATCCCAGCTACTCGGGAGGCCGAGGCAGGAGAATCACTTGAACCTGGGAGGCAGAGATTGCGGTGAGCCAAGATTGCGCCATTGTACTCCTGGCTGGCAACAGAGCAAGATTCCATCTCAAAAAAAAAAAAATTGGATGAATGAGGGACAGAGAAGGAAGAAAGCAGAGAGAGTGTTATGGGAACATGGATATCTCAGGTAGTATAAGGAAATAAGGGAGGACCTGAAGTGAAGCCTGTGTAGGAATTAACCAAATGCAGAGGGGACATGTTTTAAACATAGGGAACAGCAAGTATGAGGTCATACAAATGGCCAGCAGGCTGGAGCATACAGAGGCAGCATGATACGGCTTGGAAACTTATTTTAAGTAGTTGGATTCACTGTTAACCACTGTGGAGAATTCTGGCCAAGAATGCTTAGTCTGGAATTACACTGCTGCTTGGGTTCAAATCCTGGCCCTGTCTCTTACTTTGGGCCATTACTCATCATCTTTGTTAGGAGGAGTATGATAGTAACCCTACCTCCAGGGCAGGGGTGTCCAATCTTTTGGCTTCTCTGGGCCACACTGGAAGAAGAAGAATTGCCTTGGGCCATACATAAAATACACTAAAACTAACGATAGCTGATGAGTTAAAAAATAAATAAATAAATAAAAGCAAAAAAAAAAAATCGTTGTTTTAACAAAGCGTACAAATTTGTGTTGGGCTGCATTGAAAGCCATCCTGGGCTGCATGCGGCCTGCGGGCCACGGGTTGGACAAGCTTGTTCTAGGGCTATTGTGAGGAACAGATAAGCTAAATGTAAATAAGTGGTTTAGAAGAGTGCCTGGTACTTGGCTGGGAGCCATGGCTCACACCTGTAATGCCAGCACTTTGGGAGGCTGAGATGAGTGGATCACCTGAGGTCAGGAGTTCGAGACCAGCCTGACCAACACGGAGAAACCCTGTCTCTACTAAAAATATATAATTAGCCAGGTGTGGTGGTGCATGCCTGTAATCCCAGCTACTTGGGAGGCTGAGGCAGAAGAATCACTTGAACCCTGGAGGTGCAGGTTGCAGTGAGCCGAGATCGCGCCATTGCACTCCAGCCTGGGCAATGAGAACAAAACTTCGTCTCAAAAAAAAAAAAAAGAATACCTGGTACATTGTAAGCATGGCGTGAGTGTTAGCTAGTATTATTACCAGCAACAGGGAGATGCTGGAATTTTATTAAAAGGATTAACTTTATAGGACTTAAGTTTTCTGTTTGTTTTATGAGAAAGGGTCTTACCCTGTTCCCTAGGCTGGAGTGCAGTGGTGGAATCTTGGCTCACTGCAGCCTTGACCCTTTGTGCTCAAGATCCTTCCACTTCAGCCTCCTGAGTAGCTGGAACCACAGGCCAGCACCACCATGCCCTGGCTACTTTTCTTTAATTTTTTTTTGTAGAGACAGGGTTTCCCTATGTTGCCCAGGCTGGTCTTGGACTCCTGGGCTCAAGCGATCCTTCCGCCTTGGTCGTCCGAAGCATTAGGATTACAGGCGTGAGCCACTGCACCCAGCCCTGTATGGTACTTTTTTTTTTTAATATTAATTTTATTTTTATTTATTATTTATTTATTTTTTCAGACGGAGTCTCGCTGTCTCCCAGGCTGGAGTGCAGTGGCGCGATGTCCGCTCACTGCAAGCTCCGCCTCCCAGGTTCACGCCATTCTCCTGCCTCAGCCTCCCGAGTAGCTGGGACTACAGGCGCCCGCCACCACGCCTGGCTAACTTTTTGTATTTTTAGTAGAGATGGGGTTTCCCCGTGTTAGCCAGGATGGTCTCGATCTCCTGGCCTCGTGATCCGCCCATCTCGGCCTCCCAAAGTGCTGGGATTACAGGCGTGAGCCACTGCGCCCAGCCTTAGTTTTATTTTTTTTTAGAGATGGGGTCTTACTATGTTTCCCAGGCTGGTCTCCAGCTCCTGCACTCAAGCAATCCTCCTGCCTTGGCCTCTCAAAGTGCTGTATTACAAACATGAGCCATTGTGCCCAGCCCGGTATGGTGCTTTTTAAACTTCAGGTTGTGACTCATTAATGGGTCATAAACCAATTTAGTGGATCAAAAGCAGATAAAAGATCCCCAACAAGAGGCCAGGCGCGGTAGCTCATGTCTGTAATCCCAGCACTTTGGGAGGCCAAGGCGGGCGGATCACCTGAGGTCAGGAGTTCAAGACCAGCCTGACCAACATGGAGAAACCCTGTCTCTACCAAAAATACAAAATTAGCCAGGTGTGGTGGCGCATGCCTGTAATCCCAGCTACTCAGGAGGCTGAGGCAGGAGAATCGCTTGAACCCAGGAGGCTGAGGTTGCAGTGAGCCGAGATCGCGCCATTGCACTCCAGCCTGGGCAACAAGAGCGAAACTCTGTCTCAAAAAAAAAAAAAAAGATCCCCCACACAAGAATAGCAAGTGAAACATAGAATTAGGATTTAGAAAGGGTAGGTAATGTGTGTGACATTTCTGTTTCAAATATATATATATGTATATATATGTATATATATAAATATATACATATATACATATAAACATGTATATATATATAAATATATATACATATAAACGTATATATATTTATCCATATGTATATTTTATACTCATACTCATCGCTCATCAGGTAAAATGTATACCTGCCTATGGATCCTAGTTTCACAAGTTTAAGAAATGCTGCTTCATGGGACCTGCTCTAATTCTTGTTCTGCAAGCTAGTTGTGCCAACCTGGGTGAGTCCTTTCCAGGAGCTTTGAAGTTCTTATAGCTCTGTAAGACAATGACTCTAGATGTAGGAAATCCTCCCTGTTTGGGTGTGTGGCTAAATGTCTTGCTGTGACGTACAGTGAGTTACAAAGCAAAACCTAACCACTCCTCAAGGGACAGCCCTAAGGAAGCATTTGCAAAGCATAAGTCATAGCACAACAGCTGAGGGAGGCCAATTCCAGATCCCAAAGCACCTTGTGTTTCCAAGTTCGGGAGTGGGAGGAAATATGGGGAGGTGTGAATTGCTTATCTCCATAGTGCCACCCACCTCTGCTGTGCTTAAGAGTCACATCGACAAGCTGCTGACAGCTCAGTGGGCAATGCCCCTGCCTACCCAGGCTCCCCTTTTAGCTGCCAATTATGGAATCAGCTGAGGAGGAAAGTGAGGGCTGGTATGATCACCAGAAGATTGGAGGCCCACATGCCCACTGGTCATCTCTGCTGAACTCCTTTGCCAGATAGTTGCCTGGCAGGTCAGCTGTTCCATGGGTGGAGGGAAGGGTTGACTCTGACTAATTGCATGTATGTGGCAATTTAGCCAATGCAGTGGTGCTACACACCCGCTTTGTCAGTGGCAGCATGCCCTTGGCACTGGCCTACCAATTAGTTTTGCTCTAACAAATCTAATTATCTGAGAGCAGTTAAGAAAGCCAGGAGACAGAAGCATGAGGATCCGGAGCAGTGGGAGCTGGGACCAGGGGAGCTGGACAATTTCTGTTCTTTGGATGAACTGTGTTGTGACCAGTCATGTAGAAATCACAGTACACTGAACAGCAGTGCACTTGGAGGCACAAAGGCTCAAGGGTGGGGGTAGATAACTCCTTGCACTTCTGGACTCTGCCATTTCTCTAACAGTTTATTCCTCACTCTGGCTATTTTTACTAACTTGAAACATCATTATTCCTATTGCATTCCCAGAGCACACACATTTTTTTGAGACGGAGTCTTGCTCTGTTGCCCAGGCTGGAGTGCAGTGGTACAATCTCAGCTCACTGTAACCTCCGCCTCATGGGTTCAAGTGCTTCTCCGGCCTCAGCCTCCTGAGTAGCCGGGATTACAGGTGCCCGCCACCATGCCGACTAATTTTTGTATCTTTAGTAGAGATGGGTTTCACCATGTTGGCCAGGCTGGTCTCGAACTCATGACCTCAAGTGATCCGCCTGCCTCAGCCTCCCAAAGTGCTGGGATTATAGGCTTGAGCCACTGCACCTGGCCCACATCTCGTATTTTGATTTTTTTTTTCTTTTTTTTTTTTTGAGACAGAGTCTCACTCTGTCGCCCAGGCTGGAGTGCAGTGGCACAATCTCAGCTTACTGTAAGCTCTGCCTCCTGGGTTCACGCCATTCTCCTGCCTCAGCCTTCCGAGTAGCTGGGACTACAGGCGCCCGCCACCATGCCCGGCGAATTTTTTGTATTTTTTTTTTTTGGTAGAGATGGGGTTTCACTGTGTTAGCCAAGACAGTCTCGATCTCCTGACCTTGTGATCCACCCACCTTGGCCTCCCAAAGTGCTGGGATTCCAGGCGTGAGTCACCGCACCCGGCCACATCTTGTATTTTGAATGTGTAGTTTTGGGCTTGTAGCATTTTGGCAAGCATCTGTTTTGGTGCAAAGGGTTATTAGTAATGTCAACATTAGAACATTTTAAAAAGGAATACTTCTTCTGGTGAAACAAAACCTTTTCAAAAAACTGTTTTTGAAGTCATGATGGTAATAAAACTTGTACTATGACATAGAACAGTGTCTACAAAGGCACTAATAAATAGGTAAAATTCATCCCCTCAACACACACATTTTTTAATGACAGCAACAACAAGCTACTTTGTCATTATAAGAGATTAAGGAATGAGGCATCTACAAACCATATTTATGAGGTAGTTTGGGGTAGGGAGCTTATCTTTTCTAGTAAGGTGGGGTAGGGAGCTTATCTTTTCTAGTAAGGGTCATATTTGGCTCCATTCCTATTGTTTATAAAAATTAAAGAAATGCTTTAACTTCAGCAAAGAAGTGAACAGCTTGGCTTTATCGATCAGTACCAGTTTGATCACATGATGGGGGAAGAGGAAGAAATAGACAAATTAATTTCTATTGCCTTATGTTTCCCTAGCACCTCCACCAAGAATCTAGAGGCAGTTCAAGGGAAAAGGCAGCTAAAAGAAGAGCAGCGCGTGCTCATGTTGAAGGTGGTGGGTGACTTTTGGCAGTTAAGGAGAGAAGCAGGAAGTCCAAGACTTGAGTGCCCCAGGCATCGGCAGCAGTGGGAAGGGGAATTACTATTCACTGCAGGCCCCTTTGTACTATGTGCAAACTCTTACAGTTTTAAAATAATAAACAATAGCAACAAAATTAAAGCTTCCTAATATTTGGATTAAACCTCTTCATTTTTGTATTTGGGAATATCAACATTTTAAAAAAAAGTTAAAATAAGGTACGTAATTTGGTGCCTCCTCAAAGGAAATATCAAAATGTCCTTGAAAATATTGCATGCTTATGTGTAAGCACTTTCTTTTCTTTTTCCTTTTTTTTTTTTTTTTTTTTTGAGATGGAGTCTTGCTCTGTTGCCAGGCTGGAGCGCAGTGGTGCAATCTCGGCTCACTGCCACCTCCACCTTCCGGGTTCAAGCGATTCCCCTGTCTCAGCCTCCCGAGTAGCTGGGACTACAGGTGCGCGCCATCATGCCCAGTTAATTTTTGTATTTTAGTAGAGACAGGGTTTCACCATGTTGGCGAGGATGGTCTCGATCTCCTGACCTTGTGATCTGCCCGTCTCAGCTCCCCAAAGTGCTGGGATTACAGGCGTGAGCCACCGCGCCTGGCCTGTGTAAGCACTTTCAAAGCCATGAGCTTAGCATAACAGTGAGGATGCAGTGGAAGGGCATATTTGCCAGCTAACAGGTAACAGGAACAGAAGTTAAATCTTATAATTTCCTCTGGGTTTATTTATTTTTTAAAATTTTTTATTTATTTTAAAGAGAATTGCTAATCTTCTCTGTATCGTTCCAATTTTAGTATATGGGCTGCTGAAGTGAGCACATTATTTTCTCTTGGAACTGAAGAAAATGTTTGTCTTTCCTGACAAACTGGTGTGAGCTCTTTCCTCAGTTAATTAGAACAACATCACAGTGCATTTTACTTTTTTGTCTAAAAAACAAAAAAGCCTAGGTTCTCACTATCACTTTTTACTGTCCTCCTCGTAAGTTTTTCACTTTTTAACTTTCATTTTAACTTTATTATTTAATTTTTTTTAATTCAGGAGACATGCACGATACAAGCGATTAAAAGAAGTAGGTAAAGTTTGAAATTCTTCAAGGTCCACCTTTCTTGGAATAATAGGTCTGAAAATTTTTTTTCAATTGGAATTTTTTTTTCTGATTGTAAAAACAATCTACTTGTTTACCCCAAAAAAAGAAATAAAGCAAAAAAATAGTCACTGCTAACACTGGATTGACTTCCTTCCCCCTCCACCTTTTTTTTTGGTAGGACTAACATGCTCTACATGGTATTCTACTGTATGGATATACTGTAATTCATTTAACCAATCTATTAGTAAAAATTTAGGATGTATTTTTTTTTCTCTAGAAACAACATTGCAGCAAACAGCCATATTTGTGTGTGTGTGTGTGTGTGTGTATGTGTGTGTGTGTATCCTTATTATTTGTCCTATCCTTTTCTGAGGATAAATTCAAAAGATATACATATTTAAAATTTGGATATATATTGCCAAACTAGAAAAGTTCTATGATCCTACCAATAGGGTATATGAGAATCTCTATCCACAGAGTCTCACCAATACTTACATAATGTTTTCCTCTTATACATGTTTCCTGTTTCGTTTTTGAAGGTAACTTATCTTCTTATGAAGCAGCACTTCAGAACTATGCAGCACAGCAAGCCAGGCTTTTTTTATCACAGGCATTTCCTCATGGACTGTGTGTGTGAGAAGGAGCACTGGAGGATTTGGATTTGCTCACCTTTCAGCAATAAGGAAGCCTCATATCTGGCAGGCGTGCTCGTTGTGTATTAAATATTAAATATGAATTGAGCCTATTTGCCAGGCCCTATGCCACATGATAGGGATATGAGGGTGAAAAAAAGCAGTCGGTCTCTGCTCTCAGGGAGTATACATTCTCATGCAGTATTTTCGAAGGCATCATCTTCTATCTTGACCGTGTGATAGGGGAAGAAGAGGTACACCTTTCTAACTGGCATGTGTTTGATTTTTGAATTCATTTTCTTTTTTTTTTGTCCATTTGTATTTCTCCCACTTTTTAATATAACTACTTTTTGGGCTTTTCCATCATTCCCTTTTAGATTTGTAAGGGTTAAACACATTAATCCATTGCCATTGTAACAGACACCAGCCCCCGTCTTTGTCCTTGGTAACGGAGCCCTGATTTTGTTTCGGGATTGGGTGACCATGGTAAGTGGAGCTGGACTCAGTGCCTGGAGTTTTAGGAGAAACAGGAGCCCTGGCTCCGGCACCGAATCACGTGATCTCACAAATGCACCGTTTACTCTTACACCGCCTCCATTTCCTCACCGGTAGAATAAAGGCACTAAACCAAGATAATGCTTTTGGGTTCCTTCTAGCTCAGGTGGCCTGTAGTATTTAGGAACTTAAGGGTACAGAAACAAATTTAACAATATTTATAGAATGTTTGCAGTGCAAGAAACTATTCTAGGCATTGAGGGTACACTGAAAACTAAGACACTGCCCCTACTTTTAAAGAATTCATGGGCCAGGCGCGGTGGCTCACGCCTGTAATCCCAGCACTTTGGGAGGCCGAGGCGGGCGGATCACGAGGTCATGGAGATCGAGACCATCTTGGCTAACACGGCAAAACCCCGTCTCTACTACAAATACAAAAATCAGCTGAGGGTGGTGGTGTGTGCCTGTAATCCCAACTACTCGGGAGGCTGAGGCAGGAAAATTGCTTGAACCCAGGAGACGGAGGTTGCAGTGAGTTCAGGTCGTGCCACTGCACTCAAGCCTGCGCAATAGAGCGAGACGCCATCTCAAAAAAACAAACAGGCCAGGCACAGTGGCTCATGCCTGTAATCCCAGCACTTTGGAGGCCGAGGCGGGCGGATCATGAGGTCAGGAGATGGAGACCATCCTGGCTAACATGGTGACACCCCATCTCTACTAAAAATACAAAAAATTAGCCGGGCGTGGTGGCGGGCGCCTGTAGTCCCAGCTACTCAGGAGGCTGAGGCAGGAGAATGGCATGAACCTGGGAGGTGGAGCTTGCAGTGAGCTAAGATCGCACCACTGCACTCCAGCCTGGGTGACAGAGCAAAACTCCATCTCAAAAAAAAAAAAAAGAAAAGGAGAATAGGGTAGAGGCCGGGTGCGGTGGCTCATGCCTGTAATCCCAGCACTTTGGGAGGATGAGGAGGGCGGATCACCTGAGGTCAGAAGTTCAAGACCAGCCTGGCCAACATGGTGAAACCCTGCCTCTACTAAAAATACACAAAAAAATTAGCCGGGCGTGGTAGTGAGCGCCTGTAATCCCAGCTACTCAGGAGGCTGAGACAGGAGAATCGCTTACACCCGGAAGGCAGAGGCTACAGTGAGCCAAGATCACACCACTGCACTCCAGCTTGGGTGATGGAGCGAGACTCTGTCTCAAAAAAAAAAAAAAAAAAAAGAGAAAAGAGAAAATAGAGTAGGTCAGGGTAATGAACATTGGCATCCTTTTTTGGTCACTGTTAGGGACTGAACTGTGCCAAAATTCATAGGTTGCAGTTCTAACCCCAACGTGACTGTACAATATTTGGAGATAGGCCTTTGAAGAGGGAATTCAGGTTCCAATGAGGTCAGTGGGTGGTGCGCTAATCCAACATGACTAGTGTCCTTATAAGAAGAGGAGCAGATACACCAAGGATGTGCACAGAGAAAGGCCACATGAGGACACAGTGAGAAGGCAGCTATCTGCAAGTCCAGGGGAAAGGCCTCAGGAGACACCAAACCTGCCAACACCTTTCAGCTCCTGAACCTTGAGAAAATACATTTCTGCTGTTTAAGCCACCTAGTTTGTGGTATTTTGTTATGGCAGCCCTAGTAAACTAACACAATCATCCTGCTTTGAACACCCTGAATACCTGGGGAATCCTCCACTTAGACAGCAGAGTCAACCTGCCACTTTCAAAACAAGAAGCTGCATCGTCTCTCCCAGCCCTCACACACAGGGAAGATTGGGACCTAAGGTTGGTCAATGAAAAGCACCGCCCCCAGACTTGGTCTCAAGCCACAACAGAAGCGGCAACAATGGGAGAGGCATGTTGATGCCCAAGGCTCGGTGGCATGGCTCAGGGTGGCAGTGTCCTGGGTTAATGATGGTGCAGGCTGTAATGTCTGGAGTGGGTGGCAGAGGCATAGCATCTTCACTGGACTAGTTCTAGTTGGTGGTATAGGCCTTGTCACTGTCTTCATGGACCCCAAACCTCAATCTCTACCCTCCTGGTGATCTTGGGAATTACCTAATAGACTTTTTATAATTTCTTAAAAATCAAATTTTCCTGGGCACAGTGGTTCACGCCTGTAATCCCAGCACTTTGGGAGGCCGAGGTGGGCTGATCACGAGGTCAGGAAATCGAGACCATCCTGGCCAACATGGTGAAGCCCTGTCTCTACTAAAAATACAAAAATTAGCTGGGCATGGTAGTGCATGCCTGTAATCCCAGCTACTCGGGAGGCTGAGGCAGGAGAATTGCTTGAACCAGGGAGTCGGAGGTTGCAGTGAGCCGAGATTGTGCCACTGGACTCCAGCTTGGCAAGAGTGAGACTATGTCTCAAAAAAAAAAAAAAAAATCAAATTTTGCCAGGCATCATGGCTCATACCTGTAATCCCAGCACTTCGGGAAGATGAGGTGGAAAGATCACTTGAGCCCAGGAGTTCCAGACCAGCCTGGGCAACACTGGGAGACCTTGTCTCTAAGAAATATAAATAAATAAATAAACAAATAATCAAATTTACTAAGGTATGGTTTACAAATTAAAATATACCTATTTTAAATGTGTAAGTTGATAGGTTTTGATGAATGTCTATATCTGTATAATTATCACTATGATCAAGATAATAGAACAATCCCATCACCCCAAAAAGTTCCCTTGTACCCCACTGTAGTCAGTCCTTCCCCACCCCCTGTCTAGACAATCATTGATATGTTTACCATCACTATAGATGAGTTTTGTGTTTTCCACTATTTTATAGAAATGGAATCATACAGTATATATACTCTTGTGTCTGGCTTCTTTCATTCGGTGTAATGTTTTTAGAATTTGCCCATGTTACCTGTTTAATTGCTGAGTATTGTTCTGCAATTTGTTTATCCTTTTACCTGTTGATGGACATGTGGATTGTTTCCAGCTTGGGGCTATTATGAATAAAGCTTCTATGGACGCCTAACAGCATTTTAAGGAATGTTTTTCTTGCTTAAACTAGCCAGAGTTGGTTTCTGGTGCGTGTTAAAGGCCATGGCTGAAATGGTTTGTATGATTGGAGTTTTGGAGGTGGTGGTGAGAGAATTAAAGATGGGGCGGGTGAGAAAGGCCAGTGGCCACTCTTGTGCACTGGAAACAATGGGAAGACACTACAGACACGACAGTATTTTGAGTCTGGAAATGAGTAACCAGAATGGCTTTTAATATAGTTTTTTTTTCTTTTTCTCTTTTGAGACAGAGTCTGCTCTGTCACCCAGGCTGGAGTGCAGTGGTGTGATCTCAGCAAACTGCAACCTCCACCTCCTGGGTTCAAGTGAGTCTCCTGCCTCAGCTGCCCAGGTAGCTAGGATAACAGGCACCCACCATCACGCCTGGCTAATTTTTGTATTTTTAGTAGAGATGGGATTTCACCACATTGGCCAGGCTGGTCTCAAATTCCTGACCTCAAGTGATCCGCCCGCCTCAGCCTCCCAAAGTGCTGGGATTACCGGTGTGAGCCACCACACCCGGCCCTAAGATAGTTTTTAGTAGCAGAGAGAGGCTTAGTTGGAGAGAATGAGACTGTGGCAGGGAGACCAGTTGGATGCCATTTGGAGTAATCCAGGCAAGGAAGAATAAAGGCCTGAATCAAGGCAATGTCCCTGGGGTTTGGAAAGAGGGCACAAATGGAAGAGCTGTCACGTGAAAAGAGTTCACAGGATTTGAGGGTCAATTAAATGTCGTGGTTATGAGACAGGAAGACTTTCAGAAGAGCTCCCAGAGGGTAGGCTGCAGCCAAATCAAGACATTAGGAAGCAAATTCTTAGAAACCTGGGTGTTTTGGGTTTGGGGGTTGTAGCTAGGTAGGGTACATTTTTTCCTTACTATGTAATAAAACCAGGAAGCGGGGCAGGGGTAGAAGGAAGCAGAAGCAACAGAGTTCACTCACACACAGATCTAACAATAAGGAACCCAACTAAATTGTGGTCTGGGTCCCCTTAGCCCAAACCCACCTTCTTACCTCAACCTCTTGGCTCTTGGCTTGTTAAATATAAAAATGGTCACATTATGAATGTTGAAAACTTGTTTCAGTTTTAATTCCACCTATATTTAGTGAGCACCTACTATGTTGCTGGTGTCTGTGCTAGGTCCTAAAGTTACAAAATGAACCTTAGTACCTGAGTTTCAATTGTGAAGGCTGGGCATCAGAGTCATCTGTGAGACTCATGTCCAGGCCCCACCCCTGGAAAACTGGATTCAGTAGGTAGGACCCACTCATCTGTATTAAATCAAACAAACAATAACCACAGAAAATGATATAGACAGTTCTGTTCTACGGTTGTAAACCACTGATGAATCAGCCCCTGTTATCTATATCTTATCCTAACAGCCACCCTAACAGTTAGGTATCATCTGTTAGGTAAATGTACGCATGTGCACAAGTAATTACAGAAGCAGAATCATACTGGGAGAAGAATATATCTATTTATTCAATATTTATTAGGCACCTAATGCTATGGTTTGACTGTGTCCCCCAAATCTCATGTGTTGGAAACTTAATCCCAGTGTGGCAGTGTTGAAAGGTAGGGCACTTAAGAGGTGCTTGGAGAGTGAGAGCTCTGCCCTCATGAATGGATTCATGGGCTAATGGACTAATGCGTTAATGGATTAATGGGTCATCAAGAGAGTGGAACTGGTGGTTTTATAAGAAGGGGAACAAAAGAGGCTGAGCCCGGTGGCTCATGCCTGTAATCCCAACACTTTTGGAGGTCACGGTGGGAGACTGTTTGAGTGCAGTAGTTAAAAACCAGCCTGGGCAACACAAGGAGATCATGTCTCTACAAAAAATTTAGAAGCCAGGCGTGGCGGCTTAACGCCTGTAATCCCAGCACTTTGGGAGGCCAAGACAGGCAGATCACTTGAGGTCAGGATTTGAGACCAGCCTGGTCAACAGTGTGAAACCTCATCTCCACTAAAAGTACAAAATTAGCCTGGCATGGTGGTGCATGCCTGCAGTCCCAGCTACTTGGAAGGCTGAGGCAGGAGAATCGCTTGAACCCAGCAAGCAGAAGTTGCAGTGAGCTGAGATTGCACCACTGCCCTCCAGCCTGGGCAACAGAGTGAGACTCCATCTCAAAAAAATAAACACATAAAATACATTAGCTGAGTGTGGTAGCGCATAACTATAGTCCCAGCTACTCTGGAAGCCTAGGTGGAAGGATAGGTTGAGCCCTGGAGGACGAGGCTGCAGCGAGCTGTGATCACACCGCTGCACTCCAGCCTGGGTGACAGAGTGAGACCCTGTCTCAAAAATGATTAATAGTAAATACACTTTGAAAATAAAAAAAAAAAAAGAGGAGAGAAACCTGAGCAAGCATTAGCACACTCAGCCTCTCACCATGTGATCCCTTGCCCTACCTTGGGGACGCCACAGAGTCCCCACCAGCAAGAAGGTTCTCACAAGGTGCAGCCTGCCCCCCAAGATGACCTTGGACTTCTCAGTCTCCATAACTGTAAGAAATAAATCTTTTCCTTTACAAATTACCTAGATTCAGGGATTTTGTTATAAGCAACATAAAACTAAGACAACTAAGAGTATCAGGTGCTGGGCTAGGTTCTAGAGCTACAAAGATGAAATGAACATAACATCACCACCCAGAAGGTCTAGCAAGTATACAGACATAAAAATCTCAAATTGTAATACTGAACTGAACCCTGTTCACTTATGTACAACAGGTGACAGAACAGCCGGAGTCCCAAAGTCACATCACTGTGATGGGAAAGTACCTGAGGAGATTCCATTTAAGCCAAATTTTAAATAATAAAGGGGAGTTCACCAGGTCCGCAAAAGGGAGAAGGCCCATTCAGGCTGAGGAAACATTGTGTACCCAGGTGGGCATGAGAGAGAGGCACGCTGAAACAAGCAAGAGCATTCAACTCCTTCATGGATGGATGAACCGATTTGCAGTAGAGAGACCGGCAGCAAAGAAGGCAGGAAAGGTTGGCAGGTGCTGGATATTGAAGGGACCTTATTTGTGAAATTAGAAATTCAGTGTTTATCCTACAGACCTGTGGTTTTCAAACTATACTCAGTGGAGCTGTGAGTGCTCCTTGGAGTCCACACAGGAGTCATCTGGGGTGGGCAGTGGGGCCGTGTGGGCAACGCTCTGGGTCTCCCATTCCTGTTTCAACCTCACCAACTCTGCTTTTGCCTATTTAATGGTGGGCATCAGTGAAATACTTTTTCTTTTAAATAAAGGGTTTCGCAGTTAGGGAAAGCTGAAAAATGATAGCTTAGGCAATGACCAACCCTTGAAGAATTTTAAGCAGGAAAGTGGCATGAGTTTCCCAGGTGGAAAGACTTGGAAACAGTGGCAAATGCTGAGGAGACGTCAGGAAAACAAGTACTGAAAGTGTGCTTTGGGTTTGGCAATTGGAAAGTGACCTTCCTGAAACAGTTGGTAGGGAGCAGGAGTGTTGGAGAGAGTGGAGAACAGAATGCAGAGGATATTGGAATGAATGGGAGGAGAAACTGTGGAGCTAGGGAGTGGAGACTGTGCTCTTAAAGAGTCTTAGATATAAAGCAACGGAAGATTTGGCAACAGCCAGAGGGGAATTTTTCCAACTCAGAAGTCCCCCTTCTTGGCTAAGAGATTTCCCAACTACAAGGTCACAGGCGCAGACTCTCAGGAGCCATGTTTGTACACAGCTGCCTCCTTGACTGTAGTTGATTGGCCTCTGGTGGGGGTACAGCATCCAAGCTGGGCCAATACTTCCTCCAAGAAATTTAGTTTTGGGGCCTAGAGAGAAAGCCAATCCTCTCCGGTTTGTTGGGTAATGTTGGGAGCTGCTGCCTGGAGAGTCAGATGAAGTAAGCTGCAGATGTGCAAATGGACAGACAGGAAGGAGCTGCCGGGTTTATAGGCCCTCATTCTAAATCCTTCTCAAGGTTCAAGGAAAGCCAGCCATCTGGGTTCTGGGTGAAACTAACCCATCATGAACCCTTTGCTTTCATTAACTCACATAGTTTCTCTTACTCACAACAGAAATAATCCTTTCTGATACAGATGGTGTATGATTTTCTTCTCTTTTTTCCAAAGAGAGAAGAATGGTCAGTTGAGAGTTTGAAGATACAGAGAAAGAGGGGATAACAGATAGAGGCATTCTCCAAAAAGAACAGAAGGGGTGGATTCCCTAGAGCACAGATCAGGAGTGGCAGAAAGAGATGCCACCTTCCTCTGAGATAGGTGGGTAAGAAGTAAGAAAAGTGCGAACATAGATGAGTATGTGGACTGGGGTAGAAGAGTGTTCCTAATGACTCTTATTTTCTTTTTGAAGACTCAATGTTGTCTACAAATCATGAGTGGGGTGGGGCACATTTGCTGGGAGGCTTGAGGAGAGCGGCAAGGTTTGAGAACAGCCATTGTGCCAGTGGGCCAGGGATCTGGTCACAGATAAATAATACAAAGACAGTTGAGACGGGGCACGGTGGCTCACGCCTGTAATCCCAGCACTTTGGGAGGCCGAGGCAGGTGGATCACCTAAGGTCAGGCGTTCGATACCAGCCTGGTCAACATGGTGAAACCCTGTCTCTACTAAAAATAGAAAAATTAGCTGGGTGTGTTGGTGGGCACCTGTAATCCTAGCTACTTGGGAGGTTGAGGCACGAGAATCACTTGAACCTGGGAGGTGGAGGTTACAGTGAGCCAAGATTGCGCCATTGGACTCCAGCCTGGGTGACGAGCAAAACTCCATCTCAAAAAAAAAAAAAAAAAAGACAGTTGAAAATCCTAAGTATGTGGTGGTGAACACAGGATGGAGACTCAGTGATAGAGTCTCATTGCTGGTGAATGCAGTGATAGAGTCTCGCTAAAAGCCTTCATCCATTTGCCTACTTATTCCCCCTTAAAATACAGATCAGGCCATGTACAGCAGCTCATATCTGTAATTACTTCGGGAGGCTGAGGCAGGGAGGATCACTTGAGCTCCGGAGTTCCAGATTAGCCCCAGCAACATAGTGAGACCCATCTCTACAAAACATACAAATATTAGCCAGGCGTGTGGCGTGCACCTGTAGTTCCAACTACTCGGGAGGCTGAGGACGGAGGATCACTTGAGTCTGGGAGGTCGAGGCTGCAGTGAGTTATGATCACACCACTGCACTCCAGCACAAATCAGATGATATCATTCCTCTGTTTAGATTTTTCCAATGGCTTCCTGCTGCTTTAAAATATAAATTATTTCTAATCTTGCTCAGCAACTAGGAGAGGGGAAAGCAGAAGGAAAATGTTTGGATCGATCCCCAGCTGTGGGTGTGAAACTGCCCTGAGGTGGAGGGTGAGACAGGGTGGATACCAACAGCCTGGGAGAAAAAAGGAATACTGGGGTGGGGGTGGGAGTGGGAACGTGAGTATGAAGTGAATATATGGGAATGAGACAACTAGAGACATCTATGCTAAGCTTGTGCATGGGGTGTTCTGGGTGAGACAGTGGTTTAAGATGAGAACATTTAAGGACTTTCTGAAGCGACATATTTTGAGATAAACTTTCTCCCCTTTCTATGAATAGCACTACCTATTACCCAGTCACCCAGATCTGCAACCTGGAGTTATCTGAGGAGTTGTCTTTATTTTTTCCTCCTTCCTGCATTTGGTTGTCCATCAGATTCTTTCAATTTTATTTATTTATTTATTTATTTATTTATTTTTTGAGATGGAGTCTTACTCTGTTGCCCAGGCTGAAGTGCAGTGCTGCCATCTCGGCTCACTGCAAGCTCCACCTCCCTGGTTCAAGCCATTCTCCTGCCTCAGCCTCCCGAGTAGCTGGGACTACAGGCGACCGCCACCACGCCCGGCTAATTTTTTGTATTTTTAGTAGAGACAGGGTTTCACCGTATTAGCCAGGATGGTCTCGATCTCCTGACCTCGTGATCCACCCGCCTTGGCCTCCCAAAGTGCTGGGATTACAGGCATGAGTCACCGCACCCGGCCCTCAATTTTATTTCTTAAACATCTCTTGCTTGCAATTGCGTCAGTTGAAAATGTCCCACTCTCCATTAAGATGCAAACAAGATTATGTCACTCCCAGGCTTAAATTCTTCCAATGGCCTTCCTTCGCTTTAATATACACAGTCCTTAGCATGGCATACAAGGTTCTTTGTAATGTCTATATTGATGGTGTATGATCCTTTCTGATACAGATAGTGTATGTATCAGAAATTCATTTCTTAGTTCTTTTCTAAAGCCATGTTCTCGATTTACCATGCTTGAAGACCATGTGTTTCTCTTGCTTCTGTGCTTCAGTCAAAATAGTTCCTTGTGACTAACAGTCCTTTGACCCTTTGAAAGACATTCCTCACCTTTTCTTAGATCTCACTTTTTCAAGATTCTTCATATCTATGGAGATATGAGAACCCTAATTTCCTTCCTTAGGAGAAATGACTATCAGATTACAGTAGGCCCCTGTAAATACTCAAAGACTCCTGGCACAGAACTTACCATAGTCTGAGAGTTGTAGGGGGAAAAGATTATTTATTTCACCTATAAGTCTCACAGCCTGTTTATTTATTTATTTATTTAGAGACAGAGTCTCACTCTGTTACCCAGGCTGGAGTGCAATGGCGTGATCTCGGCTCACTGCAACCCCTACCTCCCAGGTTCAACCGATTCTCCTGCCTCAGCCTCCCAAGTACCTGGGATTATAGGCAAGCGCCACCATACCTGGCTAATTTTGTATTTTTAGTAGAGACAGGGTTTCACCATGTTGGTCAGGCTGGTCTTAAACTCCTGGCCTCAGGTGATCCACCTGCCTCGGCCTCCCAAAGTGCTGGGATTACAGGCGTGAGCCACCGCATCTGGCCTTTTTTTTTTTTTTTTGAGATGGAGTTTCCCTCTTGTCGTCCAGGCTGGAGTGCAATGGCATGATATCAGCTCACTGCAACCTCCGCCTCCCCGGTTCAAGCAATTCTCCTGCCTCAGCCCTCCCAAGTAGCTGGGATTACAGGCACGGTGCCACCACGCCTGGCTAATTTTTGTAGTTTTAGTAGAGACGGGGTTTCACCATGTTGGCCAGACTGGTTTTGAACTCCTGACCACAAGTGATCTGCCCGCCTTGGCCTCCGAAAATGCTAGGATTACAGGTGTGAGTCACCGTGCCCAGCCTCTCAGAGCCTATTATAAGGTCTGGCCAGAATAAATGCTCAATGAATATTATTGAATGAAAGAAAAATGAGTGAATGTTGATGTCACCTTAATTGATGGTAGAAGTTGGGATGAAGGACTGTGAGTCAGGGGCCGAAGTCCTGGATGAACATGAGTGTTTACTAGCTGTGTTTTATGGGGCCGAGCCATCAACATCTTCTTACAGGGAAATTGCCTTGACTACTAGTCAGCCATCCTGCAGCCCCCATCCCTGCAGAAATGATTAGGTTGAGTGATTCCATCCTCTCTTGGCTTGCCAGGGACCCACTACCTGTGTGGCCTGATATGAAAAGATGAGCTGAGCTAATGTAATTATCTCTTGGGATCTGGGAGTTGGGAAACAGATTTAAGCAATTAACACCAGGAGCCTAAATTGAAAGGCTGTATAAAGAATTGTCAGCCAGGCGCAGTGGCTCACGCCTGTAATCCCAGCACTTTGGGAGGCCGAGGCGGGCGGATCACTTGAGGTCAGGAGTTCGAGACCAGCCTGGCCAACATGGTGAAACCCTGTCTCTACTAAAAATACAAAAATTAACCGGGTATAGTGGCATGAGTTTGTAATCCCAGCTACTCAGGAGGCGGAGACAGGAGAATCTCTTGAACCCGGGAGGCGGAGGTTGCAGTGAGCCGAGATTGTGCCATTGCACTCCAGCCTGGGCGACAAGAGCGAAACTCCATCTCAGAAAAAGGAAAAAAAAAAAAAAGAATTGTCAAGAAATATCTAGCAGAAGTTGCAGAGTGGCCCTGAAACTTATTTTTATAACCTGTGCAATGTTTTGTAATATTTTGAAAGGGTTGTCAGTATTTGAAAACAGGGAGATTTCTCATGAAAATCTGGCTGTTTGGCTTCTCTCATTAAATCTGAGGTCTGGTATGGCAGGAACTGACTGGAGCTGAGAAGGATACAGGGCACATGCTTTCTGTTCGTTATAGCCTCCACCACCTCATGCTGCTCACACCTGGAAAGTTTCATTGTTTTATATTACTCACTGGGCGCCTCTAGAGGAATCAGTAGCAATGATAGATTGTATGCAAACCAGGTTCACAGGGGAACAGAACCTAGAGGAAAGCAGAAAGGAAAGTTGATGGGGTTGGGCAAGTAGGAAAGAGAGAGGATGCAGATGACAAGAGAGAAAACCAGTCCTAAGAGTTGCCTGAGTTTCTGCCCTTGTCAGTTCCAGTAGTGCCCACAGTCACCCTCATTGTAATTTCCTTTTCTTGAGATAATTTGCAACACAATTAGCCAGGCTAAGGCAGGGAGTTACTAGAAATTGTTGGATAACAGCAACAAGGAAAGTAAGACAGTGTAAGGCTCTTGCTGACTATGTATCCTGACCAAAGAGTACCAGGGAGGAGAGATTGAACAACCTCTGCTCAAGAGGATGTACGGTCAACAGTGTTCTCAGAGGAAATCAGCAGCATTCTATGAAGAACTATGGGTGTCCAGGGTTCCAGAGGGTTTGTAGAGAGGGACTGAGAAGTTTAGGGCGAAGAAATTTGGATGACATTTAAGGTTTGATACTTTATATTCTTTTAGAGTGCAGACTGGGCCTAGTAAGGAACTTTTACTGTGTGTTGAATAGAGAGGTTTGTATTTCAGCCAAGAAAGCTTCCTGAGGGGGTGGCATAAGAGTGGTGTTTTAAAGAGAAGATGAAAGGGAGATTGCTACATGGGCAGACAGAGTTACAACTGCAAAGGCAGAATTCTTAAGGGGAGGGAGGACAGTTAGTAGTTAGAATCTGGCATCATGCAGCCTGTGTTTGGCCGGAGTCACCTGGCAATTTATTTTCATATCTTGGGATCTTGGTTTCCATTATTATATAAAAATACAAAAATTAGCCAGGTGTGGTGGTGCATGCTTGTAATCCCAACTACTCGGGAGGCTGAGACAGGAGAATCACTTGAACCTGGGAGGCAGAGGTTGCAGTGAGCCAAGATTGTGCCACTACACTCCAGCCTGGGCGGTAGAGCAAAACTTCGTCTCAAAAAAAAAAAAAAAAAAAAGATGAGGATAATAATATTGTATTTCTTTTATTCTAAGACCCACTGCTCCCACCCCATCCCACTTTAATGTTTCTTTATTTAGGACCTATCTTACAATTGACACCCCAAAATGCTTGCTTTATCACAGGGCAAGGAAGAAAAATTGTGACAGTGTTATCACTAACTGGGTATATGCAAATTTAGCCATCCACAGAAAGATGTTCACTTGATAATTAGCTTAGTTATTTGCCTTTGTGGTGCCATGCAGTTGAATATTAATTTGAACCCCAAAGTGTCACTTTAGGTATCTTCTAAAAGGCTACACTGTGATGAAGTATTAAAATAATAAGTTATTATATATGCAGATTAGCTGTCACACATCAGGAACACAACCAAATATAGTAGAGATTGCCAACTGTCTTGGTAAATTTGACATTGAAGTTACAATGTTAGGGAAGGTTGGCCTGACCACTAATGTGCTTGAGGACCCTGAACATTTAACAGTCAATAGTCTGTTTTTAGCTATCAAGAAAAGCTGTGTAGATTCCAGGAATACACAATTTAAAAAGAAATCAAGTTTATAAGCAAAGAATAAATGTATATAATGCTTCTATATTCTCTGAAATGCCTCAGAATTATACTGTTAATTTTTCTTTTTCCTTTTTTTTTTTTTTTTTTTGATATAGTGTTTTGCTCTGTCTACCCAGGCTGGAGTGCAGTGGCACAATCATGGCTCACTGCAGTCTTGACTTCTTAGGCTTAAGTGACCTCCCACCTCAGCCTCATGAGTAACTGGGACTATAGGCATGTGCCTGGCTAATTTTTTGTATATTTTTGTAGAGTTGTAGAGACAGGATTTCACTATGTTGCCCAGGCTGGTCTGGAACTCCTGGAGCAAGGAATCTGCTCACCTCGGCCTCCCAAAGTGCTGGGATTACAGGTGTGAGCCACCATGCCCTGTCTATACTGTTAATTTCTAAAGATGCTAAAGAGATCAAGATATTTCTTGATGGGTTATGAAAAACAGTATGTCATCATGCTATACTTAGCCAGACGGTCAGAAAGTTATATTAAGACTTTAGAAGGCTGGGTGTGTGGCTCACACCTGTAATCTCAGCATTTTGGGAGGCTGAGACAGAAGGATCACTTGAGGCCATGAGTTTGAGACCAGCCTGGGGAACGGAAAGAAATTGTTTGATTGTTTTTGAGACAAAAACTTCAGAGAGTGAAAGTGAGAGAAGTTAGACTTAAGCCCTTTGATTATAGTACTGAAGAGGCAAACGGTACAATTAAAATAGCCAACATTTACTGAATGATTGACATGTGGCACTGTGTTAACCGGACAACTTTATCAGATGTGTGTGTTATGTTCATTTTAAAGTGAGAAAGCTGGGACCTAAATCCAGGAAGTTTGCCTCCAGATTCTCACTCAGAGCCACTATGCTGTTAGAACACCCTGCATATTCATTTCTATAGATACGCCCATGTTTTTTAGGTTGGCTTAAAAATAACTCATTACATATAAGACATCTAGACATCTTTGTACTTTTTACAATCAATGGCATCTTAAAATCAAGGAGTATGGTAAATACCTGCCGTGAGCATCAGATGATAAGTATCTTAAAGTGCTTCTAGAAAAAGTGTGGATTAGAGGGGCAGGTGTTGCAAGGTGAGTACGATGAGCCTGGGCTTCAGAACCACACCATCGCAGAACAGTGAAAACCACCAGGAGCAAAGTGTCAGTGAGGGGGAATGCTTTCTGCAGTTTTGAGAGGAGTTCCTCCACACGAAGCACCCTACCTCCCATACCTGCCTAAATCTTTCTATGTCCAACCCAAACGGCAGCTCCTTCAGGAAGTGGTCTCTGGCTATATGAGAAGATGTACATGGGAGCAATTTCCAGATTATGAAGCTATGGAACAAATACATGAAAGATGGATTTTATCACTAAAGTTATCCTCGCTCCTCTCCTGGCCTCAGTTTCTCTAAACTGAAAGGAATAGGTGGCTTAGCCTATCTCTTCCTTTTATAATTTCTGCCTTTAACCTCCAGATTTCTGCCAATCTGCTTTGGAAAGCAAATTTCCTTCCTCAGACCTGTAGGAGGCTGCTCCTCTGGGCTGGCAGCTCAGCAGGGCGGGGCTCGGGGAGCAGGAGAAGAGGCGGGGGCTCGGAGGGAAGCGCGGCCGCAGCCACGTGACTTCCTTCCCAAGGAGCCTCAGCTGCCGGCCTCCCAGCAACCGGTGCGTCCCGCCTAGCGACTCCCGCGCATCCCGGTTGGCCCTCGGGGGCGGTTGTGGCAAGGAGGTGCCCACGGTCGCGCTGCTCATTGGCTCAGGATGCTGTCGCTCAGACCCGTTGCCCGGGCGCCCGCAGGCGGTGCTGCCGGATGCCCCGCCCCTTGGCCGCCAGGTTCGTGGCTGGCTGGCCGCGGCTGTCACTCCCCGGCCGTTTCCCTGCGGCCAGCGCTCTACTTGGGGCGGGAGGAAGAGGGGCCGGACTGGGGCCTGACTAGTCGTCGCCGTCTTCGCGGCTGCTATGACCAGCGGGCGAGGCGCCCTTCGCAGCTCCGCGCAACGCTAGTCGCGGCCGTGCGCCTGCCGTAGCCGTCTGCGTCCCCAGCGCGGCCGCTCCCGCGGCCCCCTCGGCTCTGCCAGCGCCGCCTGCGAGGCGGAGGCAGGATGAAGATGACGGTGGATTTCGAGGAGTGTCTGAAGGACTCGCCCCGCTTCAGGTAACCGGCACGGCCGCCCGGCGTCACCGCGGAGCTGCCTTCCTGGCGCTGGGGGCGTGAAAGCCGGGCCCGCGCACCCGGAGGAGGCCCCGCCGTCCGCTCCTTCCGACGGGGCGAGCGGCCGTTGCCGCCGCTTCCCACCCTGCGAGGGCACTGCAGTCCCCACCGCGCCCTCCCGAGGGGCGACGAAGTGGCGGGGACGGGGACGGAGACGTCGCCTCCTCATTTCTTTCCTTGCCCTCTGCCGGGGCGGAGCGCCCCGAAGGCCGGCGCACCCTCTCCCGCTGCGGGAAATGGGGTGCAGCCGCGCTCCCGAAGTCTCGTCTCCTTCGCGGGCGCTCGCTCTCGCCCCCTTCCTCCTCTAGCTGCTCTTCCTTCCCCCTTCCTTCCGCCCCTTCTTGGTTTCCACCCCCTCCCCACCCCCTCTTTGAGGGAGCTTTCAGGGCATCCTCTTGCAGTTCACTTAGTTCCTCTTTGCGCTTTTCTGCTCCCCTTCCCCGGGGAGGAGGGAGTAGGGGGCGAACTGGGACGCCGACTTCTGCTTCGCGGTGCCCCCGGCCAGAGCGACTCTCCGGAGGGCGCCCGCGGTGGATGCGTGCGGGAATCGCGGGGGGGAAGCGCTGTGATCAGCCGCATTCCATGGACCCTAGTTGGTGACTACCTGCTTTTCTTTCCACTTAAGCTCGTTGAAGGGGGCACAGCTGTCGAGAGGTACCGGGCTGAGGGCGGAGGACTAGCAGAAAAGTGCATTTCTGTTTTAAGAACGGAAGTAGGAGGGCCGTGAAGATTGCCTGTGTGTTCCTCTTCCAGCAGCCTCTGCCCAGGAGGGCCCGGATCACAGTCGGATGCTCCCAGTGGATCTGTCACAGAGCTGACATGGGGGCATTCCGCTTCACATGGGTTGCCCTTCTTTCTATGTGAGAGGCGGTCGTCCTGAGGCCGTCCAGGACACAGGCTCTTTCTGTTTTAAGTATGGTAGGAAAGTCTTGAGTTGTTTTGGACAATGGAGTTTTTCTAGGTTGCGTTTTACAGTGTATTTATTTACAGGGCTGGTCATAGTCCTTACAGATATAAGGCCTTAACACTTCCGTTAGTGACATTTCTTGAAGCTTCCTCTGAGCATTGGCGTGTGTGTGCCCGCTGATGTCTGGGCCAAGCCCGGATTGTAAATTGCATCCTCTGCCTGGGAACTAACTGTTCTCATCCTTAACACTGTTAATTGGATTTCTTATTCTCCTTTCAGTGAAAAAGAAAAGAAATGTAAAACTAAGGAACTGCTACTTAGAGAAAATTTAAGAACGCTTTTTGCCTTTGCCCTTTTATAATTTTTGGGTATTAATTTAATTGGAGCCTAGGGGCTATTATTTAAAAAAACCCACTTCCTTTGATAGCTGTTGTTGCGATTCGTTTTTGAAACTTTTATGTTCTGCATTATTGAAGGACTCAAGAGACACAAATAGATTGCCTAGGACAGGTGTGCAGGTTGGTTTCCAGGACAGTGTGGCAAGTGGAGTAATTTTTAAAGTGCATCTTAGAAAGTTCAGCTTTTTGTGAAATTTTGTTACTATGACTCAGCTATTTATTTTTAAGTGAAATAATCACAGCATTTTTCTCTTAGAAGATGTAGCTTTGAGCTCCCTTTGTTTCACATTAATTTTTTATTTTTTAAGTTGAGAGAAGTGATTTGGAAATACTTCTAGCTACTGGGGTTGGTCACAAACCATGTGATGTCTTTGTTTTTGAAATAAAGGGATCATTGAATATAAAATGAGAGGGCAAGATCCTGATTAACTTGTAGGGAATATTATAGTGAACTTTTGTTAAACTTGATTGTAACATAAATTCTATGTTAATTAAAATATTAGAGGTTTTCAAGAGTCGTTTCCCATATTCCAATTATTGTTAGCTGCAAATTGGGAAGAGATGCCAAAATTTCAATAACTTCAACATCTTATATACATTTTGGGGACAAATTAGATTTGCAATAGAGGGAAGACTGCCGAGAAATAGAAGTTTCATTATTCATATTCTTAAATTTTTTATGGTTTTTACATAATCCTATTACTATGAGGATTTGTATAGCATTTGAAAAGAATATTTCAGAAGTCTTTGTTCACATGTTGTATGTATAAGAAGAGCTTTACTTTTGAGAGTATTGTGTATGTTGAGTGATAGTGAAACTTGTATCAAAATAAAAAACTTGTGAGGCCTGGGCTTGTGTTTTGATAGTAAGGCAGCTGCACTTGTGTCCTGATCTTTTGGGCTGTCTTTAAACTAATCCTTATCTTTATTCATAAATGAATCTTGTGGCATTTAAGTCTAGTGTGTGCACATAACTGTCTTGGTGCTGTAGAATTAATGCAAAAGGCACATCTTGCTGATGAAAATTTCATCACTGTTCAAGCTTTAAACATTCATTTTCCTGTTAAATCAATGAGGAGAACTGGTTGAAATAGGGAGAAGGATGTTGCAGTTGCGACAATGTCTTTTGTAATTTGAATAGTCAATGGTTACTTTTACATCCCAGTGAACATTTTTTTTTTGTTTTGGATTGGAGGGCACATTTCGTTGTATAATTTTGGGTTCCCTTTTTGGTTTTTTAAATACCAGTTTAAAATCAGCTTAAAGGTCAAAATCTTGTTCATCTAAAATCTAAAAACCTTGTTCATCTAAAAATCTACAGGAATGTGAAGTGCCTAAGTATACTTTTTTTTTGAGTGGAAATTTTGCATTTTGGCCAAAATATGTTGAAGTTTGAATTTGTTTGGGCCCTTAATTGTATGTAGTTGCATGTAGTAGATCTTTAAAATTTTACAAAACATCCGTAAAAATACTGCTTTCCTTTTATTTAAACATACTCTTGGGCTGAACACTGTGGCCCACACCTGTAATCCCAGCACTTTGGGAGGGGGAGGCCGGCCGATCACTTAAGGTCAGGAGTTTGACACCAGTCTGGCCAACATGGTAAAACCCCACCTCTACTAAAAATACAAAAATCAGCTGGGTGTGGTAGTGTGCACCTGTAATCCCAGCTACTTGGGAAACTGAGGCATGAGAACCGCTTGAACCCGGGAGGTAGAGGCTGTAGTGAGCTGAGGTTGTGCCCCTGCACTCCAGCCTGGGCAACAGAGAGAGACTGTCTCAAAAAAAAAACCAAAAAAACCCAAAATGTATTCTGTTTTACTTAGGAAGTGAATATCTATTTGAAATAAAAAGAATAAATAAATTGAATAAATAAACATCTTTCTGAATTATGAAAGATTTTTGTCCTGAACAGTGTTCAAGTATAAAAATATTGTGTCCAGGTGCAGTGGTTCATGCCTGTAATCCCAGCAGTTTGGGAGGCTGAGACGAGGATCGCTTGAGGCCAGGAGTTTGAGACCAGCCTGGGCAACAAAGTGAGACACCGTCTCTACAAAAATAAAAAAATTAGTTGGGCATGGTGGCGTGCACCTGTGATTCCAGCTACATGGGAAGCTGAGGCAGGAGGATTGTTGAGGCAGGAGGTCAAGGCTGCAGTGACTTATGTTCACACCTCTGCACTCCAGCCTGGGCGACAGAGCTAGACTCTCTCTCTCTCTTAAAAAAAAAAATGGCCTTAGCCTTAGTATGCTTTAGTTTTTATCTGATATAATTTATTTTTATCCTTTAACAATGTCTATCATACACCATCCTGAAGGTTTTTCATTTCTAGATTCTATTTCAGATATGATTCTTTTTTTTTCTTTGCTTTTTTTTTTTTGAGACAGAGTTCTGCTCTTGTTGCCCAAGCTGGAGTGCAATGGCACGATCTCGGCTCACTGCACCCTCCGGCTCCTGGGTTCAAGTGATTCTCCTGCCTCAGCCTCCCGAGTAACTGGGATTATAGGCACGTGCCTCCACACCTGGCTAATTTTTTGTATTTTTAGTAGAAACGGAGTTTCACCATGTTAGCCAGGCTGGTCTCAAACTCCTGACCTCAGGTGATCCGTCTGCGTCAGCCTCCCAAAGTGCTGGGATTACAGGCATAAGCCACCATGCCCGGCTAGATATGATTCTTGTTCAGTAACTTAGAATAACTTTTTTTTAAAAAGGGTGTTTGTGGGTGAATTTTGTTTGAGAGACAGGGTCTTATTTGTTATCCAGGCTGGTCTCCAACTCCTGGACTCAGGTGATTCTCCTGCCTCAGCCTCCTGAGTAGCTGGGATTACAGGTATGAGTCACCATGTCCAGCCAGGTGAAAGGTTTTAATGGGCGAAAGACATTGGAATAAAATGTGACTACTAAATACACCTCAGTTATGTGTTGCTATTAAGTCTGGATTGGTGCCAATCTTGTCTTCTTCCTTTGCCTTCCATCTTTATAATAAACTTTTAGCAACTGCCTGTTAATGCAGTGCGTAAGGGCTAAGGGGAAATTTTTTTTTTTTAATCTCAGAAGCAGTAGAATGGAATTATAAAGTAATTTTATTATAAACCAAAATACAGGAATCCTGACTGGGCGTGATGGCTCACACCTGTAATCCCAACACCTTGGGAGGCTGAGGCGGGTGGATCATTTGAGGTCAGGAGTTCGAAACCAGCCTGGCCAACATGGCGAAACACCATCTCTACTAAAAATACAAAAAAATTAGGTGGGCGTGGTGGTGGGCACCTGTAATCCCAGCTACTTGGGAGGCTGAGGCAGGAGAATCGCTTGAACCTGGGAGGCAGAGGTTGCAGTGAGCTGAGATTGTGCCACTGCACTCCAGCCTGGGGGACAGAGTGAGACTCCATCTTAAAGAAACAAACAAAAATCTTGTAGGTGGGGTGCAATGGCTTACATTTGTAATCCCAGCACTGTGGGAGGCCGAGGTGGAAGGATTGCTTGAGACCAGCCTGGTCAACATAGAGACCTTGTCTCTAATTTCAATTAGAAAAAAAAAAAAAAAAAAAAAAAAACTTGTAAAGTAGGACTTATCCTCATTTTAAAAATGTGTTTTTTTTTTGTTTTGTTTTTTTTTGAGACAGAGTCTCACACTGTTGCCCAGGCTTTTTTTTTTGAGACAGAGTCTCACACTGTTGCCCAGGCTGGAGTGCAGTGGTGCAATCTCCACTCACTGCAACCTCCACCTCCCTGGTTCAGGTGATTCTCCTGCCTCAGCCTCCCGAATAGCTGGGATTACAGGCGCCTGCCACCACTCCCGGCTAATTTTTTGTATTTTTAGTAGAGACGGGGTTTCACCATGTTGGCCAGGCTGGTCTTGAACTCCTGACCTTGTGATCCACCCGCCTCGGCCTCCCAAAGTGCTGGGATTACAGGCGTGAGCCACCTCGACCAGACTCAAAAATGTTTTAAAAAATCTGCAACTGGATATTTTGATAGATTAATTGACTTTTTAAAAATAGTTACTTCTTTTGCTAGTAATTGACTTTCTTAATGATGAACTTTCACATGGTGGACCTGGAAGGGAATTCACTCATTTACTCTATATGTGAAGCCAAAGGCTTTAATTTCATTTGTTAGGCTGGGTTCGGCAGCTTGTGCTATAATCTCAACAGTTTGGGAGGCTGAGGAGGGAGGATCACTCAAGGTCAGGAGTTTGAAATCAACCTAAGCAACAGAGTGAGACCATCTTTACAAAAAAAAAAAAAAAAAAAGCCAAATGTGGTGGCCCACGCCTGTAGTCCCAGCTACTCAGGAGGCTGAGGCAGGAGGATTGTGATGCCCTGGAGTTTGAGGTTACAGTGAGCTATGATCATGCCACTGTACTCCACCCTGGAAAACAGAGCAAGATCCTGTCTCTTTAAAAAAAATTATTAAAAAAATTGTGTCAGTTAAATTTGCGTTGTTTATGTATCTTTTATCATATAGAAATTTAAAAGCTGGCTTTTGTTTATTGCCTAGCAAAGTTTCCCTACCCCATTATATTTTTCTGTCATAGTGATTTTAAGTTTCATGTAATGCAACTGGGTCTTAGTTTTGATTGTAGAAGATAATCTAATTTTATTTTCTTCCTAATGAAAACCACTTGTTCTAACACCTTTAAAAAAAAATTCATTCTTCATTGATTTAAAATGAATCGCACACCCCTTTTGTGATGTGTGGGAGAACAAATTTCCTCTGGTTATATGTTTTACATATTTAGTCTTTACAGTACTTTCTTCTTCAATTTCAGAAGAGGGTATGTCTTTCTATGTATTTTGGCCTTATTTATTTAAAACTTTTTATTATTTGGCCTTATTAAAATTTCAGGGATGATTGAACTATATGATATTTAGGAAGAGACATACTTTAGATTTAAGGACATAAATAGGTTGAAAGTAAAAGACAAACCATGCAAACAGTACCCAAAAGAGAGGTGGAGTGGCTATGCTAATGTCAGATAAAATAGACTTTAAGATAAAAATTACTACAGACAAGTATAATAAGAGGGCTGGGCATGGTGGCTCACTCCTGTAATCCCAGCACTTTGGGAGGCTGAGGTGGGCAGATCGCTTGATCTCAGGAGTTCAAGACCAGCCTGGGCAACATGATGAAACCCTGTCTCTACCCACAATACAAAAAAACGTTGGCTGGGCATGGTGGCACATGTCTGTGGTCCCAGCTACTCAGGAGGCTGAGGTGGGAGGATCACTTGAGCCTGGGAGAGGTGGAGGTTGCAGTGAGCTGAGATCGTGCCACTGCACTCCAGCCTGGGTGACAGTGAGACTTCGTCTCCAAAAAAAAAAATACATACATATATATATATATACACACACACATACATATATATGTATATATATCTGTGTGTGTGTATATGTATAAAAATAAAAGGGTCAATCCGTAAGAAAGACATAATGACTATAAATATATATTCACTTAGCTGAGCTCCAAAATACACGAAACAAAAACTGACAGCATTGCAGGCAGAAATAGACAATTCAGCAATCATAGTTTGAGATATAAATACTTCCAATAATGGGTGGAACAACCAGGCAGATGATTAATAAGGAAATAGAAGATGTGAACAGCGCTATAAACCAAGAAGACTTACTGGTTATCTATAGAACACTTCATACAGCAGCAGCAGAATTCACATTCTTGAGTTATCTATAGAACACTTCATACAGCAGCAGCAGAATTCACATTCTTCTCGAGTTTACATGAAGTATCCTCCAGCATAGACTATGATGTTAGGCCATTAAACAAGCCTCAATAAATTTTAAAATATTGAAATCATACAAAATATTTTCTGAGCATAAGGGGATAAAATTTGAAATCAATAACAAGGAAATCTGAAAAATTCACAAATATTTAGAAATTAGCAATACACTTCTAAGTAAACAATGGACCAAAGAAGTCACAAGCAAAATGAAGAAATACTTTCAGATGAATAAAAACAAAAATAGAACATGCCAAACTTATGGGATGCAGCTAAAGCACTGCTTAGAGAGAAATTTATACCTGCAAACACTAATATTAAAAAAAAAAAGAGGCTGGGCACAGTGGCTCACGCCTGTAATCCCAACACTTTGGGAGGCTGAGGTGGGTGGATCACGAGGTCAGGAGATTGAGACCAGCCTGACCAACATGGTGAAACCCCATCTCTACTAAAAATACAAAAATTAGCTGGGCGTGGTGGCACGCACCTGTAATCCCAGCTACTCGGGAGGTTGAGGCAGGAGAATCACTTGAACCTGGGAGGCAGAGGTTGCAGTGAGCCAAGAGTACGCCACTGCACTTCAGCCTGGGCAACAGAGTGAGACTCCATCTAAAATAAAAGAGATCTCAGAATAGTAACCTAATCTTCACCCCAACAGACTTTAAGAGTAAGCAAATCTCAAAGCAGCAAAAGGGAAGAAACTAAAAAAGGTAGAGCAGAAATAAGAGAAAATAGAGAAGAGAACAATCGAGAAAAATAATTGAAACCAAAAGTTGGTTCTTTGAAAAGCCTAACAAAATGGACAAATCTTTAGTTAGCGTGACCAAGAAAAAAGGACAATGACTCAGATTACTACATTCAAGAGTGAAAGAGGGCACATCACTACCAATTTACAGAAATAAAAAGGATTATGAGGAAATACTACAGACAATTGTATGACATTAACTTAGAAGAATATATTTCAAGAAAGACACAAACTACTGAAACAGACTCAAGAAGAAATGGAAAATCTGAACAGACCTATAAAAAATAGAGATTGAATTCATATTCAAAAAGTTTCCCAAAAAGAAAAGCGCAGGCCAAGATGACTTCACTGGTGAATTCTGCCAAGTGTTTAAAGATGAATTACTGACATTCATTCACACTCCTTTAAGAAATAGAAGAGGAGACATCACTTTTCAAAGCATCCACATTCCTAATCATTGGTCCATTGTTACCCTGCTACCAAAGCAAGGTGATGTATCACAAAAAAAACCTACAGACCAGCTGGGCACAGTGGCTTATGCCTGTACTCCCAGCACTTCGGGAGGCCGAGGCAGGAGGATTGCCTGAGCCCAGGGGTTCAGTCTGGGCAACATAGGGAGACCCTGTCTCTACCAAACAAAACAAAACAAAACAAAAATTAGCTAAGTGTGATAGCATGTGTCTGTGGTTCCAGCTACTTGAGAGGCTGAGATGGGAGGATTGCTTGAGCCCAGAATGTTGAGGCTACAGTGAGTTATATTTGCGCCACCGCACTCCAGCCTGGGTGACAGAGCAAGATCCTGTCTCAAAAAAGAAAAAAACAAAACCAGGCCAAGCATGGCGGCTCATGCCTATAATACCAGCACTTTGGGAGGCCACAGTGGGAGGGTTGCTTGCATCCAGGAGTTCGAGATCAGTCTGGGCAATATAGTGAGACCTTGTCTCTATAAAAAAATTAAAAATTAGTTGTGTGTGGTGGTACATGCCTATAGTCCCAGCTCCTCAGGAGGCTGAGGCAGAAGGACCACTTGAGCCTGGGTAGTTGAGGCTTTGGTGAGCTGTGATTGTGCCACTGCACTCAGCCTGTGTGACAGAGTGAGACCTAGTCTCAAAACAAGAATGAAACAAACCCACCAAAAACAAAGCAAACAAACCCTATAGACCAGTATTCCTTATGAATGCAGATACAAAAATCTTTGACGAAAGTACTAGCAAACTGAATATAGCACCATATAAAAAGGATTGTACACCATGACCAAGTCATATTTATCCCAGGAATGCAGTTGATTTAATATACAAAAATCAATGCAATGTACTATAATAATAGGGTAAAGTATTAAAACAACACAATCATCTCAATAGATGCAGAAAAAGCGTTTGACAAAATCTGACACTCATGATAAAACTATTCAAAAAACTAAAAATAGAAAATTTCCTAACTTGATCCTAATTTGATAACGGCCATCTTCAAAACACCCTCAGCTAACATCATATTTAGTGGTGAAGGACTAAAAAGCTTTCCACTAACATAAGGAGCAAGAAACCTGTCACCACTTCTGTTCAACACTGTAGCAGAGGATAGAGCCAGAGCAGTTAGGCTGGAAAGAGAAATTAAAGGCATCCATATAGGAAAAGAAATAGTAAAACTATATTTTTAGATAATATGTCTTGTACAATCAGCCTTTGTATCTATGGGTTCCACTTTTGTGAGTCAATCATGGATTGAAAATATTTTGGGAAAAACAATAAAAAATAACTATAACAAAGTACAAATAAATAGTATAACAACTCTTTACATATAACATTTACATTGCATGAGGTATTAGAAGTAATCTAGAGATGATTTAAAGTATATAAGATGATGCATGAAGGCTATTTGCAAATGCAGTGCCATTTTATATACAGACTTGAGCATCTGTGGATTTTGGTATTCATGGGTAGTGCAGGGGGTGGGCAGGGGGAATCCTGGAACCAATGTCCTGTGGATACCAAGAGATGAGGTACATAGAAAATGCTAAGGAATCCACAAAAATCAGTTATAACTAGTAAGTTCAGCTAGGATGTAGTATATAAGATCAATGTACAAAATTATTTGTATTTCTGTATACTAACAAAACCAATCTGTCTACAGTGGCATCAAAAAGAGGAAAGTACTTAGAAGACAGTACACTGAAAACACCATTGAAAGACATTAAAGACCTGAATAAATGGAAATACTTCCCATGTTCATGGATCAGAAGGCTGAATATTGTTAAGATGGCAATACTCCCCAGATTGATCTACAAACTAAACGCAATCTCTATTAAAATTCCAACCGGTTTCTTTGAAGAAATTGTCAAGCTGATCCTAAAATTCATGTGGAAATATAAGTAACCCAGAACAGCCAAAACAATCTTGAAAAAAACGAAGTTGGAGGATTCAATTTCCAATTTCAAAAGTTACTACAAAGTGATTGTAATGAAGACGGTGTAGTACTGGCATAAGGATAGACATATAGATCAGTGAAATAGAATTGAGAGTCCAGAAACAAAGCCTTACATTTATGGTGAGCCACTTTTAACAGAGGTACCCAGACAGTTCAATGTGTGAAAGAATAGTCTTTTGAACAAATGGTGCAAAGACAACTGAATATCCACACGTAAAAGTATGAAGCTGGAGCCCTATCTTATGCCATAGGCAAAAATTAACTCAAAATGGATCACAGGCCTGCATGGAAGACCTAAAACTATAAAGCTCTTAGGAGAAAACGTAGAATTAAATCTTTGTGACCTTGAATTAGGCAATGGTTTCTTAGATATGAAATCTAAAGTACAAGGAACCCAAGAAAAGATTGATAAATTGAATTTCATTAAAATTAAAAACTTTCATGCTTCAAAGGACACAGTAAGAACATTAAAAGTCATGCACAAAATGGGAGAAAATATTTGCAAATTATACCTGTTAAGGGATTTGTATCTAGAGAATATAAAGCTCTGCAACTCGAAGGGCAAATAATCCAATTAAAGAATGGGCAAAGGATTTGAGTAAGTATTTCTTCAAAGAACATACCCAAATGGTCAATAAGCACATGAAAATATGCTCAACATCATTAACCAGCAATGCATATAAATACAAATAAAACCATGATGAGATACCACTTCATACCCACTAGGATGGCTATACTGGAAAAGACAGATAATAACCAGCGTTGGGAAGATTGTGGAGCTGTTAGAACCCTCATGCACTGCCAGTGGGAATGTAAAATGGTGAGCCACTTTGGAAGAGTTTGAAAGTTCCTAAGATGAGAAGTTAAACATAGAGGCCGGGTGCAGTGCCTCATGCCTGTAATCCCAGCACTTTGGGAGGCCGAGGCGGGTGTATCATGAGGTCAGGAGATCGAGACCATCCTGGCAAACACAGTGAAACCCTGTCTCTACTAAAAATACAAAAAAAAAAAAAAAAAAAAAAAAATTAGTCGGACATGGTGGCATGCAAGCTACTCCGGAGGCTGAGGCTTGAACCCGGGAGGCGGGGCTTGCAGTGAGCTGAGATCACGCCACTGCACTCCAGCCTGGGTGACAGAGCAAGACTCTGTCTTGGGGGAAAAAAAAAGTTAGAGTTACCATATGAGTTCTAGCCAGCCATTCCACTTCTAGGTGTATACCCAAGAGAAATGAAGATATACACCCACAGCTTTGTACGAGAATGTTCATAGGAGCATTATTCACAGCCAAAAAGTGAAACAACCCATGTCCGTACGTGGATAAATAAGATATGGAGTATCTATACAAATGAAATGAAGGTATTCATCTGTCAAATGGAATGAAATACTGTTATATGCCATAATATGGATGAACCTTGGAAACATTTTACTAAATGAAATAAGCCAAACACAAAAGCCATATATTATATAATTTTATATGAAATGTCCAGAATAGGCAAATTTGTCGAGCCAAAATAGATAGTGATTTCTAGGGGTTGGAGGGTGAGGGAAATGCAGTTAGTGATTGCTAATGGATATGGGGTTTCTTAGGGAGTGATGAAGATTTTCTGGAGTTAGTGGTAATGGTTATAGAACTCTAAATATACTAAAACCCACTAAACTATATTTTTAAATGAATTTATGTTGTGAATTATATCTCAATATAGCCGTTACTGAAAAAGGTTTGAAGCGTAGAACATTTATAATGAAACGCATAGGTAGAATAGAAAATACATGTTGAGGCTCCATATTTCTTTCACCTTGACTTAACAGTTATCAATGCATGGTGATCTTTAAACCCCAGTCCCTTGTTTCCCCATATGATTTTTTTTTTTTTTCAGTTGAGACAGGGTCACACTCTGTCACCCAGGCTGGAGTGCAGTCGTGCAATCTCGGCTCACTGCAACCTCTGCCTCCCGGGTTCAAGTGATTCTCCTGCCTCAGCCTCCCGAGTAGCTGGGATTATAGACATGAACCACTATGCCCAGCTAATTTTTGTATTTTTAGTACAGATGAGGTTTCGCCATGTTGGCCAGGATGGTCTCGAACTTCCGACCTCAAGTGATCTGCCTACCTCGGCCTCCCAAAGTGCTGGGATTACAGGTGTGAGCCACTGCTCCTGGCCTCCCCATATGATTTTTGAAGCAAATCTCAGAGAGTATAGAATTCCATTAGTATGTATGTGTATGTCTCTGAAAATATGTACACTTTAAAAAAATTATGTAACTACACACCATTATCACATCAGAAAAAAGTAATAATAATTAATAGCATCAAACATCCATCAAATAAGCTTCATAGCTTATGCAGGATTTATTTTGTGTCCTTTATCACGTTAGAAGATTGTGTCTCTTCTTTATCAAGTAGATTCCCTCCCCGATAATCTGTAGATAAGAAATCCGGCAGATCATCTTGGCAGAAACAAATCATTAGAGAACATTTGGCAGTCATCCATGGACCGTTTTGGACCTGTCCTTTTCATACTTTTTCATCTTCCTTTCTAACCTGAATTTGTTGCTTTCCTGGCATTTTGCACTTAATTTTTTGATTATAGAAAATTTCAAATATATACAAATTAAACAGAATAATATTAATGACCCCTCATTATCCAGTTTAAGCAAATACCAATGTTGTGTCATTCTTGTTTCATCTATGTTTCTGTTATACTTACTCTCCCTTATGCCATAGGCAAAAGTTAACCCAAAATGGATCATAGATCTAAATGGAAGACCTAAAACTATAAAGCTCTTAGGAGAAAACATAAGATTAAATTTTTGTGACCTTGAATTAGGCAATGGTTTCTTAGACATGAAACCTAAAGTAGAAGCACCCAAAGAAAAGAAATTAAAAAGTATTAATTCGTGTTCATAGTTTTTTTCTTGATAAAAACTTGCATACATTGAAATGCACAATTGTACACTACCCGTCACCTATACCTCTGTCATGATACAGCCTATTTTCTATCTTCCCAGAATGCTTCCCCCACCACCCAAAGACAACCACTGTTTTGCTTTTTTTAAACTTTAGATTAGTTTTGCCTATTGTTGAACATTATAAATGGATTCTCATGGTTTGTATGTCAATTATTATTCTCAGCATTTTGGTATTTTTGCTTAGCATTTTTACTATGAGATTCATCCATGTTTTTCTGTGTGTCACTAGTTCTTTTTTTTTTTTTTTTTTTTTTTGAGGTGGAGTCTTGCTCTTTCGCCGAGGCTGGAGTGCAGTGATGCGATCTCGGCTCACTGCCTCCTGGGTTCAAGCTGTTCTCCTGTGTCAGCCTCCTGGATAACTGGGATTACAGGCACACACCACCCGACTAATTTTTGTATTTTTAGCGGAGATGGGGTTTTATCATGTTGGCCAGGCTGGTCTCGAACTCCTGACCTCAAGTGATTCACCCACCTCAGCCTTCCAAAGTGCTGGGATTACAAGTGTGAGCCACTGCACCTGGCCAATGTCACTAGTTCATTCTTACTGCTATGTAGTATTTCTTTGTGAATGTACCATAATGTATTCGTTCTCCTGATGATGGATAGATTGCTTCCATTGTTTGACCATTGTGAATAAAGTTGTTACGAACATTCTTATACAGCTTTTCTTATGGTAGGTTTTCATTTCTCTTAAGATAAATACCTAGGAGTTGAATTGCTGTGTCAAGGGGTAAACATGTGTTTATAAGAAACTGCAAAGCATTATTCCAGAGCGATTGTACTGTTTATAAATCTGCCAACAATATTTGAGGGTTCCTGTTGCTCCACATTCTTGCTAGCATTTGGTAATATCACTTTTTGATATTACCCATTGTGTGAGTGTATAATATATTCCTGCATGTGTGTGTTTAATTGCAGTTTTGTGTTACTTAATGACCAGAATATCTTCTGAGAAATGCATCATGATTTCGTCATGTAAACATCATAGGGTGTATTTACACAACTTAGATGGTATAGCCTACTACACATCTAGGGTATATGATATAGCCTCTGGGTCCTAGGATACAAACCTGTACAGCTTATTATTGTACTGAATACTGTAGGCAATTTTAACACAGTGGTATTTGTGTATCTAAACATATCTAAACATAGAAAAGGTACAGTAAAAATATGATATTATAATCCCATGGGACCACTGTTGTATTTGTGGTCTGTTGATTGGAATATGACTGTATATGTGTGTGTGTGTATATATATATATACACACACACACACCTATATATATGAATGTGTATATATATACACCTATACATATGAGTGTATATATATATACACACACCTACATATATGAGTGTATATATATACACACACCTATATGAGTGTATATATATACACACACCTATATGAGTGTATATATACACACACCTATATGAGTGTATATATATACACACACCTATATGAGTGTATATATATACACACACCTATATGAGTGTATATATATACACACACCTATATGAGTGTATATATATACCTATGTATATACACCTATGTATGACTGTATATATACATCTATATAATACATATATATACCTATATATATGACTGTATATATACATATATAATTATGACTATATATACGTATACATGTATGTGTATATATACAGTCATACTCCAGTCAACAACAGATTGCATCATATATTCTATTAAGTTGTTATGACATAATACTGCTTAGTCCTGTTTTGGACATGTTGATACCCTGCTTTTCTGGATTATTGATAATTTGGTAACAATTTTATGTTACTTTTCTAGAGTTTAGACTAATTATCTTTTAGACATGTGTATGTATATATATATATATCTGTGTGTGTGTATATGTACATACAGACACAAGCACATATAATTGAATGCATTGTTTTTTCTTTTTTTTGAGATGGGGTCTCATTCTGTCACCCAAGTTGGAGTGCAGTGGTGTTATCGTGTCTCACTGCAACTTCCACCTCCCAGGCTCAAGTGATCCTTCCACCTCAGCCTCCTGAGTATCAGGGAACACAGGTGGACACCACTACATCTGGCTAATGTATTTTTGGTAGAGATGAGGTTTTGCCATGTTGCCCGGGCTGGTCTCGAACTCCTGAGCTCAGGCTATCCACCTGCCTCAGCCTCTCAAAGTGCTAGGATTACAGGAGTGAGCCACTGCGTCCGGCCTAGATATGTTTAGATACACAAATAGCATTGTGTTACAGTTGCCTACAGTATTCAGTAAAGTAATATACTGTACAGGTTTATATTCTAGGAACCATATAGGCTATACCTTGTACCCTAGGTGTGTAATAGGCTACACCATCGAGGTGGCTTGTAGTCTGTGATGCTTGCCCAGTGAAGAAATCATCTAACGGTGCACCTCCGAGAAGGTATCGCCTTTGTTAAATGATGGATGACTGTAGCTTTTTATTGCTGTTATAGCAAATTACCCCGAACTTAGTGGCCTAAAAGGACACAAAATGATTTTACAGTTTTGGAGATCACAGTTTTGATACAGATATCACTGGGCTAAAATAAAAGGCCAGTTGGCAGGGCTGCATTCTTTTCTGGAAGGTCTAGGGAAGAATCCTTTATTTAGTTTTTTATACCTTGCTTTCTCCAGTTTCAAAGGGCTGCCCATATTCCTTGGCTCATGGCTCCTTTCCATCTCCAAAGCCAGCAGTGGTTGTGATACTCCCTCTTCTATCCTCCTCTTTTACTGATAAGGACCTTTGTGATAACGTTGGGCTGACGTTCCAGAATAGTCTCCCAATCTCGAGGTCAGATGATAGCAACCTTAATTTCCTTTTGCCGTGTAACCTAACGTATTTGCAGGTTCTGAGGATTCGGATGTTGACATCCTTGGAGGGGTGGGGTGGCGAGGGGGTTTATTTTGTCTACCACAGTCCACCCCCTGGTTCCCCAAAATTCACCTCTATTCCACATGCAAAACATATTCACCCCATCCCAATATCCTCAAAAGTCTCAACACTGATTTGTAATCTTGCCAAAGATCTAATCTGTGCTCATTGGTTTACATATGACCTTATAATCATAGTGCAAATTTTGGTGGCATTGCTATTTTTAATTTAATAGTATATTATAAATTTTTAATATTGTTAGGAAGGTTTTTCTTTTTTCGTTTTTGGACTACTCAGTTGCCGTAGTGAGAAAGGGGAAGTAGAACTAGCTAGGAAGGTTTTATGGCTAAAAAAAGGACTGCATCATATATTCTGTTAAGTTGTTATGACATAATACTGCTTAATCCTGTTTTAGATGTGTTGATACCCTGCTTCTCTAGATTATTGATAGTTTGATAACTAACACTCTTAGGTTACTTGCTTTTCTGAAGAGTTTAGACTAATTATCTTTTAGAATGGCCCCCTTTCTGAATTTTTCTGATTGTTTCCTTGGGACAGATATAGTTTAAACTTCTTTGGCACGAATACTCATTGGTGATGATGCATTGTGTCATCTCCACCTGGAAACCCATGATGTTTGCCTGTCTTCCTGTTGGGAATGCAAGGTTTGACCACTGGAGTCATGGGTAGGAAAGGGTGGATAGCAGCTGTTGGTGGTTGTGGGGAGAAGCTTGTAGATTAAAGGCTCAGGGAGAAAGGAGCTTGATCTTCAAGGAACAGAAGGAAGGCCGATAGGGTTGGAGCAGGGTGTGCAAGAGGAAGGAATGGTTAAGAATTAAGATCAGAGGTAGGCAAGGTTGAGGTCATGTTAGGCATTATAATTCATCTATAGTGATGAGTTTGGATGTTATGGTTAGTGCAATAGGAAGCAATTAGAAAGCTTGTAGCAGTGGTGGGAGATAAGGTTTATGTTTTAAAAATATTTTGACTACCGTTTGATAATGGACTGTATGGGGAAAGAGTGCATGCAAAGAGATCACGTAGGAAGCCATTGTAGGAAACTAGTTATCAGGCTGGGCCAGGCGAGAGACAACTTGGGAGATAGTTGAGAATAGTTTTTGGTAGAATCAAGAAGAGTTGATGTTGAATTTTTTTATAGGGAATTAGAAGAATAAAAAAATAGCATTTTTGGCTTTAGCAACTGGGTGGATGGAGGTTCCGTTTATTGTTGAAGAGGAAGACAAGGGAAGAATAGGTTTTTTTTGGAAAAGAAATTGAAAGTTATATTTTTTACATGTTGAGTTTGAGATACCTAGTAGACACTGAGGTAGAGTTGTTAAATAGAGCTGGCATTGCTGTGCAGCCTTGTGTAATTTACTTTAAAAACTGATGTGATCCCATCCTATATTCACTTTCAGATGGTAAACTTTTTGGGACACAGACCACCATGTCTTTTTATTCCTTTGTTCTTGAGCACAATTTCTTGCACACAGTAGATAGGCAACAGGCTTTTACTGCCAATAAGTACTTTCTTAAAATAGTTATACATTCTCCATTTTCACATAACATACTATAATTTTTATTTGAGGAATTTTTCTGTTATTGTACAATTGATGAATTGCAAAACGATAAGTAATATATGACAGCTGCTAGGGCTTTATTTAAATTTCCTTTTACAATGTAGTAATTAAGTCAGTCCAAAATCTTTAAGTCTTAATGGGTAGTTGTCATAATTCTTGAGAGACTCTGACTAGTCTAAGATACCAGGGTATTTTTATATGAGGGCTCTAAGGAAATGTTATATTTAATTTCACAAACATTTTGACAAACTTAACTATTCAGATGATACTTTTAGTTGTATAGCAAATTTAAAAAATGTGTTTGATATCCTGCTACCTCGATCAACTCTTAAAAACTTTTTTTTTTTTTTTAGACAGGGTCTCACTCTATCACTCAGGCTGGAGTGCAGTGGCACAATCATGGCTTACTGCAGCCTTGACCTCTTGGCTCAAATGATCCTCTCACCATAGCCTCTTGAATAGCTGGGACTGCAGGTGTGTGTCACTGTGCTCAGCTAATTTTTAAATTTTTTTGTAGAGACGAAATCTCACTGTGTTGCCCAGGCTGGTCTTGAACTCCTGGGCTGAAGCTATCCTCCCATCTTGGCCTCCCCAGGTGGGATTATAGGCATGAACCACCGCACCTGGTCTTAAAATTTTTTTAGTTGACTAAAAAGTAGTCAAAACTGGCCGGGCGCGGTGGCTCACGCCTGTAATCCCAGCACTTTGGGAGGCCGAGGCAGGCGGATTGTCTGAGGTCAGGAGTTCGAGACCAGACTGGCCAACATGGTGAAACCCCGTCTCTACTGAAAATACAAAAAAAATTAGCTGGACATGGTGGGCAGGCGCCTGTAATCCCAGCTACTTGGGAGGCTGAGGCAGGGGAATTGCTTGAACCAGGGAGGTGGAGGTTGCAGTGAGCTGAGATCACGCCACTATACTCCAGTCTGGGTGACAGAGCGAGACTCTGTTTCAAAAAAAAAAAAAAAAAAAAATATATATATATATATATATATATACACACACACACATATGACCATTCTAAGTATTTTATATATATTAAATCATTTATTCACAACTCTGAGATATATACTATTTATACTAGGGGACAGAGAACACAACTATTAAGTGGTAGGAGGGGGATTTGAACTCTGTCATTTCTGCTCTGAATCTTGAACCATCTTCAGTAGAATCTAAGCCAGGAGTTGGTAAACTGTGGCCTGCCTGATTTGTGGATATGCATGCTATGTGGTCATACAGGGACCCACCCTGAGAAAGGCCCTGTGCTTGGTTTGGTGCTCTGCTGTTACTATTTTGAAATTCTTAATAACTTTTAAACAAGAGGCTCCATTTTTTTTTTGTCAATAGTCCCTGCAAATTATATAATCATTTCTACATGTGTGCTAAATTTTTACATTTTAAAGTTTTTAAAAAAATTTCATGACACATGAAAATTATATAAAATTTCAGTGTGTGTAAATAAAGTTTTATTGGAATATAGCCATGCTTATTTATTTACTTATTGTTTATGGTTGCTTTTTTTTGCTACAACGGCAGAGTTGAGTAGTTGGAACAGGGACTGTAGGGCCTGCAGAGCTTAAAATAGTTACTCTTTTTTTTTTTTTTTTTTTGAGACGGAGTCTTACTTTGTTGTCTGGGCTGGAGTGCAGTGGTGTGATTGCGGCTCACTGCAACGTCCACCTCCCAGGTTTAAGTGATTTTCATGCCTCAACCTCCCAAGTAGCTGGGATTACAGGCGCCTGCCACCACGCCCGGCTAATTTTGGTATTTTTAGTAGAGATGAGGTTTCACCATGTTGGCCAGGCTGGTCTCGAACTCCTGACCTTAGATGATCCGCCTGCCTCGGCCTCCCAAAGTGCTGGGATTACAGGCATGAGCCACCACGCCGGGCCAAAATACTTGTACAATTAACAGATCCAAGAAAGGATTGTACAATGAACATCTGTCTAACTTTCATCTGGAGTTACCGGTTGTTACTATTTTGGCACATTTGCTTTATGTGTGTCTCTCTTTATCTTACATGCATGTATACATACGTATATAAAATACATCTCACATGTACTTTTTTTTTTCTGAATCATTTGAAAGTTTGACCTGCAGCTCCTAAAAATAAGGACATTCTCCTACATAACCACATTTATAACACTAAAAATGATTTCATGTTGAAATGTTCCCAGTTGTGCCTGTTACGTCCTTTATGACTAATTTTACTAGTTTTATTCCTTTGAATCAGTATTCCATCAAGGTTCATGGAGTGGGTTGCTTTTTCATTACATTTAGCCAGCTGTACATTCCTGATTCTTTAAATTCATCATATCATTGGAATGATTTAAAAATTATGAAAAATTTGGATTATGGTGGAGCCTAGGAGAAGTCTCAGTCATATCTGAGGCCTTGGATTTGAATAAGGGCCAAATCATGCAAGATATTTTATGTCATGTTAAGGATTTTGGAGGCTCATCATAGAAAACATAGTGAGAAGCTCTTAAAGAGATGTGACATGTTCAGATTTGCATAGTACATATGACATTGACTTTTAGCCTGGGCAACATGGCAAGACTTTGTCTCTACAGAAAATTAAAAAAAAAAAAATTAGCCAGGTGTAGTAGTGCATGCCTGTAGTTCTGTAGCTACTGGGGAGGCTGAGGCAAGAGAATCACTTTTGAGGCTGCAGTGAGCTATGGTCAACGCACACTGCACTCCAGCCTGGGCAACAGAGCAAGACTCCATCTCTAAATAAAAAAGAAAACAAAATGGACTTTTCAGGCACAATATTTTAGCATGTCACAATATGGAACAAAAAGATACAACCTTGAGGAAAACTAAGTGTAAAAATACATTCAGAGACAGTAAGGGAGAGTCCATCATGAAATGAGCGTGAGACATTAAGGATTTTTTCTTATTATTATGTGTGATAATGACAAAGAGGCTCTGTTAAAAAATCCTATCTGTTAAGGATCAATAAAATAATACAGCATCTAGGATTTGCTTTAAAATACATCAGTTAAAAAAAGGACAGGACTATACGAAGCAAGAATGGCAAAGTTCTGATCATTGAAACTAGGTAATGGGTACAAGGGAGTACATTATACACTTCTCTATTTTTGTGTCTGATTCATTTCATAAGGGGTTAAAAAACATAACCTCTGATACCTCTTTTTTTTTTTTTGATACACAAAAAATGAACTGGAAGGTTAACTTGTATGTGAAAGTTGTTTGGTATCCAAAACTTCCATTTTGGATATAACAGAATAGCAGAAGTGTTCTTTATATAATAGTATCAAGATGTATATAACAAAGGAACTTATTTCTAAATATTTGGTTAGAAAAAGAATTCATAGCAAGAATAACTTATTATATATTTCTGAATCTCTTGAAAAGAACATATTTTAAGGTATTAGGAAATAATTTTTCCAGGTGAAGTGTGAAAGGAAATTAAAACAAAAATCTTGCTTTTACAGTATTCATTTAAAAACTCAAATCTTTTAGGTATGGAAGAAAGCTAACTATGACAATAGAAAACTTCTGTACAAATTACGAAACTGTTTAATTCAAACCACCACTCACAATTGTATAGCAACTATTGTAGAGATTTCTTGCTCATCAATCAGCTATTGTGTAAGTAGTATGTAATCTTTCCTATGACTACAGCACTAATGCATTACTAGTACTGCTTTCCTATGATTCCAACAAATACAAACAATGGCATCTCTTTTGGTTTGAACCCAGCAGCTGTATCCTGGCGACAGGTGCTAGTAGTGATCATTGAAGTAAAAGTAAGACACTGTTAGGAAGGTAGAGTTTGATCCTAAGAAAGATAACGGATGACTTCGTGTCAAGACCTTGCCTTCTATATTATGAATGTTTTCATTTGGTTTATTTTAATGTTTATTTCATCATTTTAGAAGTCAAATAGGCGATGCACATCAGAATCACCTGAGGAGCTTCTTCCAAAATGCCTTTGTTTGGGCTCTGCCCCAGACCTACTGAGTGAGAACTTCTAGAGGTGAATAGGACTCAGGCATAGATACTTTCAAAATGCTGTGTAGGTGATTCTGATGTGAACCGTTAAGGACCACTGTTCTAAAGGTCTCAGAATTATCAGACTGAATTACATATAATTCATTATATATAAACAGATAATAATAAAGCACAATGATTTTTAGTCCTTTCCTCTCTTTAACCTAATGGTTAAAAAGGCAAGGCATAGTTTTCCATTGGCTGTCTATAACCCTATTTCTTATTCTATCACTGTAGAACAAGTAAATCATTCAAAATTGCAATAGGGCCGGGTGTGGTGGCTCATGCCTGTAATCCCAGCAGTTTGGAAGGCTGAGGCAGGTGGATCACCTGAGGTCAGGATTTTGGAGACCAGCCTGGCCAACATGGTGAAACCCTGTCTCTACTAAAAATACAAAAAATTAGCTGGGCATGGTGGCTCATGCCCGTAATCCCTTCTACTTGGGAGGCTGAGGCAGGAGAATCACTTGAACCTGGGAGCTGGAGGTTGCAGTGAGCTGAGATGGCGCCACTGCACTCCAGCCCAGACAGAGCAAGACTCCATCTCAAAAACAAAAACAAAATTGCAGGCCGGGTGCGGTGGCTCATGCCTGTAATCCCAGCACTTTGGGAGGCCGAGGCGGGCGGATCATGAGGTCAGGAGATCGAGACCATCTTGGCTAACACGGTGAAACCCCATCTCTACTACAAATACAAAAAATTAGCTGGGCGCGGTGGTGGGTGCCTGTAGTCCCAGCTACTCGGGAGGCTGAGGCAGGAGAATGGTGTGAACCCGGGAGGCGGAGCTGAGGAGGTGGCAGTGAGCCGAGATAGCGCCACTGCAGTCCAGCCTGGGCGAAAGAGTGAGACTCCGTCTCAAAAAAAAAAAAAAAAAAAAAAAAAAAATTACAATGGATAGCCATTAAAATGTTTCTAGCAGGCAAGTGATATGTTAACGTTTGTATTTCAGTAACAATTAGTAACAAAAATAGGCCTGCCCCGTGGCTCAAGCCGGTAATCCTAGCACTTTGGGAGGTCGAGGTGGGCCAGTCACTTGAGTCCATGAGTTCAAGAGTGGCCTAGGCAACATGGAAAAACCCCATCTCAACACAAAATACAAAAATTAGCTGGGTGTGGTGGCATGCACCTGTAGTCCCAGCTACTCAGGAGACTGAGGCAGAAGGATTGCTTGAGCCCAGAAGGCAGAGGTTGCAGTGAGCCCAGATTGAACAACTGCACTCCAGCCTGGGTGATAGACCGAGACTCTGTCTCAAAAAAAAAAAAAATCAAAATTATTGTATCCATACCGCAAACTGATGTCAGTAACAAACCCTCTATAGACAGCCTCATCATAGCTTGTTTTGAAATAATCTGTCCAGCCCACTACCCCCTACTGTTACACTGTATTAACGGTAGTCTCCCTGTGATACTCATTTCATCATTTTTACTTTTATACACAAAATTTCTCAGTATCTTTACATTTCCTTTAAACTTTGCTAAAGCCTTCTAATTTACTCCCTCCGGTGTGTCTTCTACTCTCTAATAAAATTGTCTTTCATGTCACCTAAACATTGCCATAGTGACCACTTCAAACATTCATATATGTATTGTAACTTCAGTTGGCAAGGCCCTGCTTAAAAAAAATTGTGAAGCTTTATTTTTTCTTGTAAAAGTTTTAAAAAACAATTTGTTAGTTGGAAAAATAAAATGCAAACATTTAAAATAAATTCTAAGTAGTACTAACTTAGCATTTGATTTGGGATGTAAATATGCTAACATATTTTTCTGTCATGAATGGGATCAGGTTATATTTAGTCTTCTGCACTTGGCTTTTTTTTCACTTACCAATACCATATTCATCTTTCTTTGTTATCAATGTATATATATCCGCCTTATTCTTTTAAATGGCTGCACACTAATTATTGAATGGCTGTACTGTAATTTGATTAACCAGTCCCTTGATGGGGTTTTCATTTTTAGTTTATTTACTTTTTTCTATAAACTTCCCTCTATACTCCTGTTGTGTTTGCCTTGATGTGTCTGTAGCATAAATACCTAAAAGGGTCATAATAATTTGATTCAAAGAGGATATATACTTAAAATTCTAGAAGATGTTCCCAAATTTTGCTCCATTAAAAGAAGAAAATGAGGGAGGTGCAGTTCAAGTAGATATACTATCTTTCTTTTCTGAGTGTGCATTATCATAAAGAAATAGTTATTTTAAAAATTGTTTTTATTTTATTTTAGAGACAGCGTCTTGCATTGTCATCTAGGCTGGAGTGGAGTGGTGAGATCATAGCTCACCATAGCCTTGAACTCTTGAGCTCAAGTGATCCTCCCACCTCGGCTTCCTGAGTGACTGGGTCTATTGGCGTGTGCCACCGTGCCTGACTAATTAAAAAAAATTTTTTTGTAGAGATGGGTCTTGCTATGTTGCCCAGGCTGATCTCGAACTCCTGGACTCAAGTACTAATCCTCCTGCCTAAGCCTCCCAAAATGCTAGGATTATAGGCATGAACAACTGTGCCTGGCTCTTTTTATTTTTAAAATAGAATTTTAAATAAAGAATGGCTAATTTTGTCAAATGCCTTTTTTTTTTTTTTTTTTTTTGAGACGGAGTCTGGCTCTGTCCGCCAGGCTGGAGTGCAGTGGCGCGATCTCGGCTCACTGCAAGCTCCGCCTCCCTGGTTCGCGCCATTCTCCTGCTTCAGGCGCCCGCTACTGCGCCCGGCTAATTTTTTGTATTTTCAGTAGAGACAAGGTTTCACCATGTTAGCCAGGATGGTTTCAATCTCCAGACCTTGTGATCCACCCACCTCAGCCTCCCAAAGTGCTGGGATTATAGGCGTGAGCCACCGCGCCCGGCCTTTTTTTTTTTTTTAAACCTGAGACAGTCTCACTCGGTCACCCAGGCTGCCGTGCAATGGTGCAGTCTTGGCTTACTGCAACTTCTGCCTTCTGCGTTCAAGCAGTTCTTGCACCTCAGCCTTCCTAGTAGCTGGAATTACAGGCACACGCCACCACGCCTGGCTAATTTTTATTTTTGTATTTTAGTAGAGGCGAGGTTTCACCACGTTGGTCAGGCTAGTCTCGAACTCCTGACCTCAGGTGATCCATCTGCCTTGGCCTCCCAAAGTGCTGGGATTATAGGCATGAGCCACTTCGCCTGGCCTACTGTGGTGGTTTCTGATCAATATATTACTTTGATAACTCCCCGTTGCATAATGTAAAGCAAAGACTGTAAAATATCTTAATAAATGAGACTTAATAAAAGTTTTTGTTCTTATTTTTGTTTTTGAGATGGGTTCTTACTGTGTTGCCCGTGCTGGAGTGTGGTGGCATGATCTCAGTTCACTACAACCTTCACCTCCTGAGCTCAAGCAGTCCTCCTGCCTCAGCCTTCTGAGTAGCTGGGCACCACCACATCTGGCCAATTTTTTATACTTTTGGTAGAGTCTGGGTTTCACCATGTTGTTTAGGCTGGTTTCAAACTCCTGGGCTCAAGTGATTTGCCCACCTCGGCCTCCCAAAGAGCTGGGATTACAGGCACGAGCCATTTATCCCGGCCAGACTTAATTAATGTAATTCTCATTCCTGCATTTCCCATTTCAGCAATAATAAACTAATTATTGGGGATGAAGTGGGGAGTGTGTGTGACGTTCCTTAGTAGAAAGCAAATCTCAACATTTCTGGCACCTGGACAATAGAATATGTTCTGTGTTCTAATCCTTACTGTCATTAATTTGCTGTCATATTGGCCTATGTGCTTTACATCTGACTTATTTATTATCTATAAAAATCCAAATAATATCATTGGCTGGGTGTGGTGTCTCATACCAACATTTTGGGAGAATGAGGTAGGAGGATCACTTGAAGCCAGGAGTTTTAAGACCAACCTGGGCTACAAAGCAAGATCCCATCTCTGTTAAAAAAACAAGAAAAGAAAAAAACATTACCCTACTTCTCTCAAAGAAGTTTTGTTTCTTGTTTATTGTTTTTTGAGACAAGGTCTCACTCTGTCACCCAGGCTGTAGTGCAGTGGCGTAATCATTCCTCACTGTAGCCTGGGCCTCTCAGGCTCAAGCGATACTCCCACCTCAGCCTCCTGAGTAGCTGGGACTATAGGCATGTGCCAGCATGCCTGGCTGATCTTATGTTTTTGTAGAGGTGAGGTCTCAGTGTGTTGCCCAGGCTGGTCTTGAACTCCTGGCCTCAAACAGTCCTCCCACCTTGGCCTCCCTAAGTGCTGGATTACAGAGCGAGTCACTATGGCCTCAGTTTTGAGAATCCTAAAATCTGAGCTGGGAGACATCCGAGAAATGATAACCCATTTTAACTCTTTATTTTAAAAATAGAGAAAACAAATCAATTCCACTAAAGCACTTGAAAGGAATTAGATAAATACAAAAGAAGAAAACACCAAAAATAAAGAATTAGGCCAGGCGTGGTGGCTCACGCCTGCAATCCCAGCACTTTAGGAGGCCGAGGTGGATAGATAACCTGAGGTCAGGAGTTCGAGACCAGCCTGGCCAACATGGTAAAACCTTGTCTTTACTGAAAATATAAAAATTAACTGGGTGTGGTTGTGGGTGCCTGTAATCCCAGCTACTAGGGAGGCTGAGGCAGGAGAATTGCTTGAACCCAGGAGGCAGAGGTTTCAGTGAGCTGATACTGTGCCACAGCACTCCAGCGTGGGCGACGGAGTGAGACTCTGTCTCAAAAAAAAAGAATTAGCTGAGTGTGGTGGTACTCTCCTGTAGTCTCAGCTACTTGGGGGGCTGAGGTATGAGGATCCCTTGAGCCTAGGAGTTTGTGCTTCAGTGAGTTATGATTGCATCACTGCATTCTAGCCTGGGTGATAGAGCAAGACTCTGTAAAGAAGGAAAAGAAGAAAGGAAGCAAAGAAGTAAAAAAGTGATTCTTCGATTTGAGCCCAGGAATTTGAAGTTTTAGTGAGCTGTGATCATGCCACTACACTGGTCTGGGCACAGCAGAGAGAGACCCTGTCTCAAAAAACCAAAAAACGAGATTTATTATGATTAGCATAATCAAGTCATTAATTTTGATCATGAGTCTCTGAAAGGGTATCCAAATGCCCAAAAGAAGGAAAAGCAACACAGCTATCCCTCTCACCCCAAAATCAACACAAAAATCTTTCCAAATAGTTCACCACTGAATAAATTTTCATTATCTTTCTATCATAATTTGTTCCAGATTTAGTGAGATTCCTCTTAAACAAGGATATGTTTTTGTGGCATGTCAGTTTTTTCCCCCAGGAAAATAAATATATGTCAGTTTGTTAGACAAATTCAGTATTTCAAAGAGTTAAGTAGTAAGTCACTTTTTTTTTTTTTTTTTTTTTTTTTGAGAGAGAGTCTCACACACCCGGCTAATTTTTGTATTTTTAGTAGAGATGGGGTTTCACTATGTTGTCCAGAGTAGTCTCAAACTCCTGACCTCAAGCTGTCCACCCGCCGTGACCTCCCAAAGTGCTGGGATTACAGGTGTGAGTCACTGCGCCCAGCTGTCAGTCACTTTTTTATGGCAGATGGACTCTGAGTGGAACAGGGTTATTCTTTTACTTCCATTCATGATCCTCTTTACTCATGTTCATGGCTGTGTAGTTCATTCTGCTGTTTATTTGGAAATATCTGTTGTCTTCCTTGGGAGATTTAGCTTGTTGAGTATGGTTACAAGTGGGTATATTTTCTGATCTTATCCCTGTATGCCTTTTTCAGCTTAGAATATTTAGGTCTGATTATAAGGTAGATACAATGAAAATTGGCCAGACGTAGTGGCTCACGTCTGTAAACCCAGCACTTTGGGAGGCCGAGGTGGGCGGATCACGAGGTCAGGAGATCGAGACCATCCTGGCTAACATGGTGAAACCCCATCTCTACTAAAAATACAAAAAATTAGCTGGGCGTGGTGGCACGCGCCTGTAGTCCCAGCTACTCAGGAGGCTGAGGCAGGAGAATGGCATGAACCTGGGAGGCGGAGCTTGCAGTGGGCCGAGATCGCACCACTGCACTCCAGCCTGGGAGACAGAGTGAGACTCCATCTCAAAACAAAACAAAACAAAACAAAAAAAGTTACAATGAAAATGAATAAAATAATTCAAAAAGACCTCCAAGCGTGTGTATACATTAAATAAAGTTAGGAACTTTACTGTATACCAGTAAGCAGATAGGAAATAAGTAGAGGTGAAATTCCATTTATATTAATAACAAAATATAAATAGAAATGAAATTAACATAAAATGTATAGGACTTCATAATTTATAAAACAACTATAAAACTTGACAGAAAGGGGGAAATATGAGTAATGAATCGTATCTGTTACATGAAGACTCAACATTGCAAAAGTATAAATTCTTCCTAATGTATAAATATAAATGCAATGTCAATCAGCTTTTTAAAGTTTATATAAAAGAACAAACATGCGAGACTAGCCAAGATTTTGAAAAATAAGAGCAGTGAGGACAGTGTCCCATATCAAACTTTAAAATGTATTGTTGAAGTATAGAGATTCATCCTAGAACAGACAGATGAACAGAAGTTTTAAAAATCCAAAGACAGACCCCAGTGTATGTAAGACTTTAGAGAATGGTGAAGGTGTTATTTAAAATCAAGGGGAAAAGGTTAGTTACTAGATAATAATGAGAGACAACTGGCTGTTTGGGTAGGATACATACATTTCCCTAGAATAAATTTTAGATGGAGTAATGCTTTAGATGTTAAAATTGGAGCTGTGAATGTATTATTGGAAAATATGCATGAAAATGTATGCTAGCTTGGGACCGGGACAGTCTTTCTAAGCATGACACCAAAGACAAATGCCTTGAAATAGATTTTACTATATAAAAATATTACCCCTCCCCCTGGCTGGTCTGAACGTAGTCAGTGATCTCAGTTGATTGTTCAGTCAGTTACAGATTGATCTCCTTGTTCTGCTCCTTTCTTTCTTCTCACTACTGCATTTAACTAGTCTTAAAGAAAAAATTTCTTCTCCCCCAGTAAGTGAAAGATAGGAAAATATTTGAAAAAATGTGAAAGAAGTTTCAAATCCTGTATATTTGGAGAGCACGGAAAAATGTCCTGCAATTCCAGTTGAATGAAATGTTGCATATAGGCCCATCTACCCAGGCAGAAAGTCGATTAATGGTTGCCTAGGGCTGGGCGCAGGGAAAGAGGTAATGGAAAGTGACTGCTAATGGGTATGGGATTTCTTTTTGGGATGATGAAATGTTCTAAAATTAGATTGGGGTGATGGGTGCACAACTCTGAGTATATTAAAAACTATTGAATTGTACACTTCAAATGGGTATGGTATTTGAATTTTGTTTCGATAAGGCAGCTAAACATTTTTTTATGCTGATACTACTTCAGTAGAAAATGGGCTAATAACATAAAAAAGGAAATTGAAGCAAAGAGAAAGAGAATAGAAAACAATACAGTCTATTGCAAGCATCTCCATGTTATTATATAGTGTCTCAATATTTTTGAATAGCCCCATATATAATATTTAGGGGGTGGTTTACTCACTACAAAACACTTGTGTAGGACAGTGTTTTTATCTGGACTTATTGTTTATCTCTTTAATAGTTAAGCAACTATTATAAACAATCTTGAAGTTGCGTTTTAAGGCAGATTGAGCAAGGACCTGAAACAAGTTAATGGCAAATTGATAGAGCAGTTACTTGGCCTGGGTGCGGTGGCTCATGCCTGTAATCCCAGCACTTGGGGACGCTGTGGTGGGAGGATTGCTTGAGGCCAGGTGTTTGAGACCAGACTGGGCAACATAGCCAGACCTGTTTCTACAAAAATTAAAAGGTTAGCTGGGTGTGGAGGCGTGTGTCTGTAGTCCCAGCTACCTGAGAGGCTGAAGCATGAGGTTGGAGAATTACTTGAGCCTTGGAGTTTGAGGCTGCAGTGAGCTGTGTTGGTACCACTGCACCCCTGCTCTGGCAAGAACAACAAAACAGCAGTTTCTTCCTTTTTGAAGGAAATTCTACCTTTTAATCCTTTGAGCTAGGTTTTGCAGCTTTAATGGTGAGCAAGACTGCCATCTCTGCCCTCATGTAGCTTGTCATGTTGGGATTATTGAAAAGCAGATGGACACTTAAATTACAGTGTAAGTGATATGACTTAAGTGAATCCTGGGAACTGTGGGAGAGGATGAGAAAGACCTCTGTCTTGCATTGGAAAGGAAAGCTTCTTAAGGTAAGGAATATTTAAATTGACAGGTGAAAGACAAATTTGGAATTACCAAGGTGAAGTACAGTTTAAGAGGAGAAGAGGGCTTCTGGCAGAGAGAACTGTAAGTTCAAAGGCCCAAATGTAGGAAAAGAGTGTAGAATGTGGAGGATGGAGGCATTTTAAATAAGGGTCAGATCATGGGCCTTTTGAGTCACATTAAGGACTGTAACCTGAGGATAGTGGAGTGCCATAGAAAAATATTAAGTAGTAGGTGATACTATTTTTTTTTTTTTTTTTGAGACAGGATCGCACCCTGTCACCCAGGCTGGGGTGTGATTGTGGCTCACTGCAACCTTGAACTCCAAGGCTCAAGCGATCCTCCCACCTCAGCCTCCTCAGTAGCTGGGACTACAGGTGCATACCACCATGCCTGGCTAATTTTTAAAATTTTTTTGTAGGGATGGAGTTTCTGTATGTTGCCCAGGCTGGCCTTGAACTCCTGGGCTCAAGCGATCTTCCTACCTTGGCCTCCCAAAGTGCTAGGATTACAGGTGTGAGCCGCTGTACCCAGCTGTTGACAGTTTCTTGATCATATTCATGTTTGTTAAAGAACATGATACTTGCAGTGTGTCGATGTAATTAACTTCATTGGGGGCAAGAGAGTCCTTTAGAAGGTGCTTGCTATAATCCAGGTGAGAAGAAATGATGGTCTGCTTTTGGTAGTTAGTGGAGATCAGAGTGAGATAGCATCAAGGTATTTAGGAGATAGAATGATAATAGGACATTGTGATTGCTTGGACATGGCGCATGAGGAAGAAGGAATTCAGGATGATGTCTAGATTTATGTCTTGAGCAACTGTGAATGGTGTTGCTGCTCACAGAGAGAACAACAGATTTTTGGAGAATTTGATGCCCGTTTTTGAGTTATGCATGGTACATTCAGGTAGAGATGCTCATTAGGCAGTCTGAAAGCTCTGAGAGAGATCTAGGTTGGAGATAAAGATTTGAGGCCAGGTGTGGTGGCTCATGCCTGTAATGTCAGCACTTTGGAAGTCTAAGGCGGGAGGATTGCTCGGGGCCGGGAGTTCACAACCAGCTAGGGCAACAATGGGAGACCCAGTCACTGCAAAAAGTAAAAAAAAAAAAAAAAAAAAAAAAAAAATTAGCCAGGCATTGTGATGCCCAGCTGTAGTCTCAGCTACTCAGGCGGCTGAGGCAGGATTGCTTGAGCACAGGAGTTGAGGCTGCAGAGAGTCATTATTGTGTCACTGTACTTCAGCATGGGTGACAGAGACCCTGTCTCTTAAAAGAAAAAAAAAAAGACTTGAGATCTTGATATTTATGGTCTTGAAGGCAAATTGGTTTTACAAGTGAGGATAATTTCTTATACATTTTAAGATAGATACATATTAAACTTAAGTTGAAAGAGCTGCTCTTTTGTTGGACATGTTCTTCTAGTGTTGGGAGATTCAACCAAATTGACACATTCCTTTAGTTTATTTTCACAGTTTTTGTGCTACTTGGAAATTCATTATAAGAAAATACTTCATTGCAGTTATCCATTCTCTTCCGGATATTTATTTCCTATTTTTCTGTGTGAGAAATGAACACTGTGTTCGCTAGTGTTACTATGACATTTCCATGTATGTTTGTGCACATGTGAGAGCTAGGGAGTGGAACTACCAAGTTGAAGGGTATGTGCCAAATGCTTTCTAAAGGCTTTATATCAGTATACACTCCTACAAGCTATATAGGAGACGGTGTATGTTTCGTATCCTCTTCTATGTTTTGTATGGCCAGATTTTAAAACTTTTGCAATCTGATGGATATGAAATGGTATTTCGTGATTTTAAATTTGTGTTTCTTAACTGCTGGTGATGTTGAGGATTTTTTTTTTGTTTTTTGACGGCGTCTTGCTCTGTCACCAGGCCAGAGTGCAATGGCGCAATCTTGGCTCACTGCAGCCTCCGCCTCCTGGGTTCAAGCGATTCTCCTGCCTCAGCCTCCCAAGTAGCTGGGACTACAGGCATGTGCCACCATGCCTGGCTAACTTTTTGTATTTTTAGTAGAGACAGGGTTTCACTGTGTTAGCCAGGGTGGTCTCGAACTCCTGACCTCATGATCCGCCTGCCTCGGCCTCCCAAAGTGCTGGGATTACAGGCATGAGCCACCACGCCCATCTGACATTGAGCATCTTTTCATGTTAATTGTTCATTCATATTTCCTCTTCTATAAGTTGCCTATTTATATTTTCTTCTTATTTTTCTAGTGGCCTGTTTGTCCATTTCTTTTTGATTTGTAGAATGTGTAGATAGTCTAATCCTTTGTTAATAAAAATCACACCTCCCAATCTGTGGGTTGTATTCACCTTTTCAGCATTTTTTTTTCCATCCTAAAATTTCACCTTCTATGACTTGAAATTTTAAAAAATTTACTGACTCATAAAAATACATTTATCATTTTGCATATATATTTTATTTTTTCTAAATAAAGTTTTTATCTTTTGCACATATAAAAATTTATCAAATCAATGGTATGCAATAAAGTCATATATCTGAAAATATTTAAAAATAAATGATACAAATGTCAGTAAGTGGTTTATCTGGTATCTCTTTAATAAAAAGAACTTACCTTTTTTGGCTGAAGACAATATTTACTTTTCTAAAAAATGGACTTGGCTGGGCATGGTGGCTCAGGCCTGTAATCCCAGCACTTTGGGAGGCCGAGGCCAGCAGACCACGAGGTCAAGAGATCGAGACCAGCCTGGCCAACATGGTGAAATCCCATCTCTACTAAAAATACAAAAATTAGCTGGGCGTGGTGGTTCACACCCATAGTCCCAGTTACTCGGGAGGCTGAGGCAGGAGAATCTCTTGAACCTGGGAGGAGGAGGTTGCAGTGAGCCACTGTACCACTGCACTCCCCCCTGGCAACAGAGCAAGACTCCATCTCAAAAAAAGAAAAAAAAAAAAAAAAAAAAGACTTTTTTAGAGCTGCTTTAGTTTCACAGCAAAATTGAGCAGAAAGTACAGAGAATGATTATATTCTCTGCTCTGACACATAGAACCTTCCCCACTATCAACATCCTGTACCAGAATGATACATTTGTTACAAGCACTGAGCCTACATTGGCACATTATTATCACCCAAAGTCCGTGGTTACCATTAACGTTCATGCTTCATGTTTAGATAAATGTATAATGACATGTAGCTACCATTATAGGATCATGCAGAATAGTTTCACTGCCTTAAAATTCTCTGGGCTTTACTGATTCATCCCTCCCTTTACCCCAACTCCCAGCAGCTACTGATATTTTTACTGTCTCCATAGTTTTGTTTTTTTTTTAGAATGTCATGTTGTTGAAATATAGTGTATAGCTTTTAAAGATTGGCGTCTTTCACTTAGTACAGGTTAAGTATCCTTTATCTGAAATGCTTGGGACCACAGGTGTTTTGGGTTTCAGATTTTTTTGATTCTGGAATATTTGGATTATACTGGTTCAGCATCTCTAATCCATGAATTCAAAATCTGAAATACTCTAGTGATAATTTTATTTGAGTGTCATGTGGTTGCTCAAAAAGTCTCAGATTTTGTAGCATTTTGTATTTTCTATTTTTGATTTAGGGATGCTCAACGTGTAATATGCATTTAAGGTTTCTCCATTTCTTTTTAGTGCTGAATGATACTCCGTTGTCTGGATGTACACACCTTATCCATTCACCTAGTGAAAGACATCTTGGTTGCTTCCAAAGCTGGTGTAACGTCCCTGTACAGGTTTTTGTGTGGATATGTTTTCAGCTCATTTGGGTGAATACCAAGGAGAGTGATCGCTGGATAGTATGGCAAGAATGTATTTCGTAGGCTGGGTATGGCGGCTCATACCAATAATGCCAGCACTTTGGGAGGCTGAGGCGGGAGAATCACGTTAACTCAGGAGTTCGAGACCATCTTGCACAACATAGTGAGATCCCGTCTCTTTAGAAAATAAAAAGTATGTATTTCTTTTTTAAAGAAACTGCTTAACTGTCTTCCAAAATGGCTGTACAATTTTTCTTTCCCATCAGCAAAGAATGAGAGTTCCTTTTGCTGAACATCCTCACCAGCGTTTGGTGTTATCCATGTTCTAGATTTTGATCATTCTAATAGGTGTGTAGTGGTTTCTCCTTGTTTAATCTGCAGTTCTCTAATGACATGTTATGTGGAGTATCTTTTCACCTACTGTTTGCCATCTGTGTTTCTCCTCCTCCTTTTTTTCTTTCTTTCTTTTTTTTTAAAGAGACAGGGTCTCATTCTGTTGCCCAGGCTGCAGTGCAGTGATACAGTCATAACTCATTGCAGCCTCAAACTCCTGGGCTCAAGTTATCTTCTTGCCTCAGCTTCCAGAGTAGCTGGGACTACAGGCGTGCACCATCACGCCTGGCTTGTCTGTGTATTTTCTTTAGTAAGGTGTCTGCTCAGGTCTTTTGCCCAGTGGGTTTCTTTGTTTGTTTTTGTTTTGAGAGACAGAGAGCCTCATTCTGTTGCCCAGGCTGGAGTGCAGTGGCGCGATCTTGGCTCACTGCAGCCTCCGCCTCCTGGGTTCAAGCGATTCTCCGTGCCTCAGCCTCCTGAGTACCTGGGATTGCAGGTGCACCACCACACCTGCCTAATTTTTTGTGTCTTTCGTAGAGACAGGGTTTCACAATGTTGGACAGGCTGGTCTCAAACTCCTGACCTCGAGTGATATGCCCGCCTCAGCCTCTCAAAGTGCTGTGATTATAGTCATGAGCCATCGTGTCCGGCCCCCTTTTGCTCAGTTTTTATTTGGGTTGTATGTTTTCTTATTGTTGAGTTTTAAGAGTTCTTTGTATATTTTGGGTAACAGTTCTTTATCAGAAATATACATATAGTTTTTTTTTGGTAAATACTTTCAGTCTGTGGCTTCTCATTGCCTTAAGCAATATTTACTTTAAAATAAATGTGAGGCAGTTTTGTCTGTTGACTATACTTTTCTGATGAACTGGTGAATGTCGTGACATAAGAAATTAAGACTGTGGTGTACCTCAACCAAAGAAAATACGGCAATAGCAATACAATTTTAAATAAGCAAAGACTTTCAACCAAAAGTACTTACAAAAGGAACAAAGTTTAAATGCCTTAAGGTCTAAATTTAACTGTGGAATATAACAAAAATCACATGAACTGTTCAACCATGAATATTTTAATTTTTCTTAAATATTTAAAATGGAATCTTCTGTTACTCTCTGTCCTCTTATCCTGCTTTTCTTAAAAGCACTTGTAATACCTTACATGTATACATATTTCATATCTGTTTACTAATTGTGTTTCCTTCACTTAGACGCCGTGAGAGCAGGGGCTTGTTTTACCGCTCGCTGTTTCCTAGGTCTCTAGTACAGTGCGTGACATCCAGTAAGTGCTCAAGGAATTGTTTATGAGGAAACAAAAAACACTACTTATACTTTACTATTTAAGTTATTTTTTAAATTACTACTTATTTCAAAGGCAGTTGTTATGGTTTTAATTTGTTATCTTCAAGATTGATTTTACAAAGACTTCTTGTAGCTCAAAAGGGCTTAAAATTTCTCCTTATTACTAACTACTGCTTCAAATTTCACATTTCATAATCTTATTTTTTATTTTATTTTTTGAGGTAGAGTCTTGCTCTGTCACCCAGGCTGGAGTGCAGTGTGCCATCTCGGCTCACTGCAACCTCCGCCTCCCGGGTTCAAGCGATTCTCCTGCCTCAGCCTCCTGAGTAGCTGGGACTACAGGCACCTGCCACCACGCCCAGCTAATTTTTGTATTTTTATTTTATTTTAACTTTTTTTTTTAATAGTAGAGATGGGGTTTCACCATGTTGGCCAGGCTGGTCTCGAACTCCTGACCTCATGATCTGCCCACCTCGGCCTCTGAAAGTGCTGGGATTACAGATGTGAGTCATCACACTCCGCTCACATTTGATAATCTGAGCAACAAATTATGCTACCTAATAGAGTATAGTATAAGCCAATTTTTCTTATTTATTTATTTTTTGCAATTTTCTCATATAACAAACCAATTCTTTTTTTTTTTTTTTTTTTTTTGAGACAGGGTCTCACTCTGTGGCCCAGGCTGCTCTTGAACTGGAACTCCTGGCTTCAAGCAGTCCTCCTTTCTTGGCTTCCCAAAGTGCTGGGATTATAGGCATGAGCCACTGCACCCAGCCCCCAATTCTTATTTTTAGCCAAGTGTAGATTCTTAAGCATTTTGCTGGCAGGTCTGTGTGGTAAGTGATGATATAATCCTTTACCATTATCAAGACCCAGCTTAAAAACAATTTGTTTTTGACATTCATTGTGAGTTTTTTTTTTTTTTTTCCTTATTACTAAATAGAGACAGGGTCTTGCTTTGTTGTCCAGGCTAGTCTCAAACTCCTGCCTTCAAGAGATCTTCCTGCCTTGACCTCCCAAAGTGCTGGGATTACAGGCATGAGCCACCACTCCTGGCCTTACAGTGTGAGTTTTAATGCTGCATATTTATTTTATTTTGTTAATTATCTGTAAGTCTCTCCATGGTTTGATCTAGAAATTTATTCCTCTGAAATTGCCCTGTATGAGGAATATGCCAGTTAGAGGAAAAATATTGTAGATTACCAAGGAAATAGCTAAATAAAATATGTGCCTTTTAATGTGAAAATTGTTTTAATGTATTTTTTCTTCCAATTTAAAAAATTGTGTTTAAATACACATAGAACTTATTGTCTTGACCATTTTTTAAGTATGCAGCTCAGTGGTATTAAGTACATTCATATTACGTAAAAGGATGCATATTCTGTTATATGCATACGTCATGTTGTGCTTACCCATTTTTCTGTTGGTGGACACTTGAATTGCTTCCACGTTTTATCTATTGTGAATAATGCGGCTGTGAACATGGGTATACAAATATTTCTTTGATACTCAGCTTTCAGGTTTTTTGAGTATATACTCAGAAGTGGAACAGCTAGATCACATGGTAATTGTTTTAATTTTTTGAAGTGTTGCCATAGTGCTTTCCACAATAGTGGTATCATTTTACATTCCCACCAACAGTGCACAAGGGATCCAGTGACTCCATGTCCTCATTGACACTTGTTATGTTTTTTTTTAGTAGCCATCCTAATGGGTGTGAGATGGCTTCTTAGTCTGTTCCTGCATCGATGGCAGAATAGCACTGACTAGATAATTTATAAATAATATACATTTATTTCTCACAGTTCTGGAGCTGGGAAGTCCAAGATAAAGATGCCAGCAGATTAGTGTCTGCTGAGGGCCAGCTATCTCTGCTTTCAAGATGGCACCTTGTTGATGTGTCCTCAATGGCAGAAGGTGGAAGGGCAAAAAAGGGAGCATTAGGACCCTTTCTTCAACCTCTTTTATAAGAGCACTAATCCATTCATGAAGGCGGAGCCCTCATGTCTTCATCACTTGCCCAAAGGCCCCACCTCTTCATACTGTGACAATGGAGATCAAGTTTCAACATGAATTTTGGAGAGACACAAACATTCAAACCATAGCAGGTAGTATCTTGTAGTTTTGATTTGTGTTTCCCTAATGATTAGTGATGTTGACCTTCTTTTCATGTGCTGATTGGCCATTCGTATATCGTCTTTGGAGAAACGTCTATTCAGATCCTTTGCCCATTCTTGCATCATGTTGTTTGTGTCTTTGTTGTTGAGTTTTAGGAGTTCTCTGTGTAATCTGGATATTAATCCCTTACCAGATGATTTGCAAATATTTTCTCCCATTCTGTGGATGGATTTTTTACTCTGTGTCTTTTGATACACAAAATTTTTCAGTTTTATAAAGTGCAGTTTGTCTATTGTCTTTAGTTGCCTGTGCTTTTGGTATCATATCCAAGAAATCATTACCAAATTCAGTGTCATAAAGCTTTTAACCTATGTTTTCTTCTAAGAGTTTTATAGTTTTAGATCTTAACATTTCAGTCATGGATCTCTTTTAATTTTTATATGTGGTGTTAGGTAAGGGTCTTCATTCTTTTGCATGTGGATATCCAGTTTTACAAGCACCACTTGTTGAAAGGACTGTCTTTTCCCCATTGAATTGTAGTGACACTCTTGACAAAAATCATTTGACTATATATATGAGGGTTAATTCTGGAGTGTGTTCTATTCTGGAGGTCTATGTGGCTGTCTTTATGACAGTATTAATCTGTTTGATTACTGTGGCTTTGTGGTAAGTTTTGAAATCAGAAAATGTGAATCCTCCAGTTTTGCTGTTCTTTTTCAGGATTGTTTTGGCTATCCATTGTCCCTTGAGATTTCATATGAATTTTAGGATAGGTTTTTCTATTTCTCTTTTTTTTTTTTTGAGATGGAGTCTCACTCACTCTGTTACCCAGGCTGGAGTGCAGTGGCGCAATCCTGGTTCACTGCAACATCCGTCTCCCAGGTTCAAGCAATTCTCTGCCTCAGCCTCCCTAGTAGCTGGGATTATAGGCGCCCGCCACCACACCCAGCTAATTTTTGTATTTTAGTAAAGATGGGGTTTCACCGTTTTGGCCAGGCTGGTCTTGAACTCCTGACCTCAAGTGATCCTCCCTCCTCGGCCTCCCAAGGTGCTGAGATTACAGGCATGAGCCACTGTGCCCAGCCAGTTTTTTCTATTTCTACAAAAAACATCATTGTGATTTTGACAAGAATTGCATTAAATCTGTAGAAGGCTTTGGGTAATTGAAATCTTAACAATATTAAGTCTTCCAATTCATTAACATGGGATATGTTTCCATTTGTTTATTTCTTTTGTACTTTTTTTTTTTTTCCAGGAATGCCGTATAGTTTCTATTGTACAAGCCTTTCAACTTGTTGGTTAAGTGATTTTCTAAGTGTTTTGACTATTTTGATGCTATTATAAATGCCATTGTTTTCTTAATTTCCTTTTCAGATTGTACATTCTCAGTGTGTATAGAAATGCAACTAATTTTTGTGTGTTGACTGTATCCTGCTACTTTGAGGAATTCATTTATTCTAACAGGTTCCTTTGTGGAATCTTTAGGGTTTTCTACATACAAAATAAGGTCATATTGTCTGTAAACAGAAATACTTTTACTTCTTCCTTTTCAATTTGAATCCTTTTTTTTTTTTTTTTCTTTTTCTTGCCTAGTGACTCTGACTAGGACTTCCAGTGCTGTGTTGAATAGAAGTGTTGAAAGCAGCATCCTTGCCTTTTTTCTAATCTTATAGGAAAAGCTTTCCGTAGAGTATGATGTTCACTGTGGTTTTTTGGTATATGGCTTTTATTATGTTGAAGTAGTTCCTTTTATTCCTTTTTGTTAAGTTTTTTTTTTTTTTTTTGAGGCAGAGTCTTGCTCTGTCACCCAGGCTGGAGTGCAGTGGCGCGATCTCGGCTCACTGCAAGCTCCGCCTCCTGGGTTCACGCCATTTTCCTGCCTCAGCCTCCCGAGTAGCTAGGACTACAGGTGCCCGCCACCACGCCCAGCTAATTTTTTTGGTATTTTTAGTAGAGATTGGGTTTCACTGTGTTAGCCAGGATGGTCCTGATCTCCTGACCTTGTGATCCGCCCACCTCAGCCTCCCAAAGCGCTGGGATTACAGGTGTGAGCCACCGCGCCTGGCCTTGTTAAATGTTTTTATCATGAAAAAAAGAATTTTGTCAATATGATTTTTCTGCATCAATGGAGATGATCATGGATTTTTTTCCCTTCATTCTGTTTATGTGGTATAGTACATTGTTTTTTCTTCATATGTTGAATTATCCTTGCATTCCAGGAATAAATGCTACTAGGTCATGGTGTATAATCCTTTTACTATGCCGTAGAATTCAGTTTGCTAGTCTTTTGTTGAGAATTTTTGCATCAGTGTTCATAAGGGATATTGTTCCATAGTTTTCTTTTCCAGTAGTGTCTGGCTTTGGTATCAGGGTAATGCTGGCATCATAAAATGAGTTTGGAAGTTTTCCTCCTCTTCACTTTTTTGGAAAAGTCTGAGAAGGATTGGTGTAAGTTCATCTTTAAATGCTTGGTAGAATTTGCCAGTGAAGCCATTAGGTCTAGGACTTAATTTTTTTTTCCTTTTTTGAGACAGGATCTCACTCTGTCACCTGGGCTGGAGTCCAATGGCATAATCTCCGCTCACTGCAACCTCTGCTTTTCGGGTTCAGGTGATTTTTGTGCCTCAGCTTCCCGTGTAGCTGTGACTACAGGTGTGAGCCACCAATGCCCGGGTAATTTTTGTATCTTCTGTAGAGACAGGGTTTCACTGTGTTGCCCAGACTGGTCTGGAACTTCTGAGCTGAAAGCAATCCGCCTGCCTTGGGCTCCCAAAGTGCTGGGATTACAGGCATGAGCCACTATGCCTGGCCTGTTTTGGAGATTTTTGATGACAGATTCAATCTTTTTACTAGTTATAAGTCTATTCAGATTTTCTCTTTATGAGAAAAGATTAAAGTCTTGATAAGTTGTGTTTCTAGGAATTTTGCATTTCACTTAGCTTGTCCAGTTTGTTGGCATATACTTGCTCGTAGTACTCTCTTATAATCTTATTTCTCTGGAATTGGTAGTAATGTCCCCATTTTCACTTCTGATTTTAGTAATTTGAGTCTTCTCCTTAAAAAAAATTCTGTAGAGCTAAAAGTTTGTCATTTTGTTGCTATTTCAAAGAACGAGTTTTTGGTTTCATTGACTTCTCTCTGTCGTTTTTATATTTTCGGTTTCTTTTATATTTGCTGTAATCTTTCTTTCTTTCCACCTGCTAGCTTTGGTTTTGGTTTGGTCTTCTTTTTCTAGTTCCTTAAGTCATAAAGTTAGGTTATTGATCTGAGATCTTTCTTTTTTCTTTTGAGACGGAGTCTTACTCTGTTGCCCAGG